>NC_139966.1:33609417-34809417 GCF_963993115.1 Abramis brama | reverse complement strand
CTCTTGGGACTGCCCCCTGGCAGCAGACCCATGAGACTTGGAACGACGGCGGGGAATGAGATGTTTTAGAGCGGCCGATTGTCGTTTCGTCTCCTGAAACCGATCGACGACAGTGTTGACTGCGTCGCCGAAAAGGCCAGAAGACGAAATCGGGGCATCGAGGAGGAAAGCCCTGTCCTTCTCCCCGATGCCTGATAGATTTAGCCATAGGTGTCTCTCCGTGGCTACCAGTGCTGCCATAGAGCGGCCAATGGCGCGGGCCGTCTCTTTGGTAGCACGGAGAGACAAATCGGCCGCTCAACGCATTTCTCGAATATCATCGAACGACACCTCCCCGCTCTCGTCCACCTCTTTTAGAAGGTCGGCCTGGTACGCTTGTAAAAGCCCCATAGTGTGCAGGCATGCACCAGCCCGACCTGCCGCCATATATGCTTTCCCAACAAGCGCCGAAGTGGTACGGCAGGGCTTGGAGGGAAGCGCCGGAGCTCTCAGGGACGATGCAGCATCGGGCGAGAGATGAGATGCAAAATTCTCTTCAACCCGGGGCATCGTCCCATAGCCCTTCTCTTTCGACCCCACAATACTAGAATATATATGTACATTGGGGCTGGAGAGACGAGAAGAGAAGGGCTTATTCCACGATCTCGACACCTCGGTGTGGAGATCGGGAAAAAACGGGAGAGACCGGCGCGAAGGTTGTGGCCGGGCTTGCAGGAAGCGCTCATCAAGCATACTTTTTTTCGTCGCTTCCTGCTTATCTGGGGGCCATTCTATATTTAATTTACCCACAGCCCGGGTTACAACCTCCAGCAACTCCTCAAAGGCAGGAGAATGTGATGATGGAGCTTCACTTTCTCCTGCCTCGATGTTCAAACTATCTGACCCCTCAGAGCCAGATAATTCGAACATCGGGTCCTCCTCGCGGGCGGAAGAAGCCGCTGGGCGGGCTTCCACCTCGCGAGCAGGACCGTGGGAACTGGCCGATGAATGTTGGGAAAGGGCCGCGGCCGTCTCAACATTATCAGCCAGATCCTTTTGCGATCCCCATGAATGCAAGCGCCGCGCTGCCTCGACAGACGCGGGACCTGATCCATGGGGAGCGCGTGCCTGGCCTGATTCATCGAACAGACCGAGGCGGGAGCGGAGCGTTCTCAGGGGCATTAGATCACAGTTTGCACAGACAGCGCCCTCGAGCGCTGCCCGTGCATGCTCCACTCCGAGACAAACAACACAGAGCACGTGTGTGTCACCCTCGCTTAAATAACGCGGGCAAGGGGGCGCACACTGTCTGAAATGCTTCTCTTTCTCCATCAATACCTTTACCGAACAAACAACACCAAATAAGACACACAGTTTCACATATAACGCTTGCTGAAGAACAGAAAGCTAGCGCTGTTATGTTCCGGTGTCCTTTTTATAGCTTCCGCTTCACCGTCACATGCGACGTCACGAGTGACGTCATCACGCAACACCAATCAAGATTGGACTAGTTCCATACAGGCTTCAGACGCGTCACGCTGAAGGCGTTCCCCAATGTGTCGATTCTCGACGCAGCGCGAGTTCCCTCGAAAGGGAACCATGGTTACATGCGTAACCTGAGACGTTTTCCGAACTCTGATGCGCACCCACGAAACGTACCCGAGTCCGTATAAAAAGTGTAATTGCTGTTATGCAGATGTTCTATGCATTTGTTTTATAATTCATTTATAATTAAATCCATAATTTCATGCATTCGGCGTCGACCGGATGAAGAGCCAGCGTATCAGATAAGCAAAGCCCATAACCTATCGTCGTTATAACGATCACAAGCAACAGTGATTAGACTTTGAAACTGCAACATTTCAAGCTATAATCAAGAAGTGCTCTGCTACAAGGATGCTATAGGTGACGTGAGAAGTGATTCAACTTTAAAGATTGCATCTATTTATCCTGCATACTGTGTTTGGGAAAATCTATCATGCTGGTGTTTGATTGATATATTTTTTATTATTTATATTGTTAGGTTTAAAAATAATATTATTACAACTGAAATCAAAATTTTCAAATATTTTGTGCTTGTGAGATATAATCAAGCTTTAAGTGCTATTTAAGTGAAGCTTAAAGGGAAAGTACACGTGTATAGAAACCTTTCTTTTGGGAAGAATAAGTGATTTAATACATTTTGAGTACATTCTCTATGCAGTTAAGGTTTATTCATTGTGTTATACACAGTGAAGTGCAATTTGTAATCATTTTATTTTATTTTATATTTCTTGTTCCAAAATTGAAGCCATTTACAAGTAGATAAGTTTAAAGTGATGCAATATTGAAGTCTGTATTTAAAAAATCCTGATTTCCATATTTCTATAGTTGTTAAGAAAGTTACACGGTTATTATCAACCTGATTATTCACTTTCAGGCACATGGTAGCTTACATTCACTTATAAACAAGATTAATTTAACACACACAAATTTAATTTAAGCTCAGTGGTCACATACATTCTATATTCATTCGAGGATGTCAGACTCAAATGCTGAAGCCTGCCGTAAAAATGCCAAATCAATTGCTCAGCTTGAAGTTGCAGATCAAGAACATGAAGAGGAAGAGGTGGAAAGGCTGCAAAGAAGTGAAAGAACCCAAACCCTAACAGAAAAGGGAAGAGAACTTCAAGAAGAGTGTACAACGATGGTACAGAATCATCCATGAGAAATGGAGGAATTATGCAAGATTAGGCAAGGAATTACTGTCTGATGAGGCCTCCCAAGATGACTTGAATGAGCTGCATTGAATGAACTGAATGAAGTAATTGATTTGCTGCATGCTGAAACAGTAGGAGAACTTCAAGTTCCTAGCTTCACTATTCTCCCAGCCAATCCCCAATCTCTGCCAGTCACGGCCCAAGTCCTCCAGGCCTCAAGCCCTCCATTTATTCCTCAATCTTCCCCAATCGCAAATCAAGGTCTTAATTCCCAATCTCCGCAATGGGCATCTCAAGCTCCACCAGCTTTAACGTATATGCCTCAAATGCAAAACAACTCAACTTGGTGAGCGCGCTCGCAGAAGCTATGAGTGCCAACCGCCTTCCAACGCCAGAACCTGCATTATTTATGGGAGATCCTCAGTTCAAAGATTGGCAGCTTTCTTTCAAAACATTAATTGATAGGAAAAACATTCCAAAGAACAAAAAGCTGTATTACCTAAGAAGGTACTTCTGGTGCTGCAAAGAAAACTGTCAAAGGATACTTCCTACTAGGCACAGAAGTAGCATATGGCTCTGCCTGGCAGCTGTTGGAAAAGCATTTCGGAGACCCATTCATAATTGGGAAGTCCTTCAGAGACAGGCTGCATGCATGGCCGAAGATAAGGTCTAAAGATGGTTGTGAACTAAGAGTGTTTACGGACTTCCTCAAGAGCTGTGAAGCAGCAATGCCCCTTCTTAAGACATTGGAAGTTCTCAATGACTGCAATGAGAATCAAAAAATCCTGCTAAAGTTGCCAGATTGGTTAGTGTCAAGTTGGAACCGCAAGGTGATTGAAGCCAGAGAAGGAAATGCTGGTTTCCCAAAATTCAAAGAGTTTGTAGACTTCCTATCCTAATTCGCGACTAATTTCACTACAGATCAACTTCTCAATGTACTAATAATTGATCATATAAGGATCGTCTTCCCTCGTGCCTTGCTGGTGTTTGAAACAGTTATTTCTTATGGCTGCCCAAGGACTTCCTCCCATTACAAATCTTCTTTTAATGTTAAAAAGTCTCTTTCACGAACATTGATTTTATTGCTTTTATTTGTCTCTGGTAATGTTAATGTAAACCCGGGCCCCCTGTCTAATTCAGTAAACTTACATCATCTCTCAACGCCTACTGAATTTGCTAATAGGCATGGAATTGGTTTTCTACATATCAATGCTAGAAGTTTACTACCCAAATTGGATTTATTGAAACCGTGGTTTATGTCTGCTAATCCAGATATTGTTGTGATCTCTGAAACTTGGCTTAAACCCTCTGTCGCTGATGATGTTATTTGTGTTGGTGGTTATAATGTTTATAGAACAGATCGGAAAGGGTAATAGGATGTGTGAGAAATACCAAATTACCTAAACTTAAGGGTCTCACTGTTTCAAGACGCTATTTTAAACACTTTTCTGAGCAGGCCTTTTTATCTGACTTGGCAAGACTAAATTGGGATCGTGTTGCATTGATTCCTACTGTAGATGAAGCTGTCGCTTTTTTTCAGCAACAGTTTCTATTGATTGCGAATAAACATGCTCCTTTCAAAAAGCATAGAATAAAGAACAGGGATAATCCTTGGTTTTCTCAAGAACTAGCCCAGTTAATTCAATCAAGAAATAAACAGTGGTCCCTCGCAAGGAGGACCAGCAGTAATGTAGACTGGCAATGTTTCAGAACTTTGAGAAATCAATGTACCTCAGCCATTCGGACCTCTAAATCAAATTATTATCTTACCTCAACTAATGATAATTTTAACAATCCATCTAAATTCTGGAAAACAATTAAAGTATTGTTTAATAAAAAGGTTTCAGATTTTCCCCAGCAATTGAATATTGGAAATATAACTATCACAGATAAAAGTGACATATTAAATGACTTGAACGCTCATTTTGAGAAGGCAGGTCATTTATTTGATCAGCAGTTTCCATCAATTTCAGTTGATCCTTCAACATGTTTTTTGCTACCTAGTACACCCTCAACCTCTGCTTTCTCATTTGATTTTGAAGCCCTACAAGTTCAAGATGTTATGCAATCGCTGAATTCTATAGATCCCAAAAAGGCGCCCGGACCTGATGGTCTGGATCCCTTTCTGTTAAAGGTGGCTGCACCGGTTATAGCTGAGCCTATTACTCACATTTTTAACATGTCAATAAGTTTTAATCAGGTTCCAGCTATTTGGAAGCAAGCTTACATTACACCCCTATTTAAAGCTGGCGATCTATATGACATGAACAACTACAGACCAATTTCTAATCTTCCTGTTCTTTCAAAAATATTGGAATCTTTAGTTGCTACCCAACTTAAATCATATTTGCACTCGCATACCATTTTAAATGAAATGCAATCCGGTTTCCGGTCGGGGCACAGTACAATATCCGCCACTTTAAAAGTCATGGATGACTTCAAAGAGGCTATGGACAGTAAATTTACCTGTGTTTCTCTGTTCATAGACCTCACAAAGGCGTTTGATACTGTGGACCATCCATTGCTGGTTAATACCCTGCTGAGAGCTGGCATTGGATGTAATGCGGTCAAATGGTTCCATAGCTACTTGACCAATCGTTCACAAATGGTCAAATATGGCAATGATATGTCAAACCCAGTTCTTGTTACGAAGGGTGTTCCACAAGGCTCAGTTTTGGGACCCTTGCTTTTCCTAGTTTATATTTATAATATTTGTGATAAGTTTAAATTTTGTAAGTATCATCTGTATGCGGATGATACAGTTCTGTATTCCTGTGCCCCCACAGCTGAGTTAGCCTTTTCAAATGTTCAGGCAGATTTTAATACCCTGCAACATGCTCTACTAGATTTGAAGCTGTTGTTAAACCCACATAAAACTAAAGTTATGGTTTTTACTACTGGGCAAACAAAGCTACCATCTTTCTCCGTCATGTCACTGGATGGAGTCTGTATCCAGTCTGTAGATAATTACAAATATCTGGGATTTTGGATGGATAAAAACCTAAACTTTAAATACCATGTTGATTATCTTGCAAAGAAATTAAAATTCACATTGGGTTTTTTGTATAGGCTAAAGTCCTGTTTTTCATTGGCTTCACGAAAACGCTTAGTTGCTAGCCTTTTCCTGTCACAGATTGATTATGGGGATACTATCTACAGATTTGCCTCTCTGTCCACCTTGTCCAAACTTGACCTTCTTTATCACTCTGCTCTCAGATATGTCACTAACTCTAGTTTTAGGACACATCATTGTATACTGTACAGTTTGGTAGGATGGTCATCCCTTTATTTGCGCAGGCTTGAACATTGGTATAATTTACAAGGTTTTTAATTTACAAGGTTATTTTAGGAAAACTTCCAAATTATTTAAATAGGAAATTTTTATCATTTCAAAGTTCACATAATCTCAGGTCACATAACTGGCTACAGTTTAAAGTGCCGGCTATCAGAACAGAGGCTGGAAAGCTAAGCCTGTTCTATTATGGCCCTTGGTCTTGGAATGATGTGCAGACCAAACTCAAACTACAATCTCTCATCTCTTTAAATGATTTTAAACATAGAATAAAGAAGTTGGTTACTGTTAATTGTAGCTGTTTTGCCAATTCTACCACTTAACTCCTTATTATACTTATGATTTAAATAATGTTGTTTTTGTGATCAGTACTATGTAGGGTATTATGTAATACCTAAATGTTTGTGCTGCTGTTCTGTGTTTCGGTGTTGTACATCATTTTTGTCGTGGAGACTTGTTTTTTTGTTTTTTTTTGTTTTTGTTTTGTTGTTGTTGTATCAAATGATGTTGTTATTGTTTTTTTATTGTGGCTTGTTATCTGTCTAATTCTGCTATCTGACCCTATCTTGACTAGGTCTCACTTGTAAAAGAGGTTTTAACCTCAATGTGACTTTCCTAGTTAAATAAAGGTTTAATAAAAAAAAAAAAAAAAAAAAAAAAATTAAGATGTGATCAGGGAACAAATTTCATGGCCGCTAGAAGAAAGTTTTCTGAATTGATCAAAGGGATGGATTAAGGAACATCTGCGAGCAATCAGTTGTGAATTTGTATTGAATGTTCCCTCAGCGAGTCACATGGGCGGAGTCTGGGAGCTCCAGATTCGAACGATCCAAAGTATCCTGACCGCCATGCTCAACAAGTCAGCAAGTAGACTTGATACCACAACTTTCCTTTACGAGACAATGGCCATAACCAACAGCAGACCACTGAGCGTTGAACATCTTCACAATCCTGCCGGTCCAGAACCCCTCACTCCTAATCACATATTAACAATGAAATCTGCAATCATTCTGCCACCTCCGGGACAGTTCGGCAAAGAAGATCTCTATCTGCGAGAAGAGGTGAAAAGGTGGAGAAGAGTGCAGTTCTTGGCCAATGAATTTTGGCAAAGATGGAAACGTGAATATGTTGAATCTCCAACAACGTCAAAAATGGAAATTCACAAGTAGATGAAATTGTGGTTCTGCAAGTTGACAACGCTCAAAGAAACGAATGGAAGCTTGCCAGAGTGGTAGAAGCTCACCCTAGTTCAGATGGCATTGTGCGAAAGGTGAAGCTACTAGTCAGTGACACTACCTTTGTTAAGGGAAACCCACAAACTAGATCAGTTTACCTAGAAAGGCCTATTTCATTTTCTATTTCAATTCATTTGTGGCTCTTTAAATGTAAGGTGTGAGAATGCGTCACTTTAGCGGAAATGGCAAAATATTGCGTCGCCCCCGATGGACTGATGATGAGCGGACACCTAACGAGGCTCTGAAAGTTGAATTTAAGTTTAAAATAAGTGTTGTCTCAAGTCAAATGGGGACAGTAAAGAAGATTTTGTTAAACAAAGGACTCAGGGACCTCTTTTCATGACAAGCAGCCAACAAGGTATTTGTTTCACATGTATATTTGTTTGATGTATTGAAAGCATATATTTTTTTTCATCTTGTTTCCTTAAGACTGCATTGTATAATAGGCTGATGTGTTTGTATTATGTTCATTTATGAATGCAGTTCTCACGGCGTTAACAAGACGAGCCAAATAATTAAAACGCCTGTTTTAAGGAACCGACCTGTGTCTGTGTTGTTGTGAAGAGAGCTACAAAAAGGGTGGTCTGGGGTACAGTTCATGTGATCTCCAGTATGGATCGCTGCTAATAAGAACGCAATCGTACTAAATCATCGAAGCAAGCCACTATTGATGACGTATTATTTGATGAAACTGTGTGTTTGTGTGTGTTTCACTCCCTTCCTGGCAAGCATGACTACAATGCAAGCAGAGAATGTATATCTCATTCTGTTCCTTAGAACATTTACAGTACATTCGTGGCAGATTGACGCAAGTGTTGTTTTGTGGTGACACTCTGAAAATCAAACCAAAGGTTCAAAAACCAATATATAAAAGTGAGGTGAGCAACGCTATGCATTTTGCCACCGTTACCATGCAGTAGGAGTAAACAGCTGCTGCTTTAATGAGGCAAGGATTTAAGATTGCTCTCTGTCCGTAGCTCTTGACTGAAACATAGAGGGAACCAAGCCTTTGCTACTGCCGGCCCTAAACTTTGGAATAACCGGCCAGTATCTATCAGAACAGCGTCATCTCTTTCTGTTTTTAAATCAAAGCTATTTAATCAAATTATTTTTTATATGGATTGTTAATATGTATTAATTTAGGTTTTCCTTATTTATTGATCATGTTATTTCTGTACAGCACTTTGGTCAACCTTGAGTTGTTTTCAAATGTGCTTTGTAAATTAACAATGAATGAATAAATGAACATAACCAACAGAGAGCCTACCACTGCATCAACAAGTGCAGTTACAGCTTTTTAAATAGCAGTATAGTCTTAATGTTTGTAGGCCCATCCTCAACCTAACCACGTTACTGTAATCTGTAACAAGCCTGGTTTATAATTATTTGTAATTTGACTCATTATCCCTACCGAAACATTTAATAATACACAATATTTCAGCCACAATATCATCATGAATTGTAACTGTGAAAAATATGCTTACATTCATTATAAATGGCTCTACTCTTCAGCACAATGTAAAACCAAACATAACAGAACATTAACACTAACAGATCTCCCCCTATATTAATATTGTGCATAAACATGCAATACCACTTAATTTCAACATTTACTAGAGTTTTAAGCAAAGCATGATGGAAACTAGAAATCTGCTGTAACTCGTTCTGTTTAATTGTGTAAATGTGTATTGAATTTCTGCACCATTTATGACCAATAGCTGTATAGTAATTATATACAGCTGAAATTGCATGACTTTCATAATGAATTTTTCCGCATTAACATTGTTTCATTAACATTATAATTTTGAAAACTTTGAAAAAGCTTTGTTACATTTCTTTGTGAATTGTGGCTTTCTCTATATATTTGCTCCAAAAACAGATTAATTGAATATACCGTAAACAAAATGATTCTGAAGCACTGGGACAAAATACTTAACAAATATGAAATAATCTGTTGAACATGTTCAGATATTTATAATAGACATTGAAAAGTAAATCTAACTAAATCAAGTCTATTTAGAACCACCTGGTTAACTGAATGAAGGAATGAAGGCCAACTGTTATATTTCCTGATTTTAAAATGTTTAAAACAATGAACTTCAGTAACACTTCATTTCGATAGTCTACTTTAGACACTCTACTGACTAAGTATCTTTGCAACTACATCAACTTCTACTAACTCTAGCCTAACAATCTACTAACAGTCTACTAGACTGCTAATACTCTAATGAGAGTTAGTTGACATGTAGTTGTAAAGTTACTTAGAATGTCAAAAGTGGACCATCAAAATAAATTGTAACCTGAACTACAACTTCTGTAAGAATATCATAATGTTACTTATTATTTTTATGTTTTTTCTTAATATAATATGTAATATGTAATTGAATCTAATGTATTGAGTAATGTATGGTCTAAAATTTGAGGGATTTGAGGTAGTATTATATTTTGTGTGAATTTGTGTTTCACTGTAGTTGAAGTCAAGGCAAATTTATTTGTATAGCTCTTTTCAAAATAGACATTGTTTCAAAGCAGCTTTACAGAAAATTGTGATGTTAATATTTATAATATCAGTTGAGATTTGTGTATGTATAGTGATGATCAGATTCAAGTTGTTATTCTACCGGCTAATGGCAAGTAACATTGTAGGGCACATTTGGTCTCATGTCTCATGAATAGGAAGGGAGCTGTGCTCGTGGATATTACCACCTCTAGCCTGCTGATCTGAACAACTAAATTCTTCCACTGCAATTAGAGGTGCTCACCAGTGTGCTCAACATGATCAACGCTGGTTGTTAGTGGTTACCTGTTGTTATGGTTACCATTTCCCTCGTTCCTCGCAACAAAATCTCCCAAGAGCTCTGTGTAAGCATCAAGACACTGCATACTGTATGAACGTGGCATTTGTCCCTGAGATGTGCAGCAGACACAGACACACGCAGTTACTCAGCATATATAAACACACACACTTGTTTATTTTGAGGACTTGCATAGATGTTGGGGTTTCATATGTTTTATGGGGACGTTCCATAGACATAATGATTTTTATACTGTACAAACTGTATATTCTGTCCCTTAACCCTACCCATAAAGTACCCATAAAAAATAAAAAAATAAAAAAAAATTTCAGTATTTTCACATTTTCAAAAACCATCATTCTGTATGATTTATAAGCGGTTTTCCTCATGGGGACCAAAAAATGTTCCCACAAAGTCAAGGATTTCTGAAATGGCTGTCTTTTTGGGGACGTAGGGTTTACCAGGACCACACACACACACACACACTCCATTTGTCGATAAATGGCATATAAAAATATGAAATTTAATGCAAACACTAAAACATTAATGTAAGTGTAGAATAAAGACCATCCTGTTAATGGTAATATGTTTGTTTATGCATAGTTTGTTCTAACAACAACAACAAAAAAAAAGTATTTTTAAGGCAATTTGGTTACTGTATATTTTGACAGATTCAAAGTGATGCACATTGCATTCAAGGTGTACTAGTTTCTTTTTTTTTTTTTTTTTTATTTTTTAATCAGTTCATGCAGGTAATTACGCTTTTTACTTGTGAAAAACATTCGGCACCAGTTTACAGTTTGATAACATGCATTAATCTATTTTTTTTTTTTACATATGTTTTTTAATTTTTATTGCTAAGATAAATGATTAAGCAGTTAAGACCTTTTTACTGTATATATGACTTAATAAAAAAAATATATATATTAATAGTGTATTTCTGGTGTTTGGGGTTGGTAAATAAGATGCATGCGATAAGAATTTTTTGTATCTAGTGCATGAAATTGTAATGTGGCTAGAGGCCAATTACGCTGCCACATTAGCTGCTGTTGTGTGCTTTTATTTTAGCACAGGCCTGCGGACAAAACCTTTATATGAGTCAAGAACATGCAGATTCACAAGATTAAACTGGATGAGCAGATAAACATACATCTAACAATCACAGTCGTCAAAGCAGCAAATGCACTAGAGGCTTTTAAACAGGACATACATAAAAAGGAAGCAGCCGTCATCTGAGCTGCGGTCATCTCTCAATCATGTCCAGAGCTTGCGTCTTTTTGCATTTCACTGAAGACTGGCATTATTGCTGCAGGCGAGCTTTCATGACAGTTAATGCAAAGACGAGAAGAGCTGTGTCACGTGTGCAGATTAGAGTCTCTCACAAAAGCCATGTATTCAGACTTCAGCCCTTGGCATCTGCTGCACTCTCAGCTCCTGCTGAATCAAGAAAAAGAGGTTCTTTAAATCTCCGTTGACTTACCGCTCATTCAGAATGCCTAAAGGGAGCTAACGCAACAGAAGAATAAAGCTCTTTGCTGTGTAAATATATATGGGGGCTGGCTGGCAGTACCACCTCAAACAAAAATCAATAGTACAAGAGTAAAACTTGAGAAATATTAGGAAAAATAAGATTAAACAGCATATTAACCACCAATTGTTCTTATCTGTTCAACAGCTGATTGAGCAGAAAAAGAAAAAAAAAAACAGCGGAAGCCTAGCATGCCATTTTGTTGTGCGTAGGGTTTCTAGTTATTTTTTGGGAACCAATTCCTAATGTTTTAGGTTCTTTTTAGGTTCTATTATTTGTAACCATAAATTAATGTTTTCGGAATGTTGCAGAGAGGTATTTGTATGACAGCTTAATTCAAGTTATAAAGAACACAACAAACTCTAAAGGTTTTATTTTCATAACCATAAATTAACATTTCCAGAACATTGTAGGAATGAAATGTTGTTAGTTGTAAGGCAGCATGAATTGTAATTATTATTAATGAAGCATTATAAAAATTAGAGATTGATCGATCCTGAGGGCGGTGTGGAGAGCCAGGCCTGTGTGGCGGAAGTGGGCCTGGAAACTAAAGGTTCTTGCACAACTGACTCCGAATTTTTTGTATGCGTTTTTTCATATTCGTGATTCGGTGACTCTGAATTGTCAAAACACCATTCAAAATGCTTGCTCTGGATGCGAAAAATGCAGAAAATCGAACCCGATCGGAATTTTTTTATGACAGACTAAAGTTTCGGAGGCAGTGTGTAAGCGTGATTGACAAAACATTAGGTCGTATTTATTTTTTAACGTGTGAAAATTTCGGACGCGAATTTCGGACTCAGTGTGCAGGGACCTTTAGGTGGAGACGGAAGTTCCGAGAGCCAAGGCGGACCAGGATGGAACCAGTGGAGTAGAAGGGCCCCCCAAGGTGGAGCAGGAGCTGAAGATCTCAGGAGACCACCAGGGTGCAGGAGACCACCAGCATGAAGCCGCCCGGGCAGAAGACCACCACAGCCAAGTAGATGGGACCCAAGACCCCCACAGTAGAGCAGAAGACCCCCACGGCTGAGCAGACAGGACTGAAGACCACGGTGGATCTGGCTTTTCTTAAGACCACTGTGATGGATTTTTTAATTAATCATAACTAACATTTATTTTTCTTGCAGGAACAACATTCATATGCTTTTGAATTTTAAATGTTTCAAAATTCTTTGGCGAAAACTTGTGACTTTGAGTGTGTGAGTGTATAAATAACAAATAGGCGAATTGAAACTAGACAGATGTCTACGGTTCAAAACTTGTGATTATGAAGTAATCACAAAAACAGAGTTTGCGTCTACCTAGTAACAGAAGGGTTTGTCAATGAAGACCCAATCAAATTGTAGGGAAATTATGTAATGTATCATGTCATTTTCGCCATGCTCCTATTCTATAAAAAAAGTTGTATTCCTTTTTCCCGGTAGGATTCTCTCTGAAATTTTTCTGAGATCCTCCGGCCATGATTAAAGCTTCTTCTTGGGGGACATTCTCTGAGGAAATGCTTGAGAACTCTCCCGGCCATGATTAAAGCATTTAAAGGACATTTGCTCAAGTCTGTCTGGTTATTATTGCTTCACAGCAAGTTAGTTTGTGGAACAAGTTATTTAGCGAAACACTAGAGACCTTACTACCAAGTGATAGTGTGGAGCGGGTTAAGAACACTAGAGACCTTATTCCCAAGTGATAGTGTTCGATAGGGGGCGAGACATCGTTCGACTCTTTGTGAGACTCTTAGGCGGGGTTAAATTGCGGTCAGGTAACTCTAATTCTTGGGCATTTTATTTATGCGGTAAGAACAGACTACGCTTAGGCAACTCAACTGATTATAATATTTTCAGGTGTCAAGGACACTCGGTTCAACCTAAATCAGGTGCGTAGGGGAAAAATCTACCACACCACCATGGATCATAGAATGATGTCAGTACTGTCGGTGCTGGATACCACGGCAAAACTTAAACATAGAGAACAGAGAGATTATTAATGGCATCAATGGCTGTAACAGGGAGCTCAGAGAGTTCAAAACAGGCAGATATTTTATAGATGGCCTCCTTTGTCATGACAGGGCAGACAGATCATATTCGGCATATTCGGCCTCCTTGGCTGTGACTGGGCAGAGAGAGAATTCATATTTGGCCTCCTTGGCCATGACAGCGGTAACTGGGAACACAGGTATAGCAAATTAGCTCTAAGAAATATTAATAATCAATAATAACTTGTTATAATTGATTATGAATATTTGGATCAGTTAATAGAATTAACTTAATGTGGTAAAATTAATATTA
Source organism: Abramis brama (assembly GCF_963993115.1). NCBI lineage: Eukaryota > Metazoa > Chordata > Actinopteri > Cypriniformes > Leuciscidae > Abramis > Abramis brama. The sequence continues at coordinate 34,795,607 of NC_139966.1, read as the reverse complement.
CAAATAATTAAGCTGTTTGTGCCATAAACACTCAGGGCCCTATCTTGCACCCAGCGCAATTGACTGTGTACACCGCTCCTATTTTGCTCCAGACGCACAGCGGACTTTTCCCTCCACAGACGCATGTCGGTAAATTAGGGTATAATCTTGCGCTCCCGGGGGCGGTTCAGCGAAAAGAGGAGGCGTGTTCCGGCGCAAACGTTCCCTGGTGCTATTTTGCAGCCATGGTGGTGTGGTAGATTTTTCCCCTACGCACCTGATTTAGGTTAAACCGAGTGTCCTTGACACCTGAAAATATTATACTCAGTTGAGTTGCCTAAGTGTAGTCTGTTCTTGGGTTCCAGAAAACAATTCCGCCACAGACCAGGAAAAACCTAGTCTAAAGTCAGTGGTGCGTTTTCAGTGGCGCGTTCAGATGCTATTTTAAGGGCGCATGCTTGGCCATAATGTAGTGTGTGCACAACGCGCATACACTTTGCTTCTCTCATCTACACACAGACGCAGCAGTTGCCATTTTTGCAAACCATACAGAATTACAAGGAAAAATATTCCACATGAGGGAAATCATTGTGGTGTCCATGAAGATGTAAAAAAATAGGCATAAATCTAGCTTACACATTTACCAAAATTATTATACGCCTGTTTAACCGAAACTAATTTTTGGGTAACTAACCAATTTGGGTGGGTTTCTCCCATCCCCATACAATGTCACTTCTCTGTCTTTTACGGCCCTGACGAGAACGTTGGTCTCCTCGGCTGTGAACCGCTCCACTCCAGTATATGAGCTTGAGACATGGACAACTTTACGTGTGACATGAACAAGGCTTTATTAACTAGACTAAACATTTAAACTACTCTAACATACACATACATGCATACAGTTTACCGAGGGAAAGAGAGCTGAAGTAGAATACAGGAAAGCAAGAAGTTATAGCATTGTTTGAAATTCAGCAGATCAACAGCCTTGAGCAAACCATTAGTTTAGTTCTAACACGCCCTTCTTTAAAAGGGGTAAGGATACTTAATGTATCAAATAATGAGACTTAGTTTGATACTTGCATGTCTTGCCCATTTGAATTAAACTGTCCTAATGCAATTTGTTGAGGCTCCAGTTGATCTTTGCTGATGTGGTCTTGATGAGAGAGAACCAGTGGGAGTCAGAGGATCTTTGGTGAATGGAAAGACAAGGCCGCAGCCTCCCAGCTTACAAAAATAAGTTGTCAGAACGGTTTGCTAACATTCCCATTAGGTTAGGAAAACGTTATTTCTGAATGTTTTTTAAACATTGAAAACGTCCAGTTTTTTTTTTTTTTTGGTTAATGTGAACGTTAAAGGACAATTCCGGTGAAAAATGGGTAATTAACACATGGTTACCGAGTCGATCGTTCCCTGGGATGCGTTTTCATGATAATCGAATGTAAAGAGATTTATCTCTAAAAACAGATTAGCTTATAACGCTAGTATATAGGGCATAGAATAAGTAAAGGTAAATCGCTAGTTAATACCACTAACAAGGCTCAAAATAGCCTCACACTAACACGGTAGCATAATGAGGGTCCCTACATGCAAACTGAAGCATTGAGAACTTTGTAAGTGTACAGACAGTTTAATAAGAAGATACTTTATAAAGACACTACATTACGCATATACAGGCAGAAACCATCTTGGAAAACAGTCTCGACTAATCGAGTCACGAACGCCGTGAAACTTTCGTGTTTTCGTAAAGACTTTTCGTAAAACTCTTTACATGCGATTATCATGAAAACGCACCGGAATTGTCCTTTAGCAACATTCAATTCACTCATTTTGAAAATGTTATTAAAAGGTTATTTCTGAATGTTTTTTAAACGTTGAAAACGTCCAGTTTTTTTAATGTATTAAGAACGTTTTTTCTTGGTAAATGTGAACGTTAAAGGAACATTCCATTCAATCATTTTGAAAATGTTTTGAAAACATTATTTATAAAAGTTTTCTGAACGTTCAAAACATCCGTTTTTCTAATGTATTAATAACAGATTTTTTTTTCTTGGTTTATGTGAACGTTACAGGAACATTCCATTCTATCATTTTGGAAATGTTATGAAAATGTTATTTTTGAATGTTTTCTGGACATTCACATCACCCTGAATGGATGTCCCGTCCATCACCGGGCTTACACACAGACACTCGAGTATTGCTAATTAACCTATGCTGCATGTGTTTGAACTGTTGTACTTGAAGGAAATCTCCTGGCTCAGCCGGGACTCGAACTGGAGACCTTCTTGTTGTGAGGTGATAGTGCTACCCACTGAGCTGCTGTGCTGCCCTGTTTCTATGCATGTTTATATGAATTAATAAAATGTAAGAAATTAATTTCTTACAGCTACAGGTCTGGATTTCAAAGTAACAGGATTTTTAAGTACCAAAAACTGTTGACACATTTGTGCAGAGTGTTTACATATTTGTCCAGAGTATAAAGTTTCTAAGTGCATTAAATATTTGAATTACAAAAATAACAGAGAAGACTTTACTTTAAGATTCACAATTTACTGTAGTAGTACACACAATTTTGTAAGAATATCTGGGAAGTACACAGTCCAAACAATGGAATCATAAAAAGCAAATATTACATTTTCTAAACCAAACACACAACCCACCACAAGGGAAAAAAGAACACAAACTCAAACATACATCTAGACAAGTAAAATCTAACAAGACATGTGGAAAACAACACAATAGAAAGAAGAAGAAAAAACACCACAAAATTATGTTCTGTGTATGAATTGTTTCATACAGAGTTTCATTTTACAGTGATGCTTCAGGCTGAAGAGAGACCTTAGAATGTAATGGTTGCCTGGAGACGGTTTTGGTTTAAAGATGGCATGGAATGGAGCGCATGCGCAGAGTTGTGAGTGATAGAAAGACAATGAGAGAATTTAGTTCAGAATCAGATGAAATTATGTTACTGAAGGGAAATTCAAAGTCTTGATTGATTAGTGTAATGCATTAGGTTCAATCACAGCTAACAAAGAACCCAAAAACACAGAACTTTCCCCCTAACATTCCCATATGGTTCCCATTTGGTTATTGTTTTGGGAACCAAATAAGAACGTTCTAGGAACGTTCTCTGTATGTTATTTTTTTATAACCTAAAGAGAACTTTCAAGAATTTTTATTTTTAGGTTTTATTTTATAAAAGAAAACCTTCCCAGAACATTCCCTGCAGGTTATTTTTAGGTTTTATTTTATAGTATATTTTAAAGAGAGTTTTCCAGAACGTTCCCTGCAAGTTAGTTTTTTTATAACCTAAAGAGAGCGTTCCCATAACGTTCACTAACGTTCTTATGTTAGGACAAAACATTCTCAAAACATAAAAAAAAAAAAAAAACTGGATGTTTTGAATGTTCAAAAAAAAAAAAAAAAAAAAACATTTTCATAACATTTCCAAAATGATAAAACGTTCTTAATACTTAAAAAAAAAATTATGTTTGGAATGTTGAGAAAACATTTAGAAATAACGTTTTCCTAACATTTCCAAAATGATAAAATAAACAAAGAAAAAAACGTTTTCCTAACATTTCCAAAATTATAGAATTTAATGTTCCTCTAACGTTCACATAAACAAATAAAAAAACGTTCTTAATACTTAAAAAAACAAAAAACAAAAACAAAACTGATGTTTTGAACGTTGAGAAAACATTCAGAAATAACGTTTTCATAACTTAATGAATGTTAGAAAAACATTCTAAGAACATATTTTTGTTATCTGGGAATGTTGTTCTAATAATGTTCTCAGTCCCACTGCCTTCTATGTGCCATAGACATAGGTGTTTAAATGTAAATAAATAAAGAATAGCCTGATCTAATCTCACTTTTTTATATTCATATCCAGTTGGGAGAAATATTTATTTTTGTTTGGTAAATATTGGTAGAAATTCTTAGAAATTACTGCTTTGGCTCTCAGGGCCCAAGATTCTCATCTTTGATTAATATTTTGAGTGTTTTGGATTTTTTCTTTTACAAAGTACCACGGCTGGCCCCGATGGAAATGTATGACTGTTCCAAAAAAATATTGTCTAGACCTCTGCTGGGAAGGAAATATAGAGACTGGACCTCTTGGAACTTTAATTGAATATCCCTGCTTTAGATGAACGTTTGACCCTGATTTCAATGTCACAATACTTATACATCCGGTTTAACAAGTGATAGCCTCAACAAACTACAGACACACAGAAACAGGTGAATGCAGTTCTATTTTAAACTGTTTTATATAGATCTGGAGATTATCTTGAAGCATGAATAAAGACTGAGGTCATGTGAGCCATATTTTACCACAGAATGGAGTGAATGAGAAAGAGTGCAAATGCCACGATAAGAGAAGCAGCAGCAGATCTTCAGACACCTCATTGTTAATACTCCACCGGGATCAGTTCTCCATCACTTGTTACCCGCTTGACACCTTCAACACATAATCTCTCTCCTTTCCTCTTACACTTAATCCACTCATTCCTTTTTTAAGCATTTATCATTTCCCTACTTGTCTTTAACGGCAGCAGTTTTTCAGTGTTTCAGTGCATATTGAACAGCTCCTCCCCCTTTTTAAAATAGCCAATAGCGTTTAGTTTATATCACAGCTTGCCCAGAGCTGTTGAGCTCGGCAAAGCCGCAGTTTCCTTCTAATCTCCAGAGGTGGGCACAAATACATCAAAAACTATTTTGTTACAAACTACAAATACTGGCTCATGAAATGTAACAAAATAAAATACAAAATACTGATGTGAAAAATGTATTTAAATAAAATACAAGTAATTAGTATTTTGAAAATACAAAAATACTCCCACAATAATCTTAAAGGGTTAGTTCACCCAAAAATGAAAATTCTGTCAGTAATTACTCACCCTCATGTTGTTCCAACCCCGTAAGACCTTCGTTCATCTTCGGAACACAAATTAAGATATTTTTGATGAAATCTGAGAGCTGGATCACTCCTCCATAGGCATAAGGCATTATAACTTGCTGGCCCAGAAAATGTATTAAAGCTGCATTATGCAGCTTTGCCGATTTCTTCGCTTTTTGCTCGCGGGTTTCTCTATAGAGCTCCCCCTACAGCTTCGGAATAGATATTTGACAACACTGTCGTCAAAATTCGTTGGCTCGTCTCCCGCTGGTCATGTGCATTTGTTTTCAAAGAACCCGGCGAACGCACGGAGCCATGTCCACTGAGGTATGTATAAATGGTAATGGACTGCATTTATATAGCGCTTTCACAGACCTATGGCCACCAAAGCGCTTTACATAGCCTCACATTCACCCATTCACTCATTCATACACCGACGGCGGTGTCAGCCATGCAAGGCGCCATCCAGCTCGTCGGGAGCAGCTGGGGTTGGGTGTCTTGCTCATGGACACCTCGACACTTGGTCAGGTGGAACCGGGGATTGAACCACCAACCTTTCGGTTTGTAGACAACCTACATGAACCACTGAGCCACTGCCGCCCCATAATACACAGAAGGCTAGCATATAAATGTTTAGATAGTATATGTGTGCAGTGCCGTAAAGCAGTTTGTTACATCGCGAGACCTGATATCACGCGATACTTCCTGATGCTGCGGCCGGCGGCCCGCCGGCCCAAAGTTGCAAGGGTGGTTTTTCGTCTCACAGGCGCCCGAGGGGTGCGAGAAGACCACCATTCAACCCGAAAACAGTCATATAACCATTCCAATGACTCCGAAGCTGTTCGGTTAAGATAAAAAAGTTACTTAGTTCACCTTTAAAGACATCGTTAATATAGTCCAAGTGACTACAGTGGCTAAATCTTAAGTTTATAAAGTGACGAGAATACTTTTTGTGCGCAAAAAAAAAAAAGACTTTATTCCACTATTCATTTCCTTCTCTCTGGGCCTCGAGTTAGTTCACGTAGTGTTTTAGCGCAGCGCATCTGTGTTGCACGTCACACGCATCACACACATGACCAGCGTCGGCCAATAGTGAGCCTACGTGTGACGTGCAACACAGACGCGCTGCGCAGTTATACTACGTGAAAAAACTCGAGGCCCAGAGAGAAGGAAATGAAAAGTGGAATAAAGTCGTTATTTTTGTTGTTTTTTTGCGCACAAAAATATTCTCGTCGCTTTATAAACTTAAGATTGAGCCACTGTAGTCACTTGGACTATATTAACGATGTCTTTAATACATTTTTTGGGCCAGCAAGTTATAATGCCTTAAGCCTATGGAGGAGTGATCCAGCTCTCAGATTTAATCAAAAATATCTTAATTTGTGTTCCGAAGATGAACGAAGGTCTTACGGGGTTGGAACAACATGAGGGTGAGTAATTACTGACAGAATTTTCATTTTTGGGTGAACTAACCCTTTAATGCCGTTTTTAAGAGGAGCAGCGCCACTTCTTCTCCTGTGTTCAAAACTCATTCACTTCTTGGAGGGAGCCCGGTCTACAGGGTGTCACGTGATTTTCGTGCATCTAACCTGGACATTGCCATTGCCAACATCAGACCGAAAATATGGCAAAATCGTTTACTATGGTGATAAGCATATGGTGATTTTTCTTAAGTATTTAAGTATTTGAAATACTCTAAATACACTCCCTCAAAATATTTTGTTACAAACTACATTTTATTTTTTCCACACCTGCAAAATACAAATTACAAAATACACTAAAGTAATTAAATACGTATTTAAAATACATTTAATTGAAATACTGCCCATGTCTGCTAATCTCTAACCGTTTCTCCTCCTAATCTCCTCTGTCGCTTTAAAATATAGCATTCTGTGCAGAATTCAAATGGGTTCGATGTACATTTTTTGGTCTGCGCCAACTCGGTCATCCGCTCTGTGCTATCGTGTCTCTGGACCAGAGCAGACTGTGTGCGTGGTGTGCCGGTTTGCGTGAAACCAGACTTCATTCGTCCCAATGGAAAGCATATTTACACTGTCTGAATAGTTCCCTATTCCCTATATAGGGCATTATGTGCCATTCACCATGTAGAAAATAGTAAATGTGTGAACAAGTGACTGATTTCAGCAGCAGTTTCAGCGTCTATTTATAATGTAGGCGGAGGGGTGCTTTAGATTCTAGAGAGCATTTGATTGGCCAGAAAATCTGATGAGAAGCTGAAGTGCAGAGTGATGTCATAATAATCATTGATACATATTGGCAGAAGTGAGAGACTGTTTTGAATGCTTCTATCTTCTAAATGCGTATTTTGTCATTGTTTGGAGCACACTAGCTTATAGAAACCTTGAGGCTTACATTAAAAACTAAATCTTAACTTAAATTTAAAAACATTTTTTTTTTAAAGGCTTTGCTACATGGGTTAGAGATCAGCGATTACAAACTCAAACCTTCAATCTTAAATAGGCTATTAAAAATTAATTTTATAGCATGTTTGGTAATAAAAAACATAAATAGCTAGACTGTTGAACGGAGGGAATCTCTCTCCCCACACATTTCAGCGAAATGATTCGCTTCATTCAGTTCATTTGTGTGACCACTCTTGCTCTGGTCCCCGCGCTTAAGATTTTATTCTTATCAATAAAATCAACATTTAGTTTGTTTATCACTGCGAATTTATTTCCATATCCATCCACCTCAAAGAAAGTCCTCACAGCCGAGTGATACACCAACGCTTTGCGAATCGATTCATTCAAAAGAATCCGTTCAAAAGAACCGAGTCCTGTGAATCACTCCAGTACTTACGCTCAGAGCACACACATGTATTACCAGAGTGACGGGAGGATGTTTGGATTATGATGCACATCTTTATCCGAAGCAGAATCTAACGGCAAAGAAAACGAGTGTGGATTTATGAGTGGCTTTTTGGTTTTTAATTCTACAGGTCTTTTATTAATGAATATTTAATGGCTTGGAAATGGAGATAGCTTTGGTGAGTTTTGATAAGCGAGGAGATGGAGGCAGTGATGGAGAAACCTACCAGAACCAAAACTCACTGGATCGTCCACGCTTGGTCCACAACAAAGAAATATACTCCAGAAGTCCACAACAGAGCTCATGGAAAATGAACGACATGAACAACACAATGATGGGCTCCACTGAGAATACGGTGGATTATTACAGTCCCCATTTGTTTGATGAGGACATTCTGGATATGGATATGGACCATGAGAACAACGAACGAGTTCTTATTAATATCGCCGGGCTGAGGTTCGAGACCCAGTTGGGCACTCTGAACCAGTTTCCCGACACTTTACTGGGGGATCCTGACAAGAGAATAAAGTATTTCGACCCCCTCAGGAACGAGTATTTCTTTGATCGTAACAGACCGAGTTTTGACGGAATTCTTTATTTCTATCAGTCCGGAGGGAAAATCCGGCGACCTGTTAACGTGTCGATCGACGTGTTCGCCGACGAAATCCGCTTTTATCAGCTGGGAGAAGAAGCAATGGACCGTTTCCGCGAGGACGAGGGCTTTATCAAAGAAGAGGAGAAACCGTTGCCACAGAATGAGTTTCAGAAACAGGTATGGCTCATTTTTGAGTACCCTGAAAGCTCCAGTCCTGCGCGAGGCATCGCTATCGTCTCCGTCCTCGTCATCACCATTTCCATCATAACTTTCTGTCTGGAAACTTTACCCGAGTTTCGCGACGAGCGAGAGCTTCCAGTGACCAGTCGCGCGATCAATGGTACTCAAGAGCGCCCGTCGCTCACCTTCACCGACCCGTTCTTCATCATTGAAACCACCTGCGTGATTTGGTTCACCTTTGAGCTCTTTGTGCGCTTCTTTGCATGTCCAAGTAAGTCAGAATTCTCCAAAACCATCATGAACATCATTGACATCATGTCCATCATGCCTTACTTCATCACACTGGGCACAGAGCTGGCGGAACAGCAGGGCCAGGAGCACAATAATGGCCAACAGGCCATGTCTCTGGCCATACTAAGGGTCATTCGTTTGGTTCGGGTGTTTCGCATATTTAAGCTCTCTAGACACTCCAAGGGGCTTCAGATCTTGGGTCAGACTCTGAAAGCCAGCATGCGAGAGCTGGGCCTCTTGATCTTCTTTCTTTTCATTGGTGTCATATTGTTCTCCAGTGCTGTCTTCTTTGCTGAGGCAGATGAACCTGAGTCTCACTTTTCCAGCATCCCAGATGCCTTCTGGTGGGCGGTGGTGACCATGACAACAGTTGGGTATGGTGACATGAGACCGGTGACGGTGGGGGGCAAAATTGTGGGCTCTCTCTGTGCCATTGCAGGGGTGTTGACCATTGCACTACCGGTGCCCGTCATCGTGTCTAACTTCAACTATTTCTACCACAGAGAAACTGACCAAGACCAGGCATCTCTCAGAGACGAGCCAAATAATGGTGGCCCTTCAAACCCATGTGATGAAATTCATGGGCTGAGGAAATCATCAACCTCCAACTCCAGAGATACAGAACACAATGAAGAAACAACGCCTGTTGAAAAGACTAACATGAAAGCTAACAGCAGAATGGATATTAAACGTTCCCTTTATACATTTTGCTTGGACGCTAGAGAAACAGACCTCTAGTTCATCCATCACCACCCCATTGCACTACCGGTGCCCGTCATTGTTTCCAACTTCCAACTTTCCAGCTATTTTAATCTCAGGGATACTTACCAGGAGGAGCAGCGTTGTTGTCATGTGTTGAAGAAATCTTCAAATTCCAGAGATTAAGAATATAGTGAGAAATCAAACATGTTTGAGAAGACTAACGTGATAAATTGAATATTAAATGCTCCTTAGAAAGACAAACCTCTAGTCCATCCATGCTTAATGCACCCAAAATCTGTGCAATCCAAGGATCATCGCACTGCTAAAATCATGGAAAGTTGCAGTTATTTTTTTAAAGTACATTTTAATCTGTTGATCTCTTTGGGCACCAACAGCTTTTAAGCGTTACTTTTAAGATTTGTTATTCAGATCAGAAAACAAAATAATAATGAATTAAATAAGTAAAATATTAAGAACTTGCTTTGATGGGATGCTTTGAAATTCAAAAATCACAGGCCTTAACTCTTTTATTTATTTTATTGTATATAGTTCCCCAATGTCTCCAACTTATGTGAAAAGCCAAAATAGGGTTTCTTCTTTTAAAGCATATTATAAAAAAATAAATAAATGCATGTACATAATTTTCTGTAAAATAATTGTTTGGACTTTAGGGTCTTGATCAATACCACTTTTATTGTTAGTCTAAAACACAGTTTTTGTGAAGTTTGTGGCTATCAGTATCTTAATTTATTTATAGCAATATTTTTTCACTCAATTTTAAAACTAATTGGTGTATGAAATCTAAGAAGCACTCCAAGGAATTGGACAACTTTAATGTGTTTTGCCGCTGAACTCACAACGATGAAGCCTTGTCAATTTTATCCCTGAAGTTTGATGTATTCAAGCAGAAATGGCCGTGTACAGGAGAGAGAAACCTCTACAAATGGACTGAACCATGATAATCCACTGACACCAGAGGAGAACTTGAAGAAAATCCAGTGATCCGATTTCATATAAGGTCAGTCTCCTCATTTAGTCTTCACTTGCTTTCAGTGTTTCATTTGCTTTCAGTGCTTTTCTTGTGTTTGAAATGTTGTTTTTTTATACACAATTGTAACCACAGTTATTGTACATTAATATTTTATGACATTATAATATTTTAGCGTTTGTTCATTTAACCCTAATAGACTAGCCAAAAAAAAAACAAAAAAAAAAAACATGGTTTATGTACGGCGTAAAAAAACGTTAACCCCAAAAATGAGCAAGTACATATTCTTGAGTAGGCCTATGTTTATTTCAGAGCAGTCGACCCACACACACTTAACATTTTCATGATTCTGGAATACTCTGGAATTTACCTCACTGACCCCCTGTAAAGCACCTGAAATGGCATGCTGTGAAAATAGTATTTAATAAAAAGGATCGTTCACACAATTTTTTTAATTCTGTCATCATTTACTCACCTTCGACTTCCATAGTAGGAAAAAAAAATACTCATACAGATTTGGAACAATTTGAGGGTGAGTAAATGATGACAAAATCTTCATTTTAGGGTGAACTATCCCTTTAAATTGCATGATCTAAAATTCTGAGAATTAGTTCATATTTATTCATGTTGAGCTGTTAAATGACATATCATAGACAAAATAAGAGTCATTATTGACGCTGTGTGAACCTCCTGTATGCAAGTGCTTGAAAGAGAGTGAGGTGTTATTAGGTGCCAGGAACCAGAAAATAAGTGTGTGTGATTGTGGCCGTGGCTATCACACACAGGGTTGTTCTATGAAGAGTGACATATCCTGTTTCACAGAGGATTAGATATGCCCGTTATAGGTTATATCACATAACCTTCGAGAAAGAGTTTGTGTACTGCATGCTTATTTTGGTTGCATAGATACATGAGACAGCTGCATTTTGGACAGTGGGCAGTGTAGGTCAGGAGTATAAAGACTGATAGCATTAAAACTTAGGCACATCCAAGTGACATATCGACACGTTTCTGCAGGAAGATCTTCATATGCACTCTGAACTAAGCTCTATGGTGTTTGTGTTAATTACACACTAAAATGTGAAATTTGGCGCTGTAGAGACATCCTTCAGACCCCTGGGCTTGTTCATCTACTAAATTCGTAATTTCATAATTTCTACTGAAACAGGAAGCTAAGGCGAGACATATTGAATGGCTTCTCTACCTTTTTAAATAGCCAATAGCGTATAGATTACCTCATAGATTGCAATTCGGACTTGACAGCACCATGGAAGCGAATCCGAGCGCTGATGATACGTTAGATTAAATAGTAGAGGTGTGAATAAATTCTAGTCATTTCATTCATAACCAATGTTGGTTGGAATACTGTTCCATACTGTTGGAAAACGGAATAAAACTCAAGCGTTTGAGCAACCGAACACACTTCTCCAACCCATATTGTTCCATGACGTGTCAACGGTTGCTTTGGCCAGGTGGTATTTATAGCTTAGGGGGCATTTATAGCATAGGGGGCGGGAGTCGCGGGACGCTCTAGATTATAGAGAGCATTTGATTGGACAGAAGATGTGATGAGAAGCTGAAGTCCACGGTGATGTCATCAAAATCCAAGACCCATTTTAGCGGAAGTGAGAGACTATAAGGTTTGAATGCTTATATCTCCTAAATGCGAATTTTGTCATTGTTTTGGAGCACACCAGCTTATTCATAACCTTAAAGCCCAGTTTGTACTTCTGCGTCGTACTCGCGCCGTAGCTACATCGTAAGCTGTGTGTAGCAAGTTTTACAACACAGTTTTAACATCAACACTGCACAGTGCTGCTTATATACAGGTAAATAAAAAAACTTAAATAATGATTAAATTAAAATGTATTGAACCTAAAAGCGAAATAAAAACTGTACTTAAAGATTAAATTAAAATGTATTGCACTTAAAAGTAAATGTTGTTGACAACTTACATGAGCTTAATGTTATGTGTGCGCATGTCTCTGTGAACACAGTCCTGAGATGTCTGGGTCAATGGAGGTCAGCTTCAGTCTCAGATAAGCCTTTCTCGCACAGATACGTGGTCACAAAAGGAAGGAGAAAACGCATGGCCTTGTCGGAAAGCACAGGGTATTCACTGTGCTGCTTTACCCAAAAGTCCTGCTTTATCCAAAAGTCCAACAATGTCTGCTTTCTGAAAGCTGCCTTCAATGTTTCGTCACAAGGCAACTCTATTAAACTCTCCTGCTCACCAACAGTTAAGTCCTCTGGAGCCATTTGAGAGGTGTCGATGTTGAAAGGGTTTATCATCCAGCTGCTAGCTTCAGCTTCAGGCATTGCAAATAATTAAGGAACTGTTGTCTGAGCGACACGAGGTGTGCAGTGATGTTCTCCCTGATTCCACCAACAAGCGTCAGGTCATTGTCAGACAGAAAACTCTCCAAGCAGGGAAAGCTGAAACATCACCTGTCTTAACTTTGATTTCAAATAACTCAAGTCAAGTCACCTTGATTTATATAGCGCTTTTAACAATATGGATTGTTTCAAAGCAGCTTTACAGAGATAATAGGAAATTACCGTAACAGATTGTTTAGGCTTTACAACAGCTCTAGGATAAAGTTATTGTCCAGCTAAAGTTAGTTTTGATTGATTGATTCACTATCCGTTATCTCTGCGCAAACCTCAAAAACGCAAACCCGCGAAAATGAGACGTCGCGCACATGCGCATTACGTGTTCAGTCCAAAGGTATGTGCATTTGAATATATATGTGCGCAGGCGTGTAGTTCCTCTTTACAAATCAACCCTCAATAAACTACTTGTCTGGCCTTAAAAATTTATAATACAGATTTTTTTTTTGTCGCATCTGCGTAGCCACGCGAACCGGAATTATCCCGATAACATTTAATCTGTACTGAGGTAAAGGGAAGGGAAAGAGGCCTTCACAGGGGAGAGACTGGTTGACACTTCAGGACTGCGTTGTCATCGTGCCCAGGCGCAGGTCCTTCATCAGATCTGGATATGGCCTGGATCTGGCGGACTGCAGTAAACCTGGGATAAACAGAGAGACTAATATTAGTGAAGCATCCTTCTTATGATGTAACAAATACATCAGGATTTATGGGAAGTGTTCCCGGTTCCGGCTGACCTAATCTATGCAGCCTAACATTGAATTATAGAAGTCTATAATGTGTTATGTGTATGCTAGGTCAAAGAGATGTGTTTTTAGTCTAGATTTGAACTGACAGAGTGTGTCTGCTTCCCGGACAATGTTAGGAAGACTGTTCCAAAGTTTTGGTGCTAAATAGGAAAAGGATCTACCGCCAGCAGTCGATTTTGATATTCTAGGTATTATCAATTTTGAGATCGCAATAGACCTGAAGGACTATCATGCGTTAAGAGCTCGCTCAAGTACTGGGGAGCTAAACCATTTAATGCTTTGTAAGTGATCAGCAATATTTAAAAATTTATACGATGTTTAATAGGGAGCCAATGCAGTGTTGACAGAACCGAGCTGCTGCATTTTGGACCAGCTGTAGTTTGTTTTTTTAAGTGTGCAGTGCAACCACCCATAATAGCATTACAATAATCTAGCCTTGATGTCATGAACGCATGAACTAATTGTTCTGCATTTTTCATTGAGAGCATATGACATTATTTAGATATATTTTTAAGATGAAAAAATGCGGTTTTTACAGATACTACAGATACTGACGTGTCCTGCACGTCAAATACATTGATAGAGAGTCCCTGTGGTCCCAAATTCAGTTTGTTTAAACGTGAAAAAATGTCAGACAAGTATGCCAGCTGACTAAGCCACACAGTATCCTCGAAAATGTCTGACAAGTGGAAATTTGTGTCCTGTAAGAACATCTCAACCTCTTTGTGCAATTCGAAAAGCCTCGAAAGCACCTTTCCTCTTGAAAGTCACCTTACTTCAGTATGAAGCAAGAGTTGGACATGCTCACTGCCCATTTCCTCGCAGAGCACACAAAATAAGCGAGAATTCATCGGTCTGGCCTTTATGAAGTTAACAGTTTTCACAGCAGAGTCCAGCACAGACTTCAGGCCATCAGGCATCTTCTTCACTGCCAGCGCCAGCGCACTGGATGCTGCAGTGAATCCAGCGCGTCTCAGGTGCTACCTCTCGGATGCGAGCTGCAACTCTACTGTGATGACCTGTCATAGCCCTCGCGCCATCTGTACATACTCCCACACACTTTTTCCAGTCCAGTCTGTTCTCTTGGATAAACGCGTCCAGTACCTGGAATATGTGCTCTGCTGTAGATCTGGTCTCAAGTAAGTCCTCCTGAGCTGCACCATCATTTTCATATCTCACATAAACCAATAAATTGGCCAAATCTGCGACATCTGTAGTCTCGTCAAGCTGGATGGCAAAATATTGACTTTTTAATGCGCTCAATCAGTGTCTTTTTAACATCGTCAGCCATGTCTTTTATTCTCCGTGACACAGTGTTATTTGAAAGCGGCACCAAGTTTAACTCTTTAGCAGCTTTCTCTCCACACGATGCATGTCATCTCTTTGGCTAAAAGTAGACACAGTTGTTCACCTATTGTGTGCGGCTTACCAGCTTTGGCGATCCGGAGACTGGCACGATATGAAGCTTCCTGTGCTTTGATTTGTACCACAGGATTGAATGGTGGATTTTGACTGCTTCAGTTCATCACGTTTTCGCAAAAAAAAATCCACTGGTTTGTCCTTAAGCACTGTGTGTTTGGTTACAAGATGCCGTTTGAGATGCGATGGTTTCATGCATTCATTGCTAAGAACTTTGCCACATACCACACACTGCGGCCTGGGCTCTTCCTCTCTCCCGCTCCAAATAAGTCCAAATTTGATATAGTTCTGGTCATAATTTCTCACTATTTTGTAGCGTTTGCTGCTGCTAGCAGATGCTCTCTCTTTCTGCTCACCGGCGCTATCAAAGTTGCCACTGTTAGCACCTGTGCTTGGTTCATTCTCATCCTCTTCAGTCCTTGTACTTGAAACATTCTCCTCCTGATCCGAACTTCTCTTGCCAGATTGAAGCCACGATAGCAGTTTTGAACTTTTCATCATTTTATCACCCACCTAACATTCATTTATATTTAACCTTTTCACACACTTAAGTTTAAAAAATTTGTCTGTCCCCCAAGCATGAGTTTTTCAAGGCGACCGTTATTTAGAACGTATCACTTTATTGTTTCCAAGGTGATGCATCATTTCTTGTCACGTGGCCACAGCCACTGAATGACTGATGATCTGCTTTTATTTCTTTTTTTATTCAAAATAGTCACAAATTTGTTAGCTATAGCATTACATCACCTTTATAATGATCACGTTAGTTGAGCTAAAGGCCTATGCACGATGTGCACCACCTGATTATAATGGATAGGATTATTATTGCTGCTTCCATAGACATCAGTGTGTATTTTACAAACTCTAAATGTATTGGTTTTTTTAGTACTTATGTAAGGGTTAATGCCCGACGAGGTGTCCATTATCAGGTATTAATGGACGACGGCGAGGCGTGAACCGTCCGACGCGCAGCGGAGGCATTAATACCTGACAATGGACACCTCGAAGGGCATTAACCCGCTTATACCATGGTCACTTAAGAAAGAAATAAATATTTAATCAATTAATAATACTTTAATGTGTTTTAGAGTAAAAATCGTGAGGGTTTTTATTTATTAAGTCGAGCGCACTATTTAATATCTCCCGTATACAGGCGTTGCCAAGCAACGTGGCCACAGCGACCCGACCGCAGCAGTTGATCAGTGAGTTTGAGCCAGCGCAATCATTTAGAACTGTCATCAGGCAAATTGACGGGACGCCTTTCCTAGGTGTACATTATCACTTTTTAATGGACACCCTGCAGCCAATGGTATAAGTGAATTTAAATGTCTGAAACCTGAAAATAAACATAATGTGGTTGAAAACCCTGAATAGTTGTGAATGATATATGACAAGCGTTGACTCCGCTGAGCGCGTCATTCTCTGGCTCAGCATCAGCCAACGCGCGAAAGCACAGTTTGAATTTAGCAGTTTATCACGTGATGCACTGACCGTTCTTTGACACTTTGAGAATCAATGGCATAGAGCAGTGGTTCCCAAACCTGTCCTGAAGGACCCCCAACACTGCACGTTTTCTTTGTCTCCCTAATCAAACACACCTGATCACATGGGTTAATGAGCTGATGAGTTGAATCAGGTGTGTTTGATTAGGGAGACAAAGAAAACGTGCAGTGTTGGGGGTCCTTCAGGACAGGTTTGGGAACCACTGGCATAGAGGATACGCCGTAGGTCTGACGCAGAAATATAAATTTGGCTTAAAGGGTTAGTTCACCCAAAACTGAAAATTCTGTCAGTAATTACTCGCCCTCATGTTGTTCCAACCCCATGAGACTTTCGTTCATCTTCGGAACACAAGTTAAGATATTTTTGATTATTTCTGAGAGCTGTCTCACTCCTCCATAGGCTGTATGTTCTCACGCATGCGTCGTGGCGCTCTCGTGAACTCACTCAGAGGCCCACACAGAAGAAAATGAATAGTTGAATAAAGTCGTTATTTTTGTTTTGTTTTTTGCGCACAAAAAGTATTCTCGTCGCTTGATAAACTTAAGGTTGAGCCACTGTAGTCGCTTGGACTATTTTAACAATGTCTTTTCTAACTTTTCTGGGCAGGCAGATGCAATTACATAGAAGCCTATCAAGGAGTGAGACAGCTCTCAGATTTCATCAAAAATATCTTAATTTGTGTTCCGAAGATGAACGAAAGTCTTACGGGGTTGGAACAACATGAGGGTGAGTGATTACTGACAGAATTTTCATTTTTGGGTGAACTAACCCTTTAATGCTATCATATTCATACTAAAAGCTAAAAAACTTCATTTCAGGGGGGCTTTAAGCTCTTGAAAGTGCTTCATGATTGCAAACATGTCACAACTGTCTGTTTTTTTTTTTTTTATGTGTGCAAGCTAGCCATGTTAAATTTGGTTGAAGAGGATGGTCTGAGCTCATCATAAGCATTCGCTGGAGATGTGATAAGCTCAGACCCCTCTTTTCAACCAAATATAACATGATTAACATAATGGTTAGGCTGCGAATGGGGACGAATTTGACAAGGACCAACGGAGGCTTTCAAAGCAAGATTCACTGCACTGCAATAGTACAAAAACAGCACAAACCTTTGTCATTATAGTGAGATGAATAACATATTCTGACATCACCTGTGCTCCTTACTTTAATGTCCTTGTATAAAAAAAAGTTTAAATGTAATTCATTGCATCACAATCATTAAACAGCAATTTCGTAGATTTACTATAACCAAATAGCTATTGCTGCAGTTATGACAAATTTTTGTAGGCCAAGTGGCCAAACACAGATGTTAAAATTACACTAGATCCAAAAAGGATTTTTCCATTTGCTTTAGGTCAGGACAATTCTAGAAAATGAGCTCTATGTCCAACAAAAGATTATGATTCTTAGACTTTTTGTTCATAATGATAATCTTCACAAATGAACATGTTTCCGAATTTTTAAGTCTAAATAGAATCGCCAGAAGTAAAAAGCTACACCGCAGTCACATGACTTAGTCACCACCATTAAGCGTCTGACGACTCTTTATTTAAACATTTAGGGCCCTATTTTAACGATCTGAAACGCAAGTGTCAAAGCGCAAAGCGCAAGTAACTTTGTGGGCGGGTCTCGGCGCTGTTGCTATTATACCGGCGGGATAAATGACTCTTGCGCCAGGCGCAAATCTAAAATGGGTTGGTCTGAAGTAGCTTCATTATTCATAGGTGTGGTTTGGGCGTAACGTGAAATAAACCAATCAGAGCGACATCTCACATTCCCTTTAAGAGCAGACGCGCTTTTTCCTTGGCGTATTGCTATTATAACGGCGGATTTGCCAGGCGCGCGCCAGGAGCGGTTCACAGCCGAGGAGAGCAACGCTCTCGTCACGGCCGTAAAAGAGAGAGAAGTGACATTGGGGATGGAGAAACACACCCAAATTAGCTTCGGTTAAACAGGTATATAATAATGTGGGTAAATGTGTAAGCTAGATGTATGCTTTTATAATAAATTGTCTATCTATCTATCTATCTATCTATCTATCTATCTATCTATCTATCTATCTATCTATCTATCTATCTATCTATCTATCGTTTGTAATAATATGATTTGCAAAAATGAAAACTGCTGCTTCTGTGTAGATTAGAGAATCAAAGTGTATGCGCATTGTGCACGCTATACATTATGGTCAAGCATGCGCCCTTAAAATAGCATAATGAACAACGTGCAACGCGCCACTGACTTTAGACTAGTTTTTTTCTGGCCAGTGGCGCAATTGTTTTATGGAACAGTAAAATAGCACCAGGGATTGTTTGCGCCGGAACACGCCTCCTTTTTTGCGCTGAACCGCCCAGGGAGCGCAAATTCATTCCCTAGTTTAGCGACGTGCTTCTGTGGAGGGAAAAGCGCGCTTTGCGCGGGTGCAAAATAGGAATGAAACATGCGTCGGTGTACAAAGTCAATTGCGCTGGGTGCAAGATAGAGTAAAACATTTAAACAACTGAGTTAGAGTTCTTTGCAATAACACAACGAGGCTGTAAAAGTGAACTTGTGAGTAGATGAGTTCACCTGTCCGACTGATGTCATTTGATGTCCAGTTTCAGGTATTTAACCAAAAGC
Organism: Abramis brama; assembly: GCF_963993115.1. Classification (NCBI taxonomy): domain Eukaryota; kingdom Metazoa; phylum Chordata; class Actinopteri; order Cypriniformes; family Leuciscidae; genus Abramis; species Abramis brama. Next base: position 34,776,468 of record NC_139966.1, on the reverse strand, counting down.
CCATTCAAAAATCCCATTGACTTCAGGACAACAGAACCAGAAGTGCTAAAATGCCCTCAAGTTGTTCCAAACCTGTATGAGGTTCTTTTTTTCTGCAGAACACAAAATAAGATATTTTGAAGAATGTCCAAACAGTTGTGGGGCACCATTGATTTCCAAAGTATTTTTTTCCTTACTATGAAAGTCAATGGGGGCCCTTCAAGCTGAACAGTTGTGATTGTGAATTGCTTGCCTTTATTGAATCAGTTATCTGTATTGACCATAGAATGCTTGCTTCATTTGCAATCAAAAGGCTGTTGTATTACTCTGCATCTAACCTGTCACTCACTGTACACCGATAGATAAGCTTTTGTCAGTGTGATCTGGCTGTTGGTGAACACCTGGCTGGAGTTAGTAATACCTGTTAGTAATTATATCTGCATTTCACTTTTTTGGGGTGATTATGTTGAAAATATTAATAGAGCATCAGTAGAGTATTATTTAACACAACGATTCATCTTTCATCAATGAATATTAACAAGATTTTTATGAGGCAAAGGTGGTGTTTGCATGTGCAAAACTCACTGGCATGATGCTAGGGTGTTATAAATAAAGCATTGCTATAGTTTTCTTAGTGTTTTATCATGTTGTTATGCAATGGCTCAGTGTTCTAGGTGGTCAATAATTTGTTTAGCTTTGAAGCGCTTTTAGGCATTTTATTTACTCAAGTATAACTTGGTTTCAACTTAATGTTGAAATCATTAAGGATGGAAAATTGCCACCCTGGCTCAGAAAAGGGTTACAGTTTGCTGGTGTAAAATCAGCATAAATGTGGTCTAGGTCATTTTGTGTCTATTCACAGTCAAACATCTGTGTGTTGGTGAATTGGATCTCAGTATGTTTTATTTTCCTCATTCTTCAGTCAAATGCATCAATATTGCGGATAAAGTGTGATTTCAGCACCACAGACAGCTCCATAAATTCTAGCGAAGCTTGTAGAAAGGATGCTATTCATTTGCAAGGCATTTAAAAAAGAAACCCTTTGAATGGTACAGTCATCATATAACTGATGAAAATGGCATTAGACAGGCTTTATCTAAGACTTAACCTCTAGCCATTCTCATTCAAATCAGTAGTTCAACTGATTTGTCCAGGTGAAACACTCTTCATGACCCACAGTACTGCGTGTGGCAGTACAGCATCCTGCAGCTTTGTTACAATTTGAGCATGACGTTTATAGGAATGTTCAAGGTTCAATACTGTTTCAGTGAACTGCAGTTCCCTTTCAGTCGGTCACGTTCGATGTAACGTCTCAGAGGTTTATACTGAGATGCTCTTTGGACTTAACTGAAAGTAGTTTTTGACTTGTCAAAGGCAAAAATCTCAGTTATTATAATGCACTTACAACAGAATAAAATAAAATAAATAATATAATTAGATTAAATACATTTACCCACGTTCATGTCACTTCACTTTATGACTTATTTTCAGTTGAACACTAAAAGGAGAAATTTAGCAGAATGTCCAAGATGCTCTTTTCCATACAATGGAAGTGAATGGTGACCATGACTGTCAAGCATGATGTTCAGTGAAAAATAAAAATGTACTCTTAAGTTTCAGTATGTTCCTTACACAGAATTGTAGTAGGACTTCAGAAGTCTTTGAATATGGTGCACAAAGTCATAAAGACTTCTTTTACCGCAACTTTCTGTTAAGCATCTGCTTTTGTGTTCCACAGAAGGTTTGGAAAGAGGTTGAGTGAATGATCACAGAATTTTTGGGTGAACTATAATTTTAAAATGTGTTTTAAAAAAAGTATAATGTTTCGTCCACTTAGAACCCTCCACATTTTTTAATTATTGTATTACCCTTATTTATTTATGTTATTTTTTACTGAGGAACAGGCTGAAATTACACCACAGATACTGTGAATAGAGCTTAACTTGTATTGAACCCAGAACATCCTTTTAATCTTACAAAGATTAGCAAATGTTTGACTCCCAAAAGTACAATGTGACTCCGTTTTAAAGGAATGCAGAAAAAACTCTTATATTAGATAGAATTGACAAGCAGCGTGATTCTCACCTCCCTCTCGTGTTAATATTTTCACAGGAAGTGTCACACGCAGTGAAGCTAGCAGGATAAATCAGGTTCAATCTGGCAGAAGTGCGCTGCTAAACTACAGCCTACATCAGCCTACAAAGACACTGTGAGGATTGTTAAAAGCTGTTATAGAGTTACTGGTAAATCAGTAACCAATTTGACTTGTGAATCTTGAAAAGATTACCATTTAAACTAGGAAAGTAAAAATTCCAAGTCCTTTCTGTAGACAACATACATGGTAATGTCAAACATGACTCAGATGGAAACACAGCTAAAATTAGATCTAATCCTAATTTAGTCATATTTTAGTTCTTCATGAGCATGTCCCCTCACTGACCCTAAGGAAAAAAAATGTGTGAGTTTGAGACCTCTATACAAATGCCTTGTTCTCCACATACACAATGTAAAGTTACAGGGGTGACAACTGGATTTAAATGCGAGAATGAGTCCCCTAAATTATCGTTCTATGTGTGTACGGAACATGACTCGCTCCCGAAACTGCGATGATTGAAACCATGGTAACCATAGCAAGGTTTTGGGCATTTCGCTATTTTGACCACAGTAAAATTACAGTGACAAAAGACTTGTTGTGTTCTGCAATTTTACCTAAGGCACAGTCGAAGGAGGCATCATGTTTTATTTATGCTTAAATGGATAGTTTACCCAATAATGAGAATTAGCCCATGATTTACTCACCCTCAAGTCATCCTAGGTGTATATTTGACATTCTTCTTTCAGACGAATACAATCTGAGTTATAAAAAAAATTGTTCCAAGCTTTATAATGGCAGTGAATTGCTGTTTCTGTTTTGAAGTCCATAAAAGTGCATCTATCCATGATAAAAGTGCATATATCCATCATAAAAGTACATCTATCCATGATAAAAGTGCATCTATCCATCATAAAAGTACATCTATCCATGATAAAAGTGCTCCACATGGCATGACGATCACACATTGACCTGATTGGTTACAAGGTAGTTTGTGACGTGGGGTGGGGGATGTTCACATTAGCAGATAATGAGTTGCCATGAGAACGACTGACATCTCTCTCTTTTCATACAGATTACATAAACAGAGAATAGTTGTTTTCGTTTTGAATTAGATCATTTAATATCAGAGACTTAAATGTTTATAAAGATATATTGCTTATGCCTGTGTGACTAGTATTCGCTGAGTTTTGTTTAAGTTTAGAGACGTGCTCCAGAATAAAAAAGTTCACGGAGACGGAGAGGCAGAAAGCATATTCTGTTTATTTGCTTTATTTTACAAAAGCACAATGTTTTGTTTTGATTGTAAGGGGATACAAAGAAGTAGACATTTTACAGTTTATTTTTTCATTTTTCTTAAGTCTATATGACCATAAATGACAGACTATTTTAAGTCTATTTTGCTGCTATGTGAAAAAATCCAGCAAAACGCGCCGACCCCAGAGGGTTTACCCTAACTTTAGCTTAATAGGAAGAAACATAAAATTGTGATTAAACATATATGCTCACTCACATCAAGATGCCGCTGCAGTGATGGAATCCATGCAGGAGGAGCAGCGTTTGGCACTGTGCCGCTTTTCAGCGCAAGCTGTTTGGAAAATCACATTTCCACCTCCATTGCGTTGGAGAACCAATCCCGCTTAAAATGCAGGTTGCACACTCCAGCTCTAGGCGGGAACTCTCGGTCTTCCAGGCCAAGTGCATGCAACCACTGGCGCCTAATTTCCAAGTCTGCTGGAAAGCTATGCAGTCCAGCAGTGCTGTTGCAACCAGCAACACTACACCTACATCCCATCCTAACCACTGTACTAAATACAGATAAAGCTAATGCTAAAAATCGATGTTAACTTGAAGCTATCCTAACTGATGCAATGCTATGCTACTAACTAACTATGCTTCTAACAATACTACACTAACAACTATGTTAATTAACTACCTAGGCTACGCAAAAAAATCTAAATAACTATATAAATGCTATGCTAACTAGATGCTAATATACGCTATCCTGATTGCTTTCAATACTCGCAATTCCAACTCCTGACACGCCACAGTGGTTTTGACTGAACAAGATGTTTTTATACCAGGGGCTGAGCCTATGCCAAGGGCGTGGTGAGCTGGAACCTGCTTACGTCACGCAGTACCTGCTTACGTCACGTGTGGAAACAACTTCCAATAAGAAAATTCAACTGCAGTAGCCACCGTTCAACCTGAAGAGGGCAGCACTCAGACGTTTTTACACCATATATTGTAGAATTAAAACACTTTATACCCAAATGTCAAAAATGTACTCAAATCAATGAACAGCACTAATAAAGCCCCAGTCTTACAGATCATTAACTAAAAAAAGTTGTTCTAGGGTTTAGTTACCCTTTAAGAAGTCTCATAAAAGAAGGAAAATGAAAAGTAGTTGAGGAAATCACTGGATAGTGTTCATAATCAAAATGATCATATATATATATATATATATATATATATATATACAGTGAGGAAAATAAGTATTTGAACACCCTGCTATTTTGCAAGTTCTCCCACTTGGAAATCATGGAGGGGTCTGAAATTGTCATCGTAGGTGCATGTCCACTGTGAGAGACATAATCTAAAAAAAAAAATCCAGAAATCACAATATATGATTTTTTAACTATTTATTTGTATGATACAGCTGCAAATAAGTATTTGAACACCTGTCTATCAGCTAGAATTCTGACCCTCAAAGACCTGTTAGTCTGCCTTTAAAATGTCCACCTCTACTCCATTTATTATCCTAAATTAGATGCACCTGTTTGAGGTCGTTAGCTGCATAAAGACACCTGTCCACCCCATACAATCAGTAAGAATCCAACTACTAACATGGCAAAGACCAAAGAGCTGTCCAAAGACACTAGAGACAAAATTGTACACAAGGCTGGAAAGGGCTACGGGGAAATTGCCAAGCAGCTTGGTGAAAAAAGGTCCACTGTTGGAGCAATCATTAGAAAATGGAAGAAGCTAAACATGACTGTCAATCTCCCTCGGACTGGGGCTCCATGCAAGATCTCACCTCGTGGGGTCTCAATGATCCTAAGAAAGGTGAGAAATCAGCCCAGAACTACACGGGAGGAGCTGGTCAATGACCTGAAAAGAGCTGGGACCACCGTTTCCAAGGTTACTGTTGGTAATACACTAAGACGTCATGGTTTGAAATCATGCATGGCACGGAAGGTTCCCCTGCTTAAACCAGCACATGTCAAGGCCCGTCTTAAGTTTGCCACTGACCATTTGGATGATCCAGTCAGATGAGACCAAAATAGAACTTTTTGGTCATAATTCCACTAAACGTGTTTGGAGGAAGAAGAATGATGAGTACCATCCCAAGAACACCATCCCTACTGTGAAGCATGGGGGTGGTAGCATCATGATTTGGGGGTGTTTTTCTGCACATGGGACAGGGCGACTGCACTGTATTAAGGAGAGGATGACCGGGGCCATGTATTGCGAGATTTTGGGGAACAACCGCCTTCCCTCAGTTAGAGCATTGAAGATGGGTCGAGGCTGGGTCTTCCAACATGACAATGACCCGAAGCACACAGCCAGGATAACCAAGGAGTGGCTCTGTAAGAAGCATATCAAGGTTCTGGCGTGGCCTAGCCAGTCTCCAGACCTAAACCCAATAGAGAATCTTTGGAGGGAGCTCAAACTCCGTGTTTCTCAGCGACAGCCCAGAAACCTGACTGATCTAGAGAAGATCTGTGTGGAGGAGTGGGCCAAAATCCCTCCTGCAGTGTGTGCAAACCTGGTGAAAAACTACAGGAAACGTTTGACCTCTGTAATTGCAAACAAAGGCTACTGTACCAAATATTAACATTGATTTTCTCAGGTGTTGAAATACTTATTTTCAGCTGTATCATACAAATAAATAGTTAAAAAAAATCATACATTGTGATTTCTGGATTTTTTTAGATTATGTCTCTCACAGTGGACATGCACCTACGATGACAATTTCAGACCCCTCCATGATTTCCAAGTGGGAGAACTTGCAAAATAGCAGGGTGTTCAAATACTTATTTTCCTCACTGTGTATATATATATATATATATATATATATATACACAGTGAGGAAAATAAGTATTTGAACACCCTGCTATTTTGCAAGTTCTCCCACTTGGAAATCATGGAGGGGTCTGAAATTGTCATCGTAGGTGCATGTCCACTGTGAGAGACATAATCTAAAAAAATCCAGAAATCACAATGTGTATATATATATATATATATATATAATTAGTTATCATGTGTGGTTGCTTTTAGAGTAGAAGTAAAGCCATTGGTTGGTTGTGTTGTTGTTAGGTTGTGTGTTAGAGTTGGATTGCCTGATGTGGCTGTTTTATCTTGTCTTTGTAATAGAAAAAATGGCTTGAAGCAAGAAAACCGTTCCGGGTCTCTTATATAAGCGGCACTTCTTCTCTGACCGCTGCTCACAGAGCGTAAATGGCCTTTCAATTAGACAAGAAAAAAGAACGTCTTAAAAGGAAAGGAAATGTGATGATTTAACCTCATGATCTGAGTGGAAGTGGATTAAAATATCACTTTAAAAAATATATACTTTCTGGCTTTCATTTTGTTTTAAGACAGACAAAATTGTTATCACTTTAATATGTTCCTCTAAGTGCCATTTCTCTGTTTTCAACAGATTTTACTTCTGAATTCTAACATATTTCCAAGTAAAACAAAATATTTGACGAGCGCAAAAGATATGTACATTTAAAGGGATACTTCACCAATTAGCATTAAAAGCTTTGTAACATTAGAAACCGGTGTGATTTTCGAATGACCGTGCGAGTCAAGCCTAGTTGTATCAATTCCTTTTTTTAAATTTTTTATTATTGAACAAAGATCACAGGGGATACATGTATCACACAAAAAAATAAGATTGTATCATTTCTTCCGATACTGCCCTCTGTAACCGGCAGGCGTGGCTTAGGAGTGGCCTCATAGGGCAGTGAAGCAAGTGCATTCTGGGAGTTGTTGTCTTTCATCTACATGAGCCAAAAATACATTTTCTGTCTTTTCAGTCTAGAAGGCACCAACTTCTAAAATAATTTCACATTTCTACTAAATAAATGACCCAATTTAAATACACATTCATCTTTCCAGTGGTGAAATATCCCTTTAATATCATTAAATTATATTTTCATTTATTTTATTGTGGTCTAATGGTGCGTTTTGTCCAGAATATTTTTCAAAAAATTAGTTTGTGTTCCACATAAGTAATCAATATGAGTCTGGAACAACATGAGGGTTATTTTTGTTATGTGATTTGTATTATTTGAGCTCTGTAGTTTAAATGACAACAGCCTAATGACAATACCTTAAAATTCTGTCAGGTTTCTCAGCCTGCTTGGTAGTTTGCTGGTTAAGATATATGAATTCAGATATGCTTTGCAATCAGAAATGGCTTGTTTTGCTTTTAAGAGATTAGGCCTATATGAGCAGCATGAAACAGCTTGTGAGACTTTAGATGAATCGTTGGGCTGGTTGTTTTATGGCTCTGCATTGTTGTGTTTCTTCTGGATTACATGAATGAATATGTCAACTAATGACAAAACTAAAATCTGTGCAACCCCTAACACATACACATATTCTACTCTTTTAATGGGTCCTTTTCACTCTCTATACAGAAATGAGAACCATACGTTAGCATCACTTTGGTTCCCTCGACAGAAACCCAGTAGGATTTTTTCATTGGCTTCTGAATTATTGCCCAAAATAAGCTCTGTGTCCAATGAAAGTTTGTGATTCTTGTGACTTTTATGAATTTCGAAGCCTAAATACAAGAAGTAAAAAGCTAAACGTAGGCTTTAAACTAACTACACCACGGTCACTTGACTTCAACATCACCACCATTTAGCTTTCGATGACTCTTTCAGTCTTAATTTTTTTTTTTTAACTAGTGAGCAGATGAGTTTACCTGTTCGTCTGATGACGCTTAATGAAAAAAAAAAAAAGTATCTCCCAGATTTGATTTCCAGGTTTTGGCTTACAAAAAATGTGTCATCCATTAGGGCTGCAGTAGGCCTACTCTATATTTGAAGGCCACCCATATTGACTAAGATATTTTCTCTGGTATTTCTGCTTTAGTTGTGATAATGCTACTTGTTTGCATACGTTTTACAGAAACAGTAGTTATTGTGGGAAAAAATTATCTCTGTGTCCCATCCATGACAACAACAAAACAATGGGATTACAGTTCAGTTCTACTGATCATTTTGAATGTTAATCTCTTTATTTGTATAGATTTTTTTTCACATCAGTCGAACATGGTCGTCTGAATCAGATTTATAAGGTCAAAGGTCGGGGCTGTGACCTCTTTAGATGGCAGGTGACATTTAGTCTACACTTTTATCCAAAGTTACTTGCAGTGTATTTAAGGTTTATCTGAGTGTTTCCTTTCTCTGCTGAATAACATCTGCATCTTTGAGTGTGGTTCATCAAAGAATCCTAGAAAAAGGCTGTATTGTGGTTTCTGTATTGTGCGCGTACCGTATGCTGTTATTATAATAAAATAATTTTTAAGATGTCATTTTTTAAGATGTAATAATTTGCAATTATGAGAAATACTTTAACTTTCAATTATTGTTATTATTTTTTGCAATGTAACCGCATAGTTCTTCCCGCATAAAGAGGTCACACTACACATTTTGTTCCATTGAATCTCATTCATATGCATGTGAATGCGGGTGACGGGGAACACAAGCTCATTAGAATTTTGCCACGTTCCAGAGATTAAGGCTGTGTCCGACATCGCCCCCTATACCCTCAAATGGGTTATATTTGAGGGGACAGTCATTTGTAGAGAGCATTCATTCAATTCCACAATACATTGCAATAACGAGAGTACAACCGATGTACGCTCAACGGCTAGAGAATACCCATAATGCACTGTGAGACGCTAAATGAATTCCCGCGTCTGACCAGAAGATGGCGCCCGCAGCTGAATCATCAATCCATTAGTAATGGGGTAGTTCGGATCATTTTACTGACTCGGATCTTTGAATCTCGTTCATCAAAATGAACGAATCTTTTTGCAAGTCATTTAGTTCATTTCAGCAGAATATAATTAAACTGTTACATGTTAATAGCCAAATTCCCCAAACACATCAAATGTTGATCACTTTTAGAATAAAAAAAAAATTGCAATACAAGGACAAGGCCAAATTATGAGAAACAATTAATTCATTGCTTATCTGGGTCTTCATGCTATGCAGTCTAATAGTTTACCTCACCTCCTGATCTGAGTTGTTTGTTCATCCCGTGACATCCCCATAAACTGATGTTATGCAGTCTGTAGTACCGGATACAGAATGGGCTACTTGCACAACTACTTCCGCGTTCTACTTATTACATATCAGGAGTTTCCGGTTAGAGCGTTCAGCGCACATACATACATGAGAATGCAGATTATCACTACGTTTTATGGATGCCAATTGATTAAAACAATGAATAATGATCTCTGTATTAATTATCTTGAGCCTGCTGAAATGTTCCTATAAATATATTTTCTTAACTGTTCATTCTGAATAATAAATAGGCTAAATATATTTATCCACTAACCTGCAGCAGTCCTATATGTCTTCTCATTAACAGTGTTTTTCTCTTAGCCTATACTTATACCTGTTTAGTTTACATTTTTTTAATGAATTTGACTAATAAACAGGATTGCTTGTGTGCATTAGTGCTTTATTACAGTCTTTTTAAAATAGTTGAATGAATGCTCGCGAGGTGCCTGTAACGATGTTAAATAGGCTAGGCTATTTATTTAATCTTCAACAGTAACGCACACAGCGTACGTTAGAGGAGAATGACAGTCAACTTCTTTGAATATTAATTAAGCATTTTGGGCATGAACATGTAAATAGTAAAAAGATTGACATTGAAAAATGACACAGAATGTTAAAATATTTAATCCAAATAAATAAATGTTCGTGGTTCGTACTGATGTTATTCATCTGTTCTCACACACTTCAGCGTCGCAGTCACTAGTGTAGACTGACACCCTGTGGTGAAATAATGCGTATTTTTAACAGCCGCAGCTTTCTCAGATTGGCTTGGTTTGGATTAAAACTTCATGTTCCGATGAGTTTGGAAAATTCTGCACACAGTAAACATTAGAAAATCCCTTCTTCTATCAATAAAAATGTCCAAATTTTTAAATCTTATCGCAGACACTCATTTTAGGCGGTGTTTGTACAACTCATTGACCACAGTACATTGAAAGTAAACATAACCGGAAATAAGTGATATGTATTGTTTCCAAACGGAAGTGCGTCACGGAGTTCAGTGCAAGTGGTCCATTGATTAGTTCATCTCTTGAGTCATTCTGTCTTTTGTCACGTAACTGTAAATTGTTATTATATGTAGGTATCTTTGCTTTATCAAAGTGATTTTCCCCATCATACAGATAAAGTTTAAAGCATTACCAACTCTTTATTACCACAGTCACTGTAATGGAAAAGAACCATGACGTAAATTAAAAAAAAATATATATATTGTAAGAAATAAAAAAGCTACAATTTGAGACCAGAAACGCAGCATGTAACTGTAAGGGTTAAAAAAACGTATTATGCGTATTATGAATTATTAACTAATTTCTGTGTCCAATACTACGCTGTCATGTCATGTGACAAAAGAATGAAAGACTCAGACCCGAAGACTCGAGAGGTGAACTAATCATTTATCTTTCTGGTACAGACAGCATAGCCTCTATGGGGCTGTCACGGGATGAACGAATGACTCGTACCTGAACCCGAAGACTCAAGAGGTGAACTAATAATTTCTGTTTCCTGTACAAGAACCTATACGATGTCGTGCATGCGCAATCAACACAAGATGAACGTATCACGCTCTGAGACAACTCGGTGTTCCCAAGTCATATTTAAGATTTGTTCAAAATGTATGAATCGTTCATGACCGACCCATCACTACCATCCATCCATTTCCAAACCGCTCCAATGTGGCTACTGCATTATATCATACACGTATAAATTCTGTTTTTAAGGTGAGACACGGCAGGTAAAAACATCGATTTTTCATGCAGTGGTCAGTTTTGAGATTTTGGGCTAGTTTATTCCTTCAATATGTGTTCTTTCAAGCTGCTATAAAGAAAACGTTGAAAATATACATTAAGATGTTTATTTTATTACATTTTGTTTACTTGCGGCAGTAAGTTTCTCCCGAATTTACCAAGAAGTTAGCATTCCAACGCGAGTTCCGTCTGTTTACTGAAGTCTGTCGTGACCTATCGTTGTAAAGCTCTGAGTCTCCTGCACAACGCTATGTAACCCAAATATGGGCATTTCCTTTCTATCAGTAACCGATCGTGAATGTCCAAAGGGGGATTTAAAGCTAATGACGAAATCTCATTTAGAGCCAATTAAATCTTTAAATGCCGTTTTCTCAAAATGAGTTTTTTGTCATTCTCCAGTACAAACGTACTCGGTTACTAACGTAACCTCGGTTCTCTCTAGAAGAGGGAACGAGTACTGCGTTTGTAAAAACGCAATGGGGAAAAACTCTTTTCCACGAAATACTGAAGCCAAAAAATTATCCTATTATTTTGCATTGTTGTAAGGCGCGTTGCAGCAGCACACAGCCAAAGGCGAGACGGCTCGCTCGCTCATTGGCTGCTCTGCAGCAACTGCATTAGCCTATCGAGCGAGGTCTGAGGTGACGTCAGACCAATGAGGGCGCTTCGCGCCCTCCGTGCCACTTCCCGCCGAAACGGGTGTGGCCTAGCCTTATAAAAGGAGCTCGAAAAGGCTGATTCACTGATTTTTCAACGCCGAAGCGAACCAGAGTGAATCACATGCACGGCAGGGAACGCAGTACTCGTTCCCTCTTCTAGAGAGAACCGAGGTTACGTTAGTAACCGAGTACGTTCTCTTACGAGAGGTCTCTCGTACTGCGTTTGTAAAAACGCAATGGGGACCCTTTGTAAGACGCCGTGCATGCAGGGATCAACACCACTAAAACTGGAAGCGAAGTCCAGGATACAGAGTGCACAATCACCATAGGGACTCACAGAGAGCCAGGGAGAGAGGATGGGGAATCCCTCTATCCATATATAGCAGCGTCACAGACGCAATATATGACATCACATAGACAAGGCGGAGAGCCTGAACTAATGCGGAAATGTGGGTCTTACGCAATACTGCCCATTCAGTATAACAGTCGGCAGCGCGCAGCGCTTTCAATCTCAGCGTCTGGATCAGAGAGAACTGATTCGCTCAAACCGACAATAGCTTAGCCTGCAAGGCAGGAACCTCAAGGTTATAAAACCTTATAAATGTAGACGGCGAGGCCCAGCCTGCCACAATACATATGTCCTTTAAGGAAATCCCACTAGACCAAGCCCACGAAGAGGCGACGCCTCTCGTGGAGTGCGCTCTAACACCCAATGGGCACTGTGAGCCCTTGGCGGTGTATGCCAGCGCTATGGCATCAACTATCCACCTGGATAGAGTCTGTTTCGAAACAGCCGCTCCCTTGGAACGTCCACTGAACGAGACAAATAGCTGCTCAGTCTGTCTGAAAACAGACGAGCGAGACACATAAGCTCTTAGCGCTCTAACTGGGCAAAGAGAGCTTGCGTCCCCTTCCTCGCCCGACACCGGCAGGGCAGACAGGGAAATGACCTGAGCCCGAAACGGCGTGTTGAGGGACTTTGGAACGTAACCGTGCCTAGGTTTGAGTATGACTCTGGAGTCACTTGGCCCAAACTCTAAGCACGCCGCGCTCACCGAGAGCGCGTGCAGGTCACCCACGCGTTTCACTGAAGCGAGAGCCAGCAAAAACACTGTCTTGAAAGACAGATGCTTGAGGCTAATCGTTTGGATAGGCTCGAAAGGATCACCTTTCATGGCTTCCAAAACAGTAGAGAGGTCCCACATAGGGACCGAGGGAGGTCTGGGAGGATTAAGCCTCCTAGCTCCCCTGAGGAAGCGGATGACTAAATCGTTTCTTCCCAACGACTGACCGAGCGTTGTCTTAGAGAACGCCGCGATAGCCGCCACATAGACTTTGAGCGTGGAAGGGGCTCTGCCCTTATCCAACAGCTCCTGTAGGAAGGAGAGAATCTCCGTCACCCCACAGTCGAAGGGTGAAAAACCCCGAGCTGTGCACCAGCTGGAGAACACCGACCACTTCGAGGCATAGAGCCGTCTGGTAGACGGAGCCCTAGCCTGAGTGATAGTATTTAGCACTCCCACTGAGAGGTCAGCGGGTACCCGTTGAGCGCCCACACGTGGAGGGACCACAACTCCGGGTGAGGATGCCAAATCGAACCCCTGGCCTGAGAGAGGAGTTCCCTCCTCAATGGCACTGGCCAAGGGGCAGTGTCTGCTAACTGCATCAGAACTGGGAACCATGGTTGGTTCCTCCAGAACGGCGCTACAAGCAGTACTGAACATTTTGTTTCCCTGATCCGTTCTATCACCTGAGACAGGAGAGAGACGGGGGGAAAAGCGTAGAGCAGACAGCGCGGCCACGTGAGGGACAGCGCACTTTCGCTCTTGGAAACGAACACGGGGCAGTGAGCGTTTTCGTGAGACGCGAACAGGTCCACTTCCGCTCTGCCAAATCTCTCCCACAACAGCTGGACTGTTTGCGGGTGTAGAGACCATTCGCCCGTCGGAATGTTGTTCCTGGACAGTCTGTCTGGTCCCAGGTTGTGTAGCCCGGGCACATGCACTGCTCTCAACGAGCGCAGGTTGCGCTGGGCCCATAACAGGAGGCGTTCTGCCAACCTGTATAGGTTTCGGGACCTGAGACCGCCCTGGCGATTTATGTAGGACACCACAGACATGTTGTCCGATCGGACTAAGACGTGGTGGCCCTCTATTAGGGGATGAAAACGCGACAGCGCGTTGTCCACTGCCAGCATTTCCAGGCAGTTGATATGTAGGAGCTTCTCTCGTTCTGACCACTGGCCGAAGAACGGTCTGCCCTCGAGCAGCGCTCCCCATCCCGAGGTGGAGGCGTCTGTCGACACCACTTTCACTCTCGAGGAAATCCCCAGGCTTACACCTGATTGGTACCAGTCGCTCGCAGCTCTGATTGACCCTGAGACGAAGCTGACCGGACGTCCACGCTCTGCGCGGTACTCGCGCTTTCAACCAGAACTGCAGAGGGCGCATACGGAGCAGACCCAGCTGAAGAACTGATGATGCTGAGGCCATAAGGCCGAGCATCCTTTGAAAACCCCTGAGCGGGACGATCGCGCCGCAGCGAAAAGAGCTCGCTGCGCGCTGAATGCTCAGCACGCGCTGTGAAGACAGCCGCGTTATCATAGACCGCGAGTCCAGAACTGTGCCCAGAAACGATATCGTTTGACTGGGGTTCAGACAGCTCTTCGACCAATTGACTCTGAGACCAAGATTCTCGAGGTGATCGAGTAAAATGGTCCTGTGCTCCACGAGCTCTGATCGCGATTGAGCTAGAATCAGCCAGTCGTCCAAATAGTTCAGCACTCGCATGCCTCGAAGCCTGAGGGGCGCGAGCGCTGCGTCCATGCACCTCGTAAATGTACGGGGTGCTAGGGACAAGCCGAACGGCAGGACTGTGTACTGGTATGCCTGTCCCTCGAAGGCGAATCGCAAGAAACGCCTGTGACGTGACGCTATCTGTATTTGAAAATACGCGTCCTTCAGATCTATTGACATAAACCAGTCCCCTCGGCGAATATGCGCAAGGATTTTTCTGGTTGTGAGCATTTTGAAACTGCGTTTCGTCAATGCTTTGTTCAGCTGTCTTAGATCCAGTATGGGTCTGAAACCCCCGTCTTTTTTGGGAACCAGGAAGTATCTGCTGTACAGCCCCCCTTCGCTCTGAGCCTGAGATAAAGGCTCTATAGCCCCTTTGCTCATCAGTTCTGATATCTCGGTACGAAGTAGGTGTGCTACTTCTGAATTTACTTTCGTCTCGACGCGCGCTGTAAAGCGGCGGGGACGTCGATAGAACTGTAGCGAGTAGCCTCTCTTTATAATGTCTAGCACCCAATCCGAAACCCCTGGAAGCGCTGACCATGCATCTGCGTGGTTGGCTAAGGGTTGGATGCGAAGCGCGCTCTGGTCGCTGGGCGACCGAAGCGCTTCGGTGTGCAGTAACATAGGCGTGATGCCCGTGACATTCGAGGCGGGGAGCGCGCTGATTACCCTAACCCTGTGCAGCAGACTTAGTAGCGCGAAGGGTGAGGTCCGAAGCGCTACGCAGGTCCGTGAGGCAGATAGCGTCAGGTCCCATCTCGTCCAACTTACGGAGGAGATCACCCTGAAATATCTGCAGCGTGGCCATTGTATGTAGTGCAGACGCAGCCTGCCCAGCGGCGGAGAAAATTTGCGCGAGCAGTGTTGACGTCGTGCGGCAGGCTTTGGGTGGCAATACTGGTTTCGTCCGCCGTCCAGCAGAGGGCGGGCAAAGATGGGTTGCTATCGCCTGTTCCACCGGCGGAAGTGAGTGGTAGCCTCTGTTTTTAGCATCGTCCAGAGTGGAGAATGCTGGTGACACAGACGAACGGGTTCGTGCTGAGAGGGGAGCGCCCCAAGCTTTCGCAACTTCTTCATGAAGCTCAGGAAGAAATGGAGCGGGCTTGGACTCAGGCGAAGAGCGCTCACCAGGAAGGAAGCAACCATCCAGCCGGGTATGAGAAGGGAGTTCCGGAGCAGACCACTCGAGGCCGAGGCTCGCCGCGGCCAACGTGAGTACGCGCATCAGTTCCCTCTCGATGTTAGCTCTCTTGCCAGGTTTACGAAGAGGAGGCGTGAGATCCTCAGAGCTCGCCCAATCCTCGCTGCCCGAGGCTAGCAGAGAACACGTGTCATCCTCCCCCGACGCGGCTTTAGAATCATCTTCCTCGAATGAAGCGGTGGCAGACAGCGGGCGCTGTGCATCGGGAAGTGATTCGGGCGAAGCCGGAGAAGCAGGCGGGCGAACCGGCGAGCTTGGTCGGGCTGGAGAAGGCTCAGGGGCCCGCTGAGAGCGGCGCTTTTTTTCGCAGTGAGGGCAGCCGCCGTCGGCGAGCGCGAGCGCTGCATGATCTTCACCCAGGCAGGAGACGCAGATGACATGGCGGTCTCCCTCGCTGAGTGGGGCTCAGCACGAGCCGCAGGAAGGCATCTTTAGAAAGACGCTAGCTCTTTTAGTAGTGCGTGTCGCAGGGCGAACACACACACACACACAAAGAACAGTAAGAAGGCTTAAAGAAGGATATATGCGCCGGATAGCGCAGCTGGAACGGCAGTCGAAGGCGGCGTGGGCCAGCAGCTTCTGAGTGGCTCGTCCCGCTGAAGTGCTTTCTCAGACGGCGCGGCTTCTTCCGTGATCCAGCGATGCGAGAGCTTCGCTGAAGAGTTGAAAAATCAGTGAATCAGCCTTTTCGAGCTCCTTTTATAAGGCTAGGCCACACCCGTTTCGGCGGGAAGTGGCACGGAGGGCGCGAAGCGCCCTCATTGGTCTGACGTCACCTCAGACCTCGCTCGATAGGCTAATGCAGTTGCTGCAGAGCAGCCAATGAGCGAGCGAGCCGTCTCGCCTTTGGCTGTGTGCTGCTGCAACGCGCCTTACAACAATGCAAAATTATAGGATAATTTTTTGGCTTCAGTATTTCGTGGAAAAGAGTTTTTCCCCATTGCGTTTTTACAAACGCAGTACGAGAGACCTCTCGTAAGAGAACATCTCAGCCTATGTAGCATCTATGTACACCAAACTTTCCAGTTATACACTTAGCAGTATTCTTTCTGAAGATATTTTCAGAGGGATTTGTTAATAAATCATGCCTGGCCTGATTTATGTGAAATTTTAATAAAACAAAATGGAGAAAATCGATTTAAGGCTATGGACAGTATATTTTGATTTCCTAGGTAATGAAAGCATATATCCTGAAATCCCTCTGATTTTTTTTTCTTCATCTTGTGTGTAAACAAAATGAAAAAAGAATTTTGCACCTTGCTTTATCATATGTTCAGATCTATCTACCGAAAATATATACAAAATCACACATATTTAATGAGATAATGCCTAATTTGCATAATTAAACATACAAATTTCAAAAACTTGTAATACATTTTTTTTATATACTTATGTAAGTAATCAACTGAGGAAGTTTCATGGTGATATCTATTATTTTAAAATTTTAACTTATTCACCTGTAATGTCTCGCCTTAATTGATTATTAAATTGTTTAATTAAGGTTTATACATAGTTCATAGTTTCATTACTACTGGAACTGCCTGTTTGCTAAGTTTTAAATAATTATTAAACAGCAAGCACAAACTTTGAAAAAGCGGCAGCCCTTTCGGCGTACTCAGTGTCCGACTTCACTCACTCGTTTTCATTCACTCCTTCAAGTGGATTATAATAGCGGACTAATGTAGGGAATAGTGAACGATGGTATAGGGGGCCACGATTTCGAACACAGAGTAAGTTTGGTGAACTCTTCTCTGCAAAGTAACTTGTTTGGGAGGGCATGGCCTGTGAATGCCTTGGCGCCAGCCATTGTGTTCATGGAAATTTTGCTTGCCCAAATTCTAGTGTGACTGTTGTTTATTTCCCTTAATTAATTAATTAATTCAGCATTCAGTGGTTATTTTACTAGAGTTAGCATCGTTATTCTTTGTGTACTTTAAAGGCCAATTCACACTGCACAGACATACGCCAACAAACACGTGTTGGGTTTTGTCGGATCAGTGTGTTACTCCTGTTGGCGTTGGTCAGGGTTTGTTTTCACCCTACTGAACATGTTCAGTCAACATTTGTCTGTGTCTGTTGGGGCAGTTTGAACATGACAGTTATTTTTCATAAAATTTTAAATCCAACGGCCAACTTGATTGTTTGTTAGCGTTTTTGCGGTGTGAATTGGCCTTAAGTATCAATACCACACTCTGCATTCCAATCTATCAGCGTGGTTTAGCATGATCATCTCTACGTTTTATGTGAATTGCACTGATACTAAGGAGTTTCAGAGAGTGAGTACTCAATAATTAATTATCTTCTCCTCTGTCCAACAAAAAAGAAGCAACTTGAGAATCTCTACTCAGGATTTTCTCCATCATCAAATCTTTAAGTCAAGTCAGAAATTTTTATACATTGTTTTATACAAGACAGATTGTTTCAAAGCAGCTTCACAGTAATAAACAGGAAATCAGTGATGCAAACTTCATAAAATTTGAGAAATTCAATTCTACTGTAAAGCAGCTCTACAGAAGACAATATTATTAAACTCAAGTCAGTTCGGTGTTGATTCAGTTAAGAAAGTGGTCTACGCAATCGTGTATGCCCTATCAGTTTTTACACTTGTTTTTGTCTTTGTCGATCGTACGTGTACTGATTTTCCATTGTCTCAGCTGGTAAAGCACGATGATAAGTCTCTATATATGTCTTTGTCTATATGCACTCGCTCAACGTAAACAATGAGATACATCCGATTCCTCGAGACAAAGGGAAGCTAGTGAGGGGCGGGCTGTGTTCCACTTCAAATATTTATGCCCAAGTCGACCAAGCAGAACTTATTCTTCATTGAAATTTGTGTCTACAAATCTCAAGAGACTTCACATCAACACAGGATATAGTAAAAGGACGCAAATTATGGCCTAAATAAAGCAGGAATTTTAATCAGGATTTTGTTTTAATTGTATATGTTCATCAGTAATCTCAGTCATATACATTCACAATTCTTTTGATTCCTTTCTCTTCTTATTCAAAAAGGTGATGTCCCAGTTGATTCAGTTTGTTCATGAATGAAATGTCTCGCTCAGAGTCCCTCTTAAAATAGTGTTCAGCAACTTCGATTAAATCAAACAATGAAATGTTCCTTCAGACTTTGGATGCTGCTTGTTCATATATAGTCAGTCTTTGAAGGCATTATAGAAGTCACAAGCTCTTGTATCATATATCCTTTCCTTCCAAGGTGCTTGCAATTCTTTTTGGCATCCAGGCGTCTGGTGCCCCGGGGCCTTGCAGGATAATAATCCATCCTTGACATAACAACACTAGAACCTCATGAGCTGCAGACACACTTGAATTATTCAGGGAAACTGAGCTCAGCTGCTTACAGAAACAAATGAGTGTGTTTGATCAAGGAATCTGATATGCTGATCTAGATCACTCAACATGTTCAGCATCAAAAATGAGGATTATAGTGCATTCTAGCCACTATAAAAAAAAAAAAACATTTTTTATTTTTTATTTTTATCTTAAATACATGATGTACTGGTTATATAAGTTCAAGCAGCATATAAAAGCAGAACGACCAGCGAAGCGAGTGTTGTGTCTCTATCAGGTTAAATTAAGGCATAATGATTCCCAGAGGCAGTGAGGGGGATGAGGAAAACAAATTCCTATTAAGGTCAGTTTAATTCTCAAGAGATTACTTTAACAGCTATTTAGATTACTTATTTTATCAGAATTTATTAGGGGAGCACCAATACCACTTTTTCCAGAACTAGGCTGATTAATTTTTGGTACTTGCAGATACCGATGCATGTAAATTCCATCAATAGGCCTTTATCACAGTTCCGCGTTCGAAAAGCAGAAGCTTCAAATAGGAACGTGAAAAAAGCTTCCTCTGCAGCCTGTATCAATGGCTGTGCAAATAACACGGGATTGTTGTGATTTATTTTTGTAAAATTCAGCACAGATACTTCTTTTAAAGACACCAAACTCAGTTTACAATCATTAATTGAGCATTGTGAAGCAAATAAAAAGGTGTCATAATATTCAGAGAGTGATTTAAAGGGGAGCGGTCAAACCATAATGTATGTGTATTGCTCAGTACTTCAGAGTCTGATCACCTTATTTTATAGCAGAACTGCAAGAATACAATACAAACAACAAATCACATTAAAGAGCATTATAATTAGTTAAATCTTAAAATATTAATTACAACTAAAGTCTATTTTGGGGGGATTAAATCAAAGGTTTGGGGGAATATTGTATTAAACAATAATGTTCGCATTTTTTCATGCACTTACTTTACGATACAATTATCAATAATTAGATAAAATTGAAGTTGTTTAAATAAAGGACTATTTCCAGCCCAAAAATAAGTGGTTTGATCATCGTAAACGAGTCAAATCCTCGGGTGTTTGAGTGCAATGATCGGATAGCATTAAACTGTAGACAATAATGGGTGTGGTAATATCATAACATAATTATTCCTTCTGGCAGTAACTTGAATCTCATGACTGGCAGTGCTGGCAATCACGTCTCTCAGATAATGTTACTCAATAAAATAAAAGATGACATACACTGCCGTTCAAAAGTTTGGGATCTGTACGTTTTTTAATGCTTTGAAGTCTCTTATGCTTACCAAGGCTGCATTTATTTGATTAAAAATACAAAACAAACAGTAATATTGTGAAATATTATTATAATTTAATATATGTTTTTTTTTTTACTTGAATTTATTTTAAAACGTAATTTATTCTTGTGATTAAAGGCATCATTACTCCAGTCTTCAGTGTCACATGATCCTTCAGAAATCATTCTAAAATGCTGATTTACTGCTCAAGAAACATTTATTATTATCATCAATGTTGAAAACACTTTTTTTTTTTTTTTGGATTCTTTGATGAATAGAAAGTTCAAAAGAACAGTATTTATCAGAAATATAATCTTTTGTAACATTATAAATGTCTATACTGTCACTTTTGATCAATTTAATGCATCCTTGCTGAATAAATGTATAAATTCTTTGTGTTCTTTCCAAATAAATAAATAAAAATTCTTACTGACCCCAAACTTTTTAACAGTAGTGTATAATGCTACAAAAGCTTTCTGTTTCAGAAAAATGCTGTTCTTTTGAACTTTGTATTCATCAAAGAATCCGGAAAAATTGTACACAACTGTTTTCAACATTGATAATAATGATAATATTGAATGTCTCTTGAGCAGCAAATCAGCATATTAGACTGATTTCTGAAGGATCATGCATTTCCTTTGCATTTTGATTGCATGTTTTCTTTTTTGAGTTAAGCATCATTATTACTTCCTTTTACATTTTTACATTTGAGTTATTAAGTCTCCCAGGCACTTTGAGACATTGAGAACAGTCTGCTCAGTCTCTTTCCAGCTTCAACCTATAGCGAGAGTTTGGGTGTTTAGCCACTATGAAGCCCAAAGTATACTTTGTTTTTTTTACGCATACGTGACGGCCCACAATAAAATTACACAGAATAGTATACGTGTACTGGACCCGCACCACCCGAATTTCGTATGGGCAGGTCGCACATGCGCATTGAATTTGTTTTGCACTAATTAGTAGTTCCACAAGGTGGCAACACTTGGCCCAGGCCATTGTTTTACAGTAGAAAACGAGACTTCAAAAACAACAGACGGCCGCATTGACAAGTGCTTGTGTGAGAGAGCTGCAATTTTAGTTTAAACAAAACAAAGACATTTTAATTGGTCATAAATTCTGAAGATAAATAGCACAGACACTTGACAAAGATGACACTTTCTAGAGTGCATGTGTCGACCTCCTGCGTTCGCGCATGCTATCAAATGGAGTATACTTTGAAAGGCTAAGCATTTGACAATACGCATACACTTGTGTACAAGTAAAAAACTATGTAGAATTTGGGCTTGAGATCTTGGCTGATGCTTTACATGGATATAGAAATTCAATGTGCGAAAGGGCATTTGCAAGTTTTTTTTCAAAATATGCTTTATTTTTGTAATTCCCCTAGATGCCACTAGTGTTGCAGAAACTACATACTTTACCTTTAAGGTGTGTTGAGTGCAGAGGTGTAAAGTCCAGGTTTAGAAAGTAAAAGTCCTCCTCAGTATTTTGTTCCAATCACCTGGATTTGCTAATTAGCACAGTTTCTCAGCCAGGAGAGAGAACTAATTAGTGAAATCAGCTGGCTGAGTTAATGGGTGGAATAAACATATGGCAGGACTTTTACTTTCTGACCCCTGGACTTTACACCTCTGGTTGAGTGTTTTAATCACATTGCTATGAGGTTGCTAGGATATCCTATTTGTTTGTTATGCAGTTGCTAAGTTCCCTTTCGAAAGGGAACTCTACACTACGTCAGAATGACGCTATGGGGAACGCCTCAGGCGTGACAGGTGTCTGAAATAAATATCAACTCACGTCAATTATGTTGACCGGCGACAGCCCGTGAATCATCAGCTTGATTGATTAACGCGCAACCTGGATGTATAAAGGGAAGCCTTGCATACATGACAACATCTTTTCGTCTTCAGGGACTGTTTGTCTGTATTGAGAATATCGCTGAAGCGCGCGGGAGCCTCTTGTGCAAACTGTGAGCGTTTTTTATTTAAAAATGCTCCGCTTTCGCGGACCCTTTTCTCGAGGGAGGAGGGTTCAGCATCTGAGCTGTGGTGCGTGCGATCTGTGAAACAATACTGTTTGGGTACGAGGCGTTCACAGTCAGTTCCTGAGGGTGCTGGCAGTGTTCATTAAGAAATATCTCGGCGCGCGTGAGAAAGAAAAAATCCGTGCGCTGTCGGATGTTTCAACCTCGCAA
The DNA here is from genome assembly GCF_963993115.1 of Abramis brama. Lineage (NCBI taxonomy): Eukaryota > Metazoa > Chordata > Actinopteri > Cypriniformes > Leuciscidae > Abramis > Abramis brama. The sequence continues at coordinate 34,753,881 of NC_139966.1, read as the reverse complement.
CTGTTGACTTTCTTCTCGAGGGATGAAAGCCAAATATTTTTTAACGGCTCTTTTCTCGCGCTTGCCGAGGCAGTGTGTAGATTACGAGAACGTATAAATGTTAAAACAGTATTGTCTGGTGAGTATGGCTGCATTTAATTCTATGAATTAAAATGATGGAATATTATCTGACTTTTAAGAAGTTAGATATTTAGTAATTCAGCCTATCATCCAGATCGCGTTACCCAGTGTTTTTGGCTGCATTTTAATTGAAAAATGAGCAGTGAACAAAAAGAGCAGGTGTAATTCTGGTCTTTTTGTAAAATGTGAAATTAACATATTTCTGTTTCTTTTCAGACCACATCTCCTGTTTTAGAGTCTGGGGCAAAATGTTATGGGAGTAAATCTAAAGATTTTTTCGATGGTCAGGTAGTAGGTCTTAACAGGCCTCCTTGACCAGACAGTCCCCATTTTGCAACCGGACAGTGCTTGGGCCTCCCTGAGGTGAGCTCCCAGGAATTGACTGTCAAGGAGTAATGTGGTTATCAGGTTATAGGCCTCACTAGGCCTTCCTGAATATGAGCTTCCACATACTATGGTTAAATGAGCTCCCACATATTATGGTTATCAGGTCATAGGCCTCACTAGGCCTTCCTGAATATGAGCTCCCACATACTGTGGTTGAATATGAGCTCCCACATTCTGTGGTTATCAAGTTATAGGCCGCTCCAGGCCTTCTTGAATATAGCTCCCATATAATGTGGTTATCAGGTCATAGGCCTCACTAGGCCTTCCTGAAAATGAGCTCCCACATACTGTGGTTGAATATGAGCTCCCACATTCTGTGGTTATCAAGTTATAGGCCTCACCAGGCCTTCTTGAATATGAGCTCCCACATACTGTGATATGAGCTCCCACATTCTGTGGTTATCAAGTTATAGGCTTCACCAAGCCTTCTTGAATATGAGCTCCCACATACTGTGGTTATCAGGTCATAGGCCTCACCAGGCCTTCCTGAGTTTGAGCTCCCACATACTGTGGTTGAATATGAGCTCCCACATACTGTGGTTATCAGGTCAGAGGCCTCACCAGGCCTTCTTGAAAATGAGCTCCCACATACTGTAGTTGCCAGGTTATAGGCCTCACCAGGCCTTCCTGGTTATGAGCTTCCACATGTCAGGTTACAGGCCTCACCGGCCTTCCTGAATGTGAGCTCCCACATACTGTGGTAATCAGGTTACAGGCCTCATCAGGCCTTCCTGGTTATGAGCTCCCACATACTGTGGTCGCCAGGTTACAGGCCTCATCCGGCCTTCCTGGTTATGAGCTCCCACATACTGGGATATCAGGTTACAGGCCTTTCTAGGCCTTCCTGAATATGAGCTCCCATACACGGTGGTCGCCACGTTACAGGCCTCGCCAGGCCTTCCTGGTTATGAGCTCACACATACTGTGGCGCCAGGTTACAGGCCTCACCGGCCTTCCTGGTGATGGGCTTCTACATGTCAGGTTGCAGGCCTCACCCGGCCTTCCTGAATGTGAGCTCCCACATACTGTGGTCATCAGGTTACAGGCCTCATCCGGCCTTCCTGGTTATGAGCTCCCACATACTGTAGTCGCCAGGTTATAGGCCTCACCAGGCCTTCTTGGTTAGGAGTTTTTCACATGTCAGGTTTCGGGCCTCGCCGGCCTTCCTGAATGTGAGCTCCCTCATACTGTGGTTGTACATGAGCTCCCACATACTGTAGTCGCCAGGTTATAGGCCTCACCAGGCCTTCTTGGTTAGGAGTTTTCACATGTCAGGTTTCGGGCCTCACCGGCCTTCCTGAATGTGAGCTCCTACATACTGTGAGCTTCCACTTACTGTGGTTATCAAGTTATAGGCCTTACCAGGCCTTCTTGATTATGAGCTCCCACATACTGTGGTTGAATATGAGCTCCCACATTCTGTGGTTATCAAGTTTTAGGCCTCACCAGGCCTTCTTGAATATGAGCTCCCACATACTGTGGTTATCAGGTCATAGGCCTCACTAGGCCTTCCTGAGTATAGCTCTCACATACTGTGGTTGAATATGAGCTCCCACATTCTGTGGTTATCAAGTTTTAGGCCTCACCAGGCCTTCTTGAATATGAGCCCCCACATTCTGTGGTTATCAGGTCAGAGGCCTCACCAGGCCTTCCTGAATGAGAGCTTCCACATATTTTGGTTGAATATGAGCTCCCACATGCTGTGGTTGTCAGGTCACAGGCCTCACTAGGCCTTCCTGAGTATGAGCTCTCACATACTGTGGTTGAATATGAGCTCCCACATACTGTAGTTGCCAGGTTATTGGCCTCACCAGGCCTTCCTGGTTACGAGCCTCCACATGTTAGGTTACAGGCCTCACTGGCCTTCCTGAATGTGAGCTCCCACATACTGTGGTGAATATGAGCTCCCATGTTATATGGTTATCAGGTCAGAGGCCTCACTAGGCCTTCCTGATTTGAGCTCCCACATGCTGTGGTCGCCAGGTTAGAGGCCTCACCGGCCTTCCTGAGTATGAGTTCCCCCCATGCTGTGGTTGTATATGAGCTCCCACATACTATAGTCGCCAGGTTATAGGCCTTACCAGGCCTTCTTGGTTAAGAGCCTCCACATGTCAGGTTACAGGCCTCACCGGCCTTCCTGAATGTGAGCTCCTACATACTGTGGTCATCAGGTTACAGGCCTCATCTGGCCTTCCTGGTTATGAGCTCCCACATTCTGTGGTTATCAGATCAGAGGCCTCACCAGGCCTTTCTGAGTATGAGCTCCCACATACTGTGGTTGTATATGAGCTCCCACATACTGTAGTCGCCAGGTTATAGGCCTCACCAGGCCTTCTTGGTTAGGAGTCTTCACATGTCAGGTTACAGGCCTCGCCGGCCTTCCTGAATGTGAGCTCCTACATGCTGTGAGCTTCCACTTGCTGTGATTATCAAGTTATAGGCCTCACCAGGCCTTCTTGAATTTGAGCTCCCACGTGCGGTGGTCGTTAGGTCACAGGCCTCACCGGCCTTCCTGAGTTTTAACCTTCCACAATTAGTGGTCACCAGGCTTTAGGCCTCTGCGGCCTTCCTGGTTATGAGTTCTTTCATGTCAGGTGGCAGGCCTCACCAGGCCTTACTGAATGAGAACTCCCACGTATTGTGTCTATCAGGTTGCAGGCTTCTTCTGGCTTTCCTGATTATAGGTTCCCACGTAAGGTGGTTCCCTGGTTACAGGCCTCACCAGGCCTTCCTGGTTTTGAGCTTTTACATGTCAGGTTACAGGCCTCATCCGGCCTTCCCGAATGTGGGCTCACACATACTGTGTTTTTAGAGTGATGAAGTACGAGCAAACCTTTACTTCATTCCTTTTTGGTACATACGTTCCGTACCTTTTTTAAACCATGCTTATGGTAAGTCACACGACTTATGTCTTGTGTATTTTCTAAAATCCATTTTCTATGGTAAGGGTCATGCGCGTATCGCTTCTGTCCCTTCCTATGTGGCTCAGACCCTGGTCTTTCTCTTCGGGTCCCATTCTAGATACTTCCTGTCGTCACTTTATTACGACAGATGTTTTTCTCTAGTTAACTTCCACATTCTGATGAGCTCCCACACACTGTGGTCACCGTGTTACAGGCCTCACCGGCCTTCCCGAGTATGAGCTCCCACATGCTGTGGTCGCCAGGTTAGAGGCCTCATCAGGCCTTCTTGGGTTCAGAATGGCTAAGTACATGCACTTTCTTTCATGTACTTTCTATTTCCATTTTTTATGGTAAGGGTTGTGCGCTGTACGCTTTATTCCCTTTCTGAAAGTGAGCTCCCACATCCTGTGGTCGCCAGGTTAGAGGCCTCACCGGCCTTCCTGATAGGAGCTCCCACATGCTGTGGTCACCAGGTTAGAGGCCTCACCGGCCTTCCTGATATGAGCTCCCACATGTTGTGGTCGCCAGGTTAGAGGCCTCACCGGCCTTCCTGATAGGAGCTCCCACATGTTGTGGTCACCAGGTTAGAGGCCTCACCGGCCTTCCTAATATGAGCTCCCACATGTTGTGGTTGCCAGGTCAGAGGCCTCACCGGCCTTCCTGAAGGTAAGCTCCCACATATTGTGGTTGAATACAAGCTCCCCCATGTTGAGGTCGCCAGGTTAGAGGTCCTACCAGGCCTTCCTGGAGGTAGCTCCCTTTAGGCCCTCACAGGCCTCCTCAGTGTTTTGAAACACAAACACTGGGTAGATCCATGGATCGAGTAGAGAGACTCCCCTCGCTGGCAAGGGTTGTAAAGCACTATGCTGAGTCATACTCTCCAGGGTTTCCCGTCTCTGAGATCCGGGCTGAGTGGTTCACTGCCTGTTTTGCAGTCCCTCGGGTTGGATGCCTTCTTAAGGCAAGTGTCCAGAGGCTCTGTCTTCAGACAGACAGGAAGTGGCCAGACTCTAGTGTCTTATGTAGTGACACCAGGTCAGGCCTGCCTGGTGGTATTTCAGGTGGCACGCTCCCCTGAATAGTGACTGGCTGGGAGTCCCTTGGGCCCCCTAGCCACACTCCCTAGAAGGGACCCCTTCTTTTGGAAGCTGTGGTCCTAAGCCTTTGAGCTGGCCCAGATATACCCCCCATTAACTATGTTCTGGCGGTTTCTTGGTTCATTAGCTTGGGTGATGACCGGTAGGGAGTGCTGTCACTGACAGCCCGATGTGACCTAAGGGTGAGTGGTTCCAGTGTTTTCTGAATTACTGGTTCGGACAGTTGTCACTGCCTTTGGGCATGCACTCCCCTCAGCATGGTGGCGTTGGTATATCGTTCCCCATAGCGTCATTCTGACGTAGTGTAGAGTTCCCTTTCGAAAGGGAACGTCTCAGGTTACGACTGTAACCTATGTTCCCTGAGAACAGGGAACGAGACACTACGTCTTCCTGCCATGCCTCGGGGCCTGCCTGCAACAGTCCCTTCAGACGATAGGATGTTGTCATGTATGCAAGGCTTCCCTTTATACATCCAGGTTGCGCGTTAATCAATCAAGCTGATGATTCACGGGCTGTCGCCGGTCAACATAATTGACGTGAGTTGATATTTATTTCAGACACCTGTCACGCCTGAGGCGTTCCCCATAGCGTCATTCTGACGTAGTGTCTCGTTCCCTGTTCTCAGGGAACATAGGTTACAGTCGTAACCTGAGACGGTTTCCAAGGTATTGCAAGGTTGTTAAAGGGATAGTTCACCCAAAAATGAAAATGGGGACAGAGATCTGTTTGGTTACAAACATTCTTCCAAATATCTTCCTTTGTGTTCCGCAGAACAAAGAAACTCATACAGGTTTGGAACAACTTGAGGGTGAGTAAATGATGACAGAATTTTCATTTTTGGGTGAACTATCCCTTTAACCCTCTGGGGACCACAAACGCGCCCGCGCGTTTTGCTCGTTTTTTTTTTTTAGCAATGAAAATAAACACTAAATGCTCTGTTAATTTTGATCTTTCATTTTCGTGTAATACATCAATCGATCCTGTTCAGTTTCTATTTTTTTTCTGTATACTCACAATAAAAATAAAGTGTTTTGCTTTTTGACAAATAAAGAAAAATTAACATGATGCGATTTCTGCCTTCTCTCTGTCAGTAAACTCCCATTTGAAACGCGTTCGAAAATGATCTATAACTCCGCGAAAATTCAGTCAAACAGGCAAACAGACCCACGGGCATAAAGCTTGAGATCGCATCTTTTAAATGAAGTCATTTATATAAAAAACAAATATTCTCAGCTTCTGTAATCTGTATAAAAAGAGAGCGACTCCTGTCGAGCTCATTACGAGCTAATTCACAGTAATGTGACCACTCCCCGGAGAGCGCGTGCTATTCAAACGCAAATTCTGAGAACTATTTCAGAGCTGTGAAACGCCCACATCAGCTGTAAACAAAGCGCGTCGCGACTCCTCGCGAGTGAGACATTATAGCCTACCTTATGGAGAAAAGATTCCTCAGAACAGTGCTGATGAGGAGCAATATCTCCTGAAATGAGGAGCAGATTCCGCTGAGGAGTGAGGTAGGCTGTTTTCTTTTCTCACGTGTGGAATAACGTTATGGAATAACGTTAGTGTAGGCCTATGTAAACCGCAAAAAGATGAATCGCATTTCTATAATATGACTCGCCTTTCTGTGAGATGAATGAAGGGGACATATTTGTAAAGACTGTTTAGCCTAAATATGAATCTCGCGTCTGTGTGTGAAAGAATAAACTGCTTTGCTATAGCCTACTGAGATGAGTAAAAATCGACTGGAATATGTTGAAATAAAATGTATTTGTATAAGCAACGTATTAAACTGCCAAAAAAATACTATTTTTGTCAAAAATAAATTCATAGACTAAGATGTTAGATGTTCCAATGTTGGCTATATTTAAACTAATGAATACATATGATAAAATGTAGGCCTATAATCTTTTTTTTTTTTTTTTTTTTACAAAGAAAGAGTACACTTGAAATATTGTTGAAATTGTAATTATTGTTGTAATTGTAACATTTTTAATAAAATAGCAAAACATATTTACAAGAGAGATGTAAGCGAAATCTTAAATGGTCAATATAAGTCTTCTTCTAAATACATCTTTTGTCCTTGCATTGTGGCTCAGTCAGTTTCACACCTGAGTGAATGGCTCATTATGCAGAGTGGGTGGGACATTGTAATCTAAGGTGTAAACTACTCCTCCCCCTCGCATATTGGCTTTCCAAGCAAAACCTGTTTTACACCATTTAAATCAATGTATTTTTTTTGTGAACGATAAAGCAAGACTATTTTTACATCATTTTGAAGCTAGAACTCAAAGGGACAACATCCATTAGTCAAAAGTCTTGTGGACACATATTTAATATGTGTTTTGTGATCTTAATTCAGCAACTTTCATTTTAATTTTTTCCAATAACCACGCATAAACATTATTCTCTTAAAAATACAAACATCTACATACACGTTGCTCGCATATTATGGTAGCCCTGTTTGTGCTATATAGAGTGAATTTACACCTTTGCCATTAACATGTTTATAAATAACTGAAAAAAGCACAAATGTCAAGGCATGTCAGAACATCTCAAGGACCCCAAAAACAGCTTGGTCCCCAGAGGGTTAATGTGTTGGATGCACTGATCTATATAATGACTGGATAGCTCATGACGTTCTAAACTGCCACTAGGCAGTGAAGCCACCGGAAGTGTTCGAGCGGCCATCTTATGATTCCCTACCAGCAGAGGGCTCCAACGCTCGTTATACAGAGATTGGTAGCTCCGACTAGAGTTCTCAACGGGCCTGAAAATTACAACCCGACCCGACCCGGCCCGTGGCTTTTAAAGCCCGGACCCGATCTAACCCGACACATCAACATGAATTATCTGCCCGAACCCGGCCCGCGGCCCGACGTGCGTCGGATTTTTTTTCCCTCATACACGTATTATCATGACCAGCAGACGGGAATTCAAACCAACCTTTAATGTTCACGCCTTTTAATAATACAAACAATACAAACAACTGAAACAATAAACTTTAAAATATCTAAATAGGCTGTAGTAGCGACGGTGAATTCACCTGCGGCAAGTTTACTTTTCACCAACTCCATCTTCTTCTCTCCAGGCTAAAGGCGTGCACGCAGCGGCGTCAGGTCTGCCCCCGCCCCTCTCCATAATGCACGTTGCACGCAGCAGCCAGACTTTCTTTACGGTGAACAGCAGCGATGATTAATAAATGTTTTTTTTTTTTCACTGAGCGGAAAAGATTAAGCCCGAGGTCCGACCCGACCCGAGTCATTTGATTATATTTTCGACCCGACCCGTTGAGAACTCTAGCTCCGACGGTAAGATCTTCACAGGTAAGAAAAACAGTTTGATACTATTAATTAAATAGTGAATGCTAAAGACCTATATTTTTGTGAATTGGTGAATATTCAGGTGAATATTGTTTCGCAGCCACGAATTAATAATACCTCAGCACGTTATACTAATTTGTTCCCTCGTTTTATTATATTGCAGCCACGTTGTAATTCGTTAAATCAAAATGAGGGAGGGAATTAGTTCGTCGTTCAAGTCGTCGTAACAACGAATTATTTAGATCAGTGGACAAGGCGCATAAGAACAAGCAGAGAGAAAGCCCCGGCCGCGCACGCGCACTCTCACCGTCTTCAAACAACACAAGCGCTGTATTGCTCTTTCTCCCTCGCGCATATCAACATCAATTGACACAATAGTAAAAGGTCGGTAGACCGATTGTGTTTTATAGATTAGTAGTTTGTTAATATAAAGTGTTTGATTAGCAAGTACATGTTCAGGAAATGCATAATACAAATTGTATGGGTTAATGTAACGGTAAACGGACTCTGCACGAAGCTCTTTTGAAGCTGTCAAATGGTGTCGCTGTTGGACACTTAATTGTGATTATTGCTGCTCTGAGGTTTCTTATAGGCTACTGTTAACTGTTTTATCGTTGTTTTTTGAAGAAGCAGCAGCTCTTGCATCGGAGAAAACAACACGGGCATAGCGACAATTTTGCATATAAATTACTACTTATAGGGCTTGAATTACAACCTGTGGGCAGTTTTTCCTACATCCTTTTGTGAACGTCGTTTTACACTTGTATGCTGCACTGCGGGTCATCTTAAAAGTGCCGTCGGAGCTACCAATCTCTGTATAACGGGCGTTGGAGGCCTCTGCTGGTAGGGAATCGTAAGATGGCCGCTCGAACACTTCCGGTGGCTTCACTGCCTAGTGGCAGTTTAGAACGTCATGAGCTATCCAGTCATTATATAGATCAGTGGTGAAGGCCGACTAGTGTTCTCGTACAGCTTTTTATTCCTTTTGCAAAGAAAGTGCCGTTTTTTAATAAGCAGGAAAAATTTCCGACTTTAAACAAATACCCATTTAAATGCTTAGGATGTTTGCGTTGTGAGAATGTACAGGGAGACTTTAGATTTAAAAACTGTGTCTCGTTAGGCAATGTTTTTTCAGTCAAATCATAAAATTTCCTATTGATTCAATAGAACGCGTGAGCTCACTAGGGAATACCAATATGGCGGCGCGGTGGCTAAAGTTCAAAAAGTGAAATTATAATCAAGGACCCCTTTAAATTAATAACTTATAGCTTTAATAATGATTAAATCTAAATTACATTTTTACAATAAAGACTATGCAGAGTTATTTTATATTTGATTATTCAGTTTCTGTGGTATTTCTTACCTGAATACTTCTGTTAGACCTATCTGAAAACCATACAGCGCTGTTTAAAAAAATAAATAATAATAATTCTTTATTCTATTGTATTTTTCTGTGCTTCTGTAAATTGTAACAAACACATTGACTGAGCAAACATTTAGGTGTTTTCCAAAACGAAATTCAGGCCCTGCTATTCTAACAAACCGCCTGTAATATTTCCTGGACATGTATTAGATTATGTTTTGCTGATTGTGTTCCTCTTGTGGTGAGCAGAAGGATTTATGCAACTGTAATAAATGCAGAATTAGACTGAACATAAAGAGCATAAAGGCCAGTGCTTATGTCTACCTACTTCAATCTCAAATCCTCAGGCTCTGATTTAGACACTGGGAGGTTTTACTGTAGTCATAATGGCTGAGAGAGATACAATCCTGTCAGAGCTGAGCTTAGCTGAGAGTATACTACACTACAAACATTCAAATGAATAAGAGACTGAGAAATGAGAATGTTCAAATTGTGAATTATGCACAAACATTTAAGCACATCTTTTACCTAAATTCACATCCCTTTCATACATTACTTGGAAGTTACGACCCGAGACCCTGGGATGGGCTCCGACATCCCCACGACCCTACATATAGGACACATTTTTGAAGAATAGATCAAGATTTAAAAAAAAATCCTAATGGTCCATCTTCTATTAAATTAATAGACTGAACAGACAATATTTGTAATCTTTAATTTAAATTTTGGGATGAAATGTGGCCTGCATGTTAAAATTGTTTAATGAGATTTACAGTACCCAGTAATACCTGAAAATTATTATTTTTGGACATTTCATTATGTTCTTACACTCAAAACACTGTGGTTAAGTGTCCTATGTGAATAATGCCATGCTGTGATATGACACAAGCCCGCTCCGCTTAAGTCCACCCACATACAGCAATCACACAAAACAGTTGAACCAGCCCTTCTGACTGCATGTACCAAACACATGCAACCACATACAAAGTCTCTAACACAAACTAGGCTTATTTATATTACATGTCTTAGTCACAAACCAAACCTTCAAGCCGGGCTACTGTGACATGATGTTGATTTCCTTTAACAGAGAACACATGTGTGTCATGTGACCCTTTCAGGCAGAGATTATCCAATATAATGCACATCATCATCATCTGTGTGCAGATGTAGTATTTATAACTAGCTCAGAATAAAAACAGATTCTATGCAACAATAGAATGTATGTTTGCTTGGGATCAGGCTTTGTTCAGCCTCGGTTTGAACTCAGCATGGACTCTGTATCTCTTTTCCATATTTGAATACATTGCATTATGATCCCTAGAATATTATGCAGCAAAGATCAGCACAGGACAAACACATTCCAATGTTCTTTGGCTTTTCACTTTGGCTTTTCACTTTGGCTTTTCATCAGATGTTCAACAGGTCTAGGCGTTATTCAGGCCATTCAAGTTCTTCCACACCAGAACTGTTCCAACAAAATCGGAAGTACACAATCTGGTGCATTATGATTAGTCAACAGAAATGGCTGGAATAGCCAACCCATTATTTAGAAGGTGGCATCCACATACTTTAGGCCATGTAGTGTAGATCATGTGCAAATGTGTTTCCTAAATTCACGTCAATAACTATTGACCCCAGTCACGCATCCCTGAGAGGTAAATTCCCACCATTCCATTGGAGATTTCCCCATAAAGCTGTATTTAATCTGCTTTGCATCATTACATGGAGGTTACATTAGTGCTGCAGAGTCCTAGGAAAATAAGTCCATGTGGACACTGCCATTTCAATCTTAATATAGATTACACAGCTCATCTGCCCTCCATAGGCACATGTAGGCGGCAATAGTTGACAGGCTTGGCAGAGCCAGAGCACTCTGAGTCATATTCATATTGAGTGTCTTTTTTTTTTTTCAGTCTTCACAAAAGTAGCTTTGTGTCCACTAGAATAACAAAGTCATGAAAATACATACATGAGAGGATTCTACAATTATTTGTTGTTTTACCATTGTTTCTCATGGATAACATACCTCAGCTGGCAAACATGTAGTGGAGTTTGCAGTTGAAGCAGACTGAGATATGGGACCTTGTTCAGAAACAAGATTTGAACAGTTGAATAGTGTCACCTAGTGGCATTAGGCAAAACTTTGGTAGACAATGTACAATGTGTTTGGATATTAATCAACTACTACTACAAATTATAAATAAATTGGTTGCCTACAATCATATTTTCCTATTCATATTTTCAACTTTATATATATATATATATATATATATATATATATATATATATATATATATATATATATATATATATATTATATATATATATATACTAATTATATAACATTATTTTTTTGTAAAAAAAAAAAAAAAAAAAGAGGAAAAAGAAAAATTTGGCATCAAATGGCATCTCTCAAATTGTAGGTCTATATGTGTAGATTAACTGTCATGTCCACACAATATCAACACAACCTTCAATATATGCACACTAGTGTAGCAGCATAGACAGAGAAGTCTGGTCTATTTTGGTCCATCATTTTTGTAAACCGTCTGAGGACACAGCTCATATTCATATTCAACAGTTCATATTTTTCCTTGAACCCTGGACCTTACAAACACAAATTTGTTCCTAGCTGACTGATAAAAACCTGTATATCCTGACTTCTGAATGTTTCATAGTGCCACCCAATCAGATTGGAGATTGTGATTTCAGCCTGCTGTTCTTTTTATGTGCAATATGCAATATTAGGCAGTCAATGAAGGACTGTGCGACGGAGGCGAAAAACAACATTACACATATGTAATTTTCCAATTAATATAAATAATGTTTTCAATATTTACTCAAATTTAGTGTTGCTGCATTCATCAAGCTCAAACATTTTAACCCTGTAAGAAAAGTTATTGTAAGTAAAAAAATGTCAAACAAAGAATTATCTTTAATTGAAGGAAAATACACATTTACAACAATTAAAAATCAACATTTAGTCACTAACTAACTAACTCCTACTGAGTGAGCTTAATTTAGGCTAGCTGTAATGTACACTGGCATATTTTAGAAATGTGTCTATTTCTTTCTGTTTCTAGAGGTGTTCCTCAAGGTTCGCTTCTCAGTCCACCTCTCTTTTTAATTTATATGCTACACATGGGTCAGATTATTTGTCAGCATGTTTTAAATTTCCATTCATATGCAGATGACATTCAAATCTACATCATAGCCTCCAATTCTATCTGTATACCTCATTTATTTCCCTAACAAACAGAATTCAAGATCTGAAAAAATGTATGGCTTCTGATTCTATGAACCAATACTAACAAGACTGAAATTTTGTTAGTTGTCCCCAAACATGTTATATTTAGATATTGATGGTGTTTTGCTTATTCTCTCACCAACTGTTAAAAATTTGGGAGTGGTATTTGATTCCTCTCTCAGTTTTGAAGCCGTTTTTATTTTTTGTATTTTTTTTACAATCGCTAGGACACATTTCTCAATACTTAGGTCATTTTTTCCAAACTCTTCACACAGTTCTCCTTATACCCAGGGGGCAAAACACCTGTTTTTTAGGAAATCAGACATGGGCTGCTGTAAAAGGTTGTCATATAAAAATGAAATCTATGATGTCTGAGGATCACAACCTGGGTGGACAACCCGGTCAACAAGCTGCTGGAAACTTGTAGGGTCAAAACAATGCTACCTCAAATTCTGCTTTAACTCCCCGGAGTCACCCAAACATGCTAAAAAGGTTTAATTACATTCATGAATCCTGAGCCATATCCCCCTGATACTTTATGCTAGAAACAAACCGAGCACATCTTTCAAAAGAGTGGAAGATAAGTTTCATCTGATGCATTGATTCTACATGTAATTAGAATGTAAGAGTTAACAATGCCTCTTAATTCATAGGTAGGCAAAAAATAAATAAAAATAAATTTATATATATATATATATATATATATATATATATATATATATATATATATATATATATATATTGAACATTCCATTTGTAATCGGTAGCATTCTTTTCCCTTTGTTGTTGTTAAAATAAACAAATTACCATGTGAAGTTAACTTTTACTAGATGAAATCATATTTTGATTATTTTCACTAACCAGACAGTCCTCATGGCCCATAACACATTTAGAGGGAATTCAATTTCAAGCCTATAATAGCCTGTCAATTCAAACAAGATCCAAGAAGTTTACCATTAACTGATGTTAATTGTATACTGCTCTGTTTCTGTATGTACAGTATATCGTTTGCATATTTATGCAATATCTATTATTTGTATTGCAATGTCTAGTATTTCTAATATTCTTTCACAAGTGGGATAGCTTTATTTATTCTATCGAAAAAAAAAAAAAAAAGGATTTGAGGATTTTGGGTTAGGCTGGTTACTGTTCAATCCAGGTGTTCGGAGTGTGAGACAAAGGTACTGACAACTAAATGTTGAAAGACTAAAACACACAGGAGTCATGTGTGGAGTAGGTTTAAAAGTATTTACTGACTACATTAAGTAGCAATTTGTACCAAAAAATAAAATAAAAAATTAATGAAACAGACAAACAGATTACAATTCAGGGTGATAACTAATTTCTGTAATAATGTTTATACAATTTGTTTAGCTGTTTTCGGAGTCACTGCTGCTGTCGCTGCTCTCTAGTGTTTCAGCATGCTGTATCCTACTACATTTGGTTGCCAACCCCTGGCAATGGCATCCTATGTAGCATGGAGCAGTTCTTCTGACAACCTTTAACCAGAGATGGGCACAAATACATCAAAAAGTATTTAATTACAAATAACAAATACTTACTCATCAAATGTATTTAAATAAAATACAAAATACTGCTGTGAAAAAAGTATTTAATTAAAATACAAGTAATTTGTAATTTGAAAATACAAAAATACAAAAAAAAATGTACAGTCTTCTGTAGTGTAAGTGTGGCGTTAGATACATGTAAGAGTCTAGAATATTGCAATATCATTGTTTAGTGCAGAAGATGCGCTTTTAACGTACATGTTGCCACATACTGTCATAATAAAAGATAATTACGCATTTAACACTATATTTGTATTATATTACACAAAAACTAGTTAACGCTGCTGTGAGGGTGTTTCTAATAGCGCGGCTGTGACAAAGTTGACAACTTTCTCTCTTCCGAGTCCGACTGCCATTATCTATTTTTTTACTGTTTTTGAAAGTTGTGAAAACGCTGTTGTGGTGTTTTTCTTTTGCTATTTGAGCAAATTGGAACACAAAAAATATATTTAATGTAGTCTTTCATTCACTGCTATAGAAGTTAACCCAACTATGATGCCTTCCACTTCTGAGAAACCCAGAAATGTGAACAGGGTCAATAGGATGTGTCACATCACGTGATTTACTTGCCAAAAACTGTGATAGGCAATTTGGTAGTCCTATTTGTATTTTATGTCTATGGTCCTAGGGATAGTTCACCCAAAAATGAAAATTAGCCCATGATTTACTCACCCTGACGTCATCCTATAGGTGTATATGACTTTCTTCTTTCAGAAGAATACAATCAGAGTTATATTAAAAAGTGTCCTGGCTCTTCCAAGCTTTAGAATGACAGTCAATGGGTATATCTTTCATCAAAGTGCCTCTATCCATCATAAAAGTGCGTCTATCCATCATAAAAGTGCATTTATCCATCATAAAAGTGCGTCTATCCATCATAAAAGTGCATCTATCCATCATAAAAGTGCGTCTGTCCATCATAAAAGTGCATCTATCCATCATAAAAGTGCGTCTGTCCATCATAAAAGTGCATCTATCCATCATAAAAGTGTCTATCCATCATAAAAGTGCATTTATCCATCATAAAAGTGCATCTTTCCATCATAAAAGTGCATCTATCCATCATAAAAGTGCGTCTGTCCATCATAAAAGTGCATCTATCCATCATAAAAGTGCGTCTTTTGTATTTTTGTATTTTCAAATTACAAATTACTTGTATTTTAATTAAATACTTTTTTCACAGCAGTATTTTGTATTTTATTTAAATACATTTGATGAGTAAGTATTTGTTATTTGTAATTAATGTAACAGTTTTAATCAGTAAATACTTTTAAACCTACTCCACACATGACTCCTGTGTGTTTTAGTCTTTCAACATTTAGTTGTCAGTACCTTTGTCTCACACTCCAAACACCTGGATTGAACAGTAACCAGCCTAACCCAAGCCTAACCCATTAAATTATTTCGATAGAATAAATAAAGCTATCCCACTTGTGAAAGAATATTAGAAATACTAGACATTGCAATACAAATAATAGATATTGCATAGATATGCAAACGATATACTGTACATACAGAAACAGAGCAGTATACAATTAACATCAGTTAATGGTAAACTTCTTGGATCTTGTTTGAATTGACAGGCTATTATAGGCTTGAAATTGAATTCCCTCTAAATGTGTTATGGGCCATGAGGACTGTCTGGTTAGTGAAAATAATCAAAATATGATTTCATCTAGTAAAAGTTAACTTCACATGGTAATTTGTTTATTTTAACAACAACAAAGGGAAAAGAATGCTACCGATTACAAATGGAATGTTCAATTTTTTTTTTTTTTTTTTTTGCCTACCTATGAATTAAGAGGCATTGTTAACTCTTACATTCTAATTACATGTAGAATCAATGCATCAGATGAAACTTATCTTCCACTCTTTTGAAAGATGTGCTCGGTTTGTTTCTAGCATAAAGTATCAGGGGGATATGGCTCAGGATTCATGAATGTAATTAAACCTTTTTAGCATGTTTGGGTGATTCCGGGGAGTTAAAGCAGAATTTGAGGTAGCATTGTTTTGACCCTATTTACAAGTTTCCAGCAGCTTGTCCACCCAGGTTGTGATCCTCAGACATCATAGATTTCATTTTTATATGACAACCTTTTACAGCAGCCCATGTCTGCTAAACCCCCTTTGCCCCCTGGGTATTACCAACTTTCATCTAGGCACAGCAGTTAATTTCACATTCAAAATGCAGTAATCTACCAAAACACTTCATTCATGTCTCAAATTAACTCATTCTTACAGAACACTAGCAAAGGTTTTTACCCAGCAAACACACTTTGTCAATCATAAAACACAGACCTAAAAAACACTAACATCAGGTAGCATTATACAATATTTTCTTTTGTACAATTTCTTTACAAAACAATAATGACACTCTCTACTGTTTATAATTCACTGCAGTTTATGTTACATGATTGATGTTTACATTACAGTCCAAAATTATTCCAAAGTTTTACCCTTTGAATGGATGATGATGATGAAATTGAAAGACTAACACTTGTGTAGGTGTTCAGTTTTATCTAATTGCTTTGATTGTATTTGATTTTTTAGATTCAGTATATTTCATTTCTATATTACTGTAGAAATGTAGCATATTTTATTTCTTATTCAGTTTTGTATTATGTTATTGTTTTGAACTTAAGTTTAACAGTTTTGAAAACAGCATGTATTCATGTGCAAACTGGCCTGAGGTGCACAGAGTTTGGCATCATCATTGAATGCATTTTGTGCTAAAGCATTTTGTGATAAATTATCCATAGTTTAGCCCACATAGATCTCTGTTGTGCTCACTGTGTGAAGAGTTTTGCAAAAGTGACCTAAGTATTGAGAAATGTAAAAAACTGTAACCATCTTCATCAGGTCCTCATTTTTCATCTCCGCTATATTGCTTGTCTTCAGTCCTGCCTCAGTCTTGAGGATGCTGAAACTGTTATTCATGCTTTCATTAGATCATTGCAATTCCCTTTAGTTAGTTTACCTAAAATACTTCAGTGTTTACAACTTGCTCATGTTATCACAAAAAATAGTAAGTCACTCCAATAGGATAGATCCTACAGAGTCACTGCTACTAAATGTTGGAAAAATATATCACAACCTCTAAATGGATGAGTGAAATCTCGGATATTCAAAACTCAACTGAAATCTCACTTCACTTCTGTTATTCTTATACTGTATTTCTTGTTTCTAACTCTGTCCTGATTCTCACTTCATTCGTTTTTGTTCTGCCATTGTTTGCTTAGATTATGTATTTGTTTTTATTTCTGCTGTTCTCTGTTCAGACTTATATACTATTAATTTGTTGTTTCTTTTTTTTTTTCGTTGTAAAGCGACCTTGAGCACTATAGAGTGCCTGAAAGACAATATATAAAAATAAATTATTATTATTATTTCATTTTGATAATTACATTATATTTTTGCCAGAAAATAATTAAATCAATCACACAAATTAGATAAAATTAGTTTAGATAATCCAAATGGCTGTAACAGCGCTGCAAAAATTGATACTGTACATTTATGTTTATATAAAATGAATAGAAACAGCTCATATAATATTTACTTTGGTCTGCTAAAGGTTAAGCATCTCCTTTAGCAGACCCATCCATCCATTTCCTAAACTGCTTGTCCTATAGGGTCGCAGAGATGCTGGAGCCGATTCCAGAATCTCGGGCCATAGGCATTTTAGCTGACCATTTGTTGAAAATGAAAAAGACAAAAAATCTTCATTTTGTAAAAGTTTCAGGCTTTGTTTTGTAGCCTATTGATGGTAAGTGCCAGGAGCTCAGTGGATGCTGTGGGCTTTGGTGGGCATGTGGCTTCTGTGCTGTCAGAGTGTTTATGTGCATGTATCCACTGAAGCAGTATAAACTAACTAGAATACCCAGTGAAGCAGAATTTGACCACAAGAGTCTCATGAGAGAGAGAGAACTATATATATTTTTACCTGTGTGATGTGGATCTTTTTGACCCATTTAAATGAAAACCTGGGATTGTTTACATGTAGCTTAAGAGAGGCACTTAAAGTCGGCATGGGCTATGGTCTGAAACTATTTCCCCCCTGATGTAACCAAGGCCTTGTTACTGTGTCATGACAGTGTCATTTTTTTTTCAAGCGTATACGTCTTTGATGCAAATATTGTGGCCATTTCTTCAATCATATTGGGCATTCTGTGTTTCTTCAACACCTATTGTAGATTGACTCAAAAGCACTCGCCTTTTGCTGCTTTTGCGGTACACATGAGCAGCGCTTCACAAATGTCCCCTCTGGCAGCTGGAGCAGCTGTCCTCATCCCAGAGTGAGGGATTTCTCTTTCTTTGAAGATGAATGAGATGACTGTGTGAGAAAAATTGTTTTCTTCAGACTCAGTGACCTAAGAGCAAGTGAATAAAGGAGAAATACATTACAGTACTAAAGTGTCCTTGTGAAAACAAACCAGGAACGAGACATGAGAGAGTATGTGGGTACTTTTAATTTTACCTTTACACACTAAAAAAGATGGTTCTTTAAAATGTCTATAAATGTTAACTTTTAAATTGCGACCTTTCGAAAGAGAACTCGCACTGCGTCGATGACGCTATCTGGGAACGCCTCCGTGTGAACCGGTGTCTGAAATGCTTATCCAATCACAGCAATCGTATTGACCGGCGACAGCCTATACACTACTTGTGGGACCCAGAAGTATAAAAGGGGCGCATGGAGAACATGTCATCCTCTTTTCGTCTTCAGAGACTGTTTTGTTTGTACGCTTCAACCTGAAACTTAAAAAGGTAATCATGGCTTGTGAAAAACACTTCAGGAAGTGTGTGGATCCGTGTCTAAGATATTTGACACCTGATGGCATACACAACTTGTGCGTTTACTGTTTGGGCGAAGAGTATGCACAATCAGTTCTTGAGGGAGCTGCTTGTGCCAACTGAGAGATTTTCCCTTAAGAAAACTCCGCTCTCATCTGGCCCTCTTCTCAAGGGAGGAGGGACAGGCAATTGTGCCAGCCAGTTCAGGTCCCGCTCACGCTGAGGCAGAGCGGAGACTAGAATTGTGGGGTTCTCAGAGGGAGCTCGCCGAGGAGTTTGAGAGAGGTGTTAATCTCTCACGCCCCTCGGAGGCTCGTGAGAGTGAGCTGCCAGATGAGCATGTGTTGTCACTAACATCCTCTGATCTGGCAGCAAGTGCTCTGCTGGCACCCAGCCCAAGAGAGCAGGAGATGGCTGATGAGGGTGAAGAGGATGTAGAACCCGAACCCTCACAGCCACCCTGTCCCCCACGTATGTTGAGAGGTTGAGTGTAATGGAACGCGCCTCAGCAATGCTTCAGTTGCCATGGGAGCGCTTGAGGGAAGAGACCGCTTGTGGCAGAATTGACGGCCATAACGCTCCAGCTCCTGTGAGCCTTTCATTCCTGCCCAATCTACACAATGAGATCGAAAAGTCATGGAAGAACCCGTATTCAGCGTGCATCCATCACCATTAGCGAGCGACCTACGCTGATGTTGAGGGGATGCGCGAACACGGATATGTGTCGATGCCCCCAGTTGATGAGACGTTCGCGAACTATCTCCCAGCTGGAGAGGCACCGACACTGAGTGCTCTGGCCCTGCCTTCTAAGCCACTAAAAAATGACATTGTGCTTAAATGGCAGGGCATACGCGGCGTTGGGTCTGGCTGGTGCTGCCTTGCACACAATGACTGTGTTGTAAGCATATCAGGCTGATTTGCTGAAAGATTTGGACCACGGTCGGGGTCTTTCTCCTGAGGCAGTGGACGAGCTGCACCAAACCACAGATTTAGCTCTCCAGGCCACCAAACAAACAGCCTCCGCTATCGAGCGTCTACGGCCACGGAGAGGCATCTGTTTTTGAACTTGGCTGACATCGGGGAGAAAGAAAAAGCCTTTCTTCTTGTTGCACCAGTGTTGCCTTCTGAACTTTTCGGCACCTCCGTCGAGGCGGTGGTGGGAAAGTTCAGAGAGGCAAAAGCACCCTCTGGCTGCATTTAAACCTTGCATAACACATCAGCCCTGAGGCTGGATCTATGATGAGTTATTCCTTCAATTTGGAACCCTTCTGTAGGTCTGCTGTCGGATTTGGTAGTAAGTGCGCTCTTCCGAGCTCTTAATGGTGATAGGCCTCCATTTTGCGAATGTTGTTCAGTAGGTCTCATCTCTTTATGAGAGTTCTAGTAAGGTTGAACAGTAGACCTAGGTTCCCTGTTAGAAATTATTAAGGGGTGTGTTAGGTAGGGTTTTTATAGGAGGGTGAAAATAGGACCCTGAAGATCCCATATAAGGTAGGCTATGCATACCCTTCCCATAGGCCTCCTCTTATGTTAGAGTCGTCAGGCTTATGTAGTGGGTAGTGCCAATCTGTGGTAGTGTACAGGTTGGCTTTATTATATGGAAAATTCTCTAGTAAGGTCACCATTCATCCGAGCATCAAACAGACATTTCTGTGTGAGATGGCTTCCTCCCTATCGGGATCTATTCTACTAAGTGCCACCGCACTGTCAAGCTCCAGATATAATGTATCAGGGTCAAGGCATATTATCTTGTATTTTTTAAAAGACAGATTTTATATTCTCACTAGTCAATCATTGGTCAATCATTGGCCCAATCACAAAGTCAATCACAAAGTCAATCAGTGGTCTTCGTTGGGCCACCTTGAAAGCCACCTTATACTAGAGCAGCAGTTTTGAGATTATAGCTCTGAACTTCACGTCAAGTCACCTTTATTTATATAGTGCTTTTTACAATACAGATTGTTTCAAAGCAGCTTTACAGTGATAACAGGAAAATAATGCAACAAAGTTTGTTTCTTCAGACATAGCCTCGATATCTGGCTAAGGCTTGGTAACTAGGAATTTGGTGGCGTTCTGCTAAGCATTCTCACCTCGAGCCTCTCAGTATCTGAGTGTAGGTTCCTTAGAGCTAGAGCCCATCAGGAGATTTTATTCCTGTAATCTAGTTTTTCCTAGTACTGGCCTCCTCTTACAAGCTTCTGAGGCTAGCTCTGCTAACAGTCTTGCTATCAAGTAGTTAGGCCTTAACAGGCCTCCTTGAAGGCGGTTCCCCAACCAGTTGGATGCTTAGTATTGCAAAGGCATTAAGTATCACGTTGCAGGCTCCCATGTAGCCTCCCTGATTCTAGCCCAGATTCCGGTCAATACTTGTCAGGTTGAGCATAGTGTTCCAGACTCTATCTGAGGATCGCTCTGTATGAATACTTAGCTCGCTAAGTCTGGTTGGAAGGTCGAAGGACTCTCACAAGGCCTCCCTGTTAGATCAGCCCCCTTTTAGAGTGCACTGTGTAGATCCAGGATCGAGTAGAGTTACTCCGCTCGTTTGCCAGTGTTCGAAAGCGTTATGCTGAGTTCTACTCTCCAGGATGCCCATCTCTATGATCAGGTCTGTGAGTGATTGCTGCCACTATATGCATTCCTCCCCATCAGATGCCTCCACAAGTTGAGGCAAATAATGTTTGAGACTCTGTTTAGGAAACAGACAGGTTGTTGGCAAGACTAGATCAGTAAATTAGACCAGGTCAGCCTCCCTGGTGGCATGTGGGGTTGACTTTATATCCCCCTCAGAAAGTGACTGGATGGGACTCCTTTCGGACCCCCCGGCCATATTCCCTTAAAGGACCCCTTCCTTTGAAGTTGTTGGTTCCAAGCCTTTGATTGGCCTTGGTAGGCCTTCGTTGTATCAGAGGCCTCTTTGAGGCTTATAGCTTGGGCAGTGGCCGTAGTGAATATTGTCACTGACAACCTTTATGTGACCTGAAGGGGTTATGTTTGGCATTTCAGTGAAACTTACGTTTTCTGCCATTTTTGTCACAGCCATAATTGGCATGCACTCCCCTCAGCAAGATGTTGTGGGTACTATATATCGTTCCCCAATAGCGTCATCAACGCAGTGCGAGTTCCCTTTCAAAAGGGAACGTCTCAGGTTACAACTGTAACCTATGTTCCCTGAGAACAGGAAACAAGACACTGCGGCCAATGACTGCCATGCCTCGGGGATGCCTGCTGAACGGTCCCTACAGACAATAAGTGGATGACACGTTCTCTAGGCCAGTGGTTCCCAAACTTTTTGAAAGCATGGCACCCCTTTATAGCATTTTTTTTTTCACGCCACCCCAACCCAATTAAACTAAACGTCCATGTGTATATACATATGTTTAATATTATTATGAAAATAGCATATAAATGATCAAAGGCTCAGAGGCTCACATTCCGTCCATTCACAATGGTTACTTTTGGTCTTCATAAACTTAATTTATTTTATTATCAAATGGAAGAGACACACTGCAACTCTAAACTCATTTGTGTATTTCTACCCAAACAAATAGTGTCATCATCTGTAGAGACTCAATTACATAAAAATACACACATAATGAAAAACATTAAGATATCATTGACTATTGTAAAGATATTGGAACTTGGCCTTCATTACATTTATTTTGTGTGAATTTTTTTCTTTCTTTATTTTTTTCTTTCTTTATGTATTCATTAAAGGTGCTATTGGTGATCTGGAAAATGCTAACTTTAGCCTGCTAGCATTGAAAGCATACGATCCCATCCTCCCTGCGAAACGCCGTCCAAAGCCACGCCTCCTCCAAAACACCATGAACACACACAGGCCAGAAGCGAGACGACCAGAGACAACGTTATTGGATTACATCATGTGTCATTCACCTGTGAAAAAACATTACAGTGAGTAACAGTACTACAATAATGAACGTAAACAACTGTTTGCCTGCCATTCTCGCTCTGTCTGCACAGTGTACGTGAAACGCGCTGATGACATATGATGTCTGCGTGAACAGGCTGTGCAGTGGTATGCAAACACACGTTGACTGACAGGGAACACATACTTTCATTTAATTCGGACCGAATGCAATGATTGAACGAACATTTTATTGTCCTACGCCTTCCACAGACTATATATATTTATAAAAATACATTTAGACCGCTTAACACAGTGATTGCTATTAGGATATGAGGAGACTTTCAACCAGCATAACAAAATATGTTTCTGCAGAGAATCACCTATTGCACCTTTAATGATTAATGTCAATTACCATTTATTTATAATATAATAATAACTGTTGTTTTAGCACTGTCTTTTTTTACTACAATTGTCCCATGTCAATAAAAGTACCACTTGCTTTCATTTAATTTTTTTATGTAATACCCTAATAGAGGCCTAATACCCTAATATAATTATATATTATAATACTAGGGGTAACAAGAATAATATTACAGTTTTTTTATAATTGCTTACACACTAAAAGTGGTACTTGAAACCATTCACTCATGTACTTTATCTTCAGACCAAGTCTGCAACACTGCAAGCACATTATATGCTTTACATTTAGTTTGCATTTGTAAAACAATCTGGTAACACTTTATAATAACTGCACGCTATTAATTATTAGTTAAGCAATAGTAAACAGTTAATTCATCATTTATAAAGCATTAATAGACATTAATAAGCAGTTTATATTTACAACTATAAATGCTTTATTCTTGATTTATAAGCATATCTATAATGTGTTTAATAATTGTATTTTCATACTTTATTAATGATCAGTTTATCAATTGTAAATTAAGTATTGCATTATTTACAAACCAGTTATTTAGGAGTTGTCAGTGGTTCATAAGATAAATTAGAAAGTGTAAGTAAATTATTAATAAACTATTTAAATGTACATTCATACATCGTATTATTCAGACATATAGTAATAGTTACTTAATGTGTCAATAAATGCTTTATTAACATGTGTTTCTACTGTAATTCATGGTTATTCAGGTAGTTATAAAGCATTTAGTAGTGGTCAGGTAACTATTTTGTAAGCTCATCTAAAGTGAGGACTATTTATGACTTGTAAAGCAGTTACAAAGGAGATTTAAAGGCTCAGTATCTTCTAAACAGAAAAAGGAAACAAACAGCACAGTAGCTATGTTTCCATCCACACGTTTTTATCCGAATTAAGTGATATCGAATGAAAAATGCCTTATGGAAACAGTAAAATTCGATTGAATTTCATGAATATCGACTCAAATTAAATATGTTCGGTCTCATTGGATTTTATCTTGATCGATATACGATATACTTATGCGATAAACGCTGATGGAAACGTTATTTGCTGAATATCGTCGGGCATTTACGTGCATCTGCATCATCATAGCAATGTGTTGATAGCGTCGTTGTTTTCTTATTATAGCTTGATACTGTATGTCGCTATCAGCTGGCACATAAGCATTATTACAACTTGTGCAATACTGATCATTTGTTGGTAGATGGCGCGATCCATTTTGTCTAGCAAAACTTTGTTCGCAAATGTTTGCTTGAATGTTGTGCGATTCAGTGCGAAAATTAATGGAAACACCTTAAAATGTCTCAAATCAATTCGATATACCAATTTGATCGCAAAACAGCATGTGACGTCATTACGCACAAGTTTCTATTCGCTTTAAAGCCGTTGGATGGAAACACACTTTCACCAGCTTTATTCGCATGAGTTTTTTTACCGAACTTCAGATAATTCGATTGACAAGTGGATGGAAACTTAGCTAGTGATACAGAACACAGAAATATTTAAGATGTAGGCCTATGAATGTACATTTAAATAGTTTATTAATCATTTACTTACACGTTCTAAGTGATCTTATGAACCAATGACAACTCCTAAATAACTGGTTTGTAAATAATGCAATACTTAATTTAGAAATGATAAATTGATCATTAATAAATGATAAAAATTCAATTATTAAATACATTATACTGTAGATATGCTTATAAGTTAAGAATACATAATTTATAGCTGTATTTATAAACTGCTTATTAATGTCTATTAATTCTTTTTAAATGAGAATTAACTGTTTACTAATGCTTAACTAATGATTAATAGCGTGCAGTTATTATAAAGTATTACCAACACAGTTCTCTACATTAGACACATCCCTCAAAACTAACAAGCTCATTTAGAAATTTAGAAAACACTGCCATTAACAATAAATGCCACAACAAATTCCCAAATTACTTATACCCAACGATCACGTGTGGAAACATTTATACATAAATTGATCACTTAGAAATCAAAACTCAATGTTTTGAGAAACAAATACATTTTTGACCCTTGCATTTCTGTTTATTTTGTAAATGTATACTGAATATGCATACAAGTCAAGTCACGTTTATTTCTGTTGCTTTTTACACAATACGGATTGTTTCAAAGCAGCTTCACAATATAGTAACAAATTCAAATTGTGCTGTAAAGCAGCTCTAACAAGCCAATTATGTCATTATTCAGCTCAAGTCAGTTCAGTTCAATAACAGTAAAGTTCATCAATTGTGCATACATACATAGTGTATTTGTACATGTACATGTGACAAACTCATGTACACTCCAATGTACACTAAACAAGCAAAAGACACAATATTGTAGTGTTTTACATTTTTCACAGAGTTACTGTACAAAAACACCATTTTTAGAAAGGTTTTAGTTTTGAATTAAGTGTTTGCTTTAGCAAGAGATGTGTGACGTTTAGCATCTTGTGTGCGTATTTTATGGTTTTGTGTGTAGAGTTTTAAGACATGGAGCCATAATTTCAGAAATTGTGTGTCTGGGTTCGAGGCCCGCACAGAGCAAGGCGATTGGGACCTGAGGGGTTACATAAGCAATTTTTAAAAACCTGTAATAATACATAATTAATATTAATGAAAATAAACTATTATTAAAAAGGTTCCTTATAACACAATATAATATTTAAATTATATAGGTCTTTCAAAACAGAATCAGAATGAGCTTTATTTTCCAAGTATATTTGCACACACAATGAATTTGTCTTGATGACAGGTGCTTCCAGTGCAGAAGTACAGACATAGTGCAGACATACATGGGAATTACACAGTAGATTTAAAATATAACAATAATATAAGAAACAAATTTAAATAATGTGATATATATAGTAGTAGAAATATAGAGAAAAAATATGTATTACATAGTTGTTTTAATGAATATACAAATATGTTATTTACAAGTGAACAGTTTATGATGTAATTTACAGATGTACAATTTTAGATGTTATGTACAAATGTACAGTTATGGTAGACCATGTACAGTTCTGTTCTTGTGCTTGGCTGTTCTGATGCTCAGTGCTCTGTAGTGCCTGCCAGAGGGCAACAGTTCAAAGAAAAAGTGTGCTGGGGTCCAAAGGGAGTGCAGGGGGGTTTCTCCTGAAGTCCACGATCATCTCTTGAGCGTGTTCTGCTCTAGGTTGTTGTGACAGTACCAGACAGCCAGCTGTTCAACATCCAGTTTGTAAGCAGACTCGTCACTGTTTTGGATGAGGCCGATGACTGTCATCTGAAAATTTCAGGAGCTTGACAGAGGGGTCTTTTGAAGTGCAGTCATTTGTGTACAGGGAGACGAGCAGTAAGGGGGAGAAAACACAACCCTGAGGAGCACCAGTGCTGATTGTGAGAGTCCTGGGTGTGAGTTTTCCCAGTCTCGCAAGCTGTTGACTGTCTGTAAGGAAGCTGGTGATCCACTGACAGATTGAGGTTGGCACAGAGAGCTGGGTCAGTTTGTCTGTGAGAAGATCAGGCATTATGGTATTGAAGGCCGAACTTAAGTCCACAAATAAGATACTTGCACAAGTCCCAGGTCTATCGAGTTGCAGGATATAATGCAGTCCAATGTTGACTGCATCATCCACAGACCTGTTTACTCTGTATGCAAACTGCAGGGGGTACAGCAAGGGTCCGGTGATGTTCTTCAGGTAGTTCAGCACCAGTCTTTCAAACGACTTCATGAAGTGAGAGCGACTGATCTGTAGTCATTAAGTCCATTTTTTGGGGACTGGAATGATAGTGGAGCGTTGGTCAGTGCAGACTTTTAAACAGGCAGGTGAAACACCGTCTGGGCCTGAAGCTTTCCTAATCTTTTGTTTTTTGAAGACCTTGCTCAATGCTCACGTCCTCCACACAGACCTTAAGTGCAGGTTGAATAGCAGGAGGAGAGTTGCAGGAGGTGTATGTGTGAAGTGCAGGTCAGAGCGGGTAAGGGGTTTGGGTTTTTCAAACCTGCAGTAAAATGCATTCAGATCCTCAGCCATTTGTTGATTCTCCACAGATTGGGGGGATGGTGACTTGTACTTTGTGATGGTTCTCAGGCCTGTCCAGACTGAATACGGGTCATTGGCTGAAAACTGTTTTTTCAGCTTTTCGGAGTATCGACTTTTAGCCACTCTGATCTTCTTTGATAGTTTGTTTCTGTCAGGACCACTATCGTCAAATACGATTGACAATTAGCATACAGTTTGGATTGGCGGTATGGTTCTGTTCTGGGCGAGAACTAGCATGGATAAGAGCAGGGAGAGCAGCAATAACCCTCCTTAGGGTAAACAGAACAGAACCAACATAAATGTATTGCAGATATCATTAATGTCAATATTTTAATGTAAAACATAATTCAAGAATTTAGTCTGATTCAAGGGGAATCAGAATCCCAAATCCTGACTGGACGAGAGGAGGAGCTGGGGATGGAGGAGGGTAATTAGCTAACATTAAACTGACATTCTTGTATAGTGTAGAAAACAGTGTCAACTAAAAATAGAAAACATGAAATTTGCATATAACAAATATTTTTATGGTGAAAAAACATCTTAACATTTTACCAGTGTGGCTCACATGATGACAAAACACTTTTTATTTTGGTGGCATTGGGAAATTTACTGCCACAATAACTTAGCCTGGATGCCAGCCGAACTTAGCCCCGCCCACAACATTTGAGGTCGGGAAGTTCGGTCTGGACTTGATCCGTTGTGGAGCAACTATGCTCGAACCAGAGCTGTTCGGACCAATCAAATTGTCAGGACGGGCTTTATACGATGATGAACAGATGATACACAGTAACGTAATCATCCACGTCACAATAGAGCGCTTGGGTTGAATTAGTTTACAACAAAGAAGACTGCAGCTGGAGAATTGAGATGTGTAGATTCTGCCATCGCGTCTGTTATAGAAGATATCGACAGCACATTAATTTTAAAAGAGGAATAGAGAACCGCGATCAAGGCATTTGTCGATCGGAAAGATGAATGAAGAACATACATCACTTACTCCATTGCTCTGATTGGTTGTAGGTCTATCCAATTGAGTGCAGAGGCATTTTCTTTCCTGGTTCGGTTGAAACACGCCCCTTAATTACAGCCCAATGGAGCAGTATCAGATTCACATTCTGACTAGAATCTGAGTATGACGACGTCAGGCTAACAATAACTAGGTTTTGAAGCATGAATTAAATGTTTTGGGTGAGTAATTGCATTTAGCAGACAATAGAGTTGTGATGTTCCAGCAAACAGTTGTGTCAATTGCACTTACAGTTTAGAGAATGTTAAGACTGTTTTGAAAAATGTGCCAAAGCGATTGAGAAAAACTGTAATATACTTTGCTTAAGATATTTCAACTGAAATGTTAAATTATATTTACTGTACAAATAAATCATTTTATCAGTGCATACTGGTTACATCGATGGTCATGGCTATATCATGATGTGCGTGGCTTTTATAAGGTTACTTAGATGGTCTGGATTCTGAGGATAATTGGATGGTAGTTAATGAGTGGTGTTTTTCCTGTGCAAAAGTCACCTCCACCGCAATGCTAAAGTACCATGAGAGGTTGCCAGGGCATTGCAGTTGCTAATATGTTCTGAGTACTCATTGTGTTTCTATGTGATTGCTAAATGTCAGTTTTAAATAGGTTGTTAGTATATTGTTATGTGGTTGAGGGTGTTGGGAGTAGTTGCAAGGGGCTTGCTTATTGATCTGTGGGTTTATCAGATCATAAACCTATGTGCAATTCTAACTGTGTGGCTTGACCAATCAAACGCTGAATATGAACCCATGGTAGTATTTCAGATGAAGTTATAAATGAGGAACAGGACTGGCCGTGGATAAGAA
The DNA here is from genome assembly GCF_963993115.1 of Abramis brama. NCBI lineage: Eukaryota > Metazoa > Chordata > Actinopteri > Cypriniformes > Leuciscidae > Abramis > Abramis brama. The sequence goes on along the minus strand of NC_139966.1, from coordinate 34,724,915 downwards.
CATGAGGCGGACAGCAGTAGCTGTAGCTGCATGCTGGAGAAGATCAGTAGTGTATCAATGAGTGACTGGGGGAGTGTGTCCTCAATGGATCGGGCCTGCAGGCCTTCTGCATATGCTGCACAGGATTACACTGATCCAACTTAATACTTAAGACCAAAGCATCATTCATAACTACAGCCACCATCTGGCATCGCTGCCCACCCGACCAGCCCACCGGATTAACTTTGAGGAAGATTCCAAGAGCGGGTGTATGCTGCACTCTCTAATACCTCAGATGGGTCAGCATCAGCGTGCACTGCTCTGGGTGGGATGCCTGTCACACCAATGACCAAAGTGCTTTAATTGCAGCCGCGGTCACTGCACTTATCCGTCTCAAACCTTCACTGATCTGCACTGACAGAGAATCGGCTAGCCAGTAAGAGACTGTTGAACAGTGGGTCAAATTTCAGAGGAGTGCTGTATTGTTGTAGGTTTGAGTCTTACACAGCAGAAAAAATCATTCTCAGAATAAATACTGTACTTTTGTACTGTTGACCAATAAAGTTTATTTTTGTAAACTCCTTGCTCCAGTTTTTTTTTATTTTCTTTTTTTTTATTTTTATCATTAGATATCTTGGTCAAACCTTGGTCCCTTTTCATTCTTCAATTAATAATTTTATTTATTTATTTAATGTACTTTACCGATCATTTAACTCTGCCTACGAAACAATCTATATTGTCTTCATGTTCATATACTGCATACCTGTAATGGATATTGAATATTTGCAAGGTATTTTTAAAAAAAGATATATATACATCTTTAAACATGAGCAAACACATTAGCTTCATTGATGGAGTCAAATTCAAAATCAAAATGTGTATGTCACTGTTCACAAATGCATGTATTCTTACAAACATGTTGGGTTTTCATGTTTTATAGGGACTTTCCAGAGACAATTATTTTTATACTGTGCAAACAATATTCTATCCCCTGACCCTAAACACAACCCTCAGTGGGGGAAGATGCATGGGCATTAATTTGCATTATTATATGGACATGTCCATTCAAGCATTTCATACAATGGGCTTAAACAGCTTTTACAGCAGATTTGGTTCACAAACAACTGACAGTCGTGACCTAAATATGATTTTCATTTACAGTAATAAATCTTAAAATTCTGCATTAGTAACTTAGTTTTCGTACCATCAGTCGCACATTCACTCAAACTCTGAGGATCTTTAATTAGTCAGACTTGTGAATTAAGCAGATTGGCATCTGAGGACTATTTCTCATTTTTCTCAGTTATTTTGCTTTATTTCCAGATTCTGGATTGTTCTTACGTACTAGAGCACGTTCACACATGCACACTCTTCAAAAACAGTGCTTTAAATCTCTTGATAAACTAAAACACTTAAATGACATTTGTATTTATTCTAAATAAAAGATATAGATTGTACTGAATGTTAGCTTGCTTATTTTGCTTAAGATTTATTGAGTCCACATGTCATGCAAACAAGAAACTATGCTTCTAACCACAGGTTGAGAGCTGTCATTCCAACTCAGAGGTGTATAGTCCTGGGGTCAGAAAGTAGAAGTCCTGCCATATGTTTATTCCACCCATGATTTCACTAAGTTCTATCTCCTGGCTGAATTAGCAAATCCAGGTGATTGGAACAAAATACTGAGGAGGACTTTTACGTTCTGAACCTGGACTTTACACCTCTGGCCACATGTCAGCCAAGAGCAAAAGAAATAAAACAGAACTTGACCTTATCGTAGCCACAAAACCTGTGTATATTAAATATGGTGTTGCTCAGCCTTAATAAGCCTGTTAACAAGCAGAATCACTGAAGAAAAGAAGAGAACAGAAATAGAGCCGAGCAGAAACACAAGAACTACAACTGACTTCAGCTACAGCCTTAGATGAAATCAACTGAAGAGAAAAGAAGACATTAAATCTGTGAAGATCTCAGCAGAGGAGGATTAAACAACTCCACCAAACAGCATTACCAGCTTCACTTATAATAACCAGACTGACAATATTTCTGTCAGATGTCTACAAAAGTTTTTATTGAGAATTAACAGAGGTTTAACTCTAATGTTTTTCATTTGAAGTCACCATAATAGTGATTAGTGTTTCCATTAGTTGGGCTCTTAACTCTTATTATATATTTTGTCCTTTTTTGGCTGCTGTGACAGTGTGTTTGTTAAACACATTTACAGCAGCAAAGAAGGCTAAAGTGAAATGAGATCAGGTGATGATGGTTACCTGTTGATGGTTTTATAATCATCATGAAATAGCCTGCTTCACTGATGTTTTTAAAATCTAGCAATTGTGTTCCATTAATATTTTCACTAGTGATGTGATGTTCGGCACAGAGGCTTCGAAGCTTGTCAAAAAAATGAAACATCACACATTGAAGCAGTGTATCAGAGCTTGATTCGTTTTGCCATAACCACGTGATCTGTGACGTCCGAAGCTTCGTTTCCACACACAGTCACGTGATTGCTTCAGATTCAGATTCAAAAATAGCGCGAACCCCTTGAGCAGGTTTCGAGTGTCATACCCTTCGGTAGTAGTAAAAAAAAGAAAGAAATAGACTTAGCCCTCACACTGTTGAACAAGTCCTGTTCCTTAATAAAAAAACATTAATTTATTAAATTACCCACAAAATTCACAAGCACTTCACCATTCCACAACAATTTTTATTTTTATTTTGATTATATATGCCTACATGAGCCTTGCCTATGAACTCGCAGGATTAGGACTAAGGCTAAAGTTTATGTGAATAAGGCTGCATTTGTAGATCAAAGCAGATTCATAAGAATTGTTTCTGTACAAGTGAATCCCATTTATTATTATTATTATTATTATTTTTCCCCATAAATTAACTCATACAGTTGTTTGTTCATATATTGTATAAGAACTAGATCAACATTAACACTTGAATTATGAGGATTAATTGTATTGCTTTGTGGTTTACAGAGCAGAAAGTGATTTATTAAATAAAAAATAAAAAAATAAAAAAACAGAAAGGACTGGGACAGAAAGGCAGCTTTTCCACCTTTTGACCACAAGATGTCGTTAGTGTGCAACGTGTTGAAAAGCTTTGAGTAATGAACCATTTTACGATACAGTCGAGGGGAAAAGCCCCAGTGCTTCACAAAGCTTCATTTCACCATCACTATTTTTCACATCACAACCCCTGTGTTACTACAGAATGATATCCAGCAAAAATATTAGCATCGGTTAGAAGATTTTAACAAACTTGAGCATTAAATGTAAATCTTCGATGATAAACACATACATTAATAATCAGCACATGAATCTCAACAATGAAGACAATCAAAAATACCTTGTTGCAATGTACAGAACTGCCAGCATGCATTGTAACATGAATAAATTATGCAGCTGAATGGTCCTATTATTTTGTTTAATTCTAAATATTTGCTTTGCAACAAAATTGTTATATATAAATGACATCAGTGATTCAGGCTATTTTATGATGATTTTAAAACCATCAACAATAACCATCATCACCTGATCTCGTTTCACTTAAAAGACAAAAAAAGACAAAAGATATAAAAAATAGTTAAGAGCCCAACTAATGGAAACACTAATCACTGTTATGGTGACTTCAAATGAAACACATTAAAGTTAAACCTTTGTTAATTCTTAATAACAACTTATGTAGACGTCTGACAGAAATAAAGTCAATCTGATTAGTAATAAGTGAAGCTGGTAATGCTGTTTGTGGAGTTGTTTAATCCTCCTCTGTTGAGATCTTCACAAATTTAATGTCTTCTTTTCTCTTCAGTGGATTTCATCTACTGTATCATTCAGACACACACAGACATCAAGAATCAGCATATGAATCTCAACAACGGTGATGATAAAACTGCAGTGCATGATGGGAGCCATTCAAAACTCATCAGTATTTCCCAGCATGCATTGCAGCATGAATAAATTATACTGAATTGCCTTAGTATTTTCTTTTATTATTATTATCTGCTTTTATTTTTTTTATTTTTTTTGTTGCAACTTTTTAGTAGCTTGTTTTGTGATTGAGCTTCTTTTACTTGTGTTTAGCATATTTCTTAAAAGTGTAACTAAGCATATATTTATTACCAATGTACTTCTAGTGCACTTGTTAGAAATATATTAAAAGTATGCTTGTGTTTAGCATTTTTCTTAAAAGTGTAACTAAGCATATATTTATTACCAATGTACTTCTAGTATACTTTTTTAGAAATATATTCAAATGCAATTCAATGTATTTTTAATGTACTTCAAATAAGCATGTTGGGAATACAAATGTATTATAAACATACTACTTGAACTTCAAGTATATTTTTAATACATGTAATACCACATCTTTTTCACCTGGGTATGTTTTTGGGAAACACCGACTCGTTGAAATATGCTGATAACAACGTAACTTGCGACCATAGTTGGCTAACAATGCTTTCGGGAAACGCACTCCAGATCAATTGAGTTGTTGACTCAAGAACAGATGCCATTGGATCAGGCCAATCCACAAATTAATAATTTAGTGTGATTAGCGAATAGCTAAAGAGGTGTATGTATGTTATTTAAATAAAGTCTCTCGAACTTGCATACGGACACACATTTGAAGGTAATAATTGTCACACGTAGGCGTAATTTATGGAAAAAAGATTTTTTCACTTTTAAAAAAATCTTTAGTTGACTAGCCCATTATTAATTTTGTTCCTTTGTGTTAAATAAGGGGCAATCTGGTGTTTTTAAATCATGCTGAGCAATCATGCTGTTATCAGTGGTGGTGGCTCGCACACAGATGAGCAAAATATTTTGATTTATTGTAATCTATTGTATGTTAGTAGATGTAAGGATGAAATGATCAGAATATGTGAGATTTTAACCCGCGCTAGCAAATATTTATGATTGGAATCTATTTCGGAGTTGGATATTTGAAAAAAAATAACATAATAATTAAATAAATCTGTTTTTCTTTTTATTTATTTATTTTGTCACAGATCCCAGAAGAGGAATTCATAATCATGACAACAGATTCTTCAGACTCTCTAAACACCTCTGCAGAAAACCTGTGCCTTTGATCAAACCCTGTGAATCAGTCGTTTTCTGGACATTTATGGGACCAACATATGATGACTTGTACTCCACTTCTGACAGACACCTTTATGGACTGAACAGGTGTCATGTAAATCCATGGATTCCAACAAATATGTATAGAACATAAATCATGTTAGAGGAAATCCCATGTGCAATATTAGTCTATTTTAGAGTGAACTTTATTTCTAAGTAAATTTTGGATGACTATGTTCAGTTGGTTTATTTTTGTAAAGCTTTTTCCTGATGTATATTTTTCTAAAACAGTATTGTTCTCCAACGGAGACACTTCTGAACACCTATAGATAAAATAGTATTAGGCAAAGAAAATGCCTCCTTTCTTAAACAGGGGAAAAGCCATAGTACCTCTCATCAACAACAGTGATCATGTTAAGAATGGCATTTGCTGATTTGTGTGTCATCCTTACATACTGTACGTGTGCCCTATAATTTAAACAATTTGATGACTAAGAGAAATTTAATATTTGGATCTGATGTTTTATTTAGTAAAAAATTATCATGATTTTGATATGATTATCCAACGCTATCTTACCCTGGAAATCCAGAGTTCTCGCGAGAGCACAAGTTGAATTTGCTCAGCGAGTTACTCTGGCGTCGAGTAATGATGCTCATTAAATATGCCCTTGTATCCGAGCTGCACCAATCACATCGGGTTATCTGATATAGGTGGGTCAGAGGCGAGCTAAACAGATGACGACATCACTGTGACGTTGAAGTCATTAGTAAATATTGCAAGATGGTAATGGATGAACACCAGTTGTTTGAAACGGCTTTGGCCGCTACAATGAACGAGTTAGACTTGGCTTTTTATCTAAAAGAGGAACAGAAGACGCCGGTCATAGTGTTATCCAATTGCGTGCAGTGAGATTTTCAAATGCATGCTTGGTGCCGCCCCTCGAGCTGGCCGATTTTCATTAGTCGATGCCAGACCCTTAATCTTTCAGATTCCAGGCCAGGTTATTTCCAGGCTAACGCTATCTCACAACCAATTTGTACAAATTCGTACGATTTGTCTAAACCCCAGTGATGGGTAGGTTTAGGGGTGAGGTCAGGGATAGGTAATTCGTGCGAATTCATACGAATTGGCCAACTCATAAAATATGTACAATTTAGCAAAAATCGTACGAGTGAGGTCGTATGAATTCGTACGAATTAGCCACCTTGTAAAATACATATGAATTGCCTTGAGATCGGGTTGGATTATCATGTTTCAAATCGACAGCTTTTATTGATTTTCTTAATGTGTGCTTTTCGTGTTTAGGTCTCAAAACGCACATGTGATGAAATATCTATATTGTTTTAGATTTATCTGGTTCTAAATGAAGAAATAAGAGCATAGTCTTTTATATTGTACTACACTAGCAAATCAAAATATTTCACTTTGCTGTTGTTCACAAATGTTGAGTCTAATACATATATTCTGCAAATATGCAACCTTTTCTCCCAAAACCAATGTGTGCTTCACATCATTACCTTTAGTGACAGACATTTTGATGACAAATTGACGAGGGGGCTCTGATTTTCATTACTTCATAAAATATAATAATAATAATGGTTATAGAATTTATGAATTAAGTTGGATTATATGTTTCAACTGTAAAATATATAAAGTCTTGCCTAATGCTGAAGTTACAGCAAAAAAAGAAAAGAAAAAAAAAACTGTCAACTATGTTACTCAGAATATTAAGTATAGATCACTATTTATTTTATTGTCATTCATTCTGAAGAATGAATTGTCATTGTGTTGCTGCACAAAATATATCTTTAAGATACAAATTAAATAATGTTCAGATTTGTCAACTGTCATGTCAACTGTTACCTTTTTTTACATTGTCAGTGACTTAAATTGACTTGAAAATGCTGCTTCTGACATGCTATAAAGTGCATTTTATATCCCCGCAGGTAGGACTTTTGCATACCAAACTCAAAAGTATGAAACTGATCTATACTGTAGATTTAGCTTATATTAAAAAAAAAAAAAAGAAAAAGAAAAAAAGAAAGAAAAAAACGTTACTATACCTATACCCATGAGAATATCAGTTCATTAAAATCTTAACATCTGTGTCATCTGACCCTGTGGATGCATTCCTTGATATGTACCAGTAAGTATACTGCTATTTACGGCATATCCACATTGATATCTGTGTAACAAAGTATGCTGAGGCTTTGAAATACATTGTGGATTATTTCCAAATGCTTGATTAGAAGTGTAGAGAACACTTGTGTCCTTTAAGCTGCTGTCTTTAGACCGTTTGGCCAGGATGTGGCTACACAAGGATCCAGTGCGTCATCTGTTGCAACTCTAACAGAACATCTAACAGAAGTTGATCTTGGATGCCTGAATTATTTTTTTTTTTTTTTTATGTCCATGTTATGACACATTTGTACAATATTCACACTATTAAACCACCAACATGAAAATATGACACACTAAATCATGACTTAATGATTGATGAATTATTTATTTATTTATTTATTTATTTATGAATGACAGGTGCCCTGGTTTGAGAGAAAAAACTTGAGAAGTTTTTTGGGCAGTATATTTTCTTAATTCACCTGTCATTGGCAGAAAGGTAATTTTGTACTCTGGCTACAGTAGAGGAAATATTTATTGTTGGATGGAATGGCACAAAAGTTCTCAGAACACATGTACGGGTCATGCAATTGTACTGGGATTTTATGGAGATGCTGGGGAAAACTGATCTGATTTATCTGAATAGATGTAGTGTTTTACAAAATCATACAGTCATGTCTATATAAACAGTGCTTTATTTATTTGTTACTTCACTCACGTCTTTGTCAAGTGTTGCTTATTCTGTTCTGTTATGAGAGGGAAATATCTCAATAAAATGTTAAATTTGTCATTGTCCTAATGAACATGTTGTTTATATGAATTGTTGATGAGTATGTTCATTTTTCATCCTGTCACTGAATAGAGCTTGTGAGAATTGAATGGATCTGAATCGTTTTCCCCAGAAACCCCAGCAAAGCTGGCAAACTGGTTTTATCCACAGAACTAGATCGGGTAACACTTTATTCTACAGTGTCATTGTTACATACTGTATGTTACATGCAGTTACTATAGTAATAACTATAAATGATGCATAATTACATGCAATTAACCCTAAACAAAACCCTAATCATAACCCTATAGTTAATTATTATATTAATCAGTACTTAAATGTATAATTACAGTGTAACAAAGACACCTTAAAATAAAGTGTAACCCTAGATTGTTTCGCTTCCCTTATTTTCACAAATATTCTCATTAATATGCAGGACACTTTGCGTAAAATTAAAGTGTATTTTAGAGTAAATGTTCATGCATATTTATACATACAGTGTCCTGGGTACAGAAATGGCACCTATAAAGTTTTCTGTGACGGGTAAGTTTTGGGGGATAGAATATACCGTTTTTACACTGTAAGCCCATTTATCGGTCCAAATGGGGGTTTCCGCCAGAACGGGTGAAGATCTCTGCGTGTTACTGTCTTTCCGCGTGGCAAAGTAATTTAATTCCATTTAAGCTTTTATCTGACTCCATTTTATATCTGACTACATTTTATCACAACCTCGAATTTAAGTTAGATTGCCAATTGGTTATTGGTCAATTATATAATAGTTTAGCAATATATTTGATTGTTCTATTTAACTCTTTACTTATATTTTACCCGTTCATATTAGAAAGCTGTCACTAAACAGAGGTAATTGCTATATACCTGAGATCGGTCACATTCATGCTTACATAATCAAAGATACTTTGGTATAGCCCCCGTGATTGCATACACTTGAAATTAAAGTAACGTTTACTTCAGTAGAGGTATGGCCACTACTACAGATGTAAGTCAACCAACTTTACTTCTCTTAATAGCTTTGGTTTGGCCATGCCGTTGTTTCCCACGTACACTTATCTAAAGTAACATTAAATTAAAACAGAGGTAAGACACACCCAGATTTAGATTGGTCAAGCAGCACTTTTGCTGCCCTAATGGAAATTCACTTCTTGTCTTTGCAAAACACGTACACTTGAATTAGCGCCAAATATTCGTCACTAATCTGACGCAAAACATGCGGTAACATACAAATCCTTTAATCTACTTTGGAAAACAATTTCAGAGTCAGTCAGAATAAAATCAGATGTAATAATTTATTATGTCAGGTAAAAGTATCATGGCAATTTCATAATCAGTTCAAAGATAATAAATACAAAACATCAAATGCTCTGGAATAAAGAGAGATGCGAACCTGATATTATAAAATACATAATGGCGGGCTAATTTGAATTACAAATCGCCCTGAGACTCTTTTTGCAATTCATTATATACCCAGACCAAGATAGAAACTTCTTTAACATGGAAACATTTGCTAACAATGAATTTGCATTCAGAGTTTACACCTTTTGAGAGCAGGATGCCATTTGCCTGGAAGACACACCCTCCTCTGTGTGCAAGTTATCTCTAAACTCTTAAAGACTTTATTACCTTTTGTTTTACTTCTTTGGGAATTAAACCTTTGTACCAGTCGCACTGAGACATTTCAAATGATACCAAACATGTATAATTACTTATTGTACACATTTAACATTGCATAAGTTTTTAGTGAGTTTTAGGTGAGGAGGAGAGGTGAGGTGTGAGTGTCACGATACACACACAGGGAAAAGGTAAGATCCAAAAGCAGTGTTTTATTAAAGGGTAATCCGTACTCACAACCAGTCCAGGCAAAGGTCATAATTCAAAAGGCAATCCAAAAACATAAAAGATAAACAAGAAACAGGCTCGAACTAACAACGGAAGTTAGACTCCGTGGACGGCTCAAGGACTCCGTGACAAACACTGAAACAGACAGGGTATATATACACAAGTGCTAACAAGGTGACGAGAAACAGCTGTAAGGCAATGAACAATCAGTGACAGACAGGATCATGGGAATTGTAGTGAGGCGAAGACGACCCATCAGGCGGCCACCTCGGAGACTCTCCCTCGGGCGGCCAGGGCGCAGGGACAGACACCGGCTCAGGGACAGACACCGGCTCAGGGACAGACACCGGCTCAGGGACAGACACCGGCTCAGGGACAGGGACAGACACCGGCTCAGGGACAGGGACAGACACCGGCTCAGGGACAGGGACAGACACCGGCTCAGGGACAGGGACAGACACCGGCTCAGGGACAGGGACAGACACCGGCTCAGGGACAGGGACAGACACCGGCTCAGGGACAGGGACAGACACCGGCTCAGGGACAGGGACAGACACCGGCTCAGGGACAGGGACAGACACCGGCTCAGGGACAGGAACCACCGGCTCAGGAACTGGCACAGACACCACCGGCTCAGGAACTGGCACAGACACCACCGGCTCAGGAACAGACACCACCGGCTCGGAGGCGGCCATCTTGTCTGAAGACACAGGTTCGGCGTCGGTCATCTTCTCCAAAGACACAGGCTCGGCAGACGTGACGTGAACAGGCTCTGCGGCGGCCATCTTGTCCGAAGACACAGGCTCGGCAGGCGTGACATGAACAGGCTCGGCGACGGCCATCTTGTCGGAAGACACAGGCTCGGCAGACGTGACGTGAACACTCTCGGCGGCGGCCATCTTGTCCGAAGACCCAGGCTCGGCAGGCGTGACGTGAACAGGCTCGGCGGCGGCCATCTTGTCCGAAGACACAGGCTCGGCAGACGTGCTGTGCTTCCTCCACGCATGCAGTACCGCCACTGCATAAAAGAGGAAGACCGCTCTCTTGGCCGTGGCAGGACTGATGGTGGGCGGCTCCGAGACGATCTCAGGGATGACAGCGGGCTGCTCAGAGGGGACGGCCTCCAGGACGACAGCGGGCTGCTCGGAGGGGACGACCTCCGGGACGACAGCGGGCCGTTCGGGGACGACCTCCAGGGAGACAGCGGGCCGTTCGGGGACGTCAGGAGTGCAGGAAGCTCTCCCTCTCCTTCTCCTCTGCCGCCTCTGATAGCGACAGGCAGGCTCTGGACTGGATGGGATCGACGGCGGATGGAAGTCTGGGCTGGATCTCACCACCTCAGGTTCCATGAAGGATCGAGATGGAGAGTGATACCTGGACTCCCCTCTAGTACCTCCTCTCCTATGACCTCCGCGGGTCCCAGAAAATTTTGCCAGCCGGGTTCCCTCAAACGACTCTCTGGGATGATCTGAAGGGGGTGTGGAAGCTTTCTTCAAATCAGCTTCCTCAATCAATCGGCCCCACAGTGCAAAACTCTCGAAGATGTTCATACGAGGAAGAATCTCTTTAGGTTGAGAATTCCCCCTCTGCTGTTTCCTCCCCTTCTCAGTGGCTGGAGATTTTGGAGACCACATACCGCTGGATCTCTGCATGACAGAGTCCTTCTGTCACAATACACACAGGGAAAAGGTAAGATCCAAAAGCAGTGTTTTATTAAAGGGTAATCCATACTCACAACCAGTTCAGGCAAAGGTCATAATCCAAAAGGCAATCCAAAACCATAAAAGATAAACACAAGAAACAGGCTCAAACTAACAACAGAAGTGTGGGGACAATATACAAGGACTCTGTGACAAACATTGAAACAGACAGGGTATATATACACAAGTGCTAACAAGGTGACGAGAAACAGCTGTAAGGCAATGAACAATCAGTGACAGACAGGATCATGGGAATTGTAGTGAGAATGCATAGACACCGTGAAAACTGAGGACCTCTAGTGTTTAACCCAGGGAACCACCAGACACTGTGACAGTGAGCTGCACTCTGTGGTGCATCTCGGATGTGGCTGTTACATATGCAAGAGAGAGTTCAAATGTTAATTCTCAGGAGAGCCTTTTGCTTTTTCGCAGGGTAGCCCAGACTAACTGGAACACTATAAAAATCATTATGTCTATGTAAAGTCCCCACAAAATTTAAGTTAAATTCAAAGTATTACATTGTGGGACAATTTGTTGTTGTTGTTTCATATTAAAATTACTTAAATACCCCACAAAAAATTGCCTAATTGTAAAAAATTAATACAATAATAACTACATCATGAGAATATATTTATCTAAGGGAGAGATAACAGGGAAAATTAAGTGAAGGAAAAAGAAAATGGAAGTGAAAGTGCAGTTTAAAAGAGAAAACTGAATTGTTTTACATGGCCCCAGCCTAAGTATTTAAACCATTTTTGAATGTGAACGTGATATTTCCCAGGCTAAAATTTTGTCCCAGTCCGGCCCTGGACATAATACCATGTATAATACTAAATATGTGCCCAAATGACAATCAGTGATGTAACAGTACGAGCCTTTAGCATCATTGCAGCTGTTCTGGTGTTTTGGAAGTGGATAATGCAAATAAAAACCTTGCAGTGCTGAAAAAAAAATTGTAATGCATCTTTATATTTGCATTTATTTTGGATGCTGTAAGTAACTTTTACAATCAAAAACTATTAAGTCTTATTCATATGAAATATTATTTGTGTGATCAAGTGTTTTAACCAATAATTGTTTTGCCTTTTCATATGACTATGTTAGCTTTACTGTTATTTATAAGCTAGTGTGCTCCAAAAAGCAATCTGAGGAACTTCCTGAGTAGAGGAAGGATGGAATATAGCAGTATGCGTCCTAAAGATCTACCGTGACAAACCAGTCCTTGGATCTGATTGTGTCATGATTTGCCTCAGCACTCAGATCTAGAATTGGACGCAACCCTGCATCCTTCTTAGGAACGATAAAATGCCAGCTGTAAACCTGGATTGTCAGAGGAAGGAACAAGTTCTATGGCCCCCTTCCCCAGCAAAGCCTTTACCACTTGTTCCATAACCAGAGCCTGCTCAGGGCCTACCACTGTGGACAGGACCTCTTCCCTGAAGCCTTCTTGTAGATAATGACTGTCCTCAGATCAGTCTTACCTTGGGAAAACTTCGGCTAAGAGCGTCACCCCGACTCCCAGTTTTTAGTGGGGGCATGGGAGCTGACACTCTGCTTCTGTTGAGATATGTTTAGCACGAAGTTCACACGCTGCCAAAAAATCTACTTAAGGAACCTGTCTCTCAAGACTGGTCTTAGGTGTTACTCAACCGACCAATTCGTTAACCACTTCCCCTGGAAGCTACGAGAACCAGCCTCTTGAGACTGGTCTCTTGTATTACTCAAGCGACCAATTCGGTGCCCTGAAGCGGCGGACCGGCAGGGAACAGACGAACTGATTGCTCTGAGACCCTCCTCAAGGGTGGGTGAGAATCCCAGCGCCATTACGTTTCCGGGCGGACACTGAGATATGGGCTCACTGGAGACCACTGTGCCCCGAAGCACACGAGGTGGCGGAGTTGGCCGAACGGCCCCCTGAGGGCACCGAATTATGAGGTGATAACCACTTCCCCCCAGAGGGGACTGCCTTCAGAGTTCTGACGCCATTGGCCTCAGGACCTCTTCTCGAAGCCTTTTTTCACGATAATGACGGTCCTCAGATCTGTTTTACCTCAAGACAACTTCAGCTGAGACTCCTAAAGGAACCAGCCTCTCGAGACTGGTCTCTAGCCTATCTCGAGAAGCCAATCCGGTGCCCTGAAATGGATGACCCTCATCCTGCTAGTCAGACACTGAGACTAGAACTCGCTGGAGACCGCTGCGCACCGAAGCACATGAGGTGGTGGGGTTGGCAGAAGACCCTGAGTGCACAGAAGGGGAGATGGGCACCATATAATGACGTGTTATCCATTTCCCCCCAGGAATTTCACTATTTATTTCCTCAGAAATAAATGCAGCCAAATATCAACCAAAAAAGTAAAAACGCTCTGGATGAAAGACTGAATAATATTTTAATACAGACATCTAACTCCTCAAATGTCAGATGAGTATATATATTTTTTTAATTTTCTCAAATTAAATGCAGCCAAATATCAACCACACAAGTAAAAACGGTCTGGATGAAAGGCTGAATATAGTGTATTAATACAGACATCAAATCAGATGAGTATTTAACATTTAATTCCTCAAAATTAAATACAGGCAAAAACCAACCAGATGAAAAACTTGGTCTGGATGAAAGGCTGATAATAGTATTTTCATACAGACATCTAACTTCCAAAGCCAGACAAATATTTCATTTAATTCCTCAAAATTAGATGCAGCCAAGAAACAAGCAGACAAGAATACGTGGTCTGATTGACAGGCTGAATACTCATGTTACACATAATTATTACACATATTATATACTGTACACACATAATTAGTTTACACACAATCATAGGAAAAAGAAAGGGAAATTCCCGTTTGCTCAGTCACCTACGCATGTATTGCAGACCCGTAATCTACACGCTAGTACACGCACCTACACATTTACTATTTTCTACTTGGTGAATGGCACATAGTGCACTATATAGCAGAGAGGGAACGATTCAAACAGTGTAAATATATGCTTTCCATTGGGGCGTATGAAGTCTGGTTTCACGTTATTGTCACATGAACCGCCAAAGCATGCACACAGTCTGCTTCGGTCCAAAGACACGATGCACAAAGTGGATCATATGATTGAGTCAGCGCAGACCATAAAACATATCAGACCCATTTGAATTCTACACAGAATGCTAGATTTTAAAGCGATATGGAGGAGAAACGGTTAGAGACTTGGCATTACAAACAGAACTTGCGAGTAGAAGAGATAACACGCATCAACAAAACATACACACTTTTCAAACTACACATCCTCAGCATGATTATGTTCATTGTTTTGCTTTAGTAACAGTTTCATATGAAATCTAAAAGGAGGAAGCTATTACACTGTAGCTGTCAAATGCGGCGCTTTATCGACTTTAACGGCTCTGGCCGAGCTGTGATATAAATGAAACACAATTGGCTATTTTAAAAAAAGTGAGGAGCTGTTCGATATGTGCCAGCCTGTCTTCCTGTTTCAGCAGAAAGGAAAATCATCAACACTATCAATCCTTGCATGCGTCTTATTTAACTAAATACATCATAATCGGCTAAAACGCATGCGCAGGTTACTTTACTTACTGAACAAGCTCGCACCCAAGTCTGTGCTGCTTTCACATTCACGCGAAACACGCAACAGTTAAGAGTGCAACTGAACTCAGACCACCTCCTTCAGGGTCTGCATGACAGCTTTCACATTACCTATTTTTCACTGGGGCACTGGGAACAATCGCGCTTGGACTCGGACCGCAGCAAACGTGTCCAGTGAGAAAATGCCCTAAATCTGCTTGACAGAAAATCTTTCCTTTTGGCTGTTGTGTGTGTCAGTACTTTAATCTATTACACGAATTTGCATGTTTATCACGAGGTCGAATCCAGTTATTTATTAGTCAACTACTTATTGACGCTTTTGGTTTTATCTTGAATAACATGACACTTCCATAACACGTCTGTATCCAATATAGCGTTGTTCTCATAACAGAGAGCGCTTTTCTCTCGCATTTTCAAAGGACCATAAAATTGAATACTGTGTCAAATCTGACGGACTAGATTCCAGTTTTGAGTGGAGCATAGGGCACACCAACTGCGATTTTAGAGTTCCACTATTATTTGGCACTATCTTTGGGGTCTTTTTAACCCGCAAATGACTTTTGCTCAAATTAAAAAAAAAATGCTCTTTGTCCAAATGGTATGAAACTTTCTACGGCTCTCAACACTTTCTAGATCTAAAAAAAAAATAAAAAAAAATAAAAAAATAATTGGAATGATATCTGTTATTATGTTAGCGTGAAAAAAATAGTGACACAAGTTGTCTTCGGGGTCCCTGGAAACCCCGCAATGTAAATATACAAAATTCATCATTAAAATCAGAAAACGCAGAACACATAGACAGAAATAAAGTGGCACACTTCCAACAATGCAAAAAACATCCACAATGCAAAATTATCATGCTCACACATGTGTGCGCGCACACACACACACACAGAGGAATACATTTGTGAGACTATAAAAACTGCTCTCTAATAATTTGTCACATAAAACAGTCCAAAATGTGGAACCACCACAAAAATATATTTGGTGACACTGACAGAGAGAGAGGGAGAGAGAAAGAGACAAAAGTTACTGCTTTATTTGCTCATTTGTTATGCTGTTCAGTTCATTGCATTTCGATGTTCATGTCATGTATTTGTACTCAATATATAATATAACTGTACATATCTGTTATGTTACAGTTAGTAACTGAAGTGTAGATCACATTTGTACAATTATATGAAAAAAAGAAGATTGAAATAAATGATAAACTCTAAAAAATCAACTTTTATCTTTTTCAGGTTTGATTCTAATCATAATGTAACATTATTGAAAAAAAAATCTAAATTTCAGTACAAAAAATGCTAAACTGACAAAAAAGTTATTTTTATTGTTAGAATTGTGATTTCATAATATTTAGATATGAATCCAACTGGAAAAACTTGTGAAAAGATATCTTTCAGTTAGTCAAATATCAAAAAGCATATAGTGGAGCTCTACGGCCATCTAGTGGCTAAAATTATAATTTTTTACTTTTAAAACTACATTTTACAAAATATGGGCAAAAATTTTACACTAAACCATGTAAAATTATCCATGTTTTCCCCATGAATGAAAGTTAGAAATATGGGTCTTTTATAAAGTGAATTTTACATAAAATGCTGTTTTTTTGTAAAAAGCCTATTCAAATAAATATGTATTTATTTATAGAAATTTAAATATCATAAATCCTCCAAAAACTGCACAAATGTTGAGTAAAAACATTAATAAATAAATAAATTACATTTGTAAAAAAACAAAAACAAAACTATTATTCTGTTACAAAATTAAATGTTATTGTCTGGGGTCCCTGGGGACCCCAAAGATAACTAGTGTCGGCCCAAATGAAGGTAATCAGAGGGTTAAAGTGTACTTGGTTTTGTAAAGACTAAAATGGAATTTCTGTTTAGGACAGCAAACTGTTGCTAAATAGGGCGAGTCTTACCTCTGTTTAATGTAATGTTACTTTAGTTAAGTGTACGTGGTAAACCATGGCATGACCAAACCAAAGCTACTATCAGAGAAGTAATATTGGTCGGCTTATATCTGTAGTAGTGGCCATGACCTCTGACGTTACTAAAACTGAAAACGTTACTTTAAGTGTATACAAACCAAGCGAGCTATACAAAATATCTTTGATTGTGTAAGTGTGAATGCGACCGTCTAAGATATTAGCCAATTACCTCTGTTTAGTGACCGAAACTGGCGAGTTTGTGATTGTGAGACCTGCGTTAAACGGCCGGCATGAGGACCTCAAAGCGACAGTTTCCTAATCTGAACAGATATAATATAAAGTAAAGAGTTGAATAGAATAATCAAACATTCACCAACATTTAATGATACCCAGATATCATTAAAACCTTTTTTATTTATGAAGTCATATGTCGAGGTAATAGTCGAGGTAATACATATGAGACAATGTATTTCATTTAATCTTGTTGTGTTGTGTGAAAGGAAAGACAGTAAACATTCACCCATCCTATTGGAAACCACCATTGGACCAGTAGACGGGCTTACAATGGCTTGAGGGTGAGTAAATCATGGGGTAATATCGTTTTAAAGTGAACTACTCCTTTAAATTGAGCAGAGTAGTGAAGACATGGGGTGCGTCTCAATCAGCTCCCTAGTTCAGTAGTTAGGGCACTAATCAGGGAGTTGGACATTTTAAGTCTCAATAGCAGAATCCTTCCAGGGCACTGAAACGCTCCCTAAAAAGTCCCACAAAAACCAGGGTGCATCGATGCTCACTATGCTCCCTTAACGGAGGTTCTGAAGCGTGAAACTTGAATTACGTGAGCCAGCTTACTACACATAACAACACGTAATAGATGTTTTTAAAAACACAAACCATTTTACAATTATTATTTCAGGTAATAATAATTGTATTCTATCGCTAGACAGGTAATGAACATAATCTAGAAAACATTTTTTGTAAAGTGCTTTGGGTGTTGTTGCGGAATCTATTATCTATTTAGTGGTGAGACTGCAAAGAAAACCAAACCCACTTTTCTTAGAAGTACTTTATTGTTGCAAGAAGGCCATTCACATACAGACTTCAAAGTTTTCTGCTGCGAAGAGCAACCCCGCCTGTGCGGGCTGCCTTTTTATACATCACTCACACCTCACTCTGCTGTTTTCATGTTATGTTTTGTTTTATGGTGTTCAATTTAATTCTTTCTATGTTTTTTAAATCTTTTACACCTTCTACCTTATTTTAATTATTCTCAGGTTAAGGTAAAGTAAGTCAAATTCGTTCTAGATAATAAGTATTCAAATGTCCATACTCACAATCCAGTCGAAAGACTTCTCCGTGGTTTAGTTCAGCTCAACTCTTTCATAAAGCAGAGACTTATGGCAAGTTGGTTCTTTTTTATCAATTATCAGTTTTTTATTTTTATTTTTCCTATAACAGTTTTTCTACATACAATATCAAAAATCAATATAAAGTTCACAAGTTGTCAGTTCACAAGCTTCGTCAGCAGGTGGCAGGCTTGGACTATCAAACAAGGGAGAGGCTGTCTTCCTTCACAGCGTCTCCCTCTCATATGTCTCACTGTACTTTTTATAATTCATTTCATCACACCCCTTCATTACATATTCAATTACATATGGACAATTTCTCCAATCCCGGATCTGGAACAATTGTCAACTCCTTCAGTCTTTTTATCATCTTCATAAAAGACGCCTTTCTTTGCCTTGCTTTCCTCATACGAGCTCGGGCCCTCAGCTGTCTTCTTCTCTTGGTCTAGAATACAACAACCAGGTAATACTTTTTCTTCTTTCTAATACATGTTATTTTTTTCTATCTAACCTATTTCTATCTTTATTACATGCTTACAACACAAGATATTTTTCAGTCATTTCAGTATTGTATTATTTCAATAAACATCTTTTTCTCTAAAATGGTTTACAGTGTCTTTTCTTTAATTAATCAGATTAACAAAATAAAACAATTCAACATTAAACATGTCTCAGTGTCTTACTATAAAACCATTAAACAATTTCCAATTAAACATGTCTCAGTGTCTTACTATAAAACCATTAAACAATTTTCAATTAAACATGTCTCAGCGTCTTACTATAAAACCATTAAACAATTTCCAATTAAACATGTCTCAGTGTCTTACTATAAAACCATTAAACAATTTCCAATTAAACATGTCTCAGTGTCTTACTATAAAACCATTAAACAATTTCCAATTAAACATGTCTCAGTGTCTTACTATAAAACCAAAGTCAAGAGTTTCTTATAAAACTCTTCTTCTTGCTTTTCTTCATAAGGTTTCTTATAAAAACCTTTTCCATCGATTTCCCTTATAAGGAATCGTATTTCATTGTTTCCCTTTACACTTTGATTTCTCTTATAAGAAATCACATTACATTGTTTCCCTTTACACTTTGATTTCTCTTATAAGAAATCACATTACATTGTTTCCCTTTACACTTTGATTTCTCTTATAAGAAATCACATTACATTGCATATAAGCCTGTTTACAGGTCATAATAGAATCAATTGCATGTTTCACACAACAGTTTATTCAGAAAGAAGATCTATACCATATAAGAACGTTTATTGTGTTATTCTCTTGACCCAGAGAAAGAGGGACTGTTTCTAAGAAATGGCAGGATGTCGAAGACATGTAACACCTTTTGTTGCAAAGACATCTTCAGTTCACATTTGGACACAGTACCTGCTGAAATAGCACAAAATATTTGTCAACATCTCTTTTAGAAAAAGGCAGAATTAAACAAATGCATTTACTAACATCAAACGCCTCGGTTACGACTGTAACCTCGGTTCCCTGAAGAGGGAACGAGCGTTGCGTCGAGATTGACGCTATGGGGAATGCCTTGCGTGATGATGTCTTGAAGCACCAAGTCCAATGGTGTGGCGGAACGTCAGAGGCGGGTGACGTCACGTACCAGGAAACTATAAAGCCTGCCCAAAAACAGAAAGCGAAAGCTTCTGTGTCTTCAGTAGCGCTCTTTGTGAATCTGTCTGTCTTATTTGGTGTCGTTTGTCTTTATCAAGTACACAAGCACTATGGCGAGCAAGCAGCAGTTTAAACAGTGTGTCCCTCTTCAGGGAACCGAAGTTACAGTCGTAACCGAGGCGTTCCCTTTCAAGGGAACTCGCGTTGCGTCGAGATTGACGCTATGGGGAACGTCTATACCAACGCCACCATAGCTACAAATGTCTGTCCTGTGTGAATCGAGTGAGCAGCACTAGGATGACAAAACCTGAGACCCTGGAGTAGAGTCTAAATCCAAAAAGTAAAATCTGACGAAGGTGTGTGGTGAGGACCAGCCTGCCGCATCACAAACGTCCTATAAAGAAACTCCTGATATGAGGGCCTTGGAGGCCGCCATACTCCTTGTAGAGTGGGGCCGGACAGCCATAGGGGAAGGCTGCCCGGCCGCCTCATAAGCAAGTGAGATGGCCTCAACCACCCACTTGCTCACCCTTTGCTTAGACACCGGGGACCCCTTATTCGGGGACCCAAAACACACAAACAACTGATCGGATTTACGCCACAGGGCAGCTCTGTGGACATAGGCGTCTAATGCCCGCACTGGGCAAAGCAAATTATTCGTCTCCTGGTCCGCATTTTGAAAGGGAGGAGGACAGAAGGCCTGCAGTACAATAGGTCTAGCCACATTAGTGGGGACCTTGGGGATATAACCCGGTCTTGGATGCAGAAATGCCTTGACCATACCGGGTGCAAACTCTAAACACGACGGGGCAACTGACAGTGCTTGAAGATCCCCTATTCTCTTGAGAGAAGAAATAGCAAGGAGAAAGAGAGCTTTCAGAGTCAGAAACTTAGCCGGAACCTCCTCAATAGGCTCAAAAGGGGCCAGGGAAAGGCCTTGCAGAGCAATGGACAAATCCCATGGAGGCACCCTAGAGCGAACTGCAGGCCTCAGCCTCAAAGTGCCACGAAGGAAACGAGATACCAAAGGGTCTTTCCCCACAGACATTCCACCCAAAGGAATGTGGTAAGCACCTATGGCCGCCACATAGACCTTTAAAGTGGACGGGGTCAGACCTGCAGTGAACCGGTCCTGCAGGAACTCCAGCACTGTACCAACTGGGCAGTTAACTGGGTCCAACCGACGGTCACTACACCAGGAAGTGAAAACTCTCCACTTCAGGGCATAAAGTTTCCTCGTGGAGGGAGCTCTGGAATGTAGAATGGTCCCTACAACCTCAGTTGAGAGACCTGACTCTATGAGCTGGGCCCCCTCAGAGGCCAAGCCCACAGCTTCCACAGTTCTGGTCGGGGGTGAAATATCGAGCCCTCTGCTTGGGACAGAAGGTCCCTCCTGACGGGTAGCTCCAGAGGAGGCCCGTCGAGGAGAGACACGAGATCGCGAAACCAAACTCTGCCCGGCCAGCGCGGGGCTACAAGAATTAGGTGAATCCGGTCCCTGCGAACTCTCTCCAGAACTCCCGGGAGCAGAGCAATTGGGGGAAAAGCGTATAGATGTAGCCTCGGCCACGTTTGTACCATAGCATCGAGTCCGAGAGGAGCTGGATGCGTGAGGGAGAACCAGAGTGGACAGTGAGACGTCTCTCGAGACGCAAACAGATCCACTTGTGCTTGGCCGAACACCCTCCATATCTGCTCCACCACCTCGGGGTGGAGCCTCCATTCCCCTGGCCTCAGCCTCTGTCTCGACAGAATGTCTGCTCCTAAATTCTGGTCCCCAGGGATGTAAGCTGCTCTGAGCGACAACAGCTTGTCCTGGGACCACAAGAGGATATGGCGTGCCAACTTGCATAATGGGCGTGAGCGCAAACCCCCTTGATGATTTATGTAGGCGACTACCGATGTGTTGTCTGTGTGAACTAAAACATGGTGTCCCCTGAGATCTGTGAGAAAATGCTTAAGAGCCAGAAATACAGCCAACATCTCCAGGCGGTTGATGTGCCATGAAAGATGATGGTCTCTCCACAGACCCTGAGTTGAACGACCCTGTAGGATCGCTCCCCAGCCCGTGAGGGAAGCATCCGTCGTTAGCATCTTGCGACGACAAGGAGCTCCCAGCACGGGGCCTTGGGACAGGAACCAAGGTTTCTTCCACATAACCAGGGCACGTAAGCAACGCCGCGTGACCTTGATTTTGCGAAATTGGTTGCCCCTCGGGGAAAACCCCTTGGTCCTGAGCCACCACTGTAGGGGCCTCATGTGCAGTAGACCAAAAGGAATCACGTTGGAAGCTGCTGCCATGAGACCCAACAGTCTCTGAAACTGTTTCACAGTGAGTGACTGGCCTAGCTTTACACTCTTTACAGCTGCAAGGATGGACTCTATGCGTGGCGGTGACAGGCGCGCCTGTATCGACACTGAATCCCAAACTACACCAAGAAAAGTGGTCCTCTGAAGTGGAGTGAGCACACTCTTCTTGGCGTTAAGCCATAACCCCAACTCTTTCATATGTGCGAGAACGACATCTCGATGTCGAACCGCCAACTGATGCGACTGAGCTAGAATCAACCAATCGTCGATGTAGTTCATAATGCGAATACCATGAAGGCGCAGGGGTGCCAGAGCTGCATCCACGCATTTGGTGAAAGTGCGGGGTGATAAAGCTAGGCCGAATGGAAGAACTCGATATTGGTAAGCTTTGCCCCCGAAAGCAAACCTCAGGAACTTCCTGCGATACGGACGGATGGAAACATGGAAATATGCGTCCTTGAGATCTATCGTGACAAACCAGTCCTCGGACCTGATCTGTGGCACGATCTGTCTCAATGTTAACATTTTGAATTTGAGCTGCATAACTGACTCGTTTAGAACTCGAAGATCCAGAATGGGACGCAATCCCCCATCCTTTTTTGGAACTATGAAGTACCGACTGTAAAACCCGGTTTCCCTGCTGGAGGGAGGTACATATTCTATGGCCCCTTTCTCTAACAGAGTGTTCACTTCCTGTTCCATAACCAGAACCTGCTCGGGGTCCACCACTGTGGGTAGGACCCCCATAAACCGAGGTGGGCGAGACCCAAACTGTATTTGATACCCTTTTTCTACGGTCTGCAGGACCCAACGAGACACATTTGGCAGTAGTTTCCACGCTGTCAAAGACTCTACTAAGGGTACCAGCCTCTCGAGACTGGTTTCTGGATTTTGTTGTTGTTGAGTAGTCGGTCCGTCGCCCTGTAGCGGCGCACCGGCAGGGAACGACTGAACGAACTGCTCTGAGTCCCTCCTCAGAGGGGTCAGGCATCCCGAGGCCACTACGTTTCCGGGTGGTCCTTGAGATATGTGCTCGGCGGAGACCGCTGCGCCCTGAAGCACCATAGGTGGCAGGGTTGGCAGAACGGTCCCCTGAGGGCACCGAAGAGAGACGGGCACCGTAAAAGGAGGTGTTGACCGCTCTACTTCGGGGGGGACTACCCTTATTGTCCTGAGCCCTCGAGCGTCAGGACTTTTTCCCCGCAGCCTTCTTGGCGATAATAACGGTCCGCAGATCCGTTTTACCCCTCGAAGACTGCTGGGTTTGAGAGCGCCCTCCGTGTCCCCGTGATATTTGTGGGGGAGCACGGGAGGAAACGCTTTGCTTCTGAGTGGTGCGATGTGATTTATCAGAGCTCATTCTAGATGTGTGAGGCTGCTCCCGCTCAGCAGCCTCATGATAAGAGCGGCGGGGAAGGAGTTTTTGAAGGGCAGCTGCCTGCTTGTGGCCACCAGGGCTGCCATAGACCGGCCGATTGATTTAGCGGTCTCCTTGTTGGCCCTGAGAGACAAATCTGTGGCTCTACGTAGTTCGCAAACTACCTCAGGACCAATACCCCCGCCCTCATCTAGATCACTCAATAATTCTGCTTGGTAGGCTTGCAACAGAGACATAGTGTGAAGGCACGCTGCAGCCTGACCAGCGGCAGAATAAGCCTTGCCCACCAGAGCGGATGTTACTCTGACGGGCTTTGTGGGCAGCACGGGAGCCTTTAGAGAAGATGCCGTCGCTGGAGAGAGATAGCTCGCGAGCGTCTCCTCCACCTTCGGCATTTCCCCATAACCATGCTCTTTATAGTTAGAGATGGAAGAGTAATTAGATGTCTGAGTATTGTATACTCTGTATGAAGCCGGTTTCTCCCACGATCTCGACACCTCGGTGTGGAGATCAGGGAAAAACGGCAGGCTCTTGCGCTGAGGCTGTGATCTGGTGGGCAGGAAACGTTCGTCGAGTTTGCTTTTCGATCGAACGTCCTGTTTATCAGCTGGCCACTCAATACATAATCTCTCCACAGCTCTAGTCACAACTTCTAAGAGCTCAGCATCAACTCAGCATCAACACTAACAACATCCAGTTCCTCAGAACTGGATAGTTGCAGTGTTGGTGCCTCAATCGGGACAGAAAGGACCGCAACGCGTGCTTCCGAACCCCGAGAAGAGGCACTGGATCTATCAGGTGAAGGCTGAGATAAGGCTGAGCCCGTCTCAAACCCCGCTGATACATCCATTTGCGAACCCCAGGTCTGTGATCGGCGCTGTGCCTCGGCAGCGGCGGAACCAGAGCCCTGGGGAACGCGAGCCTGAGCGTCCTCGCTAAAGAACGCCAGGCGGGATCGGAGCGTACGCAAAGGCAGCGCATCACAATGCTCACAGCCAGCACCCTCGAGTGCTGACTGGGCATGCTCCTCACCCAAACAAGCAACACATAAAACGTGAGTATCACCTCCCGTTAAATAACGCGGGCAGAGATGGACACACTGTTTAAACTGCTGCTTGCTCGCCATAGTGCTTGTGTACAATAAGACAATAAGACAGACAGATTCACAAAGAGCGCTACTGAAGACACAGAAGCTTTCGCTTTCTGTTTTTGGGCAGGCTTTATAGTTTCCTGGTACGTGACGTCACCCGCCTCTGATGTTCCGCCACACCATTGGACTGATGTTACATGTGCTTCAAGACATCATCACGCAAGGCGTTCCCCATAGCGTCAATCTCGATGCAACGCGAGTTCCCTTGAAAGGGAAATCCATCTCCGTCGTGCCAAATTCACTGCTCACCTATCTAGCTCTGAGACGGACTGATTCACGTCTTCCTGTCTCTTCTATTTCAAACTTACGCAGCTCAAAATCATGCTGGAGCTCTTTTTCCTTGAGCTCTAAACGCTATGTAGCTCTAATTAACGCAGCTCAGAATCTGGATGCGCAGCCGCACGGGGAGGGACAGAGCTAACGGGAGGGAGAAGCTTTCTTTCAGCTAGACTAATGTGCGATTGAGACTTAATATTTAGTTTTTTATCTTGTTTTGAGATAGGTAATTTAAAATAAACAGCAAAAATTTTTCAAGTGTAGCTAATTAGCTCTAAAGAAATATTAATAATCAATCATAACTTGTTATAATTGATTATGAATATTTGGATAAGTTAATAGAATTAACTTAATGTAGTAAAATTAATATTACAATCAACCCACCTGTTCGTCCCATGAACACTCAGCATTTATTGTTTATTAATTCTATGAAATATTCATTTCTGGGGGAGGAGAATGTCTTTCTTACTGTACAGTACTACTAAGCCTGTAGTCAAAATCTAAATCATAATGTAAACTTTGTTGCAAGCAGAGAATCAGAACCAAATACGTATTGTGCACAAGTTTTATTAATAAATCACAAACATAACTAAACTAAACACACCTACATACATGCATAGGTAAAATGGTGAGTGACAGAATGAAACCGGAAGCAGCAAATGGAACTATGGAAAAGATCCATTTAACTATGAAAAGAACCATCAGCTTATCATTTTCAGAGCACCTCATTAAATGTATACTTGCATGGCCTTTGCAGTGGAAACAATTCTTGAAGTTCCTGAAAAAGGATGTTGATGGTTCCGTGAGTGTCAAACATTGAAGTTGCAATTGTTTTCTTCTCCGTTGGATGAAGAAGATATGATGAACTTGCATGGTTAGTCCGATTCTGTTCTGGTTGAAAGTTCTCTCTCTCCATGAGCACATGGCTGGTTGTGAGTCAAGGTCTGCTGCCCTGGGGCCTGCTGAGGCCACGCAGGACAGCACAGTGAATGTACCGAGAAGGCCAAGAGAGAGAAGGGCTTGTGTAGAGACCATTTAAAGCCTGAGATAGGTCCCACCTTTCAGGGTTGGCTCAACCAATACAAAAGGGGGAATTTCCAAGCGGGAGATTCCTCTGTTGGGAGGATTTATGACTCTATCTAAAGTGTGGTTAGACATAGGCCTTGCTGTTTCTGTCCATTTATACTCGGATAGATATAACAAACACACACAGAGAAGGTGATGTACACTAAAGTGTGAGTCATTAAATGAGGATTAATTAGATAGGAGACACGATACAGGTGGGGTTACATTGACCGTTGGTTGTATCATAAAATACATACTGTAGTATCAAAGACATAATAGTAAATCATTCATACAGTGTCCTGGGGTGCATGTTCATTTATAGATCAGTTCGTCCATAAATTGATGCAGGAAAGTCTGATTTAAAGGCTGTGGGTCTTTTCTATGGCCTCTGCTTTTTCCACGTGACCACATTTTTAACAGCAATAAAACTAACATATCTGATCGTAGTCATGGTAACCAAGACCCTTCTTGCCCTGGTTGGGGGGCTGGGACCATAGATCCCAGAGTGAGTTTTAAAGATTGTTTGTTAAATATAACAAATAATTGCGTCTGATTTGTCTCAGTCGTTACACAAGGTTTGGGTGAGCCACAAAGTCCCCCCCCATCCCCCCAGCCATTCCTGCCTAACAAAACCTCACCTGTCTAACTCAACCCTTAATCTTCACACAGGTTCTGTGGCGGGATTTTATGCACTATAAACCAGTAGGTTTGTGAAGCAATCTGCAATAGACAACCACACAAGCTCCTACGGATGTGCTCCCGAGATAACTGCTTTCGCAGCTTACACTAACCGCTTCCCTGCGACACGATATATATACATATATATATATATCAGGGGCGGACTTTACCATTAGGCAAAGGTCGGCAATTGCCTTGGGCCCCGAGCTACCTAGGGGCCCCCAAAATGCCCTATTAACTTATGCTTAAGTTTTTTTATTATTTTTTTTATTATATATTTCTAAAACTCCATTTGCAAAAAATGGCATCAAACCATTAGTGTCACAGACAGGAGGGGGCCCCCCACCTCACTACATTGGACTATTCCATTATCTCACTTACTGCGCATCTGCGAAAGTAACAAGGCTGTGCCAAAAAACTGATGGAGAAAAAGAAGTGATTGACAGACAGAGTAGTAGACAGAGTAAAAATGAAGCGAAGCTAGCTACCCAAGCGGTGCTGAAAAAAGGAAGAAGCGGGAGGAAAGCAAAAAGTCCGTACATATCTTCATTAACATACATATCTTCATTAAATGTTTGTTTACAATGTAGTTTAAAATGCCTTCTTTGTTCTATTCAATAACTCTTGTAACGTTCAGTTAAGTTACTATATGTCTGTACTGACAATCCCTCCAGGATTTCGCGATCACAACTATTAACGCAACTTCAACAAATCCCTGTGAATTCAGTGCGACTTGCAATTTTGACCAATCACCACAACTTTTCTGCAACTTTGACCAATCATCGTGGTCTCCTGAAAAGCGTCGTCATACGTCAGCAAACTGTGTGTGTGTGTGTGCATGCCTGCAAAAGAGATAATGGGTTTACTGGAAAATTCTTCGTCTCATGCATATGTGCTGTTGTTAACTAACAATTATCTGCAAGAGGATTGAGTTAAATTGATGTTTTGTTAACTCATTTAAATTAATTTTATTTTTTAGAAACATTCTTTTTTTAGTGGACTCAAATGAAATAAGATCACAGTATAAATATGAAATGGCAACTGACCAACTTAAAGGGATAGTTCGCCCAAAAATGATATTTAAGCCATGATTTCAATTTTATTTTCATGAAGATGTTTCATAAAAATACATTTCTAATAACTTTACAAAACTTTGAAGCTATTTTCTTTTTATTATGACAATAATTAATTCTACATTTACAATAAACTGCCAGGTGTCAGCTTTCAAATTAGATCATACTTGTGCTTTTAGTACAAAGAGTTCATGAACTGTATCTGTTTCAGTTTGGGTATGCCATTTCTGGGGATTTTTCAAAAGTGGGGTTGCAGCCTAATAGGTTAAGAATTAAAGGATATTTTTAATCAATCTCTCTCTCTCTCTCTCTCTCTCTCTCTCTTTATATAGAGATTATATCTCTCGGAGTGCATGCTGGGAGTGTGTGTGGGAGCTGAGAGTGTTTGCGAGAATTTTTTTCCCCTATTTTTTCTTGTTACGTTTTTGTTTTTCCTCACTTTTTACACAGAGTAGGAGAGAAAAGGTTTTTTTCTTTCAATGTGTGTGTGCATTTTTTGAGACGCCAGTATGGCGTCTGTTCCCATGCCAGGAATGTCAACACTGTCACTGCGGAACGGGTGCAGGTGAGTGCCGGAGCCAGGAGTGACAGTGGAGGATCTGCTGCTGGTGATAGGAGAGCAGGTGGATTTTGAGAATGTTGTATCGGCCTCTCGGATGAACAAAGCAGTTGTTGTGTTTTTAAAGTCTGAGGCGCTAGTTAATCAGTTGACTGTCAGTGGTATATGGGTGAAGGAAACATATGTTCCGGTAACCCCGCTATCCACTCCAGCAACTAAAGTCACCATTTCAAATGTCCCGTCTTTTGTATTTAATGATGTTATCACCAAAGAGTTGCAAAGATTTGGTAAAATCGCCGGTCCCATCCGAATGATTCCCTTAGGGTTTAAAAACACTGCGTTAAAGCACGTCCTTTCGTTTAGACGCCAGGTTTACATGTTTTTAAATTCACCAGAGCGAACTTTGGAAGTCTCTTTCCGTGTCATTCAAGGTGGGAATTCTTTCATGGTTTATGCCACTACTGACAGTCTACGCTGTTTTGATTGTGGAGATCTGGGCCATAAGCGCTTCACGTGTCCACACAGAGACGAACAGCGCGAGTCCACATCTCACGCAAATAACATTGATCAATCAGCAGATAACACGGGAACACGGAACGCTGAGGAGCAGGATAACGCCATTACAGAGGAAGAGCAGGGACAGCAGGAGGTGAGTGAAAATAATGTAAATATTGGGAGTGAGGAACAACCTGGCTGCAGTTACGTTTCTGATAAATCAGTGTGTGCGTCTAAAGGCCCTTTCACACCGGATGCGTAACGAAAAAGCGAAACGAAAAAGCAAATAGTTTGTGTGCGAATAGTTCGCGTCAAAACCATTCACATCAGCCGGGACGCGAATTTGGGACGTCTGTGACGTTCAGAGAGCTTCAACATTCCAAAACTTTCGCGCCGACAGCTGAGAAAACATGGACACTTCATCATCATCATCCAGTGAAGACGAGCTTTTCATTTTCTTTAAAAGACAGAAAAGAAGGTTTTGGCTGCACCCAATCTTAAAGAACAGAGAGTCTGAAGGGGAGTATGCTTATGTGCACAGTTTTTTTGCGTCTTCAACTAAACACAGTGCGTTTTGTAATGTCACTACACATTACATGTAACACACGAAGTAAGTAAGTTAAAATCATTCGACTAGAAACTAGATATCACACAAAGAATGTATAGTATACTAAAAGCAGCCCTAAATAGTCTCACTACATTTTGTTACATGTTCAAAGTAAACACGGTCTCTGTCTCTATCTTTGACGATAATAGTGTTAGCTTTCTATCCCAAATGTAGTTTAGCCTGCAAGCCTACACAGCACAGGACTATACAACGACTAAAACTATCACACAACATACTCACAGTCGTGACAACCAAGTTGGTTGGCAATGCTACGCCACACATTGTCTTTCAAATCGTTGTCCTTGTAGTATGTGATTGGCTGAAGCCTTTTCTGTCGCCGCAAAAGTAAAAAAAAAAGTAGTAGTTTTTTCGCCGCAGCACATTCGCGTTCGGTGTGTAAGCACTCATTACACAAACAGCTGATCAAAAAATAAAACCATTGCGCAAATTATTCGTGCGTCAAAATCGCGTCCAGTGTGAAAGGGCCTTAATGTTGTTGATAAGAGTGAGACTCAAGATGATTTTGAGGATGTGTGTCGGAGTAATGATACAGTACAGGCAGAAGGTGAAAAGGAAACCATGGCTGATGAGATGGAAGATTTATCTCAGTGTAGTACTGATGATCAGTTGAGCCTCATTCTAAATGAAAAAGTTAATGGAGCCCTTGTAAGGAGCCATTTTTTAACAGCAAGGGACATGGATGGTCCTACATCTTATTTTTTTTAATTTGGAGAGAAAAGCTGGACAGGAAAAGCAGATGTACTGTTTAAAAGAAAATAATGGAAAAGAAACCTCTGATCCAGTCACAATGCGTAGAATCGCTGTAGATTTTTATTCTGATTTATTTACTGCTGAAACCTCGGATGAGCAGTGCACAAATGAACTGCTTCAGGACCTTCCTGTGTTAACTCCAGAGCACAAACAATTGTTAGAGACTGAGCTCACCTTTGAGGAAGTTACCACTGCAGTCATGGGGCTCTCTTCAGGACGGGCACCTGGTTTGGATGGATTACCTGCAGAGTTTTATAAGAACTTTTGGACTGTTTTAGGACATGACTACTTTGAGGTTTTGCAAAACTGCATTACAGAAGGAATGCTTCCCACAAGCTGTCGGAGGGCTGTTTTAACACTACTCCCCAAAAAAGGGCGATTTAACGCTATTAAAGAACTGGAGGCCTGTAGCAATTTTATGCTCAGAATACAAAGTCTTTTCTAAATGTCTGGCCAACAGGCTAAATAATGTATTGTATGAAATCATACACAAAGACCAGTCTTACTGTATAAAAGATCGATCCATCACAGATAATTTACATTTGGTACGGGACAGGCTTGATTTTGCTTTTCAAAATAATATTAATATTGGGTTTCTGTCATTAGATCAGGAAAAAGCTTTTGATAGAGTTGACCATACTTATCTTTTTAATACGTTAAAGGCTTTTGGATTTGGGGATGTTTTTATTTATAAGATTAAACTGCTATATACTGAGGCTACGTGTATGGTTAAAATGGCTGGTGGCCTCAGTACTCCTGTGAAGATCCACAGAGGTATTCGGCAAGGGTGTCCTCTCTCGGGTCAGCTATACAGCATAGCTATTGAGCCTCTGTTATCAGAATCAGAATCAGAATCAGAAAGAGCTTTATTGCCAAGTGTGCTTGCACCCACAAGGAATTTTTCTTGGTACTGAAGCTTCCAGTGCACATATACAAATACAAATACAACAAGAAACATAGTAATACAAATTCTAAGAATAAAAATATATAAAAAATAAATAAAAATTGTATAAAAGTAAAAAAGTAGGGTCACAGTTGGGTTTAGTCCGAATAAACATTTACAGATTATGAACATATTTACAGTATTTTGAGTAGTATGAATAATATAAATATAAATATCACCTGAGTTAGAGAATATTGCACCAGACAGTGGGAGTCTAGCGCATGTTACAGATTATAAACATATTTACAGTATTTTGAGTAGTATGAATAATATAGATATAAATATCACCTGAGTTAGAGAATATTGCACTAGACAGTGGGAGTATTGCACTTACAGGCATATGCCTTGGGGGCATGTTAAGTGTTCAGAAGGGAAATGGCCTGTGGAAAGAAACTGTTCCTGTGCCTGGATGTTCTTGTGGCCAGTGATCTGTGTCGCCGTCCTGACGGTAACAGTTCAAACAGGTGGTGTCCAGGGTGAGTGGAGTCTGTGATGATTTTACCTGCTCTCTTCCTCACTCTGGAAGAGTACAGGTCCTGGAGGGTTGGCAGGGGGGCACCAATAATCCTCTCTGCAGTCCGGACTGTCCGCTGCAGTCTCCTGATGTCCAATTTGGAAGCTGAACCAAACCAGACAGTGAGATTATGTAGATTAAGAAGACAGCTCACGGGTTTAAATGTTAGTACACTGGTTTTTAAAGAACCTACTAAACTCTCTGCATATGCAGATGATATTACATTGTTAATTAGTGGTCAGAGTGAGGTTCAATCTTTAAAAGGAGCTCTAGAATGTTACGGGAAGGCATCTTCGGCCAAAGTTAACTGGGGTAAAAGTGAGGCTCTTTGGTGTGGTCTTGGTCTGAATAGTAGGAGAGAGGCCGCACTATGCATATATACTTTTATTTGTAAATAAAATATATATATATATATTTTATAGTGCGGCCTCTCTCCTACTTTACATATTCTAATTATCCGGGCCAGCACTCTTAAAGTTTATAAGTATATGCATTGAGTGAAGCCTGCTCCTATCCTCACTTACTTGGTCTGAATAGTCCATCACTTCCTAGAGGATTACAGTGGGGGAGAATAGGTTTTAAATATCTTGGGGTGTTTTTAGGAGTAGACGAATATAAAAGAAAAAACTGGGAGGGCCTAGTGGAGAAAGTGTGTGCTCGGTTGTCTCACTGGAAATGGTTGCTGCCTCGGCTGTCCTATAGGGGGAGGGTCCTGGTCTGCAATAATCTGGTGGCTTCATCGTTATGGCACAGGATGATGATTCTAGAGCCTCCAGAAGATCTAGTAAGGGAAATCCAGAAAAACCTGGTGGACTTTTTCTGGGCGGGACAGCACTGGCTGAGGGCGCCAGTACTGTATCTGCCTATTCAGGAAGGAGGACAGGGGCTGGTCGACATCAGTTCCAGAATCCGAGCATTCAGGCTCCAGGCGGCTCGGAGACTACTCTACGGGGAGCACGTGAGCTGGGCTGAGGTGGCCTGTGCTCTTCTGAGAAGAGCAGGCAACATGGGGCTAGACCGACACCTTTTTCTCATGGACATGGACAAGCTGGACTTAACCGGACTGACACCTTTCTACCGGTCAGTACTGAGAGCATGGACACTTTTAAAAATATCTTGGGAGCCAAATGGTGCGCTGGACCAGGAAAAAAGGAAGTTCATGTTTTATTAATTTTTTTATTTGGGTAAGCCAAAATGGCAATTTGGTTGTCCCGAAAAAGAAAATTGAATGATGGTGGATCAACTGATGTGGTTGCATTGTTACAGGGGTTAATAAAATCCTGTATAAATATAGAGTTTAGCTATTACAAGTTGGTTAATGACTTGGATGTTTTCAGAGGTAAATGGGGCATAAAAAAAATTATTTGTGATGTTGACACTGATGGATGTCTCCAAATTTATGCATGAGTGAGTTTTGATAGTAGAGGAAATGTAAGAAAAAGAGGGGAAATGTTGTTTTTTTTGTTTTTTTGCTATTTTATGTCTTGATCCATTGCTCTCTTTCTTGTTGGTTTTAAAAGTTTTTTTTTTTTTTTTTACTAAAAATGTTAAATCTTTAATGTTTTTATAAATAAAGGGATCTTAAAGTCAAGTCTCTCTCTCTCTCTCTCTCTCTCTCTCTCTCTCTTCAAGAATTATATCATCTGTCTGGAAATATAAAATGATATCTATACACAAAGAATAAAAAAAGAAGAAGGCTGAATTATCCTGAATCACCACAAGAGCAGATTCCAGAAGTTACCTGCAACAACAGACACAATGAATGATCCCTACACATATTTTATACACTACCATTCATGCAAAACCTTTTCCTTAGATGCAAAATGTTTGTAGAAACAGTGATTTTCATTTGGAGTTTGTATTTTCTTTATTCAAATTTTCTTTATTCCATAGCATGGAAATCTTACCATTGCTCAGTAAGAGCACATACATCACATTTTTCCTACACTGACATACAGTGAGGAAAATAAGTATTTGAACACCCTGCT
This sequence comes from Abramis brama, assembly GCF_963993115.1. Lineage (NCBI taxonomy): Eukaryota > Metazoa > Chordata > Actinopteri > Cypriniformes > Leuciscidae > Abramis > Abramis brama. The sequence continues at coordinate 34,691,093 of NC_139966.1, read as the reverse complement.
ATTTTGCAAGTTCTCCCACTTAGAAATCATGGAGGGGTCTGAAATTGTCATCGTAGGTGCATGTCCACTGTGAGAGACATAATCTAAAAAAAAAAATCCAGAAATCACAATGTATGATTTTTTAACTATTTATTTGTATGATACAGCTGCAAATAAGTATTTGAACACCTGAGAAAATCAATGTTAATATTTGGTACAGTAGCCTTTGTTTGCAATTACAGAGGTCAAACGTTTCCTGTAGTTTTTCACCAGGTTTGCACACACTGCAGGAGGGATTTTGGCCCACTCCTCCACACAGATCTTCTCTAGATCAGTCAGGTTTCTGGGCTGTCGCTGAGAAACACGTAGTTTGAGCTCCCTCCAAAGATTCTCTATTGGGTTTAGGTCTGGAGACTGGCTAGGCCACGCCAGAACCTTGATATGCTTCTTACAGAGCCACTCCTTGGTTATCCTGGCTGTGTGCTTCGGGTCATTGTCATGTTGGAAGACCCAGCCTCGACCCATCTTCAATGCTCTAACTGAGGGAAGGAGGTTGTTCCCCAAAATCTCGCAATACATGGCCCTGGTCATCCTCTCCTTAATACAGTGCAGTCGCCCTGTCCCATGTGCAGAAAAACACCCCCAAAGCATGATGCTACCACCCCCATGCTTCACAGTAGGGATGGTGTTCTTGGGATGGTACTCATCATTCTTCTTCCTCCAAACACGTTTAGTGGAATTATGGTTGCTGCCTCGGCTGTCCTATAGGGAGAGGGTCCTGGTCTGCAATAATCTGGTGGCTTCATCGTTATGGCACAGGATGATGATTCTAGAGCCTCCAGAAGATCTAGTAAGGGAAATCCAGAAAAACCTGGTGGACTTTTTCTGGGCGGGACAGCACTGGCTGAGGGCGCCAGTACTGTATCTGCCTATTCAGGAAGGAGGACAGGGGCTGGTCGACATCAGTTCCAGAATCCGAGCATTCAGGCTCCAGGCGGCTCGGAGACTACTCTACGGGGAGCACGTGAGCTGGGCTGAGGTGGCCTGTGCTCTTCTGAGAAGAGCAGGCAACATGGGGCTAGACCGACACCTTTTTCTCATGGACATGGACAAGCTGGACTTAACCGGACTGACACCTTTCTACCGGTCAGTACTGAGAGCATGGACACTTTTAAAAATATCTTGGGAGCCAAATGGTGCGCTGGACCAGGAAAAAAGGAAGTTCATGTTTTATTAATTTTTTTATTTGGGTAAGCCAAAATGGCAATTTGGTTGTCCCGAAAAAGAAAATTGAATGATGGTGGATCAACTGATGTGGTTGCATTGTTACAGGGGTTAATAAAATCCTGTATAAATATAGAGTTTAGCTATTACAAGTTGGTTAATGACTTGGATGTTTTCAGAGGTAAATGGGGCATAAAAAAAATTATTTGTGATGTTGACACTGATGGATGTCTCCAAATTTATGCATGAGTGAGTTTTGATAGTAGAGGAAATGTAAGAAAAAGAGGGGAAATCTTGTTTTTTTTTTTTTTTTTGCTATTTTATGTCTTGATCCATTGCTCTCTTTCTTGTTGGTTTTAAAAGTTTTTTGTTTTTTTTAACTAAAAATGTTAAATCTTTAATGTTTTTATAAATAAAGGGATCTTAAAGTCAAGTCTCTCTCTCTCTCTCTCTCTCTCTCTCTTCAAGAATTATATCATCTGTCTGGAAATATAAAATGATATCTATACACAAAGAATAAAAAAAGAAGAAGGCTGAATTATCCTGAATCACCACAAGAGCAGATTCCAGAAGTTACCTGCAACAACAGACACAATGAATGATCCCTACACATATTTTATACACTACCTTTCATGCAAAACCTTTTCCTTAGATGCAAAATGTTTGTAGAAACAGTGATTTTCATTTGGAGTTTGTATTTTCTTTATTCAAATTTTCTTTATTCCATAGCATGGAAATCTTACCATTGCTCAGTAAGAGCACATACATCACATTTTTCCTACACTGACATACAGTGAGGAAAATAAGTATTTGAACACCCTGCTATTTTGCAAGTTCTCCCACTTAGAAATCATGGAGGGGTCTGAAATTGTCATCGTAGGTGCATGTCCACTGTGAGAGACATAATCTAAAAAAAAAATCCAGAAATCACAATGTATGATTTTTTAACTATTTATTTGTATGATACAGCTGCAAATAAGTATTTGAACACCTGAGAAAATCAATGTTAATATTTGGTACAGTAGCCTTTGTTTGCAATTACAGAGGTCAAACGTTTCCTGTAGTTTTTCACCAGGTTTGCACACACTGCAGGAGGGATTTTGGCCCACTCCTCCACACAGATCTTCTCTAGATCAGTCAGGTTTCTGGGCTGTCGCTGAGAAACACGGAGTTTGAGCTCCCTCCAAAGATTCTCTATTGGGTTTAGGTCTGGAGACTGGCTAGGCCACGCCAGAACCTTGATATCGTCGCTGTCGGGCGGAATCCTCGTATCTCCAAAACCAATATTTTTCAGGAAATAAAAAAAACTGCATATTTTTTTAGTTATTAAACATTGTATCGTTAAAGTTGGTATTATACCTTATATTGCTATCATATACTGTTGTGTACCAACATTAACACAACATTTCCCCATAATAATGTTTAAATGGAGATACGAGATTTATGACTTGAAAGCAGGGAGATACGAGGTTACGCTGTCATTGATTTGAATGGTACGGACACAGACGTCGCTGCTGTCAGCTGTGTTCATCAAAGTCTGCGGTCGCGTTGAGCCTTTTGACAAGAGATAAGGCTTTAAGAGCTATTCAAAGCTAATGATTGTGGTTACATACATATTCCTAAATTCCATTTTAAACGTTTAAGATCTATGAGTAATGCAATACCAAAATAAAACGTTAAACAGGCTGTCTAATAGGCGGAAATTAATCTGCACGCAAAGTCGGCGGTCGCGTTGAGCCTTTTGACGAGAAAAGGCTTCAGTAGTTACAAAAACTAATGACTGTGGTAACATACATCTTCCTAAACTCTATTTTAAAGGTTTAAGAGCTATAAGTAATGAAATACAAAAAACGATGAGGTGATTAGGCTGTCTAATAGGCATAAATTAGCCTAATCTGCATGCAAACTTACCTTCGTGGCTCATATAGGCTTCATTCTGCACATAAGCATTACAGCTATCAATTTTTAACAAAACAGATACTCAAATGTATCTAACCTAACTATTTTCACTCGTTATTGTTTAAAAAACAGACAAGAGTTATCCAAAGATAGGCTTACTTGGCGCCATTAGACAGCCCTTTTTCTCCCATAAATAAAAACTTGCTACTATTTTACATGCACAGTGCCAAGAGAGGCAAAGTCTAGAAATAGGCCAAACAGCTGAACAGTAAAATAAAAATAAAAACTGAGTCAGTAAAATAATAAAACAATAATTTAATGGTGGTATCCAAACCATTCAATTTAATTCAAGTATTATATCAGATACATTTAAAAACTTCAATGCACATGTATAAGTCTACTAATAAGCCTAGTAAAAAGTAGATATTACATAAATACATAAATAATAAATAAAAAGTAGATATTACATAAATACATAAATAATAAATATTATTGATATCTGATAGCAAAACTATAAAAATATCTGATATCTCAACTGATATCATAGTTTAACAGATTAACAGTCAGTATGACCGCAATGTAACAATGCGCACAGAGCCTCACAGATGCATGCACAGTTTTGCACACAGACAAGGCTTGCTTTACTAAGCCCATTACTGAGTGTATTTGTGTTTGTGAGTAGGGTGAGCCCTTGTCTGTGTGCGTGTATCTGTGCTCTGTGTGTGTTGTTACATTGCCATCATATTGCCTGTGTTAAGGGATAGTTCACTTCAAAATGAAAATTCTGTCATATATTCAGCCTCAAGTTGTTTTCAAGAGTTTCTTTCTTCTGCTGAACACAAAGGAAGATATTTAGAAGAATGTCAGTAACCAAACAGTTAACTGGACCCATTGACTTACATAGTAGCAAAAAAAAAAATACTATGAAAGTCAGTGGGTCCAGTTAACTGTTTGGTTACTGACATTCTTCAAAATATCTTCCTTTGTGTTCAGCAGAAGAAAGAAACTCACCAAGTTTCTTATCAAGTTTCAAGTTTCTAAGCTAGTGAAGCAAATTGTTGTAAAAGCTGTGAAAATCCTTTGGGATGACTTCCTTCAGGTCTTGGAGGTGTTTGAATTTCAGCTCTTTGATCTTCAGGCGGTCTGAATAGAGTGGGGTGACTGTGTGGCTGTCTGAGGTGGAGTTTCGGAGTTGGTGACTTGGATGTGGATGCCAGTCATCAGAGTGGTTGATTTTGAAGTCCATCGTTCCATTGTTGTTGTACCTAATAGCACAAAATATAACACAACATCATAATCACTGTAAGATTTCATAAAATAATATGCAACATCATAATGTCATGCATAAGATTTACATTGGTAATTACCTGATGGCTCTGATATCGTGGACAGTTGGGTCACCAGGCCTTACTCCAGGGCGCAGAGACTTGCAGAGCCTCAGCTTGGTGAAGTCCTGGAAGAAGGTGTGGTCGATGTACTTGACTTCATATGGATGAGGCTTCACACGGGCCTTCTTCATCAGGTTAACATACTCTGCTGGGAGATACACATCCTGGTCCCTCAGACGCCTCTCGATGACGCTGTGAACGGAGTCGCATTCCATCTGAGTATGCCCTTTCTCAAGGTACTTCTGAATGACGACTTTGTTTTTCTTCATAGAGAACTGAAGAAGTGCATTGCTTAGAACTGCATTCCGGTTCTGATACCCGCAGCCGTCACTCCACAGAATAAATGTGTCAGGCTCAGTGTGTGCAGAGAGGTAGTCGATAATGCATGAAACAAACTCACTGGCAGACAGGGATCCCTCACCTTCATGCCAGACATAACATGTGGCACTGTGTGTCAGCATGTTGTACACAGTAAAATTGTGAACTGCAAGCTTTGTTTTGTAATACAAGGCAGAGGCTTTTAGCTTTGGGCACAAAAGGAGGGCTTGTAAGTCCATACATAAGACCATAGTGTTGTTGCTGGCCATGCTTTTGTCAGACAACTTTGTTGCTGTGTGTTTGTCCCTCTGTGTCTGCTTGTGTGTGTCCCTCCTTTGCCCAGTTAAGGGCTGACCACTCGCCTATTCCTAGGGTAGACAAAAACATACCTTTGCAGACGCGTCTTCTCTGCCAGCTGACCCGTAAAAAAAAAGAAAAGGAATTTGATCTTCGAGAATTTTCAGCCCCCCTTCTCCTTTGCACGGGGACCACATCAATTAAACCATGCACATACATCCTCTTCTCCTCCCAGGTCATATGTTGCCAAAACTCATTGAAAATGTTATTCCTCTCAGGCTCGCCGATTGCACTGCAGTGATGTTTAGCTGACTTGGCACATGCTGCTGATGAACATCTAGGCCCGATTGCCCGTGGCTCCCTCATTGTTTCCTTCTGCTTCTGTTTTCCAACGTATGACTTCCCAACCATTCTTCTTTTCTTGTTGATCACTTTCTTCCAGGTGTTTTCAGCTCTCAGTCTTTTCCTTGGAGGTGCGCCTTCCTCTGCATTAGAGTCCTCTTCCCTTCCACCATGGAAAACTTCAAAATACACACACAAACCAAACGTGCATGAATGAGTTACATCTTTATACATTGTCAACAGTGTTAACTCTTCAATGAGAAATTGTAGAAAAGCACCTAACCTACCCGTGTCAAACTGCACCTGCTCTGGAGCCAGCAGCGAGGCCTCCTCTCCCTCCAGACCACCAGATAAATCTTTTCAAACGCATGGTACAATTAGTGTGAATATTTTTTTTAAACAAATGTCTATTGTTTTGAAATCCATCTGCATAAAAATCATAAATTTTGGCATGTGAAATCATGATTATCTCTCAGAAATTCACTCTACCAGCATGCACCACTGTATCCTCCATCACTGTATCCTCCATCACTGTATCCTCCATCCCTGTATCCTCCATCCCTGTATCCTCCATCCCTGTATCCACCACCACTGTATCCTCCATTGTTGCTTCCTCTCTCTCTTCACTCTCTCCATCAAAGCTCTCACTCTCTCCATCAGAGCTCTCTCTCTCTATTAGAGCCCTTGCCTGATCATATGGCACATTGACCATCTGACAGAGTTCCTTTAAGGACACAGACATGGTTGCTGCAAAAAAAAAAAATGAATAAAGGTTAATGATCATTTCCCTAAGTTATACGGCATGTTTACGTATGATAACGAGGCAAGAAGCCAGCTAGCTTGCTTAAAGTCAAGTCACCTTTATTTATATAGCGCTTTTACAATACAGATTGTGATGAACATGACGGCAAAGTAGGGCTGGACGATTTTGGCTAAAATCATAATCGCACAAGTTACCTCGATTATGATTATTGAACGATTATTTAAAAAAAAAATTCTTTCTCATATGTCAATGGCAAGGCTTATACTGTAAATATGTTCACAGTTATTTTTTTCTAATGAAAGAGTGCATAATCATATCTTTGTGATTCTAAAATAAGGAAACACACAGATAGCTATTAATGCTTATTTATTAAATATTTCAAACAATTGAATAATATGCACTGTTTGCACTGTTCATATTCGGTAATGTGATTGTGCTCCAAGTGTTGAAACAGATTGGTGGTATTATTAATAGGATTAAAAAAACGAAATAATCGCCTTGGTAAAATTACGTCGGTTATAGGCTCTGAATTTCAGTTTCGATTACTTTTCGATTAATCATCCAGCCCTACGGCAAAGGCTAGGTTACTTGTTTAACATGACGGCGTGCCTTAACATTGTAAGCTACAATCCTGACATAGTAAGTTACATTAAATTATGTTGTTCCTCAGACGAGCGGCAGAACTAGCGGGGGTCGCGATTATTATTTTCTTTAAAGCCCCACGAAAATCAGGTTAGCTATCTCACCAAACATGACGACAAAACCAATGCATAGTGACTAAGTAAGTCAACGGCAGGCAATTTGTGCATTAAATTCATTATTCTCGTCAGAAACAAAACCATGGAAGATTTCAATCAACAAGATAGCTACCGTCCAATGCTAGAGCTAGCAGAAAGAAAAATCTAGCATCCTCAGAAACGATGCATTAACGTTACACCTTAGCACTACCATTACTTCAAGATCGGGATAAAACTGTTATATATAATATATTTTACCTCAAAGATTTACCTCAGAGGACGTTGCTCGACGAGGATTTCTGGAGACGTTCAATCTTGAGGGCTGAGGAGACAAAATGCCGCGAAGTTTCTGCCGCCCACGAAGTGAAGAAGAGGTGGAGTTACGAGGATTCTCAGACAGTTGAAGTGTCCAATGGAGTTAAGAGATTTGCTCTCAAGCTATTTTCAACACTTTAGATTGGTTAATAATTTGTAAAAATAACAGACCCACGTGGGGACTGACCAATAGCATCGATTTGTGAAAAAATATGAAATTGACTAAATTTGGACATACGAGGTTTCCGCCCGACAGCGACGATATGCTTCTTACAGAGCCACTCCTTGGTTATCCTGGCTGTGTGCTTCGGGTCATTGTCATGTTGGAAGACCCAGCCTCGACCCATCTTCAATGCTCTAACTGAGGGAAGGAGGTTGTTCCCCAAAATCTCGCAATACATGGCCCTGGTCATCCTCTCCTTAATACAGTGCAGTCGCCCTGTCCCATGTGCAGAAAAACACCCCCAAAGCATGATGCTACCACCCCCATGCTTCACAGTAGGGATGGTGTTCTTGGGATGGTACTCATCATTCTTCTTCCTCCAAACACGTTTAGTGGAATTATGACCAAAAAGTTCTATTTTGGTCTCATCTGACCACATGACTTTCTCCCATGACTCCTCTGGATCATCCAAATGGTCATTGGCAAACTTAAGACGGGCCTTGGCATGTGCTGGTTTAAGCAGGGGAACCTTCCGTGCCATGCATGATTTCAAACCATGACGTCTTAGTGTATTACCAACATAACCTTGGAAACGGTGGTCCCAGCTCTTTTCAGGTCATTGACCAGCTCCTCCCGTGTAGTTCTGGGCTGATTTCTCACCTTTCTTAGGATCATTGAGACCCCACGAGGTGAGATCTTGCATGGAGCCCCAGTCCGAGGGAGATTGACAGTCATGTTTAGCTTCTTCCATTTTCTAATGATTGCTCCAACAGTGGACCTTTTTTCACCAAGCTGCTTGGCAATTTCCCCGTAGCCCTTTCCAGCCTTGTGGAGGTGTACAATTTTGTCTCTAGTGTCTTTGGACAGCTCTTTGGTCTTGGCCATGTTAGTAGTTGGATTCTTACTGATTGTATGGGGTGGACAGGTGTCTTTATGCAGCTAACGACCTCAAACAGGTGCATCTAATTTAGGATAATAAATGGAGTAGAGGTGGACATTTTAAAGGCAGACTAACAGGTCTTTGAGGGTCAGAATTCTAGCTGATAGACAGGTGTTCAAATACTTATTTGCAGCTGTATCATACAAATAAATAGTTAAAAAATCATATATTGTGATTTCTGGATTTTTTTTTTTTAGATTATGTCTCTCACAGTGGACATGCACCTACGATGACAATTTCAGACCCCTCCATGATTTCCAAGTGGGAGAACTTGCAAAATAGCAGGGTGTTCAAATACTTATTTTCCTCACTGTAACTTATTTTGTGTTACAAAAAAAGTCATAAGAGTTTCAAAAAAGGTGAATAAATTATGAAATGGTGAATTATGCCTTTGAACCTAATAGAGTCATACCTTCAAGCAAATGATGTGCATAAGGTATGTCTCAATTATACTGACCAAGCTTACACATGTGATTGGTCATTTCCTCTATGCTATTAAAAACCACCCTTACAGCAGGATTCTAACCAAAGTTAGGCGGGCATGCTAACCCCGCTAAAGATCACAGCCTATAACAAGGGCAGTGAGGTTTACTTGCAGAGCTCTTACTACCTTACTGGCCTCCGTTACATGTGCGGACAAGGAGGGTTTTAACTCAGCTTTCCTCATTTACTTCTACTAGACTCACAGAGATTTAAAGGTCCCGTTCTTCGTGATCCCATGTTTCAAACTTTAGTTAGTGTGTAATGTTGCTGTTAGAGCATAAATAATATCTGTAAAATTATAAAGCTCAAAGTTCAATGCCAAGCGAGATATTTTATTTAACAGAAGTCGCCTACATCGAACGGCCCGTTTGGACTACATCCCTCTACTTCCTTCTTTAAAGACGTCACTAGAACCGTTTTTTGACTAACCTCCGCCCACAGGAATGCTCCCTCAACTCTACCGAAATTCGTTTATGTAGGCTACTTGCGCACTTCTTATAACTTACTGTGTTTACTCAGCTCTTAAGGTGATTTTCTGAAGTAAAACTGACGCTTCATCTTTTGTGTGATGTACAGTAAACTTTATTAAACTCATCAGTATATGTTTGATCATCATTCAGACAGCAGACTTGTAGGCTATTAATAAATAATGGATACATACAAGCAGATGACAAATACGTTATAATAACCGTAATTAAACTACTAAACTATACCTTTTCCATCTCTATACAGCACTCTGACTCTGTAGGCATTATTGTCCGACTCGAAATGAACACCGTTTCTGAGAGTTTCTGATATTATCATCATTCCGTGAGATGAAATTGTCCTGACAGACTGAGCGTGAGCTCATGAAGCTCCACCCCCTGGGTCGTCCAGCAGCAGCTTATTTGCATTTAAAGGGCACACACTAAAACAGCGCGTTTTTCTGTGCCCCAAAAAATGACAATTTAAACATGCTGTAAAAAATGATCTGTTTGGTATTTTGAGCTGAAACTTCACATACACACTCTGGGGACATCAGAGACTTATTTTACATCTTGTGAAAAGGGGCATAATACGGGACCTTTAACACATTGACACAGTGTATAAGTGACTTGACACAACTGTGAAAGTGACACATAATTTCCTTTTAAAATGACTGGCAAAAAGTTACAAAGTAATTCATCAGACCATATATGATCCTGGGCATCCGTGTTCCTGTGTGGATTGTTCTTTTGTACAGTATATGTGTGCAGGGATTGGTTGCTGATGGAGGAACATGATTGGTGGACCTGTTAACGCTCCAATTTTAAAGAGTAACAATGTTGGAAGATGTAACGCTCTTTTTGCCGTTTGCCTTTTGGCATAAACAGCTCCAGATTCTTCTTCTCATCGACAGATACCAAATCATCACTGTTGTTGTAAATGGATTATGTTTCTTTTTTTTTTGTGACAACACTTAACAAGACTCTTAATCATGTTTTTTGTTTGCAAGTCTGTTTTGTTTGTTATTTTGGCCTTGGGTCACCCTGAAGCCATTGCTCCTTAAACTAATAATTTCATTCCACTTTAATAAATTATTTGTGGATCTGATCGGCAGGGGCTGGATTCCCGTTTAACATCCCAACGTTCACATCAAGCCATTCTTTTAAAAAAAGGCCGTAACATTTTGTCACGTCTTTGGTAAAATTTTATCAGGCTTAGATGGTGCACACACACTGTCTTGTGTATGTTTTTTTTAGCCCATGTTTTATGCATTAATTACATTTTAAAAAAATATGTTTGCTGTTTATAAATAATATTTTATCTCTTTTTTCATTTTTGATGAAGATAATGGGAAAGGCTTGATGTGGGTGTAATATAAAAGTATAAAAATGTAAATAAATATAATATAAAATATTTAATAATTACAAATTATTTAAACTTATATATAACTGGTGAGAAACTTCAGTTTATGAAAAGGTTAGAGCTTGATCTGGAATTGACACTTGTCCAGTCCTTTCCTGTGATGACACTCATGAAAACAATAGCTGCGTTTCCATTACCCTTCAAATTGCGCAATTTGAAATTGCGATTTGAAAATACGCCCAATGTAAACGACAATTTCGCAAAAACTCCCATATATTGCAAAAGTTTTTATGCTCGCATGAGGTGGTTTTTCAAGCAATTCAAAAAAGGAATATTTCGCAATATATACTGCAATATATATTGCGCAATATATACTGGAATATAATATAGAAATAATATTTCGCAATATATACTGGAATATATACTGCAATGGAAACAGTTTGGGTCCAGATTTATTAAACAGGGCAAATTAGCATGAGAGCGCAATTCCAAAAATGCTCAGATGGCAGTGGAAAGTTCTGCAAGTGATCTACTGACGACGTGCAAATTAAAGAACACAGACGTAGCCTGATCATTTCCATAATGACCAACACAATCTACCAGTTCGTTCCATGTTCCAAGTTCCATGCTTTTTATGGGTGGTAAATAATGGTGCAAACACCAGTAAATTGATAAGCGCAAACCTTAGTAAATTACCTTGCATGATTCATTTAAATACTCTCCTCCCATAAATTTTGCATCTGAAAGGGAAACTCCTACAAATGCATATGCAATAAGGCCAGCCAAAAAAGTCCACGCCTTTTCAGCGCTAATTCCTGACAGTAGTTTTTTAATGCCAAAAGAGAGTTTGCTCCGGTGTGGTGAAGTATCCGGTAACTCTATAGCAGGAGAGCCCAACCTTTTTTGAACAAAGATCTACTTTTAGATTTATCAGTGTGCCGAGATCTACCACTCCAAACTGAAAGCCAGTCGCTACTCACAGCGCTTCTGCAGATTTAATATGCTCAAAACAAACAGAAAAGTAGCTCTAATCCATATATAATAAATCTGTTGTGAATCAGAAGGCAGAGACAGATCCATTTGCAACAATTTATTAAACAGAAACTCCAGGCAAAGGTCAATATCTGCATAGATAGACAGTTTCAGGGATCGAACAGAGGCGAGTCAAGAACCAGGCTTTGGGTCAGTAGGCAGGCAGCAGAACAATCATAATCCAGAAACAGGCTTTGGGTCAGTAGGCAGGCAGCAAGAACAATCATAATCCAGAGACAGGCTTTGGGTCAGTAGGCAGGCAGCAGAACAATCAGAATCCAGAAACAGGCTTTGGGTCAGTAGGCAGGCAGCAGAACAATCAGAATCCAGAGACAGGCTTTGGGTCAGTAGGCAGGCAGCAGAACAATCAGAATCCAGAGACAGGCTTTGGGTCAGTAGGCAGGCAGCAGAACAATCAGAATCCAGAGACAGGCTTTGGGTCAGTAGGCAGGCAGCAGAACAATCAGAATCCAGAAACAGGCTCAATTGGTAGTCTGCAGACAATCAGAGAGAGTTAGAGATAGCAAGGGTCAGAGACACGGGCAGGCAAGGATAACCAGAAACGCTCAGACATGCATGATAACAAAAACATATAATAAAGTTATTTCTCTACCTTAGTGGGACCTCTGGCACTGGGAGGAGGCAGCTAGTTTCTCGTAGTCAGGGCAGTAAGAGCTGGTTGCAAGCCTTAAGCAGGCCAGAAGGTGGTCATCAGTCATTGTAGATCTGTACTTTGACTTGATGATTTTCATGTGAGAGAAAGCACACTCACACAAGTAGGTTGACCCGAAGAGTGCTGTCAAGTTGAAAGCACATTTTCTGAGGTTGTGATACTTTTGTTCAGTCAGTAAGTTCCAGAACTCTCCATTCATGTCAGATGTTGCCCTGGATTTGATCTCAATGTCATTTTGCAGTGTGAGAATCTCATTCTCAACAGCAGTGTTATCTAAGTGGAACAGTGATACAATTTTGGAGGCAATACTATCCACATCAATACTTGGACCAAATGGAAAACACAGATAGCTGGCAACAGGCTCGATGGATCCAAAATCTGTAAAGCGCCTCTCAAATTCTAACAAGATGCTCTGAACTTGCTCCTCAAAACGTGCACTGTCAAGCTGCACAAAGTCTTTGCCCTGACGCTGAAGTTCTGCCTGCATGTGAGGAAAGTTCCGTAGGTCATAGCGTTGCAGCCTATTTGAAAGCAGTTGTAGCTTGCTTTTAAATGTGTTTACTGCACTGATCATGTTGATTACATGTTTGTCTTTACCCTGCAGCTCTAAATTAAAATCATTCAGCAGGTCAGTGAGATCTGTCAGGAACGCTAAATCCAATAGCCACTGGTAGTCCTCTAGCTGGGCATATTCTGCATGTTTCGAAAGCTTCAGAAAATCTTTGATTTCAGGCAACAACTCTGAGAATCTCGCTAAAAATGTACCTCTACTCAGCCATCTAACATCTGTGTGCAGCAACAGGTCTGTGTGTTCTGCACCGGTCTCCTCCAAATGAGCACGGAATAACCTTCTCTGTAGACTCCTGGCCCGAACGGAACACACAATCTTCATTGCAACATCCATCACTTCTTTCATGTTTAAAATCTTACTACATAATGCCTGCTGGTGGATTATACAGTGGTAATTAAGGAAGTCCGGGAAATATTCACTCTGTTTGCACAATGCAATGAATCCGCTGGTACGGCCCACCATTGCTGGAGCACTGTCCGTTGTGATAGAGATGAGTTTGAAGAGGGGCAATTGGGTCTTGTTGACAAATTCCATGAAAGCTTGGAAAATATCTTCGCCTCTTGTGTGTCCTTTCAATGGTAAAATGGTGAGCAGCTCTTCTTTTGCACCCATGTCTCCAAAAACCATTCTAATGAAAACACATCAACAACATCAGTTGACTCGTCGAATTGAAGAGAAAAACATTCGCACCGTTCAACATCCTTCCTTAACTGCTCCTCGACATCCTCTGCCATTCCCTCACATCGCCATGTAACAGTGCCACGGGATAATTGCACGTCCTTAATGGCAGCTATGATGTCACTTTTATTCTTAAAGTCACCAAAAAGTGCGTCTGCAGCCTCGACAAACGCTTCTTTCACAACTTCGCCGTCCTTGAAAGACTTCTTGTGTTTTGCAAGAACATGACTGACAGATAAGATGCTATAGTTGCAGCCTTACCCTTGGTGTTTGGCCTGGTAAAAATGGACTGCTGTGCTGCTAACTGCCCCTTCAATTCCCGGACTTTTGGGGTGCGTAGAGCTGATTTAGCCGGGAAATCTGCGTCATAGCTTTTGTGCACGGTCTTGAAATGCCGCTCCAAATTGCCCTTTTTCGGTAAGGCCACGCTTGAATTGCAAATAAGACAGATGGACTTCGAATTTGAATAAACAAAAAAGTAATCCTCTTCCCAGTCAGAATGAAAATGATATGTTTTCGTTTTTTTGGCTTCTGCCATAGTTGTTTTATTTTGCTGACATCGCGACTCGCAGCTCTCTCAACGTCTCCATAGCAACAGTGAGTAGTGGCGCGAATGAGGCGGCTCGAGGTGAACGTCGGGAGCTCGCATATCTGAAGAGCCGACTCTATTTTTTAAATATAGCCTATAGAAATTAAATAATTATGTAATAATGAAATATTGAATAATTTTATTTAAAATAATAGTGTGTGTTCATGCAAGTTATAATGCTAGAGTGCTGGTTATAACATGGCAATAAAGAAGAGAGAAAAAGAGGGACCAGTTGAATCCTTTCAGTTATTTATTTTTCTGAATATTTATTATTTTTTTCTTTAATATGGGTTCTATTATATTATTGTTTTGAATGTTGTTTCTATACTTTAGAAAGATGTAATTTAAATGGAAAGGTTTAGTATTTTTTTTTAATAACAAATCAAGGCATTTAAAAAAAAAAATTGTTAGACATTGTGAGTATGATTTCGTTAAATAATTTAATTAGAATTGTTTTCACACCTATCATAGTCAAAGTCATAGTTAAAACATTTATTTTTTAAAGAGCCGTTTGTGACCCAAAAGAGCCGGCTCTTTTCAGTGAGCTGAGTCAACGAGCCGGAATGCCAGCGAGTCCCTACTTAATGTACGTGCCTAGCTAAAATCCTGGCTGAATTCAGATTAGCGTCCTAACATACTACTCTTGCTATTTCTGACATATATGTATTTGAAATGGTATGAGTATGTTAGAATGCGATTTCGAATTCAGCCCATAATTTCTTTGCTGTTATTTTTTTCATAAATGGTCAAACTTTATGTAGCCTATGTCAGTGAATTTTACAAATATTTAACAACCAATGCAAAGCATTAAACAGCTTGTGTTAAATCTTGTTACTCGATTAGACTGTCAATACAAGCAAAACCTTACAGCAGAGTCTTGCACGGGTCCGAATTTGTAAATCCGCACCCGCCCGTACCCGCAGTGCTTAAAACCGCATCCGACCCGTTTTCCGACAGCAGCACTAATTAAAATCCGTACCCGAAATAAAATCAGTTTAGCCAGTCACATTAGACACGCTTACATAAATGTTTGTCGCCAGGTCATACAGAAGTTATTACACGACAATTAACACAAGGACAACTTCAGCCGAAGCTGTCAAAAGGCCGGTACATGAAGAACATGGCTAACGTTACCACAAAACTGAGTAACCTTATAACATTTTACCAATCGAACAGACGCGGCTACAACACTATATGCCACGCAATTTCGTCTAGCCTACATCAGACAATTTTGGGTTCAAACACGCCCTGCACACCACACATACTTAACAGTGTTAAATATGAAAAATACTGTTCGACAGAACTGCTTTGTTACCACAGTTATCTGCATGCTTCCTCGGTGATGAAGCTCCACATCTGCGGCTATCCAACACGAAAATGTAGCCTTTCACAATATTTTCTTCAGATAACTCCAAATTTCTCCCACACACTGGACTTGATTTTTGATGACGTACTGTCGACAACTTTACAATCTCCACTAGCTATTCTTTTCTTCAACTCCTCAGCATCCATCTCGACGACTGCAAGCAGATCGCGCGCGCGGTTATGATGAATTTTTAAAAGTGAAAGTAGCCTAGGTAACGTTATAGATCCTGGGAGGGCGTGGCGCGTGAGCACAAATAAACTGATGTGGATTTTTAAATTATTTTATCAACTTGAAATACAGGCATATTTTTGTGTTCCTAAAAATATGCATATATTTTTACGTTTGCATGTGATTGTTTTAAACCCATGTTTAGACCCGTGTTTCCCCCGTGTCCGACCCGACCCGCACCCGTATCCGACACGGTTGGATATTTTTCACACGTTTGAGCAAAATTTGCGGGTCACCCGTCGGGTACCGAACCCGTGCAGGAATCTACCTCACAGCTCAAAGCTCCTCGTAGCTCCGCCCCTCCTCCTCCGGCCAGCGCATAGCTGAACGTAATCAGTGATCTTGTAAGATTAAATAAATAACTGTTTTTTTTTAAATAAGTACAGCGTTTTCTTTACTCAAGAAATACTATGTCTACTCTATAAAGGTTAATATTTTATGTTTTTGATGTCTGCGACGCGGGAGCGGTGAAGAGAGAGAAAGGGCAAACCAGAGTACAATTTACTCTTGCGATCGACTGGAAAGCAGTCCGCGATCGACAGGTCGACCGCGATCGACTGGTTGGGCACCCTTGCTCTATAGTGATGGGTCCGGGCTGAGGACCCAATTAGTATGCCAGTAGTATGCCTGATCTAAATCTGTTCTCGTGATACGTTAAGGCAGTATCAGTGCAGTAATATCAGGTAAAGCTCATAGCACGATCTTCGGATAACGTTAGCTGTATGCTATGCTACTATCTAAGCTAACTAAAAAACACACTAACAACGAGAAATGTTTAAATTCACAATCTATAGCTTCGGTTAAATACTAGTATATGAAACGTATAATTTAAAATACATTAAATACATTAATGACTCGTTATAACGTAGTACAAACGTCTTCTATAATAAAGTGATTTTGTATGATTTGTAACCAGGCACTAAAGCGATTACCCATAAAACGTGCTTTGAACCAATCGGATTGCTTGGGTCCTCAGCCCGGACTCATCTCTATAGAGTTACCGGATACTTCACCACACCGGCACAAGTTGCAAGTAAGCTGTCATGCCTGTACCTCCATTTGAAATACCACCTGTTCACCACAGGAGGGAGCCATCGCCTGAGTATTGAGTTCCGGGTCACCATGCACCTGAACTGCATTATGCTCATTAGTCTTGCTATGTTTAACCCAGCTTGCACAAGCTTGAGTTGCGAAGTCTTGTTATTCCTTTTAGGTAGAATTACTGAGCGTTTAACCTTGTGTTGGATTTTTCTGTGTATCTGCCTTGGACTCTCTTGTGGTTTTCCCATTTGCCTTGTCTGGACCGTTTACCCTGGTTCCTGACCTTGCCTGTTTTGCTATGCTGTTTGCAGCCTGCTGATTCATTAAACACTCTGCACTTGGTTCCACATAAGCTTTCTGATTCCCAATTTATGCTCTCATTTCACAATAGTTGTTTTATCGACATTTAGAGAATATTGCAAAAGTTTTTCGCCAATCTATAACGGAAACTAGGCTACTGAGGGAACAGCTGGAGCAGACCATGATTTCAGAAAACACAAAGCTTGAGGGGAAATGTGCTTCATACTTTATCAAATTTGTTTGATGCATTATAAGGTTCTTCACCTTATTAGTTTCAGAGTAACAACAGTTTATCTTTCCATAAGATAACGTAAACTCTTCCGTAGCCACACTCAACTTTATTCCTTTATCATGTATGGGATTCATTCTTGTTTGTCTTTTGTTAATAAAATTTATTTTATTACACTTGTGTCTTCCTTGTGTTGATAATGCTGAAGAGGCTCTACAAATTAACGATCTCACCAATCTTTCAGATAAATCAGCTGACCAGTTTACATTAATTCTAAATGAATGAAAAGCCCCTTATTGGTAGTGTTCTCATTTGGCCACGATAAAAGACTTTGACTGGTGCCCCAAAGGGGGGAGGTGGTCATCTAATTTACTCATAACCGCACCTTAAGTGATGTGCGATCCAAAAGATACATTTATCTTCAAAACACAAATTAAGATATTTTAAATGAAATCTGAGAGTTTTCTGTCCCTCCATTGACAGTCCATGCAACTACCACTTTGTCACTTTAAAAAGTTCATAAGAAGATCATAAAACTAATCCATACGAATAGAGCAGTTTAGCCAAAATTTTATGAAGAGACATGATAGCTTAATATGATAAACAAATTGAACTTAGGTTTTTATTCAAACTGATTTCATTCAACATTGATCAGCGAACATAAAAAGAAAGTCAACTGTACTTGCTTGATGCGTAAGAACAAACCATTGGTTCTTGCGGAAGCTCAACCATGCTGCGTAACACGAGAATGAACGTCATTGGTTCTTGAGGAAGCTCAAACTTGCTGCCTATCACAAGAATGAACCTCATTGCTTCTCGCACATTAAGCAAGCATGTTTGAGCTTCTGTTTACCATATCAGATGTGTGCGCTGATGAATGTTTATAATTATGTGAATGAAAGCCCAAATTAAATCTGTTTATCATATAAAGTGATTGTGTCTCTTCAGAAAAGCACATATCACATATCAAGCACATATCAAAAGCCTGTATTTCGTTGTGGGTTTCAAAAGACTGATGGAGAACTACATGCTACATACAGTATGTGTACTTTATCAAATTACTTCCTGCTCAGCTACTGTTCGGACGCTCTTGCTTACTGCTCCGCGCTTTGCTCTATCGCTTTTACATTTTATCTCCTATTTTTTTTAAATATTTTATTTCCTTTATTTTATTTCCTTTTATCACCTAATTTTAACTTCAGCAAATCAGCACAGTGCTCATACGACAAAGTTTGGATTACTACAAAAACTGAGAATTCTTTTACCCGACCAGCTTACATTCCGGGAAAGGAAAACACAACTGCCTCAAGGATAAGAGAAAATGCCTCTTCTGAAATCTACTTGCTGCACCAACTGCCACAGACTTTTACAAAGGATTGCAGTTCTTGAAACAAAGTTACTTACGGGACCACCAAACCAGACGGAGCACACAACAGAGCTTCGTCATGGACACCCTCAGCATACCGGTGAGTCCCATGAAACTAGTGCTCCTCGACAGGTAGAGAAACAAGCCGATCGACTTACTAATCGATGGCACAAACAGGGAGGGAGACCCAAAGGCACTCGAGACATCAGATTGTCACGAGCATCACATATTGCCGCAGTAGCATCCTCTACCCCAGATACAGCTCTGACAAGGATTGCAAACACTAGTCTCCTACCACCGCCTATACATCTTGAGAACAGATTTGAAGTGCTAATGAATGTAAATGAGGAATCCCCAAATGTGATGAATGTGATCGAACACAGACTGAATGGGCCAGTGGCGAACACTGATGCTAACTGGCGCTCAAGGTCGAGCAGACAGCGGCACTCAGCTCAGAGCGCAGCCGAGCCCAGGACTCTGATAGTGGGGGACTCCATAATCAGAAACATTAGCGGCAGGGACACAACTACGTGCTTCCTTCCACAAGCAACAACTTCTGATATAAACAGGGAACTTCAGAACATTGTGATGAAACATAAGACTGCAAATCGACTCATCATTCATGTGGGGAAGAATGATATTCATAAAGAGCAGTCAGAACTCCTTAAGAAGGATTTCAATGAACTTTTTGAAACACTTGAAAGACTGAATGTTCAAACATTCATCAGTGGACCACTCCCAGCAAGAGGAACAAACAGGTTTTCACGGTTGCTTGGGCTTAATACATGGCTGCAAAAAAACTGCAATATAAAAGGAGTTAACTTCATTGACAATTTCAATCTTTTCTGGAGTCAGAGACAACTGTTTCATCAGGATGGCCATCACCCAAACAAACTTGGTTCAAGAGTGTTAAAGGACAATATCTACTTCTCCCTCAATCATCCTTCTGCAGTTTGTGCCTATCCACTCAATCTGAACGGCACACACACACCTGGACACAGTATGAATGACCACGGGACTTCACTTCAGCAGCAAAATGGACACGATAACACCACTCCGCCACAACAACCTCTGCTCACGGACACAATCTCAGCTGAGCCCTGCCCACAGAGCTCACCACAGACAGACATATCAGAACTGCTTGAAGATTCACCACCCAAGGACGACTTCCTGGAAAACAGCCAGGGAAGCCAGGACAGCATATCACAACCTCCGATAACACCAGAGAAACAGCCTCTTTCACCAGACACTCTCTCCCTCTCTCCAGCCTCGCCCATTCTGTGCTTCTCACAGAAAATGGAAGAACTGGTGTGTGCTGGAACCAGACTATCCCACTCTTTTGCTGCAAGCCCCCAGATTCCAACCAAAAAAAGACAGGCACCATTACCACCCGCTTTGAAGCCTGCAGCAAAGCCTGCAGCAAAGCCTGCGGGCCCAGCTCGCCCTACCCCTCCTGTGAGAGCTCTTCGGCCTCTGCTACAACGCCAGGGCCTACACCCTCCTCCATCTGCTCGCGGTGAACCAAAAACAACTGATACCAGCTCTCAGTGATATGTGTTGGGTCCCCGTTTTGATAACAGTAACTTTCTCAAATGTTTACAGAACAAACGGGAACCCAATGTGCCTGTATCTTCCTCTATTGCTGTTCTATTACAAGATAGAAAGTCTAAGGCCTTCAATAGCCGTACAGCAAACCTAACTAATCTGGTGCCTATTACACGTCAAACTAATATTGCTGTGGGGAAAAGTAAGACTGTTAAGTTAGCACTCTTTAACATCCGCTCACTTAAAAATAAATCACTTCTAGTCAACGACTTAATAACCACAAACAATCTGGATTTTATGCTTTTAAATGAAACCTGGCTAGAAGACAGCTGCAGTGCAACAATCCTCAATGAAGCAGCCCCCCCGAACTTTACTTTTATGAGTGTCTGCAGAGCTGTCAAGAGAGGTGGGGGTCTAGCTGCTCTTTTTAAAGATATCTATCAATGTAAGCAAAAATCATTTGGGAATTACTTGTCTTTCGAATATCTGGGTATTGTGTTAAAAGGTGCTCCACGCATTTTACTTATCATTATTTACAGGCCTCCAAAATACTCTCCAGCCTTTGCTGAGGACTTTACAGAACTGTTATCAACAATTACATCAGAGTTTGACTGTTTTGCCATTGCTGGAGATTTAAACATCCACATAGATAATGCAGAAACCAATATGGCAAAAGAAATCAATACTGTTTTAAAAACTTTTGATCTGACTCAGCATGTACATGGACCCACACACAATCGTGGACACACTCTAGATTTACTTATCAGTAAGGGTCTAAACATTTCATCGATTGTTATTAAGGATGTAGCACTGTCTGATCATTTCTGTATTTTCTTTGATATATTGATCTCTCCTGCCACTGAAGTTAGATCTGTGTCTGTCAAGAAGAGATGCTTAAATGAGAACACTAGAGTACTATTTATGAAGGCTATATCCTTAACACCAAGCATATCTGCAGACTCTGTTGATTTTCTCCTTGATTCCTTTAACTTAAAAGTGTAATTGATGATATTGCTCCTGTGAAAGTCAGGAAGAAGAGTGGCAGACAAAAAGCACCTTGGAGAAACTCAACAGCAGTGCAAAATATTAAAAGACAATGCAGAAAAGCAGAACGAATATGGCGGGAGACAAAACTTGTAGTCCATTATAACATCTACAAAGACAGCCTACATGCTTTTAATATGGAACTAGGCAAAGCTAGACAGACTTTCTTCTCAAATATTATAAACAGTAATTTAAACAACACACGCACTCTTTTTGCTACTGTAGAGAGACTGACAAACCCCCCAAACCAGATTCCCAGTGAAATGCTCTCAGACAACAAGTGCAGTGAGTTTGCTTCTTTCTTCTCTGAGAAAATCAATAATATCAGAAAGGTGATCAGCACATCCTTGAGTTGCACTGGGGTCAGACAGATCAAACCACCTGAGAAAGTTGTTACTATGTCTGACTTCAAAGAAATTGATGGCACAATTTTGGAAGAAACCGTACAGCACCTTAAAACATCAACCTGTGCCCTTGACACTCTTCCCACATCATTTTTCAAAAGTGTGTTAAACAGTTTAGAAGCAGAGCTGGTAAATGCTTCACTTCTCTCTGGGAGTTTTCCAAACTCCCTGAAAACTGCAGTTGTCAAGTCCCTCCTGAAAAAGAACAATCTGGATAAGACCGTATTAAGCAACTATAGGCCGATTTCAAATCTTCCTTTCATAGGCAAGATCATTGAAAAAGTTGTCTTCAATCAGCTGAACAAATTCTTATGCGCGAATGGATACTTTGACAATTTTCAATCTGGTTTCCGACCACATCACAGCACAGAGACAGCGCTCATAAAGATAATAAACGATATTCGCTTAAATACTGATTCAGGCAAATTATCAGTGCTCGTACTACTCGACCTCAGTGCTGCATTTGACACTGTCGATCATAACATACTTCTTGACAGGCTGGAAAACTTGGTGGGGCTTTCTGGGATAGTCCTAAAATGGTTCAGGTCATACTTAGATGGGAGAGGTTATTATGTGAGTATAGGAGACCATAAGTCTGAGTGGACATCCATGACATGCGGAGTCCCTCAAGGCTCAATTCTTGCGCCACTCCTGTTCAACCTGTATATGCTCCCAATGAGCCAAATAATGAGAAAGAACCAAATTGCTTACCACAGCTATGCAGACGACACACAGATCTACTTAGCCCTATCGCCTAACGATTACAGCCCCATTGACTCCCTGTGCCAATGCATTGACGAAGTCAACAGTTGGATGTGTCAAAACTTTCTTCAGTTAAACAAAGACAAAACTGAAGTTATTGCATTTGGAAACAAAGATGAAGTTCTCAAGGTGAACGCATACCTTCACTCTAGGGGTCAAACAACTAAAAATCAAGTCAGGAATCTTGGTGTGACACTAGAGTCAGACCTTAGTTTCAGTAGTCATATCAAAGCAATAACTAAATCAGCATACTATCATCTAAAAAATATTGCAAGAATTAGATACTTTGTTTCCAGACAAGACTTAGAGAAACTTGTTCATGCTTTCATCACCAGCAGGGTGGATTATTGTAATGGACTCCTCACTGGCCTTCCCAAAAAGACCATAAGACAGTTGCAGCTCATACAGAACGCTGCCGCCAGGATTCTGAGCAGAACCAGAAAATATGAACATATCACACCAGTCCTCAGGTCTTTACACTGGCTCCCAGTTAAATTTAGGATTGATTTTAAAGTATTATTACTGGTATATAAATCATTCAATGGCCTAGGACCTCAATACATTGCAGATATGCTCACTGAATATAAACCCAACAGATCACTCAGATCACTAGGATCATATCAGCTAGAAATACCAAGGGTTCACTCTAAGCATGGCGAATCCGCTTTTAGCTATTATGCCAGCCGCAGCTGGAACCAGCTTCCAGAGGAGATCAGACGTGCTCCTACAGTAGTCGCATTCAAATCCAGACTCAAAACACATCTGTTTAGCTATGCATTTAATGAATGAGCACTGTGCCAATGTTCGTCCGACTGTTTGTACTGTACTGTATTTTATTTTTATTTTTCTAAACTGTTTTAATTATTCTTATTTCTTTTTATTATTTTAATTTCTTCTATGTAAAGCACTTTGAATTGCCACTGTGTATGAAATGTGCTATATAAATAAACTTGCCTTGCCTTGCCTTGCCTTGCCTACTTACTAGGCACTGACTATTTACATTTTTGAATAAAGAGTAAGCAAAGTCAAAATGTAAATTAATCACTTGTCCAAGTCCATTTTGCATCTGAGGAAAGATGATTTGCATGAAAGGTAATGTATAAAAATATGTGGAGGGATCATTCATTCATGTTGCTGGGGTCTAATCAGGAGTTTTGTCTTATATTATACGTACAACCTTGACTCTTGTTTATTTAACTGTGTTTCAACTGTGTTAACAGTTTCAGGCTCCATACATTCTGTAAATCCATCAACAATGGAAAGGCTGTTTCATTTGCTTTTTTTTTCAGGTGAGTATTCTTTTTTTTTTCACAATGTTTTGTGTGTGTATGTGTATATGCCTGTTATAACTGGAAAAATATTCTCACAGGTCTACAGTTGCTAGTTTTTGCTCTGACATACTGTTTAGAATAGTGTCACGTAACCACTGTTTATCAGTCTAAAAAGAGATGAGTAATGCAGAATAAAAGACTTTAATGAAACAGAGAAATAAAAAGCACACTACACATTAACATAAACGTTAACACAGGATACAGAACTAAGAAATCAGAAGGTTTAAATACACTGAGATTGATCACTAATGAAACAGGGAACAGGTATGTAAACTAATCAGAAACAAAGGTAACAAACAAATGAGAACTCAGGCAGATAAAAACAGAAACAAAACAGGACATAATGTGCCTCATTTATCAATCTAAAGTACACTGAAAAAAACAATAAGTAAAATTTACTTAATTTTTCTTTGGCGAGTTTTTGCACAAATATTTTTTAAGTAAATTTCACACGCATATTTTTTAAGTAAATTTCACATGTGGAACTAAGTAAACCCTACTTAACTAAGTTAAGTGAAAGTAACAAAGAAAATAAGTACTTTTAACTTTGCTAGTAAAAGGTTGAGTAATATTTATTTAGTTGTAGTTTCCTTTGCAATACATTTCACTAGAGGTGGGCGGATCGATCCTAAAATATCGATACTTCGATACTGACGTGGTATCGAAAAGGATCGATCCTCACATAAAAATATCGATCCAAATGTGTGTTTTTTTTACCAGTAATTTTTATTAATTTAGCACGCAATTCAGTGCGTAAAATAAGCTTCTAAGTGGAAAAATAAGCGAATGTTAGCGGATAATTGTGTAGGATAGAACTTTTTCTCCTAGTCATCTGGATACAAGACGAAACCAATCAATCACAGAGAGCATTCGATGCTGGTGCTTCGCTGAGCTCACAGGCACGTTTGGGAAACGAAGCCTTGCTTAGATGACAGAGAAACAATCGGGAGTTATTTTGCAATAAACAAAGCAAAAGTGTATATAACGGTTCAAAATGTTGAGGACAGTAAGTTTTTTTTTAATGAAATTAATATTTTTATTCAACTAGGATCGATGCATTAAATTGATCAAAAGTGACAGTCAAGGGTTTTTCACTGTTAAAAAAATCTACTTCATATAAATGCTGTTCTTTCAACTGTGTTCATCAAATAATTCTGCATCATGGTTTCCACAAAAAAATATGAAACTGTTTTCAACATTGATAATAATAAGAAATGTTTTCTGAGCTGTAAATCAGCATATTAAAATTAAGTATCATCATAACTGGAGTAATGATGCCGAAAATTACGCTTTGATCAATTGAATAAATTACAGTTTAGTATGACATAGAAAACAGATAGCCTATGTTAAATTGTAATATTACAGTTTTTACTGAATTTTTGATCAAATAAATGCAGAAGAGAATTAAAAATCTTACAGACCCCAAACTTTTGAACAGTAGGCTAGTGTACAATAGTACTTTTACTATAATTAGGGTAGTTTTTTAAAAGTCACTGACTAATAATTACAGGCGAGTTGAGAGCACAAATCACAAAATATTTAGTAGTCATGAAAACGTTTTCAGATTTAGCATATTAATGATGCATTCACCTCATAAATCATGACACACTGCTCTAGCACAGGAAAGTGCATACAAGTTCAAGTGCATGCTTTTAAAATTAAAAAGTATTGGTATCGGTATCGATATCGGCGATACTGGCCCTGTATTTACTTGGTATCGGATCGATACCAAAATTTGGAGTATCGCCCACCTCTACATTTCACTCAAACAATATAATATTGAATTAAGCCACACTTTTAAAGTATATGCTTTACTTAAAAATACCTAAGTAATTAATACAATAAATATTGATATGTCTACATATCAAATGTTAAGTGACATGTGAACGCAGAGACCTCAATACTTGGTAGACAATACACAATGACGGTAACATTTGATGGATCGTTTTTATGTTTGAATGTGTCATTTTGAGTAGAAAATGTACTCCAAATGTCACAAAATGGCACGTTACTAATCCTAACAACAAAAGCAATGATGAAACAGTGTAAATACAGCTGGAAAACAGTGAAAAATCAACCTCATTAATTATTCAAGGCCCAGTGCATGATGGGAACACCAGTATCAGAAAAGTTGAGTAATTTTACTGATAATGAGAAACTAGCTCAGATCTGAGTGCAGAAATCATCTTATGACAAATGATCGTACTTTGATCAGTGGTGAAAGAGAAATTTATCTTACTCCAATGTATTATACAGGTTGGGCGCTGGGCAAGCTGATTTTACAGTGGACCATTTAAATTGAGCAGTCAAGTCAAGTCAAGTCATCTTCATTTATATAGCGCTTTTAACAATGTAGATTGTTCCAAAGCGGCTTTACAGTGATACAAGGACAGTTTAAAGTAACAGAGATTGTTTTGGCTTTATAGCAGTTCTTGAATAAAGTTATTTTCCAGCTAAAGTTAATTTGATTTATTCACTTCGGTCGCAACGATCATTAGTTATTAACTTAGGGGCCGCTAACACAACACCGTTTTAACAGGAAACTCTACACAGACTTTAAACGCGAAACCTGTGAGAACGCTGGCGTGCACATGCGTATTACGAGTTCAGTCTATTGGTATGCGCGTTTGAATAATTCCCTACAAACCAAGCCTTAAAAAACTACTTGTCTGGCCTTAACATTTTGATACAGAATTGTATCACTTCAGGGTAGATACGCGAACCGAATTTTCCCGACACCGCTTTATCTGTAGAGTGGTAAAGGGATCCTCCATAAGGAGAAAATGTAGTGTAACAGTGTAACTTTTATGTTTGGTTGACTGCATTTATGTTTGATGAATAATGGCTGAAATGTTAAGTTAGCAACGCTAGCATACCTATTTATTTTCTTTCTTTTATATAGTTAGTTTTATTCTGCTTTTCTCCGTTCACAGAAGCACTGCAGGTGCGTGATGTGACGATGTGTGAATCCTCAAGTTCTGTTGCGTATGCTGCTGTTTGTGCATATAAAGCTAAATACAAACAAACAACACATATTTAATTTAACATTCTAATCTTGTCATTTATTGTTTAATGATCAATTAATGAGCTTCAGTTACTGCTCTCATTACAATTCTCCACTTGATTTACTATGCCTCACGCAAGTTCACTCTAACTTAAAAACTTGCGTACACAAGCTGAGACCGGACATGAGATTTGATCCATGTCCATATTGATAAATTTCAAGTTTTGTGTGGAAAAGTTTCCTATCATATGTTTGTTACCTAAATGAGGCCCAATGAAACTAAACAGAACATGACTAGTAAAAGTACAAAAAAAATAAAACTGTTAATTGTAGCATTTTTTTTTTATTAACTGATGAAATTAAGAGGCATGAGATTTTCCCAAAATAACTTTTTAATGTTTGTAAAACAATTTGTTTAATCACAGTTCTTTTTATAGGACCTTAATGCACTCTATTGTAAAGACCACCCAGTCCAACAGTCTGGGCAAAGGTATAATGCGTATATGTCTTTTCAGCGCTCCAGTGAAGTTCACTTAATTTATTAGAATTTAGTTTCAATATTACTTAATAATCTGACTCCAATTTCAAATGATAATCAAATTTAGATTGTGTTTCTTATTAGAAAATAATCAGAAATATTGATTATGAATTAATTTAGATCTTTGATTATTCTGGGTATCCCATATTTTCAATTATTCATTTATTAAGGACCCAGCATCGCTTTGAGACATCATGCCGCAAATGTGCGCTCACGATCACAAACGTAGCCAGTTCTGAAATAGTCAGAGGATGCAGTGCAAACTATTTTACCCTTAAGCAGTTGCCCATGCTTCCCAAAAGGTGTAATTTTTTGTAATAGTCACAAGATGCAACATGCTAAGTCAGTGATAGTCAGAAATCGGAAGGTCTCCTTAATGATGTGCCCCATGCTCCATTCATTTGTGCCTTCGTTTTGATCTATCCTGGAGTAGCTTTAGACTAACTTTAAGATAAGTTTTCCACATCTACATTTTGTATTTGTTTTCATGCTTGGTCGTATCTGTTGCTGCCTCACAAGCTGTAGACTCAGAGCATGTGTGGCGTTCAGGAGATGACAGGGAAAAATAAACAAACAAAAAATGAATTAAATAAATAAATGTAGTGCTAAAACACCAGACTAAGGGAATACCAGGGAATCGCCCCAATCAAACTAGGAGCACACAAGGCTCGTATCGGTTGGAGTCAGGCATGAGACATAGGTGGAGTATACAAATAGTAAAATACATTTTATTCATTAAAATGATTCAAACAATCACAAAAAAAAAAAGGTCAATCTACGTTCCTACTCTCACCTATGGTCATGAGCTTTGGTTCATGACCAAAAGGACAAGATCCTGGATACAGGCGGCCGAAATGAGCTTTCTCTGCAGGGTGGCTGGGCAATCCCTTAGAGATAGGGTGAGAAGCTCGGTCACTCGGGAGGAGCTCAGAGTAGAGCCGCTGCTCCTCCACATCGAGAGGGGCCAGCTGAGGTGGCTCGGGCATCTTTTCCGGATGCCTCCTGGACGCCTTCCCGGGAAGGTGTTCCGGGCATGTCCCACCGGGAGGAGACCCCGGGGAAGATCTAGGACACGCTGGAGGGACTATGTCTCCCGGCTGGCCTGGGAACGCCTCGGAGTCCCCCCGGAAGAGCTGGAGGAAGTGTCTAGGGAGAGGGAAGTCTGGGCATCCCTGCTTAGACTGCTGCCCCCGCGACCCGGCCCCGGATAAGCGGAAGAAGATGGATGAATGGATGGACAAAAAAAAAAAACACATCAACAATAAGAGGGATAATCAAAACTGGACTCTTCCTTCCTACAGAAATTGGGTTCGGCAGTCAAAATCACTCACCTCGAGGGGCCTCCCTACTCTCTTATAGAAAAGAACACAGAAAACACACCTGAAACAGAAAGGTATTAATCACCACGAACCTCATCTGCTTCACCAGAAGAAGATCTCACAACAACGAGCGCTGCCGAGGGTGTGCCGATTAATTCCTCAGTCCACTCTCCAGCTCTTGCACACCGCGCCGGAAAGACAACAATGAGAACAAGGAATTACATTTATCCCTTTCCTATGAGGAGGATATTGCAATTTGATGCTTTTACTGTGTATTCTAATGCTGTGATTGGCTTCTAGCATCAGAGGAGGCACAGACAGAAGGCGTGTTTCCATTACAGATTTGCGTTAAACTTTTGTGACATTTTCTAAATCTCGATAAAAAACTATTGTGAAATGACGCCGTTTCCATTAAATGAAGTTAAACACGTAGGTTCGGGAGGAGCCTAAACATTCAGTCCTGTCAATCATCATTAAGAGTGTACTATATAAGCAGCAGACACCACGTCATTCCATTGACAAATTCTTCCGGCAGATGACTCCGCCCTGCCCTTTAAACCATGTCCCAACCAACCCAAATGAAGAGTGTTCCGCAGAATACTCTTCCTTTGCCAAGCCAACACCAGGATCCTCGGTTCGATTCCCTTTCTGCATATAAACAAGGGAAATTGAGCCATCATCCTCGGCGTCCTCCTGCAAATTCATCCAGGCACCGCCAGAAAAACCGGCTCCTCCCGCCCTCATCTACTTGTCCACAGCGCACACCCCAGCTGTCTCGCCTCCTCCTCCGAACCCAGCGTATCCATCCAGTCAAGTGGCCGCAGCACGCTCTCGCCACCACAAAATAAAATCCAGCTCTACACTCTCTTCCTTGATTCGCAAACTGGCGAATTCATCCGTCTCTCCTCTCCTCACGCTCGCAGTCACCCTTTCAAGTGATTTTCCCAGTGATTTCGTAATGATTTCATGCCTAAGCTGTACTTAAACTTATAATTATATTGACCTGGGCCGCTCGTTGTGTTCTGTCTTACTGGTTGTATTTCCACAGCACAAAGGTAATTTAGATCTACGTTCTCTTACGAGAGGTTCTCTTGTATTGCTTACGCTACGGGTAAAGTCATCTTTTCTCGAGATATTGAAGCCAAAAATTATCCTTAATTTTGTATTTATTGTCAACGCGTTGCAGCAGCTAGCAGACCTAGAGCGGGCTTACTAGCGCGCTCATTGGCTGCCCTGCGGCAACTGCAGCAGCCTATCGCTGAGCCCTGCGTGACGTCGCGCCCTCACGCGTCAAAGCCCGCCAGAATGGGTGTGGCTTAGCGTATATAAGGAAGGGCTCGGGGGCTGCTTACCTGATTTTCATCTCTTCAGCGAAGCTCTCCGCATCGCTGGATCCTCTGAGAGAAGCTGACGCCGTCGACTCAAGCGACTAAGCACGCCTAGAACAGTGCCTGAAGAAGCTCCAACCCAGACCCCTCCCCTTCGCTCCAGGAGTCCGCTGGGTCTCGGGCCAGCGTGGAGGCTGAGCTTATTCGCCTCCTCACCAAGGCAGTCGGTCATCTCGGCCTTGAGTGGTCCCCGCCTCAAGAGCCCGCGTCCAACAGACTCGATGGGTGTTTGCTACCTGGCCGCCGCCAAGCGCCCACGTCCAGATCTGCACCCTTCCTGCCGGAGCTTCACGTCGAGCTCACTAAATCATGGAGCGCTTCATTCTCCGCGAGGCTTCACTCCTCTATCTCCTCGACGCTCTCCCAAGTGGACGCCGCTAGTGAGAAAGGATACAAGTCCATCCCCCCCGTGGAAGAGGCGGTAGCAAGCGCACCTCAGTCCGCCGTCCGCTGGATGGCTCTGGAGCCCTGGACAGCGGCCGAGTGGAACCAGTAGGGGTGACAATGGGAGCCATCTCGTACTGAAAGGTTATCTCGACAGATGCCTCCAACCTAGGTTGGGGTGCCCTGTTCGAGGGCAGGCCGGTATTTGGCCAGTGGTCAGACCAGGAGAAATGCCTTCACATAAACTGTCTGGAGATGATGGCGGTCGAGAACGCGCTGAGGCACTTCCTCCCACACATCCCGCCTAAACGACGGTCCAGACAGACTGTCCAGGGACAATGTTCCCCCGGGAGAATGGTCCCTGCATCCTCAGACAGTCCAGCTGCTGTGGCGCCGTTTCGGCAAAGCGAAAGTCGACCTGTTTGCGTCGAAAGACAACGCTCATTGCCCACGGTTCTTTTCAAAGAACGAGGACGCGCTGGCCCAAGCGTGGCCAAGCTGCCCGCTGTACGCTTTTCCCCCGATCTCGCTGTTACCACAGGTAATCAGGAGAGTCAGGGAGGCGGGCCATGCGGTGCTCCTCGTGGCCCCGCGATGGGAGAACCAAGTCTGGTTCCCAGAGCTGATGCAGCTGACCGATCTAGCCCCATGGCCAATCCTGGTGAGAAGGGATCTCCTCTCTCAAGCCGGCGGTTCAATTTGGCATCCTCATCCAGAGCGCTGGTCTCTGCATGCATGGATAATCAACGGGTACCTGTTGTCCTGCCAGAAGGGGTGGTGAACACGATCACGCAATCTAGAGCTCCCTCCACGAGAAGGCTCTACGCGTTGAAATGGTCTGTGTTTACTAACTGGTGCGCGGGGAAAGACCTGGACCCACAAACCTGTGGGGTCTCTGAGGTACTTGTTTTCCTTCAAGAGCTGCTGGAAAAGGGCAGGTCCCCTTCCACGCTCAAAGTTTACGTTGCGGCCATTGCGGCGTTCGCTGAGTCGACGCGCAGCCAGGCAATAGGAAGGAACAAATTCGTCATCTGCTTCCTTAGAGGAGCCAGGAGGATGAATCCCCCGCGACCCCCGTCTGTTCCTATTTGGGATCTTTGTGTGGTCCTGGAGGCCATGAAAGCACATCCCTTTGAACCATTACAGACCTTGGATCTGAAATACCTTTCGCTCAAAACCGTTTTTCTGATAGCCTTGTCATCAGTTAAGCGCGTGGGTGACTTGCACACGTTATCTGTTAACGCCGCGTGTCTCGAGTTTGGGCCTAATGACTCTAAAGTCATCCTCAAGCCGAGACATGGTTACGTCCCCAAAGTGCTCGGCACTCCTTTCAGAGCGCAGGTTATTATGTTATCGGCCCTGCCGATTTACATCACACACTTTTTTATTCTATTCTGATGGTGGTTTAGAAAGTGAGAAATGCACTGGAAAATCTTTAAACATGCTCTATTTACTGTGTGCTTTAGATTATGCAAATTAATTCCATAGGGGAAAGAAATGTAACTCATGGAACCATCAAAATCCTTCTTCAGGAACTTCACAAAATGCTTTCACTGCAAAGGCCATGCAAGTATACATTTAATGAGGTATAGAGGATTGACAGTTGTCCTGCCCTTCCATAAAACTGGGCACTGGAACATGCTGTTCACTACACAATGAATGCTGTTAGAAAGCTACATATTACTGTTGAGTAATGAAATTGCCATATCCACGTCATTTTAACAAAAAATCTAACCCCTGAGTTCTCCATCTATGAAAAGCTAAGCCAATGTTGATTCTTGTTTTATTACGAGCTTTGTCCTGTATTCTTTTTGCCATTTTTTTTTAAAACGGGTGTTTCATGTCAACCTTCCTCTCTCCTTGTGTCATAACGGGCTAAAAGCTTGATTAATCCAAGAAAGTTTCCATTTCTTGGATTTCCGATCAGGGCATTTTTACCTCGTAAAGGTAAGTTCCTCTCTGCAAGAAACAAAATGCAGTCCAGCACCCTGGTCAAGTCAAGTCACCTTTATTTATATAGCGCTTTTTACAATACAGATTGTATCAAAGCAGCTTCACAGTGATAACATGAAAATAATACAACAAAGTTTGTTTCTAGAAGAAAATTGTGTCATCGTCCACCTTAAGTAAGGCAGATCAATAATATTGTTGAACATTAAATGTCCCCAACTAAGCAAGCCAAAAGCCAAGGCAACAGTGGCAAGGAACCAAAACTCCATCAAGGTGACAGAATGGAGAAAAAAATCTCGGGAGAACACAGGCTCAGTCGGGGGCCAGTTCTCCTCTGGCCAACGAGCGAACAGTGTATGATTATGATCCAGGCAGCATTACAGTCAGATTAAAGTCAGATGGGATCAGAACATTAAGAATATTATCCAGTTCCATCTGGTTGGAAGTTGGAGTCATCGTGCCGGTATGGAGACGAGTTTGTTGAGGATCAGTGCCGATGGCTGTCGTGTCAGTGTGGTTGGGTCCTGTTTAGTGTTGCTTTAATCTACTTGACAGACATCGCCAGTTACTGTATCCTTTCACAAAGCAGCTGTTGTGTGCTTTTTCTACACAAAGCAGTATACTTTGTTTGCTTTATGGGAAAACATCAACCAGTCCTGTTCCACTCGTTTCCCATTTGTTAATCGTATATAGCAATAGGCTTTTGAAAAACATCTGTTACTGTCTTGTGATCTTGGGAATGGACCATCTAGGACCATCTAGGACTATTCTCGGTCAGCATCATATTTTTTTATGATATTAACATGCCTAAGACTTTTGCACAGTACTGTATATATATATATATATATATATATATATATAAATGAACTAAATTTATAATTTAAAAACAAAACAAAAATGAAATATCACTGAACTTACTTAAGCTGGACTGTGATGCTATTTTCTTCTGGAAACAAACTTTTTTGCATTATTTTCTTGTTATCTCTGTAAAGCTGCTCTGAAACAATCTGTATTGTAAGCGCTATATAAATAAATGTGACTTGACTTGTCCTGCTTCACTCTCACCGACAGGTGTTATAGCTTTTCTATTGGCTCAGTCAATGTGAAATGTTAAGGCCTTACTCTCGCAAATCTGTAGTCTTCCTGTCTCTTTGAGGTCGTCAACGCTGGTGCTGCCACTGACTTGAAAACTGTCCTTTACTGTTTCGTCTCTGCAGATTGTTGCTTGTTTATTGGCAAGAGGCTGTAACAAGCATCTCCAATCTTTCCCTGTTTGTCACTACAATCATCTCCAATATTTTGTATATTCTTATTTGTAAGGACCCAATTCGTAAGGGAAACTTTCATCCTTTTCACATCTTCATTCATACTTTTTTTAAGTTTTCGCTTTTGTGCTCCTGACAGGTGCTTCTTTCCATCCATCGTGTTCTTTTTTTATGCTGTCATGCGCTGTATTTTGAAGTGACGAGAGCTTGCTCAAGTGACGAGAGCTTACTTTCTTTAATGCACAGATTTTCATTTTATTTTACTACAATATTATTAGTTAACGTGTTTGTGTATGTAAGAAAAAATAAATAAAATAATATATATATATATATATATATATATATATATATATATATATATATATATATATATAATCCAAACTCGTGATTTGGGGCCCCCTAGGTCCTGGGCCCATATGTCTGGCATACTCTAACTCCAAGTCCTCCAGAGTCACGGACAAAGCCGATTCGAAAGACCGCTGTTCGCCAGCAGCAGCTCTTCTTTGTTTTCAAGTAGCAGGGAATTCACGCGGAACCGTCACAACTCTGTCGTCATTATGTAAAGCCTGCCCACCGACTCTATACACGATGTGATTGGCCTGACTAGAGTTTGGTTTTTCCAGCGCGAAAGTCAATGGAGAGTTGCTTCACTACCCTGGCTGCAAAATCAATTTTTCTGTCGCTAGGGTGCGTCTAGATTTCTAGGCTAATAAATAGCATTTTCTTATGATTATTTTACAGCGTTCACACTCAAGAAAATAAAAAAAACAAGATTACTGTCATGATTCTGCCATCTAGTCCTTGTCATTCTTTAATTCTTGAGGCAGGATCATGACAGACCCATGTTTTGTGTGCAAGCACATGGCCTTTTGTTTGGGCCATCTGCTTGTGTTGTCTCGTTCCTCGCCCCGCCGAAATTGTTATTATCGTTTAGTCATCATTGCTTTACCCTTGTCACCTGTTTCCCTCATTAGTTTCTCCCTATTTAATCCCCTTGTGTTTGCTGTCCTGTGCCGGTTCATTGTCATTCATTGTGTGAAACAATCCGTGAGTAACCTGTTGAAAGTCTTGTGTAGAAAGAAGAGTTTGATCCTGTCTTAGCTGTTAGTTTTTTGTCTGATTCTTAGTCTAGTCTTGTCAGTCCAAATTAGTCTATCCTGTCTTGTTTTGCCCCCTCGTGGGTTTTGTTTTCCTGTTTATTCTGTCTAGTTGTATCAATAAACCGTGTATATTGCATACTGTCTGCATTTGGGTTCATCTCCTCCGCATCACCATAACAATTACATAGAAATAATTTTTTAACACCTCAATTAGATGCTTCCTTTCATATCCAATACAGAATAAGACGGCACCCCTATTATTTTAAAGTTTAAACAATAGTTCTCTTACGAGAGGTTCTCTCGTACTGCGTAATATCTTATGCTATGGGGAAATCTCTTTTCTGCGAGATACTGAAGCCAAAAATTATCCTTAATTTTGGAATAATGTAAAACGCGTTGCGGCAGCATGCAGACATAGGCGAGACAGCTCGCGCGCCTATTGTTGCTCTGCGGCAACTGCAGCAGCCGATCGAAAGGCCCCATCGTGACACCAGCTCCAATGGGGGCGCTTCGCGCCCACTGCGTCACGTCCCGCCGAAACGGGCGTGGCCTTGGGCTATAAATATAGCTTCGTCAGGCTGGTTTAGCTGATTTTTCATCTCTTCAGTGGAGCTCACGCATCGCTGGATCCTGAGAGAAGAAGCCACGCCGTCAGAAAAAGCCTTTCAGCGGGACAAGCCTTGCATCTGAAGCCGCTGGCCACGACGCCTTCAGCCGCCGTTCCTGCTGCGCTATCCGGCGTTAAATCCTTTTCTCTGCTACTGTGTTTTGTGTGTGTGTGTGTTCGCCGCTGCAACACACACTCTCATTGCACTAAAAGAGCCGGGCGTCTTTTTCAAGATGCCCCTTTCCTGCCTGGGTGAGGATCGCGCAGCTCTCGCACTCGCTGACGGCGGCTGCCCTCACTGCGAGCTATTGCCTATGGCGACTCTGAGGACTTGCCTGGCATTCTTCTCTGAGACTGCACCTCCGCCCGCCGCAGTACCGCGCCGTAAAAGCGCCGTGCTCAACGGGTCCCGGAACCTCCCCTAACCCGCAAAAGCTCACTGGTTCGTCTGCCTGCTTCACCCGCTTCGCTAGAGTCTCTTCCTGATGGACAGCGGCCGCCGTCTGCCGCCGTGGATATCGACCAAGAAGCCGCGTCTGTGGGGGATGATACCTGCTCTCCCTCTGTTCGAGCCGCGCAAACTGCGCCGTTCACAGAGAGGTCAGGAGCGGACGGTCCCGGGGCTAGTTTTCTTTACATTACAAGAAAGCTACCCCGCCCTTGCACCCATTCACGCGTCACTCACCGGCGAAAGAAGAAAAGAGAGTGTTTTAGTCCCGTCGAGGCTGGACTAACCTCCATTTCTCACACATTTCTCAGTCCCCTCTTAAGTTCAGGCGACTGGAAATATCAATATTGCAGCAAACGAGCCTGTTATAATACACGCACGCCTGCAAACAAACGGCGAAGCAAAACAGGATGACGCTCTCTCTCTTCCCGCTCTCTCTCCCTTTGCTTGTGCCGCGCAAACTGCGCCGTTCGCAAGGGATGTCAGAAACGGACGGTCACTGGGCTAGTTTTTCTTTACGTTACAAGAAAGCTACCCCGCCCTCACGCATCACCGGCGAAAGAAGAAAAGAGAGTGCTTTAGTCCCACCGAGGCCGGACTAACCCCCATTTCTCACACATTTCTCAGTCCCCTCTGAAGTTCAGGCGACTGGAAATGTCAATATTGCAGTAAACGAGCCTGTTATAATACGCCTGTTATAATAAGTGGTGGAATCTTAGGCTTTCACGCCAGAGACCCGTGGTCAAATCCCGGGTCTGCCAGCAGATAAAATTATGCCGTCAAGGCTTTCGCTCTGTCAAGTTCCCTTAAAAGGCGACTGCAGATGTGTATTTTGCAGCCAACGAGCGCGTTGTACAACCCGCTCGCCTGCACCCAAACACCGTTTCTAAAAACTAGGCCTCAAAGTCTTCCTAGCCCGCCTAGGAAAGCGACAGTGTTCAAGTCCCGCTGCGGCCAGACTTTCACCAAAACTTCCCGCTCGTTCAGTTCCAGAAAATGCGACTGTTCCAGTGTATTTGGCAGAAAACAAGCCGGTACTACAGCCCGTTTGCCTGCACACAAACGCCGTCTTTACGGTGACCCAGATAAATCTCATAAAGAGTGTATTTTCTGGTATTCCGGCCACGGCCAATGGTGTTATGAGTGTAGTAAAATGCCCACAGCCCAGTGCTCATTCCTACACACAAGCACAGCCCGCCACACAGGGCTCGCACACATAAAATCGACTCATGTCGATTGTGCATTAAACGTAGTGAATGTGCCCACGACCCAGTGCCCACAAACACTACACACTGCATGGCCACTGGTATTCCGGCCACGGCCGATGGTGGTATGAGTGTAGTAAAAATGCCCACTGCCCAGTGCTCATTCCTACACACAGACACAGCCTGTCCCACAGGGCTCGCGCACATAAAATCGACTCATGTCGATTGCGCATTAAATGTAGTGAATGTGCCCTCGACCCAGTGCCCACAAACACTACACACTGCATTTCTCTCGGTTTCTGTAAAAACGAAACCAACACACATACAGTCAGCTCAGGCCGACGGTGTTTTTACTGTAGTAAATGTGCCCGCTGTTCTGCGCCTACATTCACTCACAGACATGACAAGCCCCACGGGGCTCCCCCCACTCGCTCTCTCAGCTATCCGCCGTAAGAGAGTCAAGCGCGGGCAGGCTGCCCGCTGTGATCAGCGCGCCCCCCGCCTCGAACGCTGCAAGCACGGCGTCTATGTTACAGCATACCAAAGCTCCCTGGCCGCCACTAGGTCATGGCCTGAGCCCAGATCTCATTCAACCCCTAGCTATTCATGCAAATGCGTGGGCAAAGCTTCCCGGGGTATCAGAATGGGTGCTGAACATTATAGAAAGAGGCTATTCGCTACAGTTCGCTCGATGCCCCCGCCGTTGCGCGGCGCGAATCGAAACCACGGTGGTAAAAGGAAGTAGCACATCTACTTCGAGCCGAAATTGCGAAACTGTTGAGCAAAGGGGCCATAGAGCCTTAACCTCAAGCTCAAAGCGAAGGGGGTCTATACAGCAGATATTTTCTGGTACCGAAAAAAGACGGGGGTCTCAGACCCATTCTAGATCTAAGACGGCTGAACAAAGTGCTTTCAAAACGCCGGATCAGCATGCTCACAACCAGGAAAATCCTCTCGCAAATTCGCCAAGGGGAATTTGTGTCAATAGATCTGAAGGACGCGTATTTTCAGATACAAATAGCGTCACGTCTCAGGCGATTTTTGAGATTCGCCTTCGAGGGCCAGGCATATCAATACACAGTCCTACCGTTTGGCCTGTCCCTAGCACCCCGTACATTCACGATGTGCATGGACGCGGCCCTCGCTCCCCTGAAACTTCGGGGAATGCAAGTTTTGAACTACTTGGACGATTGGCTGGTTGTAGCTCAGTCTCATTCAGAGCTCATAGAACACAGGACCATATTACTCGAGCATCTCGAGAATCTGGGTCTCAAAGTCAATTGGGCGAAAAGTTCACTGTCTCCCAGTCAGAGAATATCTTTTCTGGGCACAGAACTGGACTCGCTGTCTATGACAGCTCAGCTATCGCCACAGCGCAGACTGGATATTCAGCGCATGACGGAAACCTTCCGCTGCGGCGCTATAGTCCCGCTCAGAAAGTTTCAAAGGATGCTAGGTCTCATGGCCTCAGCATCATCAGTACTTCAGTTGGGTCTGCTTCGCATGCGCCCACTGCAGTTCTGGCTAAAAGTGCGAGTGCCACGGCGAGCGTGGGCCTCCGGTCTTTTTCGCCTCAAAGTCGATCAGAAATGCGTCTCAGCTCTGAAACCCTGGAGAGCGATCGACTGGTACCAGTCAGGTGTAAGCCTGGGGACTTCCTCGAGTGTGAAGGTGGTGTCTTTGGCCAGTGGTCAGAACGGGAAAAGCTTCTACACATAAACTGCTTGGAAATGATGGCAGTCGACAACGCGCTGAAGCACTTTTGTCCCCAGTTCGCAGGACACCACGTCTTGGTCCATTCGGACAACATGTCAGTGATGGCCTATATAAATCGCCAGGGAGGTATCAGGTCCCGAAACCTTTACAGGCTGACGGAACGCCTCCTGGTCTGGGCTCAGCACAATCTGCACTCGCTGAGAACAGCGCACATGCCTGGCCACCTGAATGTGGGACCAGACAGACTGTCCAGGAACAATGTTCCAGCAGGAGAATGGTCTCTACACCCGCAGACAGTCCAACTGCTGTGGGAAACATTCGGCAGAGCGGAAGTAGACCTGTTTGCGTCTCAAGACAGGGTATATGCAGGAATCATAGAGATGAATTTACTACCTTTTACTACCTTTTTTACCACCTCCAGAATATGTTTTACTACCAACACGACATCAAGCAGCAGCCCTTGTTTTGGGGGTGTGGGGGGTGGGAGGGTTATGCAAAGCACCACTTACTACTTACTATAAGGTATAAGTGTGACACTGTCACACCCATCATACATATTAGGTACACTAATGTTTAATTGTGATCATTAAGTATTGTCATTGTCAATTATGTTTTTTTTGTAGTGTCGAGTTGAGTTTCAGTTGTCCTTACCTTAACCCTAGCCCTTGAGTTATCCTAACCATAGCCCTTAGCCCTAATAAGGTGAATAATAACCTTGGCACTTTGTCATTGCTATCAACTCCGACTCACTCAGGGCTCGACATTAAGCCTTTTCATGTCCTTCACTTGTCCTTTGGACAAGTAAATCTGTCATTCACTTCAAAAGTTGCTTGTCCGGATTTTTTTTGGTGTGTGTGTGCTGTAAATATAATTTATTCTGAAGAAAAATCCTCATCTGTGTTCAATCAGCTCTGATATATTTAAATCTGCATATTGTCATATCTGCACCTTTAAAGGACAATGGTTCTGCTGTGATCTTTGTTTGGAACTAACGTTATTTTTGCTGCTGAAACAGAACAAAAACAGTCAATATTGTGTCTAAAATGTAAGTGACTTAATTTGAACTGTTTACTGAACTGTTGTATCAAAAGCAATGTCACACTTTCAGTCGTGATGGTACTCAAGAAAACAGCGCTCGTCGTCTGAGGTTGCTAAACTGTATCATATGTTAAAAATATTAAAACACATTTTGAATTTTGGCA
Source organism: Abramis brama (assembly GCF_963993115.1). NCBI lineage: Eukaryota > Metazoa > Chordata > Actinopteri > Cypriniformes > Leuciscidae > Abramis > Abramis brama. The sequence goes on along the minus strand of NC_139966.1, from coordinate 34,651,133 downwards.
CTGGCAGTATGTTGTTAACAGAGTTTAAACTGAGTTTACATTTGTTTGGATTTCTCCTCGAGAGGCTGCGCGAGCCTCAACAGCCTCACTGTCCGAGATTTTTCTCCAAGAGCAAGGATGCGCTGGCCCACGTCTGGCCCCGCTGCCCGCTCTATGCTTTTCCCCCCGTCGCGCTCCTACCTCAGGTATTAGAGCGGATCAGGGAAAACGGATGCTCAGTGCTACTAGTGGCTCCGTTATGGAAGAACCAGGCTTGGTTCCCAGTTCTGATGCAGCTGACAAGCACTGCCCCATGGTCGATACCAGTGAGAAGGGACCTCCTCTCTCAAACCAAGGGCTCGATCTGGCATCCTCGCCCAGAGCTTTGGTCCCTGCATGCGTGGGCCATCAACGGTTATCCACTGACCTCCCGGAGGGAGTGTTAAACACGATCACGCAGGCTAGGGCCCCCTCTACGAGACGGCTCTATTCCTCAAACTGGTCTGTGTTCTCTAGCTGGTGCACAGCCCGTGGCATATCACCCCCAAATTCTGGGGTGACGGAGGTTCTCTACTTCCTGCAAGAGCTACTGGATAAGGGCAGAACCCCATCCACGCTCAAAGTTTATGTGGCAGCTATAGCAGAATTCACTGAACTAACGCTTGGCCAGTCACTTGGAAGGAACGATCTGGTCATTCGCTTCCTTAGAGGAGCTAAGAGGTTAAAACCTCCCAGACCTCCCTCAGTTCCCATATGGGACCTTTCTATGGTCTTGGAGGCCATGAAAGGTGCCCCATTCGAGCCGGTCCAATCAATAGATATCAAACACCTGTCTTTCAAGACAGTGTTTCTTCTGGCTCTCGCTTCAGTAAAGCGTATAGGGGACTTATAAGCGCTCTCAGTGAGCGCGACATGTATGGAGTTTGGGCCAAATGACTCGAAAGTCATACTCAAACCGAGGCACGGGTACGTTCCTAAATCCCTCAACACACCGTTTAGGTCCCAGGTGATTTCCCTGTCAGCCCTGCTGGTCTCTAACGAGGAGAAGGACACCAGCTTCCTTTGCCCGGTCAGGGCATTAAGGGCTTGTGTGTCTCGCTCGTCTGTCTTCAGACAGACAGAGCAGCTCTTTGTCTCGTTCAACGGACGTTCTAAGGGACTAGCCGTGTTGAAACAGAGCCTATCCAGATGGATAGTTGATGCTATAGCGCTGGCTTACGCCTCAAAGGGCTTGCAGTGCCCGTTAGGTGTCAGAGCGCACTCCACAAGAGGCATGGCCTCGTCGTGGGCTTGGTCTAGTGGGATTGCCTTGCAATATATCTGTATGGCGGCAGGCTGGGCCTCCCCGTCTACATTTATAAGGTTTTATAACCTAGAGGTTCCCGCTTTGCAGGCTTAGCTGCTTTCGGTCTAATAAATTGGTATTGTCTGCCCCAATGCTTTCGGCCCAGAATACTGAAACTGCTTGAGCAAACGCTCGCTGATCGATCACGCAGCTCTATGGGCAGTGTGTAAGACCCACAATATTCATCAGACCAGGCCGAGTTTGCTCGCCCTGGCTGTGTGGAACACTATCAGCATAATTGCTCCTTATGGGATGCTGTTTATTACAGGAACGATGCTATTCTAGCCCCTCTTCCTGGACTCTCTGTGAGTTCCTGATGATCATGTACTATATGAGCCCCGGGCACTTGCCCTTGGGACTTTGGTATTGGATCTCAGCATGCACGGCGTTTTACACTGTGTTCCCCATAGCGTAAGATATTACGCAGTACGAGAGAACCTCTCGTAAGAGAACGTACTCGGTTACTAACGTAACCTCGGTTCTCTCTAGAAGAGGGAACGAGTACTGCGTATCTTTGCCATGCCTGCAACACGCTCTGGTTCGCTCCGGCGATGAAAAACCAGCTAAACCAGCCTGACAAAGCTATATTTATAGCCCAAGGCCACGCCCGTTTCGGCAGGACATGACGCAGTGGGCGCGAAGCGCCCCCATTGGAGCTGGCATCATGATGGGGCCTTTCGATAGGCTGCTGCAGTTGCCGCAGAGCAGCCAATAGGCGCGCGAGCTGTCTCGCCAATGTCTGCATGCTGCCGCAACGCGTTTTACATTATTCCAAAATTAAGGATAATTTTTGGCTTCAGTATCTAGCGGAAGAGAGATTTCCCCACGTTTTACACAATTACTTACATAGACGATTTTCATTATTTGATTTAGAAGGACTACACCTGTTTGTTAAAACAACTGCATCGGCTCGGTTTAATTTTAGTACGTAATACAAACCTTTTTGAAGAGAATCCTGGTGGGATGCTGCAAATTTAGTGTTCACATGTATTTGACTGTAACATTCAATACTTTCTTCTCAACAGGATTCTGGTCATTTACTGGGGGCATCTCACGTGAATATGTTCTAATCCAGGAACAGAAGACTTTTTACCAGGCACAAGCTTATTGCAGAGAGAACCACATTGACCTGGCCACTTTTCAAAATGATGATGACTTGGCAAATCTACGATACACAGTTTATAATATGACTAAAATGGCTTGGATTGGACTGTACAATGACATTGATAGCTGGCGGTGGTGTTATCAGGATGAAAAAATTACATTCCAGAAATGGTACACTGGTGAACCAAACAACTACGGTGGACATGAAGCATGTGGTTTGATGCAGTATGGCACATGGAATGATTGGAATTGTAACCAACTATTTCCATTTTTTTGCTTAAATGGTAAGAAGCAAAATGTGACTATTGTTCATAATGTTGACAATGCTGTGAATAGCCTTTCATAACCATAAACCACTAACTTATAACCATAAAAATAATTTATAAACATTGAATCTCTGAGTACCAACCATTAGGGGTGGGTGATATGGCAAATTATTTAATGCAGACTATTTTGCAAGTTACTGAGCAGTACGGCCAAAATACTTAACCTATTTAAAAAATAAACCCCACCATTAATGGAATTTTCCATCATTTATGAGACAACACTTCCCTGCCATTGGCGGAAATTTCCCACTATTACGCATCTTCTGAAAGAGTACAGAATTTCCAAACCAAAAAGACATGTAAAGAAGCAGCAGAAACAAAGCAATAACATATGTAAGCAGATGTCAACATTAAACAGCATATAATTCAAAACTGCCTTATGTTACCGAATGAAATTTTGACCCAGGACAAGCTATAGGACTGGATTTTCGAGCTATAGGATTTTGATCATAGTTCTGAATCCAATCCAAATATAGTCTTTGTATTGACAAAAGCGCATTTTTCGTAGCTTTTTGTTCAAAATGTTGCTTTTTTATGAAACTTACCTACATTCAAGTGTTGATAAAAAAAGAATGCATGAAGCTAGAGTAAAACAATATTTTTTGTTTAGAAGAATTGGATCTGCTCTTTCTTTTGATATATTGCATGTTCATTGTTAATACAACAATAATCTAGGGGCCTTGAAACTTGTGAGAATTATTATTATTATTATTTTTTTAAAGAGCTGGCGCTGGCTGGCAACTTTTTTCAAAAACGCTGTCAGGGAAATATTTAATAAGTCATAAAAGAAAAAAGAATGACAGACCATTTAGGCCAAAGTAGGGGTGGGCGATATGACCAAAATCTTATTTAACTTTTTGAATGTCATTTTATTTAATCTATTATTTATTTTATTTTTGTTATTTAAAATAGGAACAAATATGAAAACAATAGGACAAATACAATATAAGACACAAAAGAAAATATAGCTGCAAGCAGCAGTTAAGGGGCCAAGCACAACATAGGCTAAATAAGAAGCTAAGCATGGCTGGAGCATTAGACCTACAACAATGAATAATCAAATATATTTTAAGAGGATTTAAGTCAAAATGGCTGAAAAATCATAAATACAATCACTAGTAATATGATTAAATGGTTCATTATTTTTTTAACAATTGGTTTTGCTGTTACCAAATTGATGTGGAGTGGTCAGTGTGAGGTGGCAATGACACACATAAAGTTTGAGGTCAATATGTAAAATCTTTCCATAGATTCAGTCTCTAATTCAGTTAGGTGTCTATAGACACGAAATCCATACATTTTAGTCGGCATGGTCTTGAAGACAACTCAAATTTGGTGACTAGGAGTCTAGGAGGAGTTAGAAAAATGTAAAAACATATTTAGAAAAATGTTTTAAAGAGAATCAAAATGGCTGACAGAAAGTCCGGCTGACTATGGCAAAATTGGTATCTATGTTTACGGCATGACCCAAGGAATCTATTAAAACAAGTTTCATTACATTAAGAAAAATTAATCAAAAGCTATTAGCATTTTTAAAATTTCATTTCATATTTTTGTCTCTAAACTTTTTGAGTGCCTTCAGGGCATGGTGCCGATGACACATACCAAGTTTCGTAATGATGCGGTGATGCTTTCGTAGAATATAGCATTTTGTAACAAAATTCTAAAAGGCAGACACCCAAAATGGTCGCTATGGAAAAATTGGATATTGTTTGATTCAGCATGCTGAACAGACTCTAAAGAGATCTCTAAAGAACAGGAGTTTTGTGATTTTTGGTTAAACCGTTCAGAAGTTATAAGCAAAAAAGCAATTTGTGCATATCTCCTGACCACTAGGTAGCATTGTGCTGAAAATGTGCAGGTACATTCAGGCCATGTGTGTCATAACACAAACCAAGTTTGGTCAGAGCACGCTAAACGTTGCGAAGATATAGCCTCACGGTTATTTTGGCATAGTCATTTTATGAATCAACATGAATTCCATAACTATTCGTTGCCATGGTTTGAAGATGATCTGGTTAGATTTTCATAAAATTCAGAGAAACTATTAGGAGTCTACGAGGAGTTCGAAAAAGTAGGTTATTCGGAAAATTAAAATGGAGGAAAAATTTCCTAGATGATAATGGTGTCATAGGGTTCAGTCGAATCAGAAGCCAAGGAATCAGAGAAAAAAGTAATTTTATTAGAGTTCAAAAGTTATTAGCATAAACGTGAGTGCAAATTTGGACAGTTGGTGGTGCTAGAGGGATCGAGTTATAGACTCAAATCGCTGTGGTTAATGTTTGGACTGTCCTCTATCTGTGTACCAAATTTCATAACTTACCTGCAAGCTTGGGGAATGCCTCTGCGTGACTGCGTCTGAAGCATGTGTTCAACTAGTCTGTCTATTTGTGCTGCGTCACCTCGTGACGTGTGACAGCATACCACGGAAGCTACAAAGGGAAGCCAGCAACTTTATGTCAAACTGTCAGTCTTATTTAGTGTTTTTTGTCCCATTAAGCACGAATAAGCAGCTTACAATCTGTTTCTTCCTGCCCGACACTACATTATGGGAGGTGACACACGTGATGTGTGTATGATCTGCTTAGGAGCGAAGCACGTACACTCAGCTCTTGAGGGGACTGGCTGTGTTCATAAATTCCTGACTTGTACAGTCGTGCACTATTGGGAGTTTTAGCTCTGCTCCTGTTGACCAGAGGAAAGATATTCTTATGCAATAAAGAATCGAGTGGCTCGGATCTCAAGGCAACATGTAGATTATGGGTCCGCAATATATATACAGTGTATATATATATTTATTTATAATGCTGGAGGGAACTAAACAGACGGGTGATGCCCTTTCTTTCTCGTTCCTCCAACCACGTGCAAACGAACTATGTGTGTTTGCAACAAATTATTCTTTATTTGTATATTGAAACTATTCTAATGAATATTCAGCTTATCATCCAGACCGTGTTTACTTGTCTGGTTGTTTCTTGGCTGCATTTAATATTGAGTGGCTCTTATTGTGCCCGCTTCTCCTCAGTGCCCTCAGGGGACCGTTCTGCCAACCCTGCCATCCTTGGTGCTTCGGTGCACAGCAAGTTTAGGACTCAGTGTACGCCTGGGGACATTGCATTGCAAGAAGTGCATTATCCCTTGGCGAAGGAGGTCATGCCTCTTGTGCAGTAGAAAATACAGAGCAGACTCTTAAAAATCTTAAAAACTGTTCAGTCTTAAAATATTGAGCTTGGTCTGGTGATAGCCAAACTACATTTGTACTGCATCTGTACTACAAATGAAATTAAAAGTAGATTAATTTTTTTTTTAGTTTATGAAAGTACACTTTGAAGTATACTCTCAGTAAACAACTAGTTTAGTAGTTTTATGCTGCAAGTATACTTGTAAGTTTTTTTTTTTTTTTTTGAGTGATTAATTGACAATCACCATCGCACATCTGCAGGTGATTGGTGCGTGGGAAAACAACAACAAATGGTTAGTGATAACATAACATCATACTTAAAGTGCAAAAATAATACATAATACAAAATAATACAAGTATACTACTATGTTCCTATTTAGGTATTATTTTTTTATACTTGAAATATACCTTTAACTGCACTTTAAATAATTTTAATTCATGCATTATTTTTTTATCAACACTTGAATGTGAGTAATTAGAAAAAAAGAAAAAGAAAAAAAAGACAACACTTTGACAAAAATTACATTTTCTCAGCTTTTTTTTTTAAAGACTTTGTCCGGATGGGATTCAGAACGATGATCAAAATAGTAGATTGAGTCGATCAACATCCCCAAAGCTTCACAGTCCTATAGCTTGTCCTGGGTTGACATTTCATTCAACAACGTTAGGCAGTTTTGATTTACATGCTGTTTGATGTTGATGATCACGTTATTTTACATTTGCATGAGCAATATTCTATCACTTGTTTCAGCTTCTTCTTCAACTGTGTTTTGATCAGGAGATTCTGTACTCTTTCAGAAGATGTGTAATAGCACCCCCTACCGTAAAACAGTGAAAACACAGATAGCCTAAAATTTGAGTTAATGGCAGGAAAAAAGTAAAGAAGATTTGAAGTAAATTCCTAAGTACACTACCAGTGGACTAGCCTACACAAACATTCAGATACTCAGAATTAGGAACATATCTGTTTTTCTCTTTATAAATCAATATTTTCAAACAATGTAAGTTTATAAGACAGTATGTAAAACTATGTGATTTTTTTTTTTTAACAGGCTACTCAATCAAAAGATTAAACACAACTACAAGCCAAGTATACTTTGAAAACACTTTTAAGTATATCTCGATCAAAAGATAGGTACAAGTAGACCAAATATATTTAGACCTTTCTGTCAGTATGTCAAGTATATACGTAAGTGACAATTTTAAGTATAGGCCTATTTCTGAAACAGTGGATCATTACTTACTAAACATATCTAGCCAAAGCACTTACAAATGTACTCTATAATATTTACTCTGTGCAGCAAAAAGTAATTTTACCAACTCTTATTACAGAGAACAGCACAAAAAGGTTTGTTTTCGTTAGCGGTAGCAAGACCTGGCAGGAGGCTAGGATTCACTGCAGACAGTATTACACAGACCTGGTCATCATTCGGAATGAAACTGAGAATAACCAGCTGGCTGTGATGATGCAATCATATACACGTGCTTGGATTGGTCTTTTCAGAGATGTGTGGAAATGGTCAGATGCAACAAATGTCTCCACTTCATCCATTACCTGGCTGACTAATCAACTAGACATGGTTACTCTGCAAAGACCTTGTGGTGTTTCAGATTCTGGTGGTATGATCAGTTATCGGCTCTGCTCAAATGTCCTTCCTTTCCTCTGCATGCACCGTAAGTCTGATCCTTAGCTATTGATTGTTTTAACAAATGTTAGAAATCCAATTTCAGTGTTCCTAATACTCTTACTGGACTGCTTTGTTTTATTCTAACAGGTACAAAGAAACAGATTGTGAGAGTGAAGATAAAAAGTGGTCAGAATCTAAATGACCCTACAGTGTTGAAAGTTATCTTACAGTGGGTAAGTATTAAACGATTTGTGTTGAAACCGATAATGGAGAATATGTAGTGTGGAAGAAATGTAATATGTTCTATATGTGTGCATTTTCTTATATTCATAGTAATTAGATTAAGGTAGTAAAATGCATGAGGATTGCATGTGGAGTCCCATGATTCTCTGCTACATTGATGGAACAAAGAACTGTTATTAAAGTAGGTACTATAAAGAAGGAAGGATGCCCGACTCTTATGGTCACACTCTGCAGTATGATTGTATGATTGCTGACCTTTCCTTGCAAGGGAATAAATAATCTTTAAAGACAATTGTTACATGCTTGTCTCTTATTCAGTAATAGAAAATAGTTTGCCACAACAGTAGTTTCTGTAATTTCACAAATAGTATACAATTTAATGTCCCATGAAGCATTAGTGGCACACATCCCATGTCATTATACAACATAAAATTAGCCCATCATGAAAAATAACTATCTTAAAACATATTAAATACCTGTATCTTCTCCTTTAAATTATCAGCGAATTGTGAGTGTGGCCTGTCCTATGTCAGGGGTCTTCATCTCCTTTATTCAACAATCCAAAAATCATATGTTATCATTTTGTTGTATTATATTGATTTGATGTTCTGTTCATTATAGTGAAAAGTGTAATTATTGACTCATTTTAATTATTCAGCTAATTTGAGACCAAATGTTGGTTTATAGTTATTGATAAACATCTTACGCATAAGTGGCTGACACTATTTAGGTAAACAGTCATTATTCAGGTGAAATTAGTTCCGTGTTGATTCAGTTCAGTTCAATGACTGTCTAAAGTTCATAAATTATGGAAAGAGTTCAATTAATCTATAAAGCAGCTCTGGAGAAAGCAGTGATGTCATAATCCAGCTCAGTTTAGTTCTCATCCAATAGTGTCAGTGCAGTCAAGTCAATAATATGGCAGATTAAGTGTCCTCATCTAAGCATACCAAATTGAGACGGTGGCAAGTAACCCAAACTCCATCGGTCACAAAACCTTGGGGAAAAAGCAGGCTCAGTCGGGGGACCAGGGGGCGCATTACAGAAAGATCCTAACTTTAGAATCCTATCTTATCTGTTTGATAACGATGGCAATTTCAGTTAGGACCCAATTTAGGACAAAAGCTATTACAAAATCACATTTCTTAAGTGTATAATCTTATCTTAACTACGGATAGGAAAATGGTATGGCTGGAACACACTCTAAAAAGTTGGTAAAAGGAGTGTAAAAGGAGCATATCAGACTTTGCAAGCAAAGATGGGTCGTCACTTTGTGCCAAATATCATGAGAAAATTTTCAAACAATTCAATAATCACATTTCTCAATGCAAGATTGCACCATCTACCGCACATAACATTGTGAAAAGATTCAGAGAATCCAGAGAAATCTCATGTACATGTAAGGCAAGGCAGGAAACCTCTGTTGAATGTGTATGACCTTTGAGCCCCCAGATGGCATTGCATGAGAAACATCATGCTAGTCTGTTAAATAAAGCCAAATGTGCTCAGAAAACCATTGTCACTTAACATCGCATCAAGGCATGCCACTTGAATCTGTTACGCAAGGAGAAATCAATAGATCAGTTCTATGCATAGATGCCAGCGAGTTCTCTGGGCCTGGGCTCATCTCAGATGATCCAAAACATAGTGGAAATCTGTGCTACGGTCAGATGAGTCCATATTTCAGCTTGTTTTTGGGAAAACAGACATTGAGTTCTCATTCCCAAAGACGAAATGGACCATCCAGACTTTCATCAGCGACAGGTACAAAAGCAAACATCTGCCATGGTATGGGGGTGCATCAGTGCAAATGGCAATCACAATGTAAATATGTCACACCCTCACAGCAGAAAGTCTGTCTCCTGTGTTCCTCAGCCTCCTGTCACTCAAAGGGTGGGAGAAAAAAGGCTGGGACACAACAACTTGAGTGCAAAATTAAGAGAGAAACCCCTTCAGGTGTCATGATTGTCTGAAGCAAGACAGCAAATGCTCAGATTGAACTAAAAGCTCCTGGTTGTCAAGAAAATTCAAGACACATATGCCCTGGAGTTGTAATGATGCCAGAGCAGCATCCATGCACTTAGTTAAGGTATGAGGCCAGGCCAAATGGAAGAACCTAGAATTGGTAAGCCTTGCCCCTAAAAGCAAACCTGAGAAACTTCCTGTGTTCTAGAGTGAAGTTTAGAAGTAAGCAGATCTCGTGATTAGGCATACACCACCATTCTTTTTTTTTGTAGACTGATCTCATGAAATGGCGTATGTATGACACGCCAATTCGTATTTCCATTTTTGGCGTGTTATCAACACGCATAATCGCTTTTCAGCGTGTTTATCAACGCCGTTGATTTACGTTACATTACTGTATATAAATATATATGACCTACCCCAACCGCGTCCCTAAACCTACCCATCACTCGGGTTAATACCATTTATGAGTGTTCCCCTACCATCCTAGGAAAAAAAATATTGCTCCCCAGATGTAAATATACATTTTCCTCAGTTTCGCTCGGACATTTAACGGCGTACACATACACGCGGAATCACTCGGACGTTTAACGGCGTACACATACACGCGCGTGGACATACACGCGGAAAGCTGAAAATGCGTATTAATAACACGCCACTTGACTTGAAAGTGGCGTGTATGTTTACGCAAAGTCATGATGTCATGTTGGTGTGTCATAAAATCAGAGTCTCTGAGCAACCTACCATTGTGGGGAGCATGTCAGCTGTAGTTGGATTGCATATCCTTCTCTAAGGTTTGAAGAACCTAAGAAGACATATTTGATAGAAGTCACCCCACTGTCAAATGAGCTGATAGAGGCATCAGACGTTTCAAAGTCAGCACTGTGACCCATACTAGGCAATATGATTGACTGACTGCAGACCGGAAAATATCTACATCTGCAGTCAGCATGTGAAATTTGAGGAGCAGAGATTAATTCTGTGTCCTAGTTTGCCTGAACCAGACCCTGAAGTTGCTGACTCAACTTGAGTGGCCCAGAATACACCATGAGTGGAACAACAACATAGTGGTTGTAAAAACCAAGGCACATCTCTGTTAGAGTATTTGTAACAAACAGACAGGAGACAGCGGGCTCTTAACATGGAAGCTTTACTGAAACTCACATTCCCCTGCGCACATTACACATCCAAAACATCCTACCAGTACATCTCCCCCTTTTAGCTAAAGAACGTTCCCTGCATTAACATAACATATTACTGCACTATTACTTTCTCATTCAGTCCATTCCTTCCCCTTCTTTTTATTTTTATTTATTTTAGTAAAACAATGTCTCTGTAGGAGTAAAACAAAACACAGGTATTATTACTAATTTTCATTACTTATTACTATGTTTCAACAGAAGAAAGGGAAATAACCTCAGAACGGACAATAACAAGTCAAACTCTAAAGGTTTAATCTTAATGGTGGTCTGATCACCCTGCCCACTCTGCTTCTAACACAGTCCCTAATCCCTCTTGGCTGTGAAGGAACTGCTCTCAGATGGGAACGGTGTCTTCTCAAACTACCAGACTGCCCTTCTACAATGTAGGAACGTGGAGCATCAGCAGGACTCATGACTATGCCTGGGTTTGGCACATTCTTAATCCAGACTGATTGTCCAGACTGTAGAGCAGGTTTTGTATGTGCTCTGTGGCGTTTATTGTACCACTTAGTCTGTTTTACCTTCAACTCTTTGTCTTTTCTTTTGAAGGTGTTGAGGTTTGGCCAGGCTGGTTTCAGTGTGGATGGACTCACTGGGAGAGTAGTTCTGATGTTCCGTCCCATCAGGAGTTGAGCAGGTGAAGCTCCTGATGCTAATGGCGTAGCTCTGTAAGACATAAGTGCTTTGTGAGGGTCCTCAGCTTTACGCAGTAGTGTTTTAACAGTTCTCACTGCTCTTTCCGCTTCTCCGTTGCTTTGAGGATAGTGCGGGCTGCTGGTTACATGATGGAAATCATAGTCTTTTGCAAAGTCAGCAAAGTCTGATGCTGCGAACTGAGGGCCATTGTCTGTAACTAGGACCTCTGGGACCCCGTGGCGAGCAAACATCGCTTTGAGCTTCTCCATCACATTTCTTGATGTTGTTGAAGTGAGAGAAGCTACTTCTATGTAGCGTGAAAAGTGGTCTATCAGCAGAACATAATCACCCTTGTTCCAATGGAAAAGATCTGCTGCCACTCTCTGCCATGGTTGTGAAGGTAATGGAGTGGTCAACAGGGGTTCTGGGTAACTGTAGCTGTTTTTGACACATGTTTCACACTGACTTACTTTGTCTTTGATTTGCTTTGTTATACCTGGCCACCATACTGACATTTGCGCTCTTGCCAAGCATTTAGTGATGCCTTGATGTCCCTGGTGCAACCTCTCTAGGACTTCTTTTTGCATACTGCCAGGTATCACTAGTCGTTTTCCCTTCATCAGCAAACCCTCTGCATTGAGCAGGTCATGTCTGTGTTGCCAAAACAATGCTAGGTGTGGTGGAACACTCTTTTTTCCATCCCAACCTTTACGTACAAGAGAACTTAGCTGTCTGCACACTTCGTCCTCTTCCTGAGCCCTCTTTATTTGAGCAAGCTTGGTAGGTGTTGCTGGCAATTGTTGAATGACATGATCAACACTCACTTTTACCTCTTCCTCTCTTTTTAGGTCTGCTTCTGATGGCTCGTCTTTGAGTGGAGCTCTGGAGAGTGTGTCCGCTGTGATCAGATTTTTTCCAGGAACGTGCATGATCGTGTAGGAGAACCGCAGGAGTCGTAGACGAAATCTTAATATGCGTGGAGGCAGGTCATCTAGCGATCTCGAGCCAAGTAGACTGACTAGTGGCTTGTGGTCAGTCCTGACCACAAAATCCAGTCCCAGAAGATAGGTTTGAAATCTTTCACAGGCCCACGTGATTGCTAGGGCCTCCTTCTCAATTTGAGCATATCTTTTATCCGTAGGCGTCATGCTCCTCGAACTGAAAGCAACAGGTCTCCATTCACCTGTAGGCTGCAGCTGAGATAATACTCCTTCTAATCCAAAGAAAGACGCATCAGCTGAAACTCTGGTATGTCGATCTGGACAGTACTGTGCTAATATACTGCCGAAGAACTGAGTTCTTGCTTCAATTTTTCAAAAGTTTGTTGTTGTGGACTCCCCCACACCCAGACGTTTTCAGCTTTGAGCAGGTCTCTGATAGGTCCAGTCAACTCTGCAATGTTGGGTGAAAATTTTCCAACATAATTCACCATGCCAAGGGATCTCTTGACATCAGCCGTATTTTTAGGCTCTGGCATTTCTTTGATAGCTTTTATTTTGTCTGGGTCAGCTTGTATGCCTTCTGCACTGACAATGTGTCCTAGGAACCTAACTTGAGGCACTGCAAATTGACATTTTTCGTTCAGTGTCAACCCTTTCTGTTCCAGATGGTTCAGAACCTTAATAAGTCTTGCATCATGTTCTTTATGTGTAGCACCGAACACCAGGATGTCATCTGCGTGGCACGGTGTGCCCTCCAGGCCCTCCAGCAGTTGTGTCAACCGTTTCTGAAAGTGTTCAGGTGCTGAGGAAATGCCAAATGGAAGGCGGTTAAAACAGTATCTTCCATAAGGCGTAATGAAGGTAGTGAGCGGGACCGAATCTTTATGCAAAGGAATTTGCCATAATCCAGCAGTAGCATCCAACTTAGAGAACACTGTTGCGCCTGACAGTTTAGCCAGTGTTTCATCAACTGCAGGAAGAATATGTCTCTCTCTGCAGACATTGCTATTTAGATGTGTTAAATCAACGCAGATTCGAATCTTGCCATTTGGTTTCGGCACTATCACCATACCTGAACACCACTCAGTTGCTTCTTCAATGGGCGTTATAACTCCTATATCTTCCATTCTTTCTAGCTCCTCTTTCACTCTATTCATCATGGGCAAGGGCACTCGACGAGGGGCAGCCAGAGCAAATGGAGTGGTTAACTCTTTGAGTTAGATTTTTTATTCTCCTTCCAATTTTCCAAGTCCTGTGAAGACTTTTGGGAACATCTCTTTGTAGTTCGGATCTGCTGTTTGCATTGCATCCACTGTGTGAAGTAAGTCCAGCTCTTTTATGGCTGGTAGTCCAAGGAGAGGGGACACCAGTCTTGGTATCACAAACACTGGGTGTTTTATCACTCTTCCCAGATGACAAAGTGATGCTTTAAACTGCCCTCTCACCTGCCCTCTTGACATGTTGCTTGGTCCACACAGCTTTTTGTTCGGAGGGCTGAGAACACCATGGCTCATCTTTGAGTACATGCTCTCTGGGATGGCTGTCACTGCTGCTCCTGTGTCCAGTTTGAAAAGAATTTGCTCGCCGTTCACTGCAATTAACTTTTGCCAGACATCAGTCGAATTCTCAGACTTTACGACTCCCAGGAACACAGTCTCTATGCTCTCCGTCTCATCACAATGATATATTTCCTCCAGTCTTTTCTTTGTTTTGCAGACTGCAGCGAAGTGGCCTTTTTTGTTGTACTTCCTGCACTCAGCCTCCCTCGCTGGACAGCTATTCAGTGAGTGTGCTTGTGGCTTTCCACATCTGCCACATCCCTTGCTGGCTTCATTGTGTTTTGTACTGTCTTGTCGTCTTTGCAGTCCTTTATGTGCAAATCTTGGTTTCATTTTGTATTTTAACATGTCCATGTTTACCTCATTTTAGTCACCGCTTGCTTGTCTTAAGATCGTCTGCTGCTTTTTTATTTCTTCACTTTGTCTTATCTTTGTGATGGCTTTAATGAGTGTGAGCTCATTCATGCTTGTTCTGTTACAGTAATTGTCAAAGTTAATAATAATAATTAAAGAGTAAATGTTTGGTTGCATCAAGGATGCTTGCTCACTGAAGGAGCTATCCGTGCAGCCAGTCGTTGGATCATTGGGGGCAAGAAGCTTGTGAGTAACATCATATACCATTGTGTCAAATGCCGAAAACTTCGTCCACCTCCAAATTCTGAAAATGGCTTGTAGGCCTTGGTGTCTACTGATCCAAATTACCAGTTTCTCCTCACACCTTCTGGTATCCTCACACAGAAAGTGTGCACCCCTGTCACTCAATCTTTTGCAGCGTCAAGTCCAACATCTAGTTAACATATTCTGGGATAGATGGAGGAAACAGTTTCTGTCTTTACTACAGACACGTAGGAAGTGGAAATCTGATCAACCCATCGGCAATTAGGGTAACATTGTGCCCCTCAAATGTAGCCAAGCCAAAATAAATGAATGGCCAATGGGAACTATTACGCAGGTCTTTCCAAGCAAATGCAAAAAATAAAAATGTTTGCAAGGTGGAAATAAAAGCTCCTAGACAAGATGGCACCAAGCTCTTCCGTAGACGCGTAAGAGGGATTGTCATACTCCTTCCTCCTGAATCCAAGTTAAAGTAATGTCAACAAGCAGTTATTTATTGGTGGTGCTCAATCATGCCAGGCGGGGAGTGTTCTGTTACAGTAATTGTCAAAGTTAATAATAATTAAAGAGTAATTGTTTGGTTGGTCGTTTGTCTGCCCCTACTGGCTGTTCTGAGGATAATGCATTATAGATCTGAAATTATCATGACTGATCAGATGACCACAGGTCTCCTTGGCCTTTAGTAACTTCGTTGTTTTACCCTACCCTTATTATTAAAATCTGGAAAGAGACATTCCGTGTCTGTGAAGTTGATGAGGGGAGTTTAGCTTGCTGTTGAAGTATACAGAGGATGTATATGGAGGACAGTACAATGTTACTGTCCATATTGTGACATTTCCCCCTATTGTGATGCTAAAAAACAAACAAAAAACAAACATAATATGGACCCGTTCTACACTGAAACTGCTGTAAAAAGGGTTTGTATAATGATAAATCATTTCATTCCAGTTTCTTAGTTTTCATAAAAGCTGTTGTTTTAACTACATTTTCAAGCTCAACATTTTTACCCAAACTACTGCATGAGGCAGTTTGTAAAAGTTAGCAATAACCACAAACCATTATTTGGTCATAAACTAGCTGAGTGACAGCTTCATTTAGGGTTTATATTTCAATCCTGCAGCCAATTTTAGTTAGCCTGACGTCGTCATACTCAGATTCTAGTCAGAATGTGAGTCTGATACTGCTCCATTGAGCTTTGATTATGGGGCGTGTTTCAACCGAACCAGGAAAGAAAATGCCTCTGCACTCAATTGGATAGACCTACAACCAATCAGAGCAACGGAGTAAGTGACGTATGTTTTTCATTCATGTTTCCGATCGACAAATGCCTTGATCGCGGTTCTCTGTTCCTCTTTTAAAATGAATGCACTGTCGATATCTCCTATAACAGACGCGATGGCGGAATCTACACATGATGTTTCGTAAACAAAGTTCGGGAGAAGCACGTTCAAATAATCAATCCAATCAACTTGTCATCAAACGATTGCCATGCCTACCTTATCAGCATGAGAGGAAGCATATATTTATTCACTCTGTCAACTCACCTAACATTCCTTGACAGTTTTCAGCATCCCCCCTATCACTCTCGGCTTGTTCTTCCACAGCCTGGAATACGGGGGGAGTACCCTGGGTTCGGGCCGAATACCGAGCCCGCCCTCTCCTCGGACAGCACCCCAAATATGCATTTATTCTATCTGACTTATTTATAAGTGTGAAATCTAAATTCTCCAGAGGCAGTCATCTTTTCTTTTACTGTCTATGCATCTTTGTTGTAAACGAATTCAACCCAAGCGCTCTTTGATGACGTGGATGATTACGTTACCGTTGCTCATCTGTCCATCATCGATTAAAGCCCGCCCTGCCGGCAATTTGATTGGCTCGGCCTTCTGGGAGCCGAGCATAATTACTCCTCAACGGATCGAGTCCAGACCGAACTTCCCGACCAAAAAATATTGTGGGCGGGGTTCGGGCTGGCACCCAGGCTAAATTTTAGTTAAAAATGGCAAACCTCAGAAATTAGTTGGGTTTATTAGTTGCTGATGTAGCAATCATTATTGAATAGCTTAATTAAGCATGAATTAAGGCATATTAGTGCACTCAAAATAACTAATGTAATAACTTAAATGTAATATTTATTTTGTCCTTTTGAGATTTAAATATTTTGTGAAGGTTAAGCAACTCCATTCAATGACAATTAGTTTAATTAAAGTAACACTATGTAATCTTCCAAACTGTGTTTTTGTCTTATCCTGAATCACTAATAATGAACAATTCTCTTCTTCAGATAAACCTGAAGCTGAAGGAATGGGGGATTGAAAAGGAAACAAGAGTGGCATGGAGAGTTCAGCCAAATGGAAATGTGTTTTCACGTGCTTGAAAACTAAATATTAGTTATACAATTGTAAATTGATTTATCAAATTATTGGGATTTGCAAGAAATTATGGACTTTTCTCTCTCTTACACTCTCCTCAAGTGCACTTAGTTTGAGGGGGCAACAGAGGTGGCTCACTTTGACTCCAGCTGTGTTCTCAGAAGGATTGACACTGTTTCAGTACATATTAAAAATATTATAATTCTGTTAATTCAGCAATACACGTAAAAAGTATATTGGTGTATGATTATGATATATTGTAAACTCTTTCAACAATCTTAAAACATGGCTTAATCACTTTCATTTTAATTGTTAAATTCAA
This sequence comes from Abramis brama, assembly GCF_963993115.1. NCBI lineage: Eukaryota > Metazoa > Chordata > Actinopteri > Cypriniformes > Leuciscidae > Abramis > Abramis brama. The sequence goes on along the minus strand of NC_139966.1, from coordinate 34,633,715 downwards.
GTTTTATTTCAGTACAGCTTTGATTTCATTGAACAGTGGGGGGTGTCATTCTGTTTCCTGATAAAAATATTTTTTTTTGGTTTGCTTGTAACAAAACACTTTTTTGTTTGAAAATTTAGTGTACAGCTATATTAATAAAATATGTTTAATGTTTTCTTTATTATTTGTTCTAAAAAAATGACTAAGTAATGTTGTTCAAGATCATTTTCTGTATGCATAAATAAAATAAATAAAATGCTACACTGTAAAAAATGTTCGTAATTTGAACGGTAAAATACTGTAAAAAAGCAACAGAAAAGAAATGTTAATTGCTTAACAGTATGTACCCTTATTATATACCGTGAAAAACTGTAATAGCTCTCACGGGACATTTCATGTAGTTTTACAGTAAAATACTGTTAAATGTACGGATTTTGGAATTCGTTTTCAATTTTTTCAATTTTTATGTTTTACATCATTGAACAAAAATTTATGGTAAAAAACTGCTAGTTGTGGTTGACAGTCGTTTACCGTAAAAATACGGTAGAAATATGTATGTTTTACACCACTGAACTAAAGTTTACGGTAAAAAACTGCCAGCTGGTTGCAAGTGCTTTACCGTAAAAAATACGGTAGTAATATTTTAGGTTTTATGGCATTGAAATAAACCTGCCAGCTGTAATTAAAAAATGTTGTATGTACAATTCGTCATAAAAGTTATTATTGAGAATAGGGGTTATGCGCAACATTCTTCCGGGTTCTATAAAACGGGCTTAACTACTTCCGGCCATCAGCTACTGAGGTAAACACAGCGTAGTGATGGCGACCTTCTAAAGCCGGTGTTTACAGGAGCTGCCCTTAATATCAATTTTTATGTAAAGATTTACTAATACTGCCATATTGTTTGTACATGAATAATTGTTCAATAAAAAAATAAAAAAAATTCCGATGGACACCGTATTGTCAAACGGACGTCCAGAGCACCGAGTACTCTGCTAGGCAAGGGGTTTAAGTTTTACGCCTCCTCATTTATTCATAATTATGAAGGTAGGCTATGTAGTATATGTAGCTTTTGCTAATGGCACATGATATAGCTTTATGTAACTATAAGCATGCTATATATACTTATAGTAACTATAAGTAACTATACTTGTATGCTATCAGTAGTTTAGCCTTTTATTTTTGCTCACAGACGATTAAAATAATCAAATGAAGACTGCAATTTAGCGATGGGTTTATAGTACCAACAGTATAATTACTACGATGTCCTGTGTGTTTATGCTGGTCAAACCTTCAATTATGTATTATTGACCCGCGGCGCCCCTTCCCGTTCCCGTCCGAGGTCTCGGTGTGGCCGGGTGTGCTCGGTCCCTCTCCCCCGCCATTATAATAAGCGAAAATGAAGTTACCTCAGAGATCACCTACCGCTGCAGATGTGTACGGAAGTGAAAAGCGGAAATGCTTAGACCTGTTTTCCGGTTCGAACGCTGGGCGCTCCGCATAACCCCTATTACCAGAGGTTTAGACGTTGATGTTTTATTGAAAATAATAAAGTTTGAAGTCACCATTATGGAGATGAGTGTTTGCTTTAGTTGGGCTCTTCGCTCTTGAGCCTTGAACTTTTAATGTTAGCATTTCTCTGACTGCTTTAACTGTGTTTTTCAAAACACATTTGTTATGGCATGAACATCAGAGAGAAAATTTTATCAGGTGTTGTTAGCTATTTATTGATGATGTTAAAATCATCATATAGTGGCCTAATTTACTGATCTCATACAGAGCCTTATCTTTCATAATGTGAGGAATGTTAAATATATTTCATGTTATTGAGTATAATAGTTCTGTGACACTATGCATGCAAGCTAGCAGCGACAATCTGAAGAACTTTAAAAACCACATGATGTACAAAAAAGGTTTTAAACTTAGACTGCATGCTTTAGACCAACACAGACATCAAGAATCAGCGTATTAATCTCAACAATGGTGACAATCAACAAAATAATCAGATAAAACTCTGAACATCACAAAACAAGCTACTAAAAAGTTGCAACAAAAACAACAGCAAAAATAAAAGCAGAGAATGATAATAAAATAAATACTGCGGCAAATCAGCATAATTTATTCATGCTGCAATGCATGCTGGGAGATATTGGTGAGTTTTGATTGATGGCTCCAATCATGCACTGCACTTTTATCATCACCATTGTTGAGATTCATATGCTGATTCTTGATGTCTGTGTGTGTCTAAAAGACACAGTAGTCCAAACCTTTATTGTGTGCAGACGTCTTAAGATCATAACAACAATGATGGATCTCATGCAATAAAATTATAGAGTTATTACAATCAATAATGTAACATCATTATAAAGATAAGACTCTAAATGAGCTCAATAAATAAGGCAACTACATGATGATTATGTAATCATCAATATACAGCCAACATCACCTGATTAATTTTCTCTCTGATTTTCTTGCCATAATCAATGTGTTTTATAAACACAGTTACAGCAGGCAGAGAAAAACTAATGTTCTAAATTCAAGGGTCAAGACCCCAATAAAGCAAATACTGATCACCATCATGGTAACTTCAAATGAAACATTAAATCATCAACATCTAAACCTCTGTTAATTCTCAAACAGACCTGTAAACGTCTGACAGAAATAAAGTCAGTCTGGTTAGTAATAAGTGAAGCTGGTAATGCTGTTTGTGGAGTTGTTTAATCCTCCTCTGCTGAGATCTTCAGAAATTTAATGTCTTCTTTTCTCTCTTTCATCTAAGGATGTGGCTGAAGTCAGTTGTAGTTCTTGTTGTTTCTCTATATTGACATTCCCAGAATTCCCTGCGTGACACTTCACATTTGATGTTATTTCATTTAAACAATTATGTTTCTTCTTAGTTTTTGTTATCAGTTATGTACATTTGGGGTTTATATTACATTATATATTGTTTAATGAACGTTTATGGCATTATTTGGAGTCATGTGTGTGTCACCATGATGGTGTTTTGTATTTATGTGTATGACACTGTGCATATATATAAATGTGTGCCTCAGCTTGTGGAAAACTAATGGTGAACTTTGAATCATAATGTGTTTTTTCTTTTTTACCGCCTGTATTATTATGGTGGTTATCATTACAAAGATATAAAGCAGATTTTAATAGTTTCTTACTATTATTGTCCTGGTCATGACTTTAAACTGACCCAGCAGGGGCTAACATGGGTAGCCTACCAGAAGATCATTAATCAATATGAATATGGGGACTATGTGAACGTAACTGCTGACCGATCCATGGCGGTATAATCATGGAAACAACTTCTGTGCAAGAGGACTTGTAACCCAGCACAGTCGTACCTACTTGCGCTTGCGGGAAAAACTACAACGTATGCAAAACATGACAGCAAAACCAAAAGATCCGGGAACCGACCCGACACGCACTGACAACCTGGAGTCTGGGATTGATCCCATTATGAAGGAGTGTGGCCAAAGCGGACTTATCCGACGCCACGCGCCCGATCCGACTTCAGGTAGACGAGCACCCTTCGCCCAGGCATTTACCGTTGCCTCATTCAACGTGCGGACCCTGGCCGACTCAAAACCACGCCGTGGCTGTGCAAACATCAGCCACAAGCTGGAGCAGATCATCGCCGGCTGCAACTCTACCAAAATTGACATCATCACCATCCAAGAACATCGACTCAGCTCAACAGAGCCGATCACAACAAAATGCCGAACAGACTCTGGGTCATACGAACTCAACACACGATTGCCATGGAGTAGCCGTTCTTTACAACAAACGAATAGCTCCAATGGTCCGATACATCGAGTACAAATCAGATCGCATAATCGCCACACATCTAGAAGGCAACCCACGAATGTGCATTATATCTGCTTACGCGCCAACAGACTGCGATGATAAACAGCCAAAAGACGCCTTTTACAATGATCTCAAAGATATCGCCCTCAAACAACCGCTACACACACTGACCATCATTGCAGGCGACTTAAACGCCTGCATCGGCAAGGACAGTTAAGACACCAACCCTAGGCAAGTTGGACCTCATTGCATGCACAACACAACAACTGACAATGGCGAACGCATGCTCGAACTATGCGAACTAGCAGACCTTCGACCAGCGCATACACACTTTCCAAACAGGAAAAGTCGGCTACTCACCTACTGTTCACCAAAGGGCGAGTGGTCACAACTTGACCACATGTTGATCTCGACAAAGTGGTGGAAATCACTCAAAAACTACCGCGCTTACAACACAATCGACGTCGGCTCCGACCACAAAGTAATGAGCGCAAACTTCAAACTGAGCCTAAGAGCACCAAAACAACCAACCAACAATCTATGCAAGTTCAACTGGGAAAGACTAGCAGAAACGGAAATCAAAGAGTCTTTCAATTGCGAGCTTAAGAATCGGTTCAGCTTGCTAATGGACGAAATGGAAGCCCTACCAAGTAAAACTGCCAAGATCCAGCAACACGCTGACGCACTGGATGCTGCTCTACGCGATACAAGCGAAAAAGTACTTGGAAAGAGGCGCAAAGCAAAGTTTGCGAGCTGGGTCACTGCTGAAACTCTCACACTACTCGACATCTGCAACAAGGTCAGGGCAAAGTACAAGCAAACACGATTGCCCTCGCACAAAATGACGTGGCAAAGCCTGCAGAACCAAGTGTCTGACGCATTCACACATGACGAAGAAGCGCATCTCGGCCACCTGCTTGAAGCGCTTGAGAACGCAGACAAGAAGAGAGAACACGGCAAAACCTGGAAGATCGTCAATCAGATCTCAGGCGACGACAATAAGGCTGACCCAAGCAAAGTAAAGAAACTCGATGGATCAATGCCCAAAGATAAAAACGATCTACTCAAAGGCTGGCGCGAGTACTTCGATTCACTGCTAAACAACAAAAACAAAAACGCAGATCAAACAGTCCACCCAGTTCCATCACCCGACTGTACTGACATCAAAACTGCTCAATTCAATCGATCCGAAATAGAGCAAGCAATCGAAGACCTAAAGCGCAACAAAGCGCCTGGACCAGACTACGCAATGACAGCTGAAGTGCTCAAAGACGGCGGCGATTTCATAGTCGACGAGCTGCTCTATATCTGTCAAATGGTCTACGAAAACTGTCACGCACCCACTCAATGGACATCGAATCTCATCATACCTCTGCCGAAGAAAGGAAACCGGCAGCTAATGACAAACTGGCGCGGAATCACCCTGACATCAATTGCAGCAAAAGTGTACAATCGCATGATCTTAAATCGAATTCGTCTGCCCATCGACATTATGCTCAGAAAGAACCAAGCAGGCTTCAGAACAGGCCGCAGTTGCATTCAGCAAATTCCTATTCTGCGACGAATAATGGATGGAGCATATGCACAAGATATCCCACTTTACATCACATTCATCGACTTCAAGAAGGCCTTCGATTCAATCGACAGAGAAATGATGTTCGCCATCCTCCGACACTACGGCATTCCAGCAAAGATTGTTGATGCAATTCGGGTGTTGTACGATGACTCGAAAAGCCAGGTATACCTGCAAGGCCAGTGCTCCGAGCCATTCAAAATCACAACAGGTGTACTTCAAGGTGATGTCTTAGCACCATTTCTATTCATCATAGTCATCGACTATGTCTCAAAACTATCAGCTAACGAATTTGGATATCTTACACACAAAGGCAAAAAAACAGACGGAAGTTACAGAACTTTACACGCATCAACTCGCGTGCTAAGTCACAAAGTGAATGACCTAGCTTTTGCCGACGACATCGCCCTACTTGAAGGAAACGCAGAGCAACAACAAAAACAAGTCACCGCACTCAAAATACAAGCATGCCAAGTAGGCCTAGAGATAAATATCAACAAAACCGAGCAAATGCGCCTGAACATACAGCAAGACGCAACTCCTGCTCCCACACTCAAGATAGATGACCAAGAGGTAGCCATCGTAAATGACTTCAAATACCTAGGCGCCTACGTAGGATCAACAAACAAAGACGTCAATGTTCGAATCGGTTTAGCTTGGGTAGTGTTTTACAAACTCAAATCCATCCTAAAAGCACCCAAGACCAAGATCAACTTCAAGATTCGACTCTTCAAAGCCGCTTGCATCTCCATCTTGCTTTATGGCTGCGAAACATGGATCCTCACTAAACATCTAGCGAATCGACTCGACGCATATGCAACAAACTGTTACCGCATCATGCTTGGTATAGACCAGAAGAACGATCATATCACAAATTAACATTTATACGAGACGGTTCAACAGGTGCCAATAAGCACAACTATATGCGATCGCCAGCTCAAGTTCACAGGCCACTGCATTCGCATGGCAGAAGACAAACCGGTCAAACGTTTCATCTTATATGAGTCACAGATCAAACCAACAAACAGGCGCGGGGCACCACGAACATCGTACCGCAAACAAATATCACGCCACATCACCGACAAAAGCATGATCACTCTCAGCGAAAAGGAAATCAGCGAGTTGGCAAAGAACCGGAAACAATGGAACTGTCTTTTTGCCGCGCCTAGGCAAAAGATACCGAAAGGAGGGAAACCTCTCGTCAACCTCTAGCCCAGCTCGACTGATGATGATGATGAATAGTTTAGTGAAAATGATACTGGCATCCAAGCTGATATTTTGTTACCGTAAATTTCACAGGTTTTCTTTACATTGTGTTTTTTTGCCCGTAAGTCCCGTAAAACATAAAAGGTTGCCGCCATATTTTTTACGGTAAAATACTGGCAACCACAGCTGCCGGTATTTTAACAGTATACAGCACCTTTAATATTAAGTCCCTTTGTAGATATGTATGCACACCACACACATAGAAACTCATATATAATGTACTTTAGGCCTTCTGACAAAAGTTAATTTAGTTCTAATTAGTATTTCTATTTATTTAGTAATTTAGTTAATGAAGGGTGTAACTTTTCATTATTCATCAACTTTAATTTCACATAAAATTGTGAAAAAAAAAAAAAAAAAAAAACTCTTTTTAGTCATGCATCCAATTTCAGAAATCATGAATCATCATTCATTGAGATGAGGGAATGCAGTCTTGCACAGCAGCTTTCCTTAGACAGTTCGTTTTGTTCTGCGTCATTTTTAGGGCGTGAAAATATAATGTCGATCTCCCTACAATGTGCAAACTGCTAAACTGCACCTTTATGCAGATGATACTGTGATATATTCAGTTGCCCCTTCATTGAGCCAAGCCATAAATTACCTTCAATTAGCCTTTCAACAGCTTCAAGTCTCACTACATGGCCTTAAGTTAGTGCTAAATACTAAGAAAACCAAATTTATGACGTTTTCAAGGGCTCGTTCACAATCCCCAGATAATATAACTATTAACACACTAAATGGGGACTTAATTGAAAATGTTTCATCATACAAGTATTTAGGTTTTTGGCTGGACAACAAACTTTCTTTTAAAGTTCATGTTGAAAAGCTTGTAAAAAAAACTGAAACTAAGACTGGGGGTTTTTTTTAGGAATAAGGCTTGTTTTAACCTGTTAGATAGAAAAAAACTTGTGCAGGCTACTTTTTTAAGTGTTTTGGACTATGGTGATGTTGTCTACATGCATGCTGCCTCTAGAACTCTCCACTTTTTAGATTCTGTGTATCATAGTGCTCTGCGCTTTCTAACTAACTCTGGTTCCCGTACTCATCATTGTACGCCGTATGAACTGATTGGTTGGCCGTCACTAAGTCTACGTAGACAACTTCATTTGCATATTTTTCTATACAAGGCCATGTTAGGTAAACTGCCGGCATATTTATGTAATCTTCTTAAGAAGAATTCCAGCAGTTTTCATCTTCGTTCCACCAGATGGCTCTCTTACCAGGTTCCAAGCCTTTTCTTACTTTGCGCCATGGTCTTAATAATTTGCAAAACTTGCTACATCTAAATGATTTAGTCCCATTAAACGAATTTAAGACCATGTTAAAATGCCATATAACTCAAAAATGTAACTGCCATATGTGACCTGTTCCTTTTTATGTGATGCTTGTTTGGTTGTTTTGACTATGTTGTATTTGTATTTAAATTGTAACTGGTGTGCCGTCTTGAGATTCTGTCTCAAGGGACTTCCTGGTTAAATAAAGGTTAAATAAATGAAAATAAAATACAATAACAGACCGGCGGCGTGTAAAACTTTTGAACATATTTTAAAAAGGCTTTGGTACGGTGGCCAAGAGAGCTCAACGTGCTGCAACTTAAGAAAACACATGCAAATAGAAAAAAACACACGCAAATTAATAAAACATCTTCATCAGTTTCACAACACACGTGTGCTCCAAATACTCTCAACACAACCAAATACAGAAATGCGCTGCAAAAGTTCACAACACAACCAAATACAGAAACGCGCTGCAAATAACACAGACCACAACGGAAATGTTTCCAGGGGACCCCAATAAGTGACGAACCCGGCTGGGATGTGCTTATTGCTCGTGAGCATCCCTATGCCCTACTCCCTTCAAAGGGCAGACGGCAGAGCCCTTGAAGTGGGACTTTGGAGTGAGCAGGGCACTCGTGTGCCATTATGTAGCCATTTGGAACGCACTTGATAAAGGGAGCAACGAAAAACAACGTAATTTCCTCATTATTTTCACCTGGGATGTTCCCATGACAACGCAGCATGGTGTCCATAAGCTGAATAGCTGTTCTTACGACAGAAATATAATGCTGTTAACATAACGGTTGCAAATATATATATTATTATTATTATTATTTTTACAAAAAGGCTTTTAAAATATGCGTTATATATATTTGTGTGAGTGTCTCAACTTTAAAACTCTGGACCCATTACCTAACATTACTTATGAAACTTTTCTTTATGAAAATTGAAACATAACATGACAAAATTTGTAACTGATGTATAGATTAATATCTTTCCCACATGTTCTTTTTCTCTATCTTTTTTATTTATTTATCTATTTTAGTTTTCAGCTCATTTTTTTTTTTCCTCATTTGTATTCTGATGACATTGAACATATTGTTAATACATTTTGTATATTGTATGCAAAGTTGTATGTCATAAAAATGTAATGTTTTGCAAAAAAACAAGAAAAAAAAGTTAAAATAAAATAAAATAAAGACTTTTGAGCTGTAAGCACGTCCCAGCCGGGTTTGTCACTTATTGGGGTCCCCTGGAAACATTTCCGTTGTGGTCTGTGTTATTTGCAGCGCGTTTCTGTATTTGGTTGTGTTGTGAACTTTTGCAGCATGTTTCTGTATTTGGAGCACACGTGTGTTTTTTTCTATTTGCATGTGTTTTTTTAGTTGCAGCGCGTTGAGCTTTCTCGGCCACCGTACTTTGGTGTGAACTTCACATACTTTTGAAAATCCAGTGTTTAGTTGATCCCGATAAGCGCTCAGTCACAATTGTTAACATGGTGGCTTTCTTCTTCCATGAGGGATGGTTAAAAAGCACGACACATGTCAGATGACGACTTTGAAACTCCTGGAGGTTTCAAAGAGACTAGAGGGAATGAGACATACTTAGATGCTTAGACATACATAAATGAGACATACATTCTCTGTTACTGTCAGGGACTATTTTTGTAGCAGAATACAATTTATACAGCAGAATACAGTAGCAGAATACAGAATACAGAAAACAATTTAATAATTGTACTTCAAAAAAGTAACATTATCACATATATTTTTGACTTTTTGTATTGTGTGGTAAGTAACTGTCAAATCAATAAGGTACTTGAGGAGTGGTATTGTGAGCTCCGCTTTGTTTTGTGACTAACAACGTCCTTCAGCCATGACAGTATTCACAATACAGCACAGCCTTTCATACCTTATTGCTTATAGTTCTTCTGCACTTTAATCTGTTTGAAATATGTTTTTTTTGTTGTTTTTTTTTGTTTTTTTTATTGTTTTATTGTATTTTAATGTTCAGAGTTCTTTTTGTTATTAGAAAAAAGTTGTTAGGCGGACAACACTTTTTGTAACTTAATTCAATCCCGTTATATCTTCAGTAATTATTGTGATATTAAAATCACATAGTTGCTGCCTAAGCTGATTTAAATAGCACACTACTGAGTGAACACAGCCACAATTTACACCTACTTGTCACGAATCCGGTCTGTGGCCTTCCGCCCGATAGCCACCAGAGGTCGCTTCTCCATCATATTGACTCTCACACCACACAGCATACTGGACTGCATTTCCCATCATCCATTGCACGATGACACACACAGCTGATTACACTAATCACGCTCACAGCTGAGAACTATCTCACAATCACTATCACCCAATCACACACTCTTTATAAGCCTTGGACTTTCTCTCTGTGATTGCCGAGTATTGTATAGCGCATATCCTAGCGACAGCTACTCTACGGAGCCTACGCAGTTGTTCCCTGCCCTGCCCTGCCCTGCCCTGCCCTGCCCTGCCCTGCCCTGCCCTGCCCTGCCCTGCCCTCTTGTGTTTTGATTAGTGATGGCAAAATGAGGCTTCCTGAACCACTGAGACCTCGCAGGCCATTGCTTCAGCTAAAGGTTCATTACTCGAAGCTTCATTCAGCATTGCTCACTAGTGACACCTAGCTACTGTGCAAAGAAATAGCAGACAAATTAATTCATTCTGAACCAGTGTCGTTCCCTCCCTCCCTCCCTCCCTAATTTTATAAAAAATATTTTTTATATATAAAAAAATATATATATTTTATAAAAATACTTTTATAAATAAAAATATTTATTTGTAATGTAAATATACAAATAAATATTTATATTTATTTGTATATTTATATTTAAATGTATATTTTATAAAAATATTTTTATAAATACAAAATATTTATTTATTTATTTTGTACTCACTGTTGATGTCTGTAACCTTTCATTTGCAATAATAAAAAGACATGATCAGACATTTGTCCATTACTGTGTATAATATAAAATATGTATCTTTCTCTGTCTGAATTTACTTGTCCAGAGTCTCACACACAGTTAATTAATTATTCATAAATTGTTTGGATAGGGACAGTATGAACAACAACAGTAACACGAGTGCAGTGCTTATGTTAGAGGGAGTGTAATAAAGTACATTTATTAATTTAACAGATTATAGATAACAGATTAAAGTAAACTGCAACAGAATAGTCCGGAAGGAAGGAAAATAAAAATAGATTTTTTATTGAGAAACAGAATTATTTCAAGTGTGTTGGGGTTTAGACGATTCCTCTTCTTGGACAAAATCTCTCTAGCCTTGGAAAAGATCCTTTCATAAGGAACAGAGGATGCAGGAGAATGTAAAAATGGCAGTGGTACAAATGAGGACACTGATTCTTCTGTTGAGCCCAGACAGGGGAGGATTCCCTCTTTCTTGCTGGCTCCATTACCTGGAAAAGGAAGAGTCACAAAAAGCAAACAAATCCAAAAGGGCAATCCAAATCAAAGCAGTCCAGTCCAGATGCAAAAATCCAGAGCAATCCAAATAATCTTATCTAATTAATATAACAAGACTATAATATAGGCCTACTATAATAATAATATACTATAACTATTCTAACCTGATACTGTAATAATATACAGCCCTCACACATATATGACACAATAACGACAATGACAATGATAGTTTTCTGACTCTCTGACACTACTACAACTGCTTCTACTACTCCTGACAACACCCACAAGGTGGCGCGAGTTTTGAACCGCCTTTTATCCGGAAGCGACACTCAGACCGAACCGATGACGTATTTACACAAACCGAGGCCTCGTTTGTCATTAGTCACGTGATTTTCACATTAACAACACAAGCCTCGAATCGCGGCTTCATCTGGCACGCCCACTTTTTCTCGACACACGCTCCGACGCCTCGGTTCAAATGTCACATCACTAGTTTTGATATCTGCCTGTGTTTCCAGGATTAGCCCTTTGCCTTGCCCGTTTTCTTGTGTTTTTATATCTGCCTCTGTGTTTCCAGGATTAGCCCTTTGCCTTGCCCTTCGGACTCTGTTTGCCCCACGTTTGGATCATTGCTTGTGTACCTGAATTATCTCTCTGCCTTGCCCTGTTGGATATTGTTCACCGATCGTAGACCCACGCTTGCCCTAGGATCTCTCTTGTGTCTTGCCCGAACCATACCGGGGTCTCAGGATCACGTGAGAATTAGCCGGCCTGAATTCTAGGCACGCTTCGTCAACCGAAAATGCCTGCAGGTTCTCTATCCTCTTGATGGAGGCCAATGCAACCAGGAGCACTGTCTTCATACACAGTAACTTAAGCTCATCCAAAGGCTCAACTGGGCCTGGCCTTCATCCTGTTTAAAAGGGTCAACGAGATGCGAGTGTCCATGACCAAGCACAGGGATGCTTTTTCTCAAGGCTTCAAACGGAACCTGCGGAAAAAAGGTGCCAAGGCAGAGACCATGTCAAACCTCATCGAGATGAACCAAAGGCTGAGGACAAGTAGGAACCACCTGCTAATCGACCATCATGATTCACCTGCCATCCGACCATTGTGATGACTGTCGTCCGGCGAGGTCCACACATGAACTTCGGCGGCCGAAAAGGGGGACTGTAGCGTCTGGACGAAATCAAGATGACTTATTCATTCCAAGCTTCAGAAAGCTTTTAACCTATTGGACTTATTCATGTAAATCACAGGCCCAGCGCCAATGAGTCTGCATCAAATTGCCCCATTGACACTTTAGTGTCATGGTAGAGATTAAACAGAAACACCTCCAAACTCCTTTGTGAGCTTCAAAAAGATCGTAATCATCTTTCTCCCCCTCTCATGGCAAGCAAGAAGTCCAGGTGGCATGGACGGACCTCTCAGAGATGCCCCAATACACATACACAAACATTCTTTGCATTTAACTCAGAATATAAGTCATTCCAAAATGTATATGATATATTCCTGTGTGTATGTTTCCCACCTCATATTAGCCTAGTTATGACTTTCTAGTGGTGTTAGTTGAACTCTAAGTGCTTATATTCAAGAATAAGAATTTATCTCTACTTTTGTATCTTCCAGACATATCTATCTTGGTACCGAATTAAACCTCTCGGTTTGCCTTAGCTAAATATATATAGTAGATTACAATAAAATGTATTATACTATGTTTACCATCCTTTGGAGTAGCTATGTAGCATTTTGGCCGCTTCTGTAGCTGGCCTAGGCTATGCTAGGAATAGTGGAGGCGTTCTGCTAAAGCATTTCTGCCTCTGGCCCTTCACTTTGTGAATGTAGGTTTTTAGCATCCCTATATGACAGCCTCCTCCCATGAGAGTCGTTAGGCCAAGGCTTCCAAACAGTGGTGTTGATGGTCATATACAAACAGTGGTGTTGATGGTCAGCCGTTGACCTTAGCAAGGCTTCCCTGACCCTGAGCCCCATCATGGGGTGTTCGACTGTTAATTCGCTGGCCAATCAGACAATTGCTTCAGTGGGCCTCTCTGGAGGCTAGCCTTGATTATGGTCAGCCAAATAGGATTGACCACTGTCAGGCAGTTGGCCTTATGAGGCCACCATGTAGCTCGGTCCCCAACCTTACAGCCATGGCAGTTACTGCACTAGCTTTACTGGCTGCCACGTAGTAGGCCTCACTAGGCCTCCCTAAAGGCAAGTTCCCAAATACGGGCACTAGGTAGCCAGCCCTCTGGTTATCAGGTAGTAGGCCTCACCAGGCCTCCTTGTAAGTGGTCTCAGTTCAGCTAGCTTTAGCAGGCAGCTTCTGAAGGCGAGCTTGCGCCCTAGCATGACTAATAGTCATTTTCTGCTACTGGTTCCCTCTTTTAACCTCTTTTATCTAGCATACAGCCTGGTTTGCCTACCAGACAGGCCATGTGCTCCACTGAGGGTCTATGAGTACTCAGCCTCCTGAGTCTGGTCAGACAGCCATAGGCCTCTCGTGAGGCCTCCCAGTTAGATCAGGCCTCCTCAGTGCTTTTAAACACAAGCGCTGGGTAGATATGCGGATTGAGCTGAGAAACTCCCCTCGCTGACAAGGGTTGTAAGCGCTATGCTGAGTCATGCTCTCCTGGATATCCTGTCTCTGAGATCCGGCAGAGTGGTTCAGTGTCAGCTTCGCAGTCCCTCAGGTTGGATGCCTTATCTAAAGGCAAGTGTCCAGAGGCTCTGTCTTCGGACAGACAGGAATTTGGTCAGATTGAAATGTCCAATGTAAGTGACACCAGCTCAGGCCTTCCTGGTGGCATTTCGGGTGAGTATGTTCCCCTTAATATTGAATGGCTATGGCTCCTTCGGGTTCCCTAGCCACATTCCCCAGAAGGGACCCCTACCAAATTTGAAGCTGTGGTCCTAGGCCCTTGAGCAGGCCCAGGCAGGCCTTTCATTAAACAATGTTTATGGAGATTTTCCTGTGGAACATATAGCTTGGGCTATGACTGTAGGGAATGCTGTCACTGACAGCCCAGTGTGACCTGAGGGTGAGTGGTTCTGGCATTTCATTTGAATTTGCTGGTTTTGACAGTTGTCACTGCCAATGGGTATGCACTCCCCTTAGCATGGTGGCATTGGTATATCGTTCCCTTTAGGGTCAATCGACGCAGTGCGAGTTCCCTTTCGAAAGGGAACATCTAGGTTACGACTGTAACCTCTGTTCCCTGAGAACAAGGAACGAAACACTACATCTTTTCGCCATGCCTCGGGTCCTGCCTCCCAAACAGTCCCTTCAGACGAAAATGTGATTATCATATTTGCAAGGCGCCCTTATATACTTCCAGGCAGTGCCATCGCAGGTGGGGTGCGAGGCCCTGTGCGAACTTGAAATGCGAGGCCCTGCTCTTTGATGTGGATGCTCAATTGCGCATGAATAACAGTCACACGGACGTAGCTGTTCTAGTTCTATTGCACGCATAATCTCGCTGCAATACGTTTTTATCAAGTAGAATAATACAGCATAATCATGCACATAGTCTCAGCTATGACTTTTTGCTATTTATTTCAGAGGGAAAAAAATCAACTGTGCAATGAGTGGCTTTACATCAAGTCAGCTCATTTATTTTTGTCATCATGACAGTTTAAACAAATAGATTAGGACACTTTTCATTCATAATATACATTAATTCATTACAACTATACACAACTAATTATTTTAAACACTGTAACCCTAATAAATGAGATGGACTCACCATGTGTAAATTACGCAGAAACTGATTACGTCAGAGTCACTTTCCTTGCCTTCATGGCCGCAAACTCAGCAATAAGATCTTTATAATCCAGTTTTGATGCAATGTCCTTTTCAATGGATAGCAGGGCGAGCCCGCACAGTCTCTCCTGTGACATGGAGGTGCGCAAATAGTTTTTAATTAGTTTTATTAGGTATGGAGAGCAGTGAGGGCCTGGTCCACTATCACATTAAAATAGTCCGTTATATATACCTGCTCTGGGTCTGGAGTCTATTAATTTTCATTTTCATCACGTTTGTGTTTCACTCGCCGTGTTGCTTTTATTACAGGTTCAGTGTCCATATCAGAAGCAATCTCTGTTGCAGTAGCTTTTGCAGACACAAATCCAGTGTCTCTGTATTTTTGCATGAAGTCCATTAATCCATCTAGCTGCGATAAGGCCACATCAAGCTGCATGTCCTTTGACTGGAGCGTCTTACTGACGGTGTTCACGGCAAACAGAATATCATACCATATCACCATAGACATGATAAATTCAAAGCTTTGCATTTCATTAGCAAGCGACTTTGCTTCACTTTTAATTTTGGGGTCGCTACAGTCCTCTGACACTTCGAGCAAAGCATCCTTAATATCACTTGATTGATAGCGTATTGCTTTTACACTCTGTACTTGACATTCCCACCTTGTTTCAGACAGAGGTTTTACAGTGAGATCCGGGACTTTTACTTTGAGTATTTCCAATCGTTTAGGAGAGCCTGCGAATATGGTATAAAGTCGTTGTACAATTGGACAGCATTTTGCCATATCTCCCAGTGTTAAATTCAGGTTGTGGCAACCGCATGGCAAGTCAAGTCATCTTCATTTATATAGCACTTTTAACAATGTAGATTGTTTCAAAGCAGCTTTACAGAGATAAACGTATAATTTAAGGTAACAGAGATTGTTTTGGCTTTATAGCGGTTCTTTAATAAAGTTATTTTCCAGCTAAGGTTAGTTTTGATTGATTCGCTTCCATCGCAACGATTAATTGTTATTAAATTAGGGGCCGCCAAGACGACACCATTCTCTCTACGCGGACTTTAAACGGGAACCTGTGATAAACGCTGATGGCGTTCACATGCACATTAAGAATTGGTTCTATAGTTATGTGCGTTTGAATTAGGGCTCGGAATCGATTAAAAAAATAAAATAATTAATTGCACAATTTGCTGTAATTAATTGCAATTAATTGCATTTCCCCCAAGCTTGTAATCATCAATATTTAAACTTAGAATCACCTAATTAAATTAAACAACACAGGAAAAAAAAAGGAACAGAAAATAGCCCTATATTGAAATAATATTAAACATCAATATATCAATATATTATTATTTTTCAATAATCAATCAACATAATCAATTTAACAGATTTATTTTTATTTTTTATACTAATTATCAAAATAAAATATAGTCCTACAAAGCTATTATTACCAGAGCATGTGATCAGAGCAGGTCATTTTACCATTGTTGCCCAGCATGACTATACCAGCTCAGTAGGGCTATTGCTAAGAGAAGTCTACTACAGAGAAATTTCACGTTATTTGAGCAGACTTTGCTTTTCCAGTGCGTGATCGGTACATGATTGGAGCGTTTGGGCCGTTAACGACAGAGCGCAGCGCAAACACGGAGCGGAACATTGAGCAGAGAGCGCGCACACACACACACACACCGCGGCGCACACACAGAGCGGAAAAGACCCGCTCATGAAAGCAGCCGCAACAGGAAATCATTAAAACGAGGCAAAAAAAAAAAAAAGTGCTGCGTTAATTGCGTTTAATTAATCGCAAAGATTAACGCGTTAATTCCCCCAGCCCTAGTTTGAATATATGTGCGCAGGTTTGTAATTCTCTACAAACCAAGCCTAAACGGGCATGAAGTAAGCCTGGGTATTGAGACGCAGAATATGGGCTTGCACTCCCTGATTTTGTCCTTTCATATTCGCCCCGTTATCGTATTCTTTCTTGCATAGTGGGATCAAATTTGGCAATCATCTCTATTAATCCCAAAAAGTTACCATTGTTCTCGTCATAAAGCTTTGCATTTGTTCCTCGAAATGCCAAGTTATGCTCAGACAAATATTGCACAGCTGCTAGAATGCGTGTTAAAATGTCCTGCCAGTGTGCCTTTTCTCTGTTTATCTCTCTTTGATGTGACTTGTCTATAGCAGTGTGTGTATCTAATCTTCGTTTTGTCTCCATCCATTTTGCAGCATGTGTGATATGATCAGGGGACGTTTCGTGTTGTTTCAACAAAGTACTCAAATGTCTCCAATCATTATTGCCATCATTAGCTAATTTTGGCCGACTTGTACTGTTGTTAAACAGTTTGCAACAAAAGCAAAATACAGAATCTGTTTTCTTCGAATAAACAAGCCAGTCTCTGCTAGCTTTTTCACCATTGGGCAACTTTCTTACATAGAAGTCATCGGAAAAGTGTCTTTTTTCTTGATTGACGGGGAAATCAAAGTTGGAAACCTTGACTGGACCTTTTTCCGCAAGTAAATCCACTGTTTTGGTATCCAGATGCACAGGCCAATTGCTGGGATCGTTAAGGTCCACAAGATGCGCTGATACTTCACTGTCGGACCCGGAATAATGCTCTTCATCAGGCGTCAGCGGGACCTCGTCTTCCACTGCAAACTCTGATAAATTGTAATAGAACAAAAACAGAAAATTGATTGTGTGGTCCCGCTCAACTGAATTGGGCACAAGCCTCATTATAAAATACTGTATTTGTCAACCACAGACAGTGGCGTAACTTTGTTTTAAAAAGTGGGTGGGACAAGTGGGTGGGACAGGTGGGGTGGGGGTTGCTAATACAATGCTAAATCAGATATATGTACAATAACATTACGATGTCCAGCAATCATTTTAAATAGTAGGCTACATGGGGTTTAATGAGATGTAGCCTAATATATGTTGTCAGTGCCGAGAATTTTCGTGTGAATAAATGATCCGCCTATTTAACCAATGTGTATCTTAATGATCCAGTGGTAGAACTTTCGCCAAGTGTATCAGAGGTTTTGGGTTCTAATCCGCACTCATATAGTTTTTTTTTTCTCGTATAGTTTTTTTCCTCATCAAAACCGATTATGTACATCAGTGATTGTATATCAAGCAAGGACACGTTTGTGTGCATTATGTTTTGTGATTTCACCAGAACGAATAGAGAGTATCCGCAACGGATTGAAGCGCGCGTCCGAGTGAAGACAGTGCGGCGTGTCGCGTGTGCGCGAGCCACACGAGAAAACACAGTATCCGCGCCACTGATTGCAGCGGCAACGAGCACTTTGATCACTTGATTTAAAAAACACATTTCAGCGCTAGATATTTAAAAAACGAACGAAATGAATGCTCTGCCAGTTAACTGGAGATGTTTTATTTATTTGTAGAATTGGTACATTCGTGCCGCGAGATGTTTTAAAAAGTGGTGTCAACCCTGTATCAAACCTGGCAAAAAGTGGTGGGGACATCCCACCTGTCCCACCCGCAAATTACGCCTATGACCACAGATATTTATCCTCATCCCTCACCTTGGACTTCACCGTCATCCTCAGTGCCCACGTTCCCGTCCTGCTGTTGTTGAAGCCCATCGACATGGGTTATGCAGATGCTACAGTAGCTGTTGCACTTGCCACCGCATCTCTGGAAGTGCAAATAAATTTATCCAGCGATCCCCGCAGTGACTTATGAAAGTCTTCCTTCTTTTTACATTTTTTTCTTTTCTCAGAACCTGATTCATGCTTGCGAAATCGGTCGCGTTCTCTTGCAGCTGCTGACATTTTAGTTTTCCCGCTCTCCCGTCTTCAGTGAGGACGCATTACGTAATAACAATGAAAAAATGAAAAACCCGCTTAATTTGTTGGATTTTTTTATTTTTATTATTTTTTTATGTGACCTTGACAGAGACATGTCATTGATACAAAATCATACATAACTAATGTATTTATTAAAAAAAACAAAAAAAACAGCAGGATTGCGAGGCCCCCTAGTGGCGCGAGGCCCTGTGCGGTTGCACAGTTCGCACAGTCTATGCGACGGCTCTGCTTCCAGGTCGCACATTAATGATTCATGGGCTGTCGACGGTCAATAGGATTGCCGTTATTTGATTGTGATTTCAGACACCTGTTTACACACCTGAGGTGTTCCCCTTGTCAATCGACGCAGTCTCTCGTTCCCTGTTCTCAGGGAACAGAGGTTACAGTTGTAACCTAGACTATTTATTTACCAGTTAATACTTTGCAACTGCAAAAAAATAATCACATTATTCCACAATTATCAACACAATTTTACTGAAAAAATAAAAAATAAAAAATAATAATTATTTGAACAGAATACACACAGTAAATTTGACAGGTTCCCCTGCTGGCCCAGTGCCCTGGGCAAGTACCCAGTAGGCCCATGCGTTAATCCGTGAATATGTCATGCGCGCTGTATTTTTCAGTATTTTTTATTCAAAATTTCAGTATTCGGTACCAATACCAGTGAAAATCCACAGTTCTCTGTACCAATTTCGGTACCAAAGCAAAACACAAAACTGAACGACACACAATTTTTATTAATAAAGTTAAACAAAAATAAAATGTACAAAACCAATGCCATTCTTTATAATTATTTAAAATTTTCCACAAGAAATAAAAGTATGAAAATAAAAAACAAACAAACTGGATTATGAGGTCTCTGGTGTCATTGTAGATGCAGGGAATCTCAGTGTACATTAAGAAGTTTCGACTTGGAAGCTAGTATTTTGGGTTGAAGTGATGAAGCATTTGCTGGAATCCACATTTTTCAACTGCATAAATGGGCACTTTATCCATACACATGAATTCAGCAACAACTCGATTCAGTTTTCTTGCCTATAGGGAGTTTTTTTGTGTGTGTGTGTGTGTCATATTTCTGCTGCCGCTGAAAAGCATTTGTAATTGTTGTCTGTTTTAAAGTTTGCTGAGGTGATTCACAAACTTCCTCAGCCTGCTGCTGTAAAAGGAAAATGTAATATTAAGTAGCTACAGCAATGAGCTGAGTCTGAAAATGCAACATTAGATCACTGACACCAGCTAAAATATAACTTTTCTGTAAATAACAAACTTCAGCTTTAATATATGTAAATTTAATCTAAATTTATTATAAAAGTGTATATCATGGTTACAAAGATGGAAACTGTAGTATTAAAAACACTTTACAATAAGATCTCATTTGTTAGATAACATTAGATAAAATCACCTAACAATAAACAATAGTTAGGCTATATACTGTAGCAATTATTCTCCTTGGGGTTAATTTAAAATTTTTAAATCAAAAGTTTGATCTGTTAACATTATTTAATGCACAATGAATGAAGTGAACAAACATGAACAATCAAGTGTTTGTATTAAATAACATTCACAAACATTAATTAATGTTGTAAAAATATATTGTTCACTCAATGTGTTGATAACGCATTAAGTAATGTTAATGAATGGTATCTTATTATAGTGTTACCAAACTATACAGGAGATATAACGTGTTTTATTTGACTTGACTGTACTTTTATTTAATCCAAACTGCGTTCATATTTAATTTTAAAAGGGCTTTTTAAACTTTTTAAAGTTATCCAGCCAAGAACAAGCCTAGAACTGTTTTTCTGACGGACTGATATTAATGACATAAATATTGTACATACATTTGTACATTCTCTACTCTAACACAGTATTTGGGATACATAGGTCATTTAAAAGCCTCTGGTGTATAAAAATAGTAAATACCATCAGGTCCTCCTGTTTTTTTACCCAAATAAAAGTTATAGGAGCATTAAATAATAAAGAAGCTCCATTCTAATACTCGTTATGTTAGCATTAGCCGCACATATGCTAAAGATTAACTACGGCTGTTTATTTCAATCTGACATTCAAATGAAAATATAGTATAATATTCACAACAGCTGCTCTAAATATAAAATTAAATTGAAACTTACCTGCTTGAACTCTTTCATTAGACCCCGGTGTCGGTCTTTGAGGTGTTTTATTAAGTTTTATGTGTTTCCTCCTTTTGAGAGAGAACTTCAATGACATCATTTGCAAATTGTTTTTTGATGATCAATGATGTTCACCTTGTCATCAGCCGCATGTCATTTTTTTTTGTACCGACTTGGTACCAAAGTACCGGGTCTTTTGACAACACTACAGCACACTGCACGTGAGTGTTTACACTTTGTCAAAGTGGGTTGTTGTATTGTATGTAATGATCAGTGACACCCCCTTTTGTATGTATTAAGACAAATTACTCTTTTGTAGAGAAGTTTGCTATAAAGGCCCTCACATTGGTTATGTTGAGCTGGATGAGCGGTGGATACTGAATGGCTGTTGTACCTCCTGTGGCTTCTGGAGATATTCACTCTGATTTGTACAAGTGTGGTGTGGAAAGAGTTTTTGTGTGTGTGTGTGTGTGTGTGTGTGTGTGTGTGTGTGTGTGTTAGCACATTTAGTATGGTGTGTAGGAAATTTGTAATTTATTTTGGGGTTTATTGTATTTATTCATTTGTTGTGTGCAGTTTCTTTTGAAGTGTTATGTTACCCTCCATAGTTACTTGTACTGCCATCTTTCATAAGTAAGTTTGGCCAGCTTTTGAGTGAAATCAAATTACACCAGAATCCATGTATTTAACAAGTGATGCTTTGATTTATAGTAATTTTGCCTTAAGTTTATTCATTTAATTGGATAGCCGAGCGGGAAACCCTCTAATTATTTGGGATCTCCTACCCAAACAAAATTGGAGTGGTGTAGTCAAGAGCCGTTAAAAAGCACCCCTATTGCCCCATCACAACTGGAAGTCCCTGAAGTACTGTGGTGCGAACAAATGTTACATCTGATGGTTTATGAAAAAGTAGAGACAGGTAGACATGTTATCGGCTGAGGGTAACAATCATATGCAAATCATAATTTAAAGATAGCATCATAAAAGAATACCTTTGAATTAACTTGTTGCAAAATTTCATCAGGTATTCTTCCCTGAGGTGTTTTCTGGGTCCTGGAGGTGTTCTGACATGCTCTGACATTTGTGCTTATTTCTGTTACTTGTGACATTTTCATGGCTAAAGTCTTTTACACTGTATTCAGTACAAACTCTGCTACAATAATATGTCAGCAGCATGTATGTAAAAGTTTATAGTTTTGAGATAATGACGTTTATGCATGGTTTGTGAAAAAAATTAAAGATTTGTCACTGAAATAAGGTAATGAAACCCATACTGATTATTTCTTCACAAGACTTTTGAAAATTGTATCACGTAGCCTAGAATATTTGCTCCAAAACTATGTGAAAATCATCCTGCGTACTCATTCAGATAAAACAATATATTGATTTGAAATTTGTAAGACATGTTTTGTGTAAGAAAGCTTTATGCGAGGAGGCGTGAATCATCATGAATATTGATGTTTCACACCTGAGAAAGACCAGAGACTATTTATTATGAGACATGCCACTTCCTCAATCCTCAATACAACTATATAAGGAAAACCCGTAACGGCAAAGATGGCGGTTGTATGCACATGTCCCGCCCCTCCCGCTGGAAAGCCAATCATCAGTCAAGCCGGGAAACATTTAAGCCTATCGTCTGGTTCCACTGACGCATGCGCACAGTTGAGGTTTTGCGACAGCGGAGACGATTTGGTGACAGCGAGTTCTGGTGTGTGCAAGATCAGATGGAATCCACATGGAAGAGGGTGATAACAACGCGAAGGCACCGGACTACCAAGGTAGT
The DNA here is from genome assembly GCF_963993115.1 of Abramis brama. Lineage (NCBI taxonomy): Eukaryota > Metazoa > Chordata > Actinopteri > Cypriniformes > Leuciscidae > Abramis > Abramis brama. The sequence goes on along the minus strand of NC_139966.1, from coordinate 34,610,822 downwards.
TAAAGCATTTTATATCTACCACAAATATGTTACCTTACATTCTAAGTAAAAGGCACAAAATATGTTGTGTTATCAAGGTACGGCGTAGCTAGTTAGCCAGCTTTCCTACATAGCTAACGCTAACTTAGCTGCCATTAATGATAAGCAGAAACGTAAAATCGAATTGACTCTAGATAACTGTTAAATACCTAATTTGTGTGGAACAACTTAAATGAAGATGCAGACCAGTTGTAGTTGTACAAATTGAGTATTTATTTTGACCATGCTTAATTGGTAAAGCACGTCAGTTTCCGCTGTGCTGTGGTGTCGGTTTTTTTTTTACTAAGTGAAGTTTGGTTGCGAGCTCTGAGCTCTGCCCCCATCCTGCACATCACATATTTTTTTAAGGCCACCTTTTCGATGGCATTTGAGTGGGCAGGGTGAATGCGGTGGAGGTCGGCGAACACACCACTGTCCCTGAGCGAGGTCTTCAGTCTCGCCGTTAGTTTTTTTTTTGCCCATGCTTTGGGGGGGATCTTTTTAATGACGCCCTCACATTTGCAAATACATTCCTTTAGTAAGGAAGATGGCTGAAATAGCCTAGATGTGGTGGTGTATTTTTTTTTTGCAATGAAGGCATCATCCTCCGCCAGAGCGTGGTAGTTGTGCTCGGCGTCATTTCTCCGCACGAGCAAACTTTCGCATTCTCCACACTCTCTCACTGATGGCTCTTGAGCCACTTTCCGTGCGACCCAGCCAGACACATAGGCAAGTGCCTCCTTTTCACAACTGTCCATATCCGGTATGTCCTACAATGAGAAATATCGAATTTAGTGAATTCTGAAATATTAAAGAAAACATCTATACACTTTGGATCATATCAAGTCATAATCAGTGATCACCTGCTCATTAACCATTATTTGCTCTTTATCCAGCTCTTCATTTTCACATTCACTCTAGGGCACAAAAAGAGCACTTTAAGATAAAGTTGCATTTTAATCCAGCAGGTTGTAATTAAATGACCAAGTAATAAACAATTTCACCCAATCATTATGTTGCTTCAGGAGCACAAAAGAGAGGTGTGTCTTTGGATTGTTAAACAAAAATGAAATCAACATTTCAGCAGAATTGCAGATTTTGTGTAACAACTACAACCGTTTACTAAAGTATTGGGGAGGCTTAATTATTTTGGTGTTACATGATTGGGATTGTCATGATATTATTGTGTGTACCCTTCCAGTAATAAAGAGTTATACACTGGCCATACCTGCTCACTGCATTTCACAGGAGAAGACTGCAACAACTGAGTGGCATTATCAGGAATGCAGTTTGTAGCACTGCCCTGCAAGCTGATGATGTTGGCCACTGATGCACTCCTTAGTGCTGCAGCAAATTCCCTGGCAGTGGGGTGAAAGCGGTGTCCTCCCTTTCTTCTGATGACTGAGAACAGGTTCTACAAAGAGAGGTAAGTGCATTGTTGTCTGTATAACTGTACTCAACTGCTTGGGGCAGAACTAGGGTTGGGCGTTGTCTTCCAATATGGAATACAGACGTGTCTACTGTGAAACATCGTGATGGACGATGACATCAGAGGGGAGGTGGTTATGTAACATTCTCATTTTCCATTAGATATTTTCCTCTTTATCTCATCAGCAATTTCGATTTCGGCACGCTCTGCAGCAGCTGACCACTAAGGAGCGAATGTACAGTGATGTGACATAACTGCCATATTCAACCTGTGCTTTTGCGCTGTGGCTGGCGCTGAACCAAAGACGGACGCGCTCAGCTCTTGTCATAGGCTATATCACAACTGCGACGCCAGCTAAACGTCCATCGGCCCAACCCTAGGCAGAACATCACTAAAATCAGCTTTAATACCTCCAGGCAGTCTTGGTTGAGCTTGGATGTGCAAAGATATTTCACCCCCTCTGACATCAGCTGCTGGTGAAGCATCAGGATACTCTGGATGCTGATCACCAGTCCCATCTGGCATGGTGGTATTTTTCCAGACCTTAAAGGATTGGTCTGTGAGTTTTAAGGTACCATACTCATCTTAGTAACTCACCTTGGAGTTTACCCCAAGGCTTACCCAAATTTCCAGGACTTTATCCAGTTGATGCTGTTCTGGAGATATTGGAGCCTGGTGGTGTTGGCACAAAGCGGCCTCCTCCACCATTTACTGTCTCTCATGCTCCTGCGGAACCATTTTAATTTTGGTGATTTATAGAAGTAGCCTACACACAATCTCACAATTTATGACCTCAGTTTGAATGATACATGTACACACACTGTTCACACTTTAATAGAACCATGTTTGTGTATTTTGTTTGTTCTTGTGTATTTTAGTTCCACCTGGAATTGAGGATGTCAAAGAGCCTATCCATGTCCTCTGCAAATTTGGCTGTGTGAAGAGCATCCTCTGTGAGTTTATGGTGGAGCACCATGGTCTGCATGCCTTGTAAATGTCAGGGGAGAATTATCAGATGTTTCTCAGTGTATTATATATTTTTTGTGTTTTTGTTTTAGATAAGTTGTGTAGCTGTACCAGCTGCTACGGAGTGGCTGAAGACCTGAGTGGCCAGTTTGACCCTCATGTTGGTGAATGGAGGCAAGTGAATATGCCGCTCTGTCAGTTTAGGAGCCATCCGGATGACACTTCTTTTGTCCTGGTTAAAAAAATCTTCCAGGTGTCTCCATGTCAGATCATGTCCCCCAACCTTAGAGGACATAATTACAATGATTGTAATCATTACAGTGATGAAAGTGAGTGTGAATTTTAAAATGTTGTTACAGTTTCTTTTACATTCAGTGAATGTCTTTTAAAGTTGTTCCGGATTGATTTTACAAGATGTGGAACATCAAATATGAGGGGAATTTGTCTTTGTAGGATGCAGTGTGATCCATTGCCATCCTCATTGATGTCCAAGGAAGCACTAAGGGCTCTCATGGCCTTCACATTTGTGGACCCCTGGTCACAGACAATGCATTTGACCTGAAAGTAAGATGTAAGTTATTAAGGATCAATCACCTTTTATTTTGGAATTTTGTTTTTTCACTATGTAATACACAACATGCATTCAGTCCAGCACTGTCGAGGCGGGTGATGGCTTCCTTCAGTTTCCTGGCAATCTCGTCACCTGGCATGGCAGATTTGCACAGGAAATAGCCGATTGCCTAAAAGGTGAAGTGTAAGGGAGGAAAGATGTTTTTAATATTTGTACATGTATGTACTCTTCTGAGTGTAAACGCATAGTAGTGTTTCTGAACTTTGTGGATGCTTCCAAATGTTTACTGTACTGTTTGTACATTGTGCCCATTTATATTTTGCAGACCTGCTTCCATTTTCCATTTATGGCCCTAACCAGGAACACCATAGCCTGACGAGCCTGGGAGCCATCCGGTGTAAGACCATCAATCGAGTCTGTTTTCCTGTTGTAGTCAAGGTGGCCTTTTATAGACATCTCGTCCAGCACAAGGGAACACATCGTCTCTTCCTTTGTCATGGTCTTTGTTTTTGCTTTAATTTTTGCAAGAACACCATGCAGAAATCCAGGCTACAGAATAAATGGAAGTATTGCTCTGTGTTAATTCTTGCATACTCTGCTTTGACATTCATGATTATACTAAAGTTGCAAACGTGTATTTGGATTTGTGCACTCATGATGTTAGAATAGCGCAAGTTTATGTGGGATGAGTAGAGGGTGTGTCAATGCGTTATGTTTTTAACTCACATCAAAGCCCCCCAGGCTGCCCATTACGTGCCTCCTTAGAGTTGTTTTACTGGGCAGCTTAAATACTCTCTGGAGTTCAGAGTAGCACCTTGGGCTGTGGTGGAACAGTTGGACTGCCAAATCCTTCTCGCTGGTCTTGTATCTCTGGCCATGTTTGGCCACCCTGCCCATGTCAATTTGCATATCAAAGAAATCTTTGGTTGCCTTTGGAAGGCAGTCAGTGGCCAGTGGCTGATAAGACTCCCTGCTCTTTCCTGCTGTCTGCTGATGTTGCAGTCTGCAAGTAAAATGACTGGAATATTTACAGTTATGTACACTACATTTTATTATCACGACTTGTGCTATTACACTGCTTACGTACTGTTTTTGGAGTTTTCTTATTTTAAAGTTCATACGGAACTTGAGCTGCCGCATTTTGGCCCTCTCTCCCTGCAGGAGCCTTTTAAGTTCCTTGATTTTCTGTAAATATATTATAGGATGTTAATATGATACAGTTTCTGTAAGTAAAGCATCATGTTGGATATGCAGCGATCACTAATGCCATTTCACCTTGTCTTTCTCATCAAGTAACTCTGCCACAACCACTTGACACTGTGGAGTGTCTTGCAATGTCACCACTTCATGAACACTGGTATGTACCTCAGAATCTTTAATCATATTACACACAGTATTGATGCATACAGTTTTGGTGAAATCTACATGTTGTATATCTATTCCTGCTCTGTAAACCTGACCGAATAAATCATTGAAAAGATGATAAAGAACAATGCACAATATTTAAAGTTAAAAAACTTTTAATTACACTTATTCACTGTCATGTGCTTGAAAAGAAAGAAAACGAAACATAAGGGGGCAGGGGGTCCATGAATATGATTGTGAATCCCTTTTCTATGGGCATTTTTTTTTTACTGTATTTGGGTACCTCCTTCCTGTTGTACAGGGGTGTGCCACCGATAAAGGACAGGGATGGCTTTGGGAGCCAGCCGCTTTCTTTTACCCTTAAAAAAAAAAGGTAACTTTATACAGTACATTACACATTACTACATTAACACAATGTTTATCAGTCTCTGTCTATACAATACATTGTTATTACTGATAAAGTGCAAACCTGCTTATATTTAATTAATGGAGAACAATATTGACCATACTTTTGATATTAGGTCCTCTGGCCTGAAATGATCTTAACAGACCACATATCCTCCCCTTTCTGCCTCTGTTTTTGTCATGTGGGAGGACAGATCTCCCCTCCTCACATTATGAAGCCATTTCTGTCTCCTGTGTTGATTAATATTTTAATAAAATACATCATCAGAATGCTGTGTCAGGCTTATTCTTCATGTGGTATTTCATAGTGGGACCAAATGTATTTTGTTTTTATATTACTTGACATTTCATTGTGTAATATTAAGGTTAAAATGAGAGGTGCTTTATGCAAAGTAACTAACTCGTTCATGAACAAATCCATGTTAAATGCTTAAACCTGAGTACAGCACCATAGAGATAAGCGTTTTACATGTCTTCTCTGATAAGTGTATCTGAACTGTGTTTTTAGCTATATGGTCTAGCTATGTGGCACGTTAGCCTAGGCTAGCGAGATTACAATGACAATAGTAAACAAGCTAAAGTTACCGGGAGTCTAACGTTAATGGTTACAATATTTAAGATGTTACCTTTTATTCTCCTTTGGGAAGGCGAAAAAGGATCGCCCACATCCCACTCTTCTATGCACCCATAGAAGGCACATAAACGTGGCATACTTATATTTTACTTTAAGTTATGGAGTATAACTTTAGAAATGTACAAATCTGTCTTGATTCTAACGTTATTTTTGTCTGCCAATATACGTCACTGTTTGAAAAGGCGGCAGATTTGATATGCAGTGTACGTGTGCGTTGTGTAAATATAGATGGTAACGTTATATAAATTGTCTCTGTTTATATGCTGACTGTATCCCTAACGTCAATAAGCACAGCATTTCTTCAAGGGTTTTTAAAAAATAATTTTATTTTACAGAACACAACGTTATACAATGAGATTACAAAAAATTATGTCCATATCAGGGGTAGACAAAGCAAAGAAAAAGTGAGACACAAGACACAAGAAAATAATTCAAATAATTGTACTGTACACTGATAAAACAAATGACATTGAGCATTTGTTTAAGTGCTTGGCACAACACCGGCATTCTGGATAGAGACGTAAATGAAGTTGGTGTCGTAAATCCTTGCGCATGCGTAGTAGAAGTATAACCTGTGGGGAAAAAGGCGTTTTAAACCTTATTTTTGGGCAAAGTCATCAAACTTTTTCAGCGATTTTTATCATATTTTACTGCTGTTTCTATATATGCAGTTTTTATGTCCCGGTGACCAGTGAAAGTGCAGTTCTGACTCTCTGCCCATTCATTTAGATAGGAGCCTGGTCTTGTTAGTCCGAAATAGCTGCCCGGAGGCGTTGCCAAGATGGCGGCCGAGTGGCACGACTTGCCTAAAAGGACTTTGGAAAGACAAAGATCCTCCCATAATGGCCCTATCAGGTGCTATCAGGCCCTATCATTATGAGGAACCTTGCACAAAGAATGAGTAACGATTTAAAAATAAATAGCTTTTTGATTGTTTGGATTTATTTACAACACAACATAATCCAAAGATATATATACAGTGAGGAAAATAAGTATTTGAACACCCTGCTATTTTGCAAGTTTTCCCACTTGGAAATCATGGAGGGGTCTGAAATTGTCATCGTAGGTGCATGTCCACTGTGAGAGACATAATCTAAAAAAAAAAATCCAGAAATCACAATATATGATTTTTTAACTATTTATTTGTATGATACAGCTGCAAATAAGTATTTGAACACCTGTCTATCAGCTAGAATTCTGACCCTCAAAGACCTGTTAGTCTGCCTTTAAAATGTCCACCTCCACTCCATTTATTATCCTAAATTAGATGCACCTGTTTGAGGTTGTTAGCTGCATAAAGACACCTGTCCACCCCATACAATCAGTAAGAATCCAACTACTAACATGGCCAAGACCAAAGAGCTGTCCAAAGACACTAGAGACAAAATTGTACACCTCCACAAGGCTGGAAAGGGCTACGGGGAAATTGCCAAGCAGCTTGGTGAAAAAGGTCCACTGTTGGAGCAATCATTAGAAAATGGAAGAAGCTAAACATGACTGTCAATCTCCCTCGGACTGGGGCTCCATGCAAGATCTCACCTCGTGGGGTCTCAATGATCCTAAGAAAGGTGAGAAATCAGCCCAGAACTACACGGGAGGAGCTGGTCAATGACCTTAAAAGAGCTGGGACCACCGTTTCCAAGGTTACTGTTGGTAATACACTAAGACGTCATGGTTTGAAATCATGCATGGCACGGAAGGTTCCCCTGCTTAAACCAGCACATGTCAAGGCCCGTCTTAAGTTTGCCAATGACCATTTGGATGATCCAGAGGAGTCATGGGAGAAAGTCATGTGGTCAGATGAGACCAAAATAGAACTTTTTGGTCATAATTCCACTAAACGTGTTTGGAGGAAGAAGAATGATGAGTACCATCCCAAGAACACCATCCCTACTGTGAAGCATGGGGGTGGTAGCATCATGCTTTGGGGGTGTTTTTCTGCACATGGGACAGGGCGACTGCACTGTATTAAGGAGAGGATGACCGGGGCCATGTATTGCGAGATTTTGGGGAACAACCTCCTTCCCTCAGTTAGAGCATTGAAGATGGGACGAGGCTGGGTCTTCCAACATGACAATGACCCGAAGCACACAGCCAGGATAACCAAGGAGTGGCTCTGTAAGAAGCATATCAAGGTTCTGGCGTGGCCTAGCCAGTCTCCAGACCTAAACCCAATAGAGAATCTTTGGAGGGAGCTCAAACTCCGTGTTTCTCAGCGACAGCCCAGAAACCTGACTGATCTAGAGAAGATCTGTGTGGAGGAGTGGGCCAAAATCCCTCCTGCAGTGTGTGCAAACCTGGTGAAAAACTACAGGAAACGTTTGACCTCTGTAATTGCAAACAAAGGCTACTGTACCAAATATTAACATTGATTTTCTCAGGTGTTCAAATACTTATTTGCAGCCGTATCACACAAATAAATAGTTAAAAAATCATACATTGTGATTTCTGGATTTTTTTTTTAGATTATGTCTCTCACAGTGGACATGCACCTACGATGACAATTTCAGACCCCTCCATGATTTCTAAGTGGGAGAACTTGCAAAATAGCAGGGTGTTCAAATACTTATTTTCCTCACTGTATATATATATATATATATATATATATATATATATATATATATATATATTTTATAATGAACACCAGGTTTGTTGTGCCTTGTAGGCATATAAGTGTAGGGCTGCATAAAATGATAACAATAATAGCCTATAGCAGGCGGCCTATAAATCGTTAAAAATGAACACTTCAGTAACACTACAATAGAGAAAATTGTTACTTAATATGTTACTTCAAATGTTTCCATTCGTTCTGACGTTATGAAATGAGATTGGAGTAAAAACATGAAGCCTAATGTTTGGCGCGTTTTGCTTTTCAAACGCACAGCGCGTGCAGAGAACATTTACTGAAGCGATCGAGCCGCTCCAGACTATGAAACATCTATGTTTGAGCATATATCCACAAACACAATATTTAACAGTAAACCCGGGTCTAAACATTATAATATTCACCATATTAGAGTAAACACTCATACTAGCCTACTTTTATATCATGCTGTGTTTTATCATCGAACATAAAAACATCCTTGTGTACATGTTTATAAATTTAGCATTAGGCTTCATGTTTTTACTCCAATCTCATTTCATAACGTTTCATAACAAACATTTTAGTCTGGCACTAGTTTGACTAGTTGCTACAATGTAAAGTTTATTTAACAATAACATGCTTACTATTATGAGTGGACCAGTGTTGTAATGTAACGGAGTACAAATACTTCGTTACTGTACTTAAGTAGAAATTTCACGTATCTGTACTTTACTTCGCGATTTAAATTTATTTCAACTTTCACTTTTACTCCACTACATTTCCTAGATAAAATGTATACTTTTACTCCGATATATCTCCACTAAGCATCTTCGTTACTCGTTACTACAAAATAAAATCAGAAGAAATGTGTGCGACTGCAATAAGTGAGGTTTAGCGAATCAACTGCTCCTAGATTGCATTACGCACGCTCCGCACGGCGCACGCTCTATTTCAGCGTAATGGTTGTTTGTTGCCATGCCAAAGGAGGAGGAAGCACAACTGAAACCGCCATGGAAGCACGAGCACCGACTGGAGGACCTCCCGTTATCGCAGACGACCACCCTGACGCAGAGCTGCCAACTCTCACGAATTCACCGTGAGACACACGCAACTTTTCACACGCTCTCACGCCACAAATCCATTTTCTCACGCAGAGAAAAATCGCGAAGCAAAGAGGACACGGAGACCGACAGACTAGACAGAGCAGGTTACTTATGATATAAAAAAAATCTCAGCTCTCAGATTCTGTCAATTTTATTACGAAATTCAAACAATAAATACTGTTTTGGCGCTTGTAAATGTGACGTGACAGATCCCTAGCGCACGTGAACCGATCATATCTACTAGCTAATAGTAAATAAACAGGAATGAACACAATGTTAAAAGAAACAGTACAACTTACCGAAATGTATATTATAATGCATACATAATATCGATCAATCAGTGTTTTTCAACCGCGGAAAGGGTCAGTAAAACAGCTGGAGAATTATGTCACATAACATTTACCTCAGGAAAGGCATTTGATGACCATAATATAGGCTATAGCACGTTAGTTGGCTAGAAAAAAAACAGCTATAGAGAGTATTTAGCTAAATATGTGTACTATATTACATATTTATTATATTTTTACTTATATCATTAAATAAAGTTGTTATTATGATAAAAAACACATTATATTTAAATAAAACCTTAACACTGCCAGCTGATAAGGCTCTCTGTATGTTTACAGCATTAGGTGAGATTTTTTTTCTTGAGAAAAATTAATGCCTATCTTGTGTACCTAATATTTATCCAAATTAGTCAATATTGCATATTGTGATTCAAGATTATTTTTTTTACATCCCAACAACCCCCCCCCCCCCCCCACAATAAAGCCACAATAAAGTTCACAATCAAAGTTCTAACCGCTTGCTTTAAAAATAAAAATAAAAATTACTTTTACTTCAATTACTTAAGTACATTAAATATCAGAAAATTACTTTTGATACTTAAGTACAGTATATATCAGATACTTTAATACTTTTACTTAAGTAATATTCTAAAAGGTAACTTTCACTTCTACCAAAGTCTTTTTCTAGTATGATACTTGTACTTTTACTCAAGTATTGCTTTCTAGTACTTTATACAACACTGGAGTGGACATGTCTTACCTTAAAAATCTTTCTCATCTTCAAATCGTGTTCTTCTAATTCTTCTGAGGTAAATCCAAGGTAAACAGGACAGCACAGCACAAACATAACAGGTCTGCGTTCCTTCACTTGGATGATTTGCATTTCAATCGCTCGTGTGCACGCATGGGTGTGGTCACATTAGAGTTAATGAGCACGGACTGAAGAAACTGCACATGTCGTTGCTTTCCTACGGATTACTTAAACAGAGAATATTTGTTTTTGATATAATTTAATTCATTTGAAAAAGAGACTTCAAGCTTTGTAAAGACATGTCTCAAGACTGTGTGTTAAACATTTGCTAAGTTACAGTTAATTTTCTGTCGCGATTCAGAATTAACTTCACATTGAGAGAGACGGCAGAATGTGCATCATGTTTATTTTCTTTATTTTACGAAAAACAACATTTTGTTTTTATTATGAGTGTACACACATAAAAGAAAAGACATTTAACAGTTTTGAATGGTGTATAACACACAAAATCAACAGAATACTTTGAGTCTCTTTTGCATTGATAAGAAAAAAAGTGAGCTGGTCACACCGGCGTGACCGTCAACCCCAGGGGGTTAACAGAGAATTTGGGTATTTCAAAATCCTCAGGCCATTCAAGCTGTCGTTCAGCTGAGCTGACAACTGCTCTGATGTATCAGAACCTGAGAGAAGTACAGTGCTAGCTTGACTTGAGGGAGAAGTGTGTTGAGGAATTATTTTCAGTGTTGCTCTCTCTGGCAAATCATTAATGTCACTGACATTACATAATGCATGATTAAAGTCAGGGTCTTCAAATTGGACACAGAACGTGTATGTGAGCTGCAGCTTCTCTTGCAACACATGTTTCAAGGCATCAACATCAGCTGGTTTTTCAGGAATGGTTACTTTTCAAATGTCACTGTCGTGCACAATAAAGCAGAGTATCATCGACTTGGTTAAGTGAAATTCTAAAAAAAAAGAAAAAAAGAGCAGAAGTCAAAAATACAAGCCATAATACAAAAGAAATACTTCAATGTAACATAGAACTGGCCTTGGACATTATAAGCTGCCAAAAGGAAGGGGTCATTTAGTTCAGAAGGCAGAACAACTTGCCGTGAATGTAAGTTGCACAATTCATAAGAGCGCTAATGCTCAATGTACCATGCAGTCTGAGGTTTGCAGATGAACATTATGTCAGTGTTGATTGTCAAGATTTTCCTCAATCTGCATGAATTCAGGCCAACTTGAACAAGATCCAACTGAAACCACCATGTTTGGGCAGTACTTAATTCCATCAATGTAAACACTGGATGAAACTAACACAGTACTAAAATTAGGACTCCGCAGCTCTAGATATTCCTGAACATTTTCAGGAAAGGCTGTGATAAGTGAACTACAGACCCTGTCCATTTGTACTCTTGGCTTGAAAAAAGAACTGGCATCCATGTGATAGGCAATTGATATTTGATGCTTCTTGACCAGCATTAGGGGGACTTTTTTTAATTTTTTTTATTTTGTGCATCACGGATCACTTTCTTGAAGAATTTATGTTTCCCCTCAAATCTGATTGTCCATTAATTCCTAAATGACCCATACATTCTGATCAGCTGAGGATAATGCTCTATGTAGTGATGCTTTGGATGCAGCACAAAGTTTGGAAACACTTCTTTAAGCAAAGCTCTGTGTTCTGAGATCTTGCAATTCAAGAAATCCACAGTGTCATCAGAAAAGTGGGTAGGCAAAGCTAATTCGACAAAATCTTTCAACAACATTAGAATTTCCCAGGTATGGTCATTCTCTCCAACTATTCTGTCCTTGGCAATGGTGTTCTAAACCAAATGTTAACAGAAATAAAGCTCCCTCACACGTTCTCAAACATCCAATTACACATTTAAATAACTCAATAATCAACCAATATACATTAATGATGTGCTTGAAGAAAAACGAGATTGCACAGCTTCATTAGCATATTAGCCCTCAGATCGTGCTAGCTTTCAGTATTACAGTTTTTCTCAATTGTTAAAACACTAAAACCCATTGGCTGAACAAAGTTCTCAGTTGCCTGAACTCATTTAGCTAATTGTGCAGTCTGTTGTCAATACCTTAAACCATTTCACATGGTTAAACACAATTTGCAGATCTCACTTAGACTTTTCAGCAAAACTCTAAACACATTGTCATTCTCAAAACACATTCTGCACTCTAATGCACATGTCATCCATACTGGTAAACACAAGTGGCAACAATCAAATACAAATAGAGAACACATGTCATTGATTGAACACAACCACTCAAAATTGATTTAACCTGTTTCAAAAGATGTGACACAACCAATATAAGCCAGTTCAGAGAGCAAACAGGTTGTTGAAGGTGGGAAGGAGAAAGTCTGAGAATGGATAGAAGAAACAATGTGAGAGGACGAGGACGAGTGCGTATGCAAGGTGGGCGACGAGGAGGAAAAGGAGGAGGAGGAGGGCAAGAAAGAGGAAGAGGGGGAGGAGGGCAAGAAAGGAGGAGGGACAATATTGCTTGTGATGTTGATGAAGTGCTCTGGCCTGGCCTGACCCAGCCCAAAGACAAGAAGAAGCACACTGATCACATGTTTACTCCTTTGATTTTTGATTTTTGTCCCTTTTAGTATTGTATACTGTAGTACAGTGCATTGTAGGCTGTATACTGTACAATGAACAAATTGCATGGCCTGAACACTGTGCTTTCCATTTGTTAACAGTACTGACTGCTCAATAGATTTTGACTGGTTGCAGGTTCATATCAACACAGAACAAGAATTACAGTATCACAGAGACAAAGGACAAGTTTGTGAGATGCAGGGTACAGTACTGTAAAATAGGGGTAGAAGGAGGAGGAAGAAAAAAAAAATGCAAAGAGCAAAGCAGAGTAGTAATTTCTGATCAATTTTGAGCTACTATGATAGAACATGTTTTCGTTCATCAAAAGACAATGACGTAAAAATATGAAATTTGTTTTGAGATTAAAAATTTACTTCTCCCTGAGAACTATATGTTTTTTTTGTTGTTTTTTTTTTTACTTTTTATTTCCAGTCATACAGTATGTCACAAATGAACTTTTTGATGGTACAGTAAGGTGTCACGGGTAAGTCTACAAACAGAATAGCAGTCCGTAGATATCTTTAGAGAACTATATGTTTTGAACAATGTGTTTTCTATTTTTTGGTGTATTGTTTACTGACTGCTTGATAGTGTATCATTTTGATCACTTTGTTTATCACTTTGTTTCATTTTGCAAGAGGAGTCAGAGGTTTTGTAAATAGTGCTTGAAGATTAGGTTTTGTGTTTAATGTTTTCAGAAAATGGAGCAAGGTTTCAGAAATTGTGTTTTAGCAATTGAGAAAAACTGTAAACATTGATCTCTAAACACCTCAAAATCGATCAGCTTTTAGTTAAACTAGCACATTAATATTACAGTTGATTTTAATATGAAACGTATAACTTACGATCGTATCTACTCCAAGGATTAGACGGAAAAACAATGCCATGCATCCAAACGCAGATCACAGACAATGAGTCTCTCCTTCTACTGCTTTAAGTGCTTCCGGTTGCATTCTATTGAGCAGTGTAATACAAAAAATTACCACTAGGTGTCACACACAAACTACTTACACAAATTAAAGTCCAGCTTACAAGGAGAAACAAATGCTACACAGAACACTCCCCGCCTGGTATAACTTGTTATACCACTATGCATTCTGATTACTTGACAAAATTTAGACTGTGACATATAGGTGTTATAGGAATACCTTAGGTATTCTCTGACAATTCCCTGCTTAGCAGTCTTCACCATAACCATGAATTTCCCCATCCGATGAGGCTACAGTCTTTGTTATGAGACCAACTGGCCACTCACTATGCTTAGCTTCCCCATCTTTCAACAGAACAACGTCCCCTTCCTGAATACTCTCTCTCTCTCCTCTTTCCATTTCCTTCTGGGTTTCAAGGTAGACAAGTGCTCCTGCTTCCATTGCTTCCAGAATGAATCTGCCAACATCTGGACTTGTCGCCATTGATTTTTGTGCAGGTGATCTAACTCAAAGTTTCCTGGAGGAGCTGGAGCAACACTTGCCTTCTGAGTTAAGAACATCGCTGGTGAGAGCACTTGGGGCATGCCAGCATCTGTTGAAATTGTGGTCAAGGGTCGGGAATTCATAATGGCCATGACTTCTGCCATTAAAGTTGTTAAGACCTCATGTGATACTCGTGGGAGTTTTCATCAAGAGAGCCTCCAGAATACGTCTGGCTATCCCGATTATTCTTTCCCACAGCCCTCCCATATGGGCCAATGATCTATTACTCTGTTCGTCTAGTACAGCATAAATGTGTATTGCTTTTTCACGTTGATTAGAGGGATAAACATTTACGAGACAAATCTTTGAACATGACTTAGGCTTACTAGCATCTCCGCAAATCTCAGTGTACTTGTTGTTGACCTCGGCAGTGTCCTCATCTGTTTTTTCCATGATTTATGGCCAATCAAGAGTGGGAGGAGCCTCAAGAGGGCCCAATTCTCATGGTCGTTTCCCCCCATTTGTTTGCTTACTTGTGTACGATTTTGGAATTGGCTGTGGCTGGTCAGTCCTGTCTGAAAATTTGTATGGGAATTGTTTGATGGCACCATTAAAGGAATCCAGGGAAAATTAATGTTTGCCAATTAAATCCTGCAAACACAATGCCATCTCTACAGGAACAACGCCCTCCAAGAGATCATGCAACGCATCTGGGGGGAAACTACAAATTGCATTAAAGTGTTTCAAATTGTCACTCAATGGACAGCTACTCTTCACGCCCTACTGTGCCACCAAATTACTATCCTGTAGAACATCTTGAACATGCTGTTGGTGTTTTTCTTTTGTCCTCATTTCAAAAGAGCCGGACCTAACTTGTTTGGCTTGAATGTCATCCCTTGTGGACATGCAAAATCTACAAGGAAAATTCACTCTAAATCTCACTCTAAAAACTCTGAAAGCCTGCCAAAGAATGGGCACCCAGATTATCTGCCAGGACATGCAGAACAGATCCCCTTACACATGATCCCAACTGCTCAGCATATACTCCCTGCTCTTCAAGACATTTCAGGTATTCATTTAGTGGGTGGAGTACTTTTGAGTAGCCATGTTGCTTAACTACATTTGTTTTACACAGAAAACCTAGCTGAATGGTGTGCAAAGATGATGTGTGTTTTGCAGGCAAGTTTGCAAGAACCCAGTAGATGGCACACAATTTGTGTTTCTTTCGTGATGTTCCAAGTGGACTGGCCACTTCAAAATCATCTATGTAGAGATTAAGGGATATACAATTACTTTCTACAATTACCTTCTGCCAAATGAATTATCCCTATAATGATACCATCCCTGTAACTACTGTATCCCCTGGAGGTCTCACCTGTAGCCAGCACCTCATCAAGAACTTCCTTTTTATTTAACAATTTATGCAACATTTGAATAATTGGGACATACATATAATATTGATCATCTCCATCTATTTTGTACTCAACAGGAATAACAACTGGAAATTATCTCATGAAGTATGATGCTCTCCTATTAGTTGTGGATAGAGGACCTCCTTCATTTGTACAGTGTAACAGCACACTGCTGCCAGAAACTGTCCTGACAAGTTCTTTCACAACAAGCTGTCTACCTCACTGTAGTGCTTAACAATAGTCTGCTGTATTGTGCTATATAACAGTGGCCCAGACAATACATTAATTAGATTCAACTGTTGGATAATTTCAGAAATATGCAAGATTGTTTGCATTCAGAAAAAGTGATGCCAAATTGTGTTCCAACTTTTGTTTTGTGTCATCCAAATTGTCTTGTTCCTCTACCACATTACATTCATCTTCACTGCCTGATCTGTCAACAAGTTTATAAGCTGTATCTTCTTCTGTGTGACTGATTTGAGTGCTTAAAACAACCCCTACTTTAAAATCTTCATAGCAGTGGTGGTGGTGTACCTTACTTTTATGCGCATTAAACGTGGAGCACACATTAGTCTCAAATGAACAGTCTTTGAAAGGACACTGAACTTTCTTGTTATTCCTCAAATGAGTACGCAATAAGCAAAATAATCTGACTCGCTACATGGCTCAGTTAAGTCACGAACATGGCACTTGTAAAAAAACTAAAGCATGACCAGAACTCCTTGATTCTGCAATTCTATGCTGGGAATGGATTTTTGATAAATGTACTTTTAATGCATTGAATGACTTAAAAGTACATGGAAACACTCAGTATGGAGACATGGTACTGGAACAATCTGTGAATATGTTCCATGGCTTATGCGGTAGTGTTTAAGAAGTTGTGCCCCCTTTTCTGATGTGTAAGTGCATAACTTACATTTCCACTGCATAGCAGCTCATCAACTGGTATTCTAAAAATAAAAAATAAATATAAAATAAGTTATTCCATCAATCAAAAGTCAAAGAACAAACAATGTAATCAGATGCATAGACCAGTGTTTCTCTCCCTCTCTTTTTTTTTTTTTCAAATTGTGGGACACATGCAAAGCAGTTGGTCAATGAGTTAAATGGAAACATCACATGCATTAGGTATTATTTTAAAACTAAGATTGTTAAAGTTCACGTGCTAACTTGTATTTAAATAAGTTGTAATGTTGGTTATACTCTGTTTGAGGAGGTGGGTTAAGGGGTCTGCTAAATACTCGCTAACAAACACCCCTTAATTTCAATTTTTGGGGATTGAAAAACACCCCACAATTTCCATCTTTTTGTGCCGCCTGCATATGTTGCGTTTTTAATGTGCCGTGTCAAGTCAAAAAGAGTGATTTTAAAATAACTGATCTGAAGATGTAGCGGTCTTTTCCATCCATTTGTACTTTGCCTGCATTGCGCGCTCTCTAGAGTGAATGCAGCCGTGTCTCTGAGCTGCCTCGTTTGAAATTAGCGCATACAGCTATCCTACAGTATATGCTGATCGTCAACGAAAATAATTCCATAACAAACACAACATTCAAAACGAGGCGACCCATTTGACACGTTTTGTATAATTGTCACTGAATTTCGAATTCTGTAAACATCCGCATCCGCATAATCATGACCAATCATCAGTTCAAATGACCCGCTAACCCTGTGGACCAGTACGCATGCGTAACAGCACGTCTTGGACATTTTGAATCAAGGTTAAAATCAAGTAAACTTACAAGTATTTTTATAGTAAGGAATACGATTTGATTTTCCAGTGAGGAAATACACCCCAGATTAACATCTTTTAGTGACATAGCTTTCTGTACATCTGCTCCTACACACCTCTGCCATCACACTTACCCTCCATCTCTTACATCCATACATTTATCTCTCAGATTTCAGACTTTAAAGTCGTTTACTTTGTTAGTGCACATTACTAGTCTTGTAGTGAACAATTAATCCATGCAAGTTAATACACACAAAAAAATTGTTGTGGTAATCTTTAATCATATTTTAGATGATATTACTTTTGACAAAGCTCAGATTTCTGAGAGATACACAGAGACGGCAATGCGGCTATTTGCCCAAGGACCCAAGAGCGATAGCAGATGAATGAAACAAACTTTATTATCAGAGAACAAAGGCAGTCTGCCATTCACCAGCCGTTCTTGGCAGACAGAGATCAGGTGAAGAACTCAGGAATAATAGAAAACTTGTCAGGCGAAGTCAGGAGAAAAAAAGTGTCCAGGTCTAGTAAGCGGTAGTGATGTTACGTTTGACACTGAAGCTTCGATGTGCGTATCGCACATGCGGCACGATTTCTAGTGAAGCCCCGTATCGGGGTGTGTATTGGTTTACTAGAGTCACGTGATCGACAACAAACGAAGCCTCACTTTCTGTCCTATCACGTGCGCGTTTCGCTTTGGGTGTCAGAAGGCTCGAACCCCAGATCTTATTTAACGAGTCATTGTTGGCTCAGTCTGGTTGATGGATAAACATGAATATCTATTGGTACAATATGCGTCACATGACTAAACTTACGTCATCGTTTTTAAATACCTCCGTTTTGACATTCCACACTACAATGCGAAAACGTACTCGGTTACTAACGTAACCTCGGTTCTCTCTAGAAGAGGGAACGAGTACTGCGTTTTGTAAAAACGCATTGGGGAAAAACCTCTTTTCCACGAAATACTGAAGCCAAAAAATTATCCTATAATTTTGCATTGTTGCAAAGCGCGTTGCAGCAGCACACAGCCATGGGCGAGACTGCATTAGCCTATCGAGCGAGGCCTGAGGTGACGTCAGGCCAATGAGGGCGCTTCACGCCCTCCGTGCCACTTCCCGCCGAAACGGGTGTGGCCTAGCCCTATAAAAGGAGCTCGAAAAGGCTGATTCACTGATTTTTCATCGCCGAAGCGAACCAGAGTGAATCGCATGCACGGCGGGGAACGCAGTACTCGTTCCCTCTTCTAGAGAGAACCGAGGTTACGTTAGTAACCGAGTACGTTCTCTTACGAGAGGTCTCTCGTACTGCGTTTTGTAAAAACGCATTGGGGACCCATTGTAAAACGCCGTGCGTGCAGGGATCGAACACCACTAAACCTGGAAGCGAAGCCCAGGATTTAGAGTGCACAATCACCATAGGGACTCACAGAGAGTCCTGGAGAGAGGAGGGGAATCCCCCTGTC
Source organism: Abramis brama (assembly GCF_963993115.1). Taxonomy (NCBI): domain Eukaryota; kingdom Metazoa; phylum Chordata; class Actinopteri; order Cypriniformes; family Leuciscidae; genus Abramis; species Abramis brama. Next base: position 34,592,064 of record NC_139966.1, on the reverse strand, counting down.
CATATATAGCAGCGTCGCAGACGCAATATATGACATCACATAGACAAGGCGGGGAGCCTGAACTAATGTGGAAATGTGGGTCTTACGCAATACTGCCCATAGTATAACAGTCGGCAGCGCGCAGCGCTCACAATCTCAGCGTCCCAATCAGACAGAACTGATTCGTTTAAACCGACAATAGCTTAGCCTGCAAGGCGGGAACCTCAAGGTTATAAAACCTTATAAATGTAGACGGCGAGGCCCAGCCTGCCGCCATACATATGTCCTGTAAGGAAATCCCGCTAAACCAAGCCCATGAAGAGGTGACGCCTCTCGTGGAGTGCGCTCTGACACCCAATGGGCACTGTGAGCCCTTGGCAGTGTACGCCAGCGCTATGGCATCAACTATCCACCTGGATAGAGTCTGTTCCGAAACAGCCGCTCCCTTGGAACGTCCACTGAACGAGACAAATAGCTGCCCAGTCTGTCTGAAAACAGACGAGCGAGACACGTAAGCTCTTAGAGCCCTAACTGGGCAAAAAGAGCTTGCGTCCCTTTCCTCACCCGACACCGGCAGGGCAGACAGGGAAATGACCTGAGCCCGAAACGGCGTGTTGAGGGTTTTTGGAACGTAACTGTGCCTAGGTTTGAGTATGACTCTAGAGTCGCTTGGCCCGAACTCTAAGCACGCCGCGCTCACCGAGAGCGCGTGCAGGTCACCTACGCGCTTCACTGAAGCGAGAGCCAGCAAAAACACTGTCTTGAAAGACAGATGCTTGAGGCTAATCGTTTGGATAGGCTCGAAAGGATCACCTTTCATGGCTTCCAAAACAGTAGACTAAAGGAGGTCTGGGAGGATTCAGCCTCCTAGCTCCCCTGAGGAAGCGGATGACTAAATCGTTCCTTCCTAATGACTGACCGAGCGTTGTCTTAGAGAACGCTGCGATAGCCGCCACGTAGACTTTGAGCGTGGAAGGGGCTCTGCCCTTATCCAACAGCTCCTGCAGGAAGGAGAGAACCTCCGTCACCCCATAGTCGAAGGGTGAAAAAACCCCGAGCTGTGCACCAGCTGGAGAACACCGACCACTTCGAGGCATAGAGCCGTCTTATAGACGGAGCCCAAGCATGAGTGATAGTATTTAGCACTCCCACTGAGAGATCAGCGGGTACCCGTTGAGCGCCCACACGTGGAGGCACCACAATTCCGGGTGAGGATGCCAAATCGAACCCCTGGCCTGAGAGAGGAGGTCCCTCCTCAATGGCACTGGCCACGGGGCAGTGTCTGCTAACTGCATCAGAACTGGGAACCATGGCTGGTTCCTCCAGAGCGGTGCTACAAGCAGCACTGAGCATTTTGTCTCCCTGATCCGTTCTATCACCTGAGACAGGAGAGAGACGGGGAGAAAAGCGTAGAGTGGACAGCGCGGCCACGTGTGGGACAGCGCGCTTTCGCTCTTAGAAAAGAACGCGGGGCAGTGAGCGTTTTCGTGAGACACGAACAGGTCCACTTCCACTCTGCCAAATCTCTCCCACAACAGCTGGACTGTTTGCGGGTGTAGAGACCATTCGCCCGTCGGAATGTTGTTCCTGGACAGTCTGTCTGGTCCCAGGTTGCGCTGAGCCCATAACAGGAGGCGTTCTGCCAACCTGTATAGGTTTCGGGATCTGAGACCACCCTGCCGATTTATGTAGGACACCACAGACACGTTGTCCGATCGGACTAAGACGTGGTGGCCCTTTATTAGGGGACGAAAACGCGTCAGCGCGTTGTCCACTGCCAGCATTTCCAGGCAGTTGATATGTTGGAGCTTCTCCCGTTCTGACCACTGGCCGAAGAACGGTCTGCCCTCGAGCAGCGCTCCCCATCCCGAGGTGGAGGCGTCTGTCGACACCACTTTCACTCTCGAGGAAGTCCCCAGGCTTACACCTGATTGGTACCAGTCGCTCGCTTTCCAAGGTTCCAGAGCTGCGACGCAGCTCTGATTGACCTTGAGACGCAGCTGACCGGACGTCCACGCTCTGCGCGGTACTCGCGCTTTCAACCAGAACTGCAGAGGGCGCATGCGGAGCAGGCCCAGCTGAAGAACTGATGATGCTGAGGCCATAAGGCCGAGCATCCTTTGAAAACCCCTGAGCGGGACGATCGCGCCGCAGCGGAAAATGCTTGCTGCGCGCTGAATGTTCAGCACGCGCTGTGATGACAGCCGCGCTATCATAGACTGCGAGTCCAGAACTGTGCCCAGAAACGATATCGTTTGACTGGGATTCAGACAGCTCTTCGCCCAATTGACTCTGAGACCAAGATTCTCGAAGGTGATCGAGTAAAATGGACCTGTGCTTCACGAGCTCTGATCGTGATTGAGCTAGAATCAGCCAGTCGTCCAAATAGTTCAGCACTCGCATGCCTCGAAGTCTGAGAGGTGCGAGCGCTGCGTCCATGCACCTCGTAAATGTACGGGGTGCTAGGGACAAGCCGAACCGCAGGACTGTGTACTGGTATGCCTGTCCCTCGAAGGCGAATCTCAAGTATCGCCTGTGACGTGACGCTATTTGTATTTGAAAATACGCGTCCTTCAGATCTATTGACATAAACCAGTCCCCTCTGCGAATATGCGCGAGGATTTTTCTGGTTGTGAGCATTTTGAAACTGCGTTTCGTCAATGCTTTGTTCAGCTGTCTTAGATCCAGTATGGGTCTGAAACCCCCGTCTTTTTTGCCAGGAAGTATCTGCTGTACAGCCCCCCTACACTTTGAGCCTGAGATAAAGGCTCTATAGCCCCTTTGCTCATCAGTTCTGATATCTCGGCACGAAGTAGGTGTGCTACTTCTGAATTCACCGTAGTTTCGACGCGCGCTGTAAAGCGGCGAGGACGTCGACAAAACTGTAGCGAATAGCCTCTCTTCATAATGTCTAGCACCCATTCCGAAACCCCTGAAAGCGCTGCCCACGCGTCTGCGTGGTTGGCTAAGGGCTGGATGCGAAGCGCGCTCTGATCGCTGGGCGACAGAAGCGCTTCGGTGTGCTGTAACATAGGCGTGATGCCTGTGACATTCGAGGCGGGGAGCGCGCTGATCACAGCGGGCAGGACGCTCGCTCCCGACCCCGCTACGGTGCTTAACCGAGTGAGGGAGGGCTGAGCGAGTCCCGTAGGACTCATGATGTCTGTGGGTAAGTGTGGGCGCGGTGGAGCGGGCACATTTACTGCATTGGGCGCACTGTCTGTCTGAACAGAGCGAGCGCGCACAGGTTTCGTTTTTACAGAAACCGTGTGACATGCATAACATAGTGTTTGTGGGCACTGGGTAGTGGGCACGTTTGCTATGTTGAGTGCGCGATCGACCTGAGTCGATTTTATGAGCGCGAGCCCTGTGTGAAGGGCTGTGCTTGTGTGTAGGGATGGGCACTAGACAGTGGGCATCAGCTCTACATTTATAGCACCATCGGCCGTGGCCGGGACTACAGAACATAGTGTTTGTGGGCACTGGGCAGTGGGCACGTTTACTATGTTGAATGTGCGATCGACCTGAGTCGATTTTATGAGCGCGGGCCCTGCGTGAAGGGCTGTGCTTGTGCGTAGGGATGGGCACTGGACAGTGGGCATCTGCTCTACACTTGAAGCACCATCGGCCGTGGCCGGGATTTATTTTTTACATTTTTTTTTGAAGCGCGTTTTTGACGTTGACGACAAGATCCATAATTCTTAGCAAATGTTGCGTCATCAAACCACGCCTTTGTTATTGTAAATAGGTTAGCGACCCCTAGCGGCGAATTCCATACTGTATGTTTAAGAATAACAACAACTTTAATGGAGTCAGATTCATTATATTGGAGTCAGATAAACAAATGAATGCACGTCATCCTTCAACTGCTTTTTGTTCTGATTATTGGTTCAAAATAGCAGCGTAAGCTTCAAGCCTTATAATTGCCTTCTCTTCTGCTACACACTCAAAAGTATCAACTTTTTCTTCACAAAAGCATTAAAAACCTAGGCAGCTAAGGAAAAGGAACTGAACACAATGGAATGAAATGAACATTGAAAGAAGAGTCTTAGAAAATAAAATAAAAACCCTGATCCAGACACGATAACAGGGTTAATTTATTGGCAGTAATGACCATAAAGTCAGAATCCTAGTTTCTGTATGCTTTCTGACTTGGCAGTTTCACTTATTTATTTACAAAAACACTTCTTCACATGACAGGTTTTAATAACAGAATAAGCATATTTTAACATATATAAAACATAACTTGCAGTGCCAAAAATGTAAACATGAGATATTATGGCTTTAGGTGAGGGTCTAACATTGTTATAAGACCAAACACACACTATAAGTGGAAAGTATAGTAGTATAGCACTAACAAATAACTTCTAAAGGATTATCGGGACCAAGTTATGCATTTATAATATACATCCCATTATACGAAACTAATTAATTCTACCACAACCAAAGTTTCATATAAAAACAGCTCAGATCATCAGTTTGGGTTGCTTATACTGCTACCCTCACAGTCTGAGGCATCCATATGTGCAGATTATAATACTGTAATTGTGGTTATGATGGATTTTTTTATTATTGAGAGTATTCACATTCATCATCATTAAGGATAAATAGGAAAAAGTCACTGACTGCCTAACATTAAGCCCACATAGTGGAAAATATATTGCGTAACAGTGCACAATGACATTAACCATAGTTTATAAAAGTATCGGGTAATAATAACAATAATTTTTATAATAATAAATACAATAGAAAATAAATGTCTTAGAAATATTCACTCTCATACAACATATTTAATTCCTAAAGCCATAAACAATTGCAGTATTAGCAGCAAAACCCATGTGGTCCCAGGATACATGAACCCTTAAATAAACAACAAATGTATGCATTTGGGGGAAAATATTAAAACATTAATATTTAATATAACACTAGAATAATATTACCACTAGATACAAATACAATCTCCTAAATTTTAGCTATATTATACAATTACATCATTTCCTCAAATGTATTTGCTTTTGTTGTTGTTATTTCTTTATATATTTATTCATTTTGTTAATTTTATTATGATTCTTTTCCCTAATAAAAAGGATTTTTTTTATATTACATTTTAATCCACTTAATAATGTTGGTTCCGTAAAGATCGGTGACAGATTTAGTGAGTCTCTAGACCGATTGATAGATTGTCTGTAAACCGAAAAATCATGAATTCCATATTTGTTTATTATTTAAAAGAACCCGCTCATAAGAGCCATTTGCTGTTTTGCTGTTGGTTTGTTGTTGTGTTCATTACAGCGATGACAACACAATATAAATGTTGAGGCATCTAGTCTTTCTCTCTCATAAAATTCAATTCAGACTTTGAACTCGCAGCTGTAGATTCAGCAGCAGCAACACAGGAAACATTCAGAATATTTCAAAATTGTGTTCTGCATCAGCATAAGAATATGCTCATAAATTAACAAATAGGTACAAAAATGAAAAAATGAATATGTATTCTGATGAAACATGATCGTACTATTATACACAGAATATTAATACCTCATTTATTCTGCAGCATAAAGACAATTAAGTAATTTTGCCCATGGTGTTTTGAAACCTATAATCAGGAAAAAATTAAGGAGAACTGATATAGTCTTTATGCTGTGTATATTGTGTTTAAAAAAGCATTATTTAGTGGAACTATATCTTGTACAATGACACTGATACACTTTAACACTAGTGGCAAAACCATTTGACAGCCTTGAAAAGCATGACAGCGGCTATCGAAAAGTTATGACAACTAATACATTAGCCGACAACACCGGCTTCCAGACAACATCAGATGTGTGCAACCCTTGCCTTGACATGCACAAACATCCTTCTTCACGAACACAATCTGGCGCCTTCTCTCTTGATTTAGAAATTTAATGGCAATAGCAGATCTCTTGGTATGAAAACTGAAGCTCCTCTAGGAGTTAAAATTCATTGTCCAGGCTCTGCAGGAAGGCGGCTTTCATAGAGACTCAAGGCATGATGCACAAATTCATATTGTTCCTCAGTCTGGATCATACCACCCCTGTGGAAAAAAACACCACACAATTACAGGCGAGTCTCAATTTTATGAAATTTTTTTTTTGTCAGGTACATTGTTATACTGATAAATGCCATATTATTGTTTTGGCTGCTGAAAGCAAAGGTCGTTTTTATGGCATTTGTTTTTCCAAAGATTGATACCAAAGATTTGATATTAAACATCATTTTATGTAGACTATATTCTTGTTTCAAAAATTATATCTTGTGGTAATCTTACAGAAACAAAGATGTCCTGAGCCCGAGTCAGATTGGCTTCGTTCCAAATCACAGAACTACTGACCACATTTACACCCTACACACCCTAATCAATAAACACGTAAAAACAGACCAAAAACTGAAAAATATTTGCATGCTTTGTCGATTTAAAAAAAAAAAACGCTTTTGATTCTATTTGCCACAACAGATTATATTACAAACTTTTACAAAGTGGTGTAGGGGGTAAAATTTTGGATATTATAAAATCAATATATTCGAACAACAAATGTGCAATACGAATTGGCAAAAAACATACAGAATTCTTCACCCAGAAAAGAGGAGTGTTGCACGGCTGTAGCCCAAGTCCAACGCTGTTCAACATTTACATGAATGAACTAGCGGTGCAGTTGGAACAGTCTACAGGCCCTGGACTCACTCTACAAGACAAAAGCATCAAGCTCTTGCTTTATGCAGACGACCTGGTGCTGCTGTCACCCACTGCATCCGTATGGGACAGACATCCAACAGAAGCCCTACACACAAAATTCTGCAAAATTATTCTAAAATTACAAAGGAAAACACCCAATAATGCATGTAGGGCAGAATTAGGCCGATTCCCATAGATTGTTAATATGCAAAAAAGATCCCTCAAATTCTGGATGCATTTAAAATCAAGTCCCACAGAATCCACTACATACAAACCCAAGAACTGAACCCGGAAAAAAGTCCCCTCAGTCAGCTGGTTCTGAGACTTACTAACCTGACTAATTCTACTAACACTAACCAGTCTCAGACCAGCACTGCTTCTCACACAAACATCAGAATAAACCAAATTCTCAAACAGTCTAAAAATACATATTTGGAACATTGGGATCAGGAAACTAAAACACAAAGTAAATTACAATTCTATCGAACTCTAAAATCAAATTATGAATTGGAAGAATATCTCCAGTGTCAGAGACACAAAGCAGAGACGGATCCTAAGCAAGTACAGGCTCAGTGAGCACAGTCTAGCCACCGAGACCGGCAGACACAGAAAGAGCTGGTTACCCCGAGAGCAAAGGGTGTGTGTTCACTGTAGGATAGGAGAGATTGAGACAGAGATGCACTTCCTCCTTAATTGTCAAAAATACACTTCAATCAGAGACCTCTACTTAAACAAATTCACTAACTTAATAAAGAACTTTACAGTCATGACTGAAATAGAACAGATAAAGATCATATTAGGACAGGGATAGACAGCAGCACTGGCTGCTGACAGCAGGTGAACGTGTGTGTAATGTGTGTATTGTGTCTGACCTCAGCTACTCTCCACCACAGTGACCCTCAGTAATGTGTGTGTGTGTGTGTGTATATGTTAAAACACTGTGGTATCAAATGTTCACACATATTCTAATTTGTTATACTGTTAATTTGTACAATTAATTTAATTTGTACATTTCAATTTAAGTTATGTTATAATATTTTATTATTTTGATGTCTTTATTATTCTATGTATTCCAAGCTTTGGCAATATTGTATTATGTACAGTCATGCCAATAAAGCAATTTTGAATTTGAATTTGATAACATGCACATCATTTTCTGATTCAAGTTGATAGTCTGGTAAAATGTTTATTTCAAAAATACATTTACATGTTGGTGTCATGGGTTAACGGGTCTGTGTTCATTCTGACATGTCATTGGTGTGTTTGTCACTGGTCTGATTGCTTGTCAGAGTTGCCTTGTTCCAGCTCTATTCTTGTTGCCCCTGATTCCTCTCGTCAGTTTGTGGTGGAGGTCGATGCATCAGAGCTGGGGGCTGGCACGGTTCTCTCCCAGCGCTCTTCTGTGAATGGCAGGTGCATCCGTATTTTGTCACCCGCCAAATGCAATTACGTAATTGGTAATAGAGAGTTGCTGGCAGTCAAGCTTGCCTTGGAGGAGTGGAGTCATTGGAAGGTTCAGGGGTACCTTTCATCGTCTGGACCGATCATAAAAACCTCGAGTACATCAGATCTGGGCAACTCTAGGCAGGCCAGGTGAGCTCTTTTTTTCCCAGTCATTTAGAATTTTTCCATTTCCTACCGCCCGGGTTCCAAAAACACCAAACCCGACACGTTGTCCAGTGTTTTTGACCAATCTGAAAGCCTGCATTCTCCCGAGCCCATCCTGAAACAGAGATTTGTGGTTTCAATGGTAACTTGGGAGATTGAGTCGAAGGTCTGCGCTGCCTTAGATGGGGTAACGCCTCCACCTGGGTGCCCACCAGATCGTTTGTTTGTGCCTGAGAGTTTATGGTCCGACGTTATTCGATGGGGTCATTGTTCTAAGGTGGCTTGTCATCCGGGGGTGAGTCGTACCATGTTTCTCATAAAGCAAGGGTTCTGGTGGCAAGCTATGACTCGCAACATACGTCGTTTTGATTTGGCCTGCTCGGTTTGTGCCAGTTGTAAGACTTCAAATCAACCCCCTGCTTGACTCCTTCAATCGCTGTCATTTCCTTCGAGACCCTGGTCCCACATTGTGCACCAACTGTAATAAACTTGCTCCTAAATTCATTAGCCCATTTACTGTCACCAAGATTCTTAGTCCAGTGGCAGTCCAGCTCAATCTTCCTCCGGCATACAGAAGTCATCCTTTCTTTCATGTTTCTAAATTAAAACCCATTTTTATTTGCGTTTTTCATTCTACCATTAATCCGCCTGCCCCAGTTCCCCCACTGCTACAAATCGTAGATGGGAAACCTGTTTATTCGGTCAATCGTATTCTGGATTCAAGGCGGAGGGGGCACAGGTTCTAGTACTTGGTGGACTGTGAGGGTTACGGTACGGAAGAGAGGAGTTTGGTTCCCGCAAGAGACATTTGGATCACATTGGATCACTACCTTATCGATGATTACAATCGCCAGGCAATTTCCCCTGGGAACGCCAGGAGGCGCTCTTAGGGGGAGGAGTACTGTCACGGTTCACGGGTCTGTATGTACATTCTGACATAGAGACAGAGCGCATTTAGGCCACGCCCACACCGGGGGGGAAAACAATCCAACCGTCTCCATTGACTTTGCATTGCGAGAGGCTGCCTCCTTGTCATTTCTTGCTTCTAACAAAAGACAGAAAAATGCCCAAAAGCTGCTGTGTGACAAGGTGTACAGCAAACAAGCTAAAAAAAACAGAAATAAGTTTTTATTAGCTCTCGACCCCAAAAAACGAGTGTTTAGGACATAAAAGTGGATACAGGCAGTTGAGACAGAGCGTCACGTGTCTCATTACTCTGAGAACTAACGTACGCCCGCTGGAGGAGACCGTAATTGGCAACACAGGATAGTTTATCTTACAGAAATATAATATATAAAACTGACATTTGGATATTTGATTCACCAGTGACCAAATGTTTAACTTACTGCACACGTAGTGTATTTTTAGTGCATACTGAGTGTCAGGATCCCACAATTTACCCATTCGTTCCAGCCTGTGTCCACTTTTATGTCCTCAAACGCTTGTTTTTTGGGGTCGACAGCTTATGAAAACTTATTTCTGTGTTTCTTAGCTTGTTTGCTGTAGACCTTGTCACATGGCAGCTTTTAGGCATTATTCTGTCTTTTGTTAGAAGCAAGAAATGACAAGGAGGCAGCCTCTCGCAATGCAAAGTCAATGGAGACGGTTGGATTGGTTTCCCCCTTGGTGGGCGTGGTCTTCAGATTATGACGCATTGTGCTCTTTCTCTATGGCTTTGCTGTGTTTCTGTCACTGGTTTGATTGCTCGTCAGCTTTGCCTAGCTACTAATTGCGCTGACGAGCTAATCAGACTAAGCGTACCTGCAGCTCGTTATTGTCACCCATATCTAGTCTTGTGTTTGCTGTGTTCCTTGTCAGATCGTTCTTGTGCTCATGTCTTGCCATTCTGTTCCATCAGTATTTTCTCGAGTCTTCTGTTCCTATGTGTTTGCTTCCTGTTTGAGTGTGGATTACTGGTTGCCTTGCTGTTTCAGGGAATTGACTGACATCATTGCAGTCTCCTCGCTGCCAAGGCCTGCTGCCATCTCTGCATGACTACATCTGACCACCCTGCCTTGCTTATTTTTTCTGTTTATTTACAATAAACTGTTAATTTGCATTCGTGACTGGATCCTGTGTTTTTCCCCAAACAGTTGGAATATGTTAATGTTGATATTGAAATATTCCTGTGTAATGTAATCAGCATAATCTGAAAAGACTAAGACACAGTTTTCCCTCTATTCACAGTGAAAATACTGGAAATTCTTGCTCTTACCATTTATTATACTGCATTTATAGTAATATTGGATGTGTTAAGTAATGTTCTTAGTCTTTCCATCCTGTGGCGGTTTACGTGGAGTTAAAAGCAAGATACAGTTTAATGTGTAACCAAAATACCAGCCTGTAGGTTTTCTCTCTAACGCTCCACCTGCCTAGATCTGCTACGGGATTTATGTATGTCTATTTATGCAGCAGCAGCATATCTCACATGCTCATACACAGTGTGTCTGTGTATCTATTAGCAGTAGCAAGTCCATACTTGCTCTGCAGCAGCAGTAATAATCAACAGCAGTATTCAGCAGCATTGGAGATCTAGTACGCCAAGACCAAATACATTAAAGGGGTGGTATAATGCCCTTTTCACAAGATGTAAAATAAATATCTGATGTCCCCAGAGTGTGTCTGTGAAGTTTTAGCTCAAAATACCCCACAGATATTTGTATATAGCATGTTAAAATTATCACTTTTTGAGGGTGAGCAAAAACACCACGTTTTGTGTCTGTCCATGCAAATGAGCTGCTGCTCCCGGCACAGAGGGCGGAGCTTCAACAGCTTGCACTCACACAGACATGCACTGAAAATTTCAAAAACTTTTGTGTTCCTTTTAGCCTTTTATGTTCAAACCGGAGTCAGACAATGATGGAGAGACTCAAGAAGTCACAACATGTAAACAACAGTTCTGAATGATTAGTTGATGAATTTATGTAACTTATATGTAGTTATCTTCTAGTCATTGATTAGCATATTCTGTCATGATAATCTATAAATCGTGTTCCGGGAGCGGGGTTTATGTACATTTTAGGGTTCATGATGTCACTAACCCGGGAGGAAGCTTGTGTAGTCCCTACCAGCCATTTGTTGTAGTCCTTAAAAAGCTTTTTCTTTAAAAGCAAATATCTCCCTTTGCCTTGAACTTTGAGCGTTGGAACTTTGCAGATGTTGTTTATGCTCAAACAGCAACATTACACACTAACTAAATTTAGAAAAGTGAAATCATAATAAACCACCCCTTTAACATTTCAATTGCTAAACAGTGAAACAGTTGCAAATTTTAATTGCAAAACAGTGAAACAGTTGTACCTGTCTGTCCTAAGTTTGCACACAATTCCCAGCACATCCACAACTCCCTCCAGCTCCAACTGACGACAACCAATTGTTGTAGCCATGAAACACCCTGTCCGACCAATTCCAGCACTGCAAAAATTCAAAGGTAAGTTAAATGGTTTTCAAGCACTTTTTACCAAGCACTGGATTATAGTAGTTTTATCATAGTAGTATAATAGCAGTTTTTCACAATGACACATATTTTATATATAGTGCATCAACCGGTAGACACTTTTTAATGTTTTGCTGATAAGCTCCTGTACCTGCAGTGTACAATAATCGGCCCACAGGATGTAAAGCCCCTCCTGTCCTGCTCAACATCATTAACTAACTGCAGCAGGGGTCCAACGCTCTCTGGGGTCTTATGGTCCGGCCACGAGGTATACCAGTAGTGCTGCACTTTACGACTCTGGCCTCCTTGCTGAGGGAATAAAAATATATGATCCATTAGAGTATCTGACAATAGTATTTCTTTTGGATTATTACTTTTACTTTTATAATGCAAATACCTTTAGTATAAGGGAGCGGATTATATAGTGGTCACATTCCTTAACATTATTAACGAAGACCTCCACTTTCCCATAGATCCCCCTCTTCTCAGGCCAGTACAGAACACATTTCTGAAACAGTAAAACAAACTCTTTGCACATGCACAGTCTATTTAGTCATACTAAGAGCATTATAGATCTTTTGAATTGAAATTACTTCATTTTTCTCTTTCAATTTAGTAATCATGACAATGACAGGGCAGTCCTCTTGCCAGGCCATTTGCCAGAAGTCATTCACCGTGTTGATCATTGGACCCTGAGTGGCAATGAAGGCCCTCTCATCTCCAAGATAGCCCTGGATAAAAAAGTGCTGAACTTAAACAGATATAATGACATAATGGAGGTGAACTAAGTATACCCCCATCAGAGCCAAGTTAGAGCAACAAGACTCTTCGATACTTCAAATCAGTACTTGACTACAAATACTTCTAATACTTCTTCGAGATACTTCTCGATACAAATACAATCAAATTAAACTTTCTTGTTTATAATGTTTCACTTTACAATTTCTGATGGTAGTAGATTTAAGTGAAGTTACCTCAAGAAGAACATTAAGAGGCCCTGGCATAGGCTATTGAAAAAATTGCGAGTGTGTCACTGAAAACTTACTCGTATGTAGTTGGCGTTAATGTAACTGCTGAGCGGGTCGTTCGAGTTCTTAGTCTTCAGAATAACCCTGGAATGTGGATCTGAAATGAAATGTGAATTTTGTGAAAATTTCTGTTGCATTATAATTGATTCACCAGTATACTACAGTGGCCCACTAGTGCACAAGACGATGACATTTATAAAGCAAACATATGATATAATTAAAGGGGTAAATGGACTTTCAATAAAACTTGGCTGCAAAATTCAGCTCCAACCCTGATCAAACACAACTGAACCAGCTAATTAAGATCTGCAGGAGCACTTGATAATTACAGACGTGTGTTGGATCAGGGTTGGGTCTGAACTCTGCAGGTAGGTAGATCTCCAGGAACCTTTTCAAGGGTGTGAAAATGTCAACATTTTCTCGAGGGAGCATTCCTCCTCACCCCCCTAACTACCTCAAATTTGGGAACATCTTTGGGATCTCTGTGATTATAAAACCCTGCCTACGGCCCTGTATGCTGCCTTAGCAAATAGCACTACATTACTGCTGTTCTGTTATGTACCTTTTATAGATTATATTGGGATAAAATATACCTAGTGATGTAAAAATAGAAAATGTATAAAGTGCTCTTTCTGACCTAACTACAAGCAGACAACTTTAAAGTGGTCCACATAGTCATGAGGGGTCTCTGAGACATTAACAAGCCACCATTTGACTATTAACATACTGCAAATAGTTCACTATCTAAAACCCTATAAATCACTGTTTAACTTCAAACACTCTTATGTTATGTTTTATTGAAAATAAAAGTGCATGCTATGCTGATTTCAAAATAATGGTAGTACAACCCCACTACCAGAAAAGTTGGGACATTTTGTAAAATGCGATTAAAATCAAGAATCTGTAATTCTGTAATCTGATTTTCGTCAATCCAAATAAATTCAGTCTGAATGAAATGACTAGAATTTATTCACACATCTACTACTGAATCCAACATATCATCAGCGCTTGGATTCGCTTCCATGGTGCTGTCAAGTACGACTTGCAGTCTGTGAGGTGCTATTGGTTATTGGTGAGGTGCTAAATGCTATTGGCTATTTGAAAAGGAGGAGGAGTCAAAATGTCCCGCCTTAGCTTCCTGTTTCAGTGGAAATTACGTCAATGCATCATACAAAGCTGCGCATTCCAAGACACTTCAGTGGGACTTTAAGATACATACATAACTACAATTGGATCGAAATGTCATTCTGATTGAACTTGGTTGTATCGATCAATGAGTTTGCAAGAAGGCTTTTCAGTCAGATTGAGCCACCAATTCAATTATTGACCGATTTATTTTATTGCATGTAAATGTAGCACTTAATGTTGCCACTATACCAAAATTTCAGTAGTTGATACGAATACTCAACTCAAATAATAACAAAATGTAGAAATTCAGATACTAACTTGGCAAAATGGTCTTGTATCTATTTTTTGATCCATGATTTGGGATATCCAGTTCTTTCTGATCCACAAAGTTCATGGGAATTTCCTGTGGATAAAAAAGTTACACACTCACAGCTGAGTACAATGGTCAACACCATTACATAAGCACTTAAAAGTGTACAGCCTTACAATAGATTTCAGCATTATTACATTCAGATATAACAAAAAGCATCCATTAAATCCTACATCTGTCACAGTTATGCTCAGTTTTGGTTTAATTTTTATTGTATTCAATTCCTATTTTGCCTTCTTTAGTTATCTAGTTAGTTTTCCTTTGTTCTCTGTTCTGTCAGTTCTTTCAGTTGTTTGTCTGGTGTTGTTTGTGTTTAGGACACACTGTTACGTAACACCTTCTTGGATTATTGCCTTTGTTTTGTTTTATTAGTTTATCACTAGTAAGATAGTTATCACTATTCCTCATCGTCATCCTTTGAGAACTACTACGTGACAGAGCACCAGACTGCAAAAAAAAAAAAAAAAATGAGATGGATTATTCAGCAGACACCATCCATCCAGAGGAGCATCTCCAATCCTTATTTCAAGGAGGATGGCTACTGGAGGATTTCATGGATGATTTACTGGAACTGTGCCTATAGGTTAGTTGGGACGAGTACACCATAAAGATGCACTTTTGGAGCAGGCTTTATGACAAACTGATCCAGATATTGCGGTGTCATTGTCAATGATCCCACCCAGCCTCCCTCTCCCGCCTCCACTTCATGATTCAGCCAGTCTGTCAGCCTCACCTCCACTGGTTTCCTTCAGCCCCTTGACTTCTCTTCTAACACCACTCAGTTGTGTGGATCTGCATCTGTCTTCTGGTCTCCAGTGCCGCTCAGGCAAGTGTATCCCCTGGATCCGCCTGTAGCCACTGATCCCGTCACTCTTTTCGGTTCCTCAACCTGTTGGCTCCACTTTGGCACATCCCTCCCTCTGCTCCACCAGATACCATCGTCCTTACGGCTCCACCGGGCTCCCTCATCCATCCAGCTCCGATTGGTCAGACGTAACCCTGCCTGCAGCATGGACTTACGAGCCGTCCACTACGTCTCTCCACCCCTTCGGCTCCATCTGGTTCCGCCTTCGCTCAGGCTCCGCCTTGGTCCTCGGTCCCACCGGCTCTGCCTTAGTCCTCAGGCACTCTGGCTGGTGTTGCCCAGTTCCAGTCTGCGACTTGGGCTCCACAACCATCGGCTTCATCTCGATTAGCCATCCCCCGGGAGTTGTCAGCCAAGTCTCCACCATGGCTCCTCCCTCCATCGACTCCGCTGTGGGCTTTCATCCTGACTGTGCTCTGGATCACCACCTGGCTTCTCCTGCTCCTGGCTCCTCCCACCATCATCGCCACCTTGGTTTCTCCCACTACCATTGCCTCAGTTGTTTGTCAGGTGTTGTTTGTGTATAGGACACACTGTTACATTATACCTTCTTGGATTTATACCTTTGTTTTATTAAAGTAAATAACCTTATTTGTACTCTATTTTCCTTGTTGTCATCTTTTGTGGAGCAACCCCGTGACAACATCAAGGAAACACACCTTAACTGAACCTCAACTGTGTGTAATTCCCATGACACATAAAAGTCAAGTTGAACCCCATTAATGCTAAAAGTATTTATTAGTGGTGCACTGGTGTGTCACTTACGACAAATTCCGCATGCAGTCTCTGGGTGTTCAATGTGATGTCACGAAGCTGTTGTCGTGAGAGGACTCGACTGGCAGACTGCAGGTATTCCTGAGTCACACGCTCTCGTGGAGTCACGACCCCACAACTTATAGGCTCCACTGATCCCAAAGCACTCATATCCAGCACTAGAGAGACATTAGATCCTCGTCTGCGAGAGACATAAAAATAACATTATATTTGAGGAAAAAATGTATTTGGTCTTATACCATACAGTATATCCGCACATGGATAAACATAGACAGGAGACATAGACTGCTGCTCCAAAGAGCCATGATAGATATCACATTGATTTTAACAACTGCAAGACTGTTAAACATGACACTTAGTTTAAAACTTGTTATGATTGCACATTTAGGAATTAATAGCAGACCACACAATATGCATAGAGATATGGAGTGAAATAGTGTTCACTTATCTTAGATGTTGATTCCAGTTGCTTTCTAATTATACAGTTTAATTATACAGTTTAACCCTTTACAAATATCACAGTACAAGTGGTCCTCTCTGGTCTGTGAGCATCGCGTCGACGACATTATTAACAAACATTTTTTTGTAACAAAGGTTTTATTTTGTAAACGATAACAAAGACAAGATTTAAAATGTTCATTAATCGGTTTTAATTAAAACATACTGTTGGCAAAAATATGACAAGAAAAATAACACCTCAGACATTGCACAATGCACTAACAGTTTGTTTGTTTGGTTGTTTTATTTTTGTTGGGTTTTTTTACGATAAAGAAAGAAAAATCTAGAAAGAATGATAGTTTCATAGAAACAAGTCATAATGTTGGGTACTTAGTCGCTTGAGCTGTGAGAGCTGAACAGCAGTAAAATGAAGTGCTTTACAGTAGCAGGTTAACTCACTCATATACAGTACATTTGAAATTAATCAGACATATACACAACTTTAACGTTACACCTTACATCTACAGGAATTAATCTGAACTAAGTTAGGTGTGAGTCAGCACGTTTAAGTCATGTTGTGTACTCCGTAACAACGCACTAAAATGTATATAACATGGATAATGATAACTAAAATAACTAAATAACTAAAGCATCATCTCACAACATTGTAGTTCAACAGTGTACCCATTATAATTAATATTTCATATTTAAAATGATTAATATTTCAAGAGACTGGGTTTTCACAAGGACAGTTTTAATTTCACATGTTTTAGTTAAATGTTGATACATGGTTGAATATAGCTGAATAAATACCTATAATACTTGAATGTCACCTATTGTAATTGTAATGTCCTTATTACTTTTGATCAATAGGTGGCACTGTGACCAAATTGAAGTTGTGTGGTCAGGGTGGGCAGACAATAACACACACAAACTTTTATGTCATATATGACATTGCAGATTTATAGCCTCATGCTGCATCCCAATTCGCCTACTTACACTATGCCCTAAAATTATGTACTGTTTTTGTGAAGAAAAAGTACATACTTTTGAGTGTGTAGCAGAAGAGTATATATATTGCGTCATAACTGTGTCTTTAACGGACAGCTCTGTCGCTTAGTTCATCCTATCACCATTTAAACTGCCCTGTCAATCATCTTGTCATAGTTAAAATCATCCACATTCAATTTAATTTAAAAAATCCGCCATGTTTGTTGTTTTATCACTTTTTATTTGTGTTTGTAGTTCTAGTCGAATCCTCATCCAATGGCCAACACGCAATGGGTTGTGGGCAATATTAGCCTTTAGAGTGTGCACGGATCTGCACTTTGGATCCTAACCGGAAAAAGTAGACCATCCGGGTATCTTTGGAATACTCATTTCAATACTCTAAGTACTCTAAGAATACTCTAAGGACTAAGTGTGAAGATCACACTGCAAGCCTTAATGCTCAATTCTTTTTTTTTTTGTGGCTGTTCACATTATCTTTTAAATGTGGCCACTATCAGTTTTGAGTGTGAACTAATTACAGTTCTGAACTGACCCGCATGCACAAAAGAACAATCAGATTTGGGCCACTTTTGCCTGTAGTGTGAACGTAGTCTTAGAAAAAGTCCAGATGTCCCCATACACAAAAGAAATATATTTGAAATATATTTTCAGAATATATTTAGGAATATATGCAAATATTTGAAATTGGCCCAATAAATATATTTTAGTTAAATATATGTAAATATATTTTTTATTTTTTTTAAAATATATTTTAGTTAAATATGTGAATTTATTTATATGTCAATATATTTACTAACAACATATATGTTCATATATGTTTTAACTTTTGCAAATTGTTTCATTTTAAATATATTTTGAAATTTAAAAAGTTAACATTTTCACAAACAAACAACACATTTTCAATTTATTTTTTAGATAGACCACTTCAGCCGTGGATGTGGGCATGGGAGAGCAGTGCTCTACCACTTCCCCCGCCCACATTTTTCCTACTGGTCAGGGATCAAACCGGCAACCCTTTGGTTACAAGCCCGAAATCCTAACCATTAGGCCACAGCTGCCCCTTTACTGACTTTATTGGCCTAAAATGACAATTTTATGTAGGAAATAACACACAGAATGCAGAGTTTTTTCCCCCTATTTTTACAGAATTGAATACAGTTATTTAATAGTGTGTGTATGCAGTGTTAGACACTGAGTTCTATCTATTGTTTAAGTGTACTTCACTGTTGGAGTGTCACTGTTATACTTGCATCATAAATATTGTGCATATTTTCAATATTTAAATGACTTCAGGAAAGATGTCAATAAAACACAACAATAAATCTAATAATTGCACTTAGTGTTAGGTACGTGCCACCTAATATGGCCTAATAGTCTTAGGAAAGCAACTATCTGTCATTTTACATTTCAGTCATTTAAATGTAAGTACAGTATTTATTATAGCTGTGTGTCATAATACAGTAGTGAAATATGGTAGCCTACTGTTGTGTATAGGGGAAAAGGTAGAGGAAGTACTATGATCAAAATACATTTTCGACCCTTCTTTAGCAAGCTAAACATTTTATGACCATATTTTTTGTCATATATTTTACATTACATGTTATACATGTAAATATATTTCACACTTAACATCATATATTTTTGTTATATTTCAGAATATATTTCAAAATTATAAATATAAGTGAACAACAATGCAAATATATTTCAATGTATTTGGAATATATGCCACATATATTTTTGACACTTTAAAATATATTTCAATTTTTTTTTTTTCTGTATGGGTCAAGACCATGGTGCCCTGGGGCACATCACATGAATAATACCCATTGCACTATTAATTTACTGTCTAAAAGACTAAATGCTTTATTTGTATGCCATTTGTAATTAGACATTGTTGCCATTGAACTTTTATATTTAGTAAAACACTAGAAAAATAGAACTCTACAAAAGAAAAATGAGCTACAAAATAATTCTTTTTTTCCCCCTCAAATTCTTCTAAAATTCTCCTTTTTGTGTTTACAGAAAAATAACAGCATGTGGGTTTGAAACAACATGAGGGTGCACATTATAACTTTTGATTTTATTAATGCACAAAATAAGTCTTACCGCTCCTGAAGGCCTCCAACAGGCTTCATCCTAAAGGGGGAATGTGTGGAGGACACACTGGGTTTGAGTTCAGCCACAGAGTGGCTGGGTGGGCACTGAGGCTCTGACGTCGTCACGCTGGAAAGAGTTTGATTGATGTCGATGTTACAGGACGGGGTGCTTGTACTGCTGGTAAAATGGGTGGCACTGGGTTTGGACGTCTGGTTGGCCTGGACCATGCTGTTCTTGAGGGTCAAAGGAGGCTGAGCACCATGAACAGGGATGGGTGCCAGCTGGACGTCCCGGGTGGATGGGGATGGGTCTTTAAGCTGCTGATCAAAGAATTCCTTCTCCTTTATTCGATAAAGCACCTGAGGAAAGAAAATTTTACTTTATAAAATTCACTTGCAGATAGTTATAGGTTAAATCTCACAAAAAAAACACTAAAGAAAGTATATTATTTTTGTCATTCCCATTAATGATTATTACTGTAATAATGATTTTTCGGCAAAAAAATCAGTACAACATATACTATCGCATATAATCATTCACGTCCACTGCGATCTCAAAATTCTGGCCAGTACCAAGAATATCAAAATCGACTGTGGGCGGTAGATCCTTTTCCTATTTAGTGCCCAAACTTTGGAACAGTCTTCCTAGCCTTGTTTGGGAGACAGACACACTCTTGTCAGTTTAATCCTAGATTAAAAACCCCTCTCTTTAACCTGGCATACACATAACACACTATTACATTTACATAATTCACGTGCATTAAAGGATTGTTAGGCTGCATAAATTAGGTCAACCAGAACCATGAACACTTCCCATGACATCAGATGTATGTTACGTAGTAAAATTAGGCCTATGCTGATATTAATCTGCCTCATTCTTATCCTGAGGTAACCGTAGTACACCATATCCGGTCCATATCCAGATCAGATGGGAAATCTGCACCTTGACGACCACAACAGCCCTGAATGTCAGGGGAGACCATGAAAACTAGGCGAGCCCTAAAGACAGACCTCGTGTAAAGACCTTATTGACTAGACAGCCATCAGCACAGATCCTCACTAAAAACAACGAGAACCAGACAAGTCCTCTGCACAGACCCTATGACCAGCTTCAACTCTTCCTCCCTCCATATGCTGGTGTGATGTATCCCCAGACTGTATGAAATATGCTGAATGAAATCAATCCACAATCTGGTTTGTGATGCAGCCTGGAATCATAATCACACCATGTTCATTCGTCTGGCCAGAGGTTTTTTCTCCATATCTGAGTTTGGGTTCCTTGCCACTGTCGCCTCTGGCTTGCGTAGTTGGGGACACTTAATATTCCATATTATTGATCTGACTGCACTGACAACATTGGATGAGAACTGAACTGAGCTGGATAATGACATCACTGTTTTCTCCAGAGCTGCTTTATAGATGAACTGAACTCATTCCATACTTGATGAACTTTACAGTTATTGAACAGAACTGAACTGAACTGAACTTTAACATTCTGTTGACTATAAGTAACTTTGTACCTACATGTCTACTAACTAGAGTTAGTAGAGTATTAGTAGACTGGTAGGGTTAAAATAAGTAGACATGTGGTTGCAAAGTTACTTATAGTCAACAGGGTGTTCAAAAGGGACCATCAAAATAAAGTATTACCCAAATGCACAATGTTCACATGTGAAGATGCAGGACACACTTGCTGAATTGCATAAATGTGACCCTGGACCACAAAACCAGTCACATGGGTACATTTTTTGAAATTGAAATTTAATTGAAAAATTAAATTGAAATTGAAAATCTGGAATCTGAGGGTGCAAAAAATCTAAACATTGAGAAAATGGCCTTTAAAGTTGTCAATTTCTGTTCGCGATTGTGCTGCATCCACTCACAAAAATAAATGTTTTATATATTTATGGTAGGAAATTTACAAAATATCTTCATGGAACATGATCTTTACTTAATATCCTAATGATTTTTGGCATAAAAGAAAAATCAATAATTTTGACCCCATACAATTGCCACAAATATATCCTGTGCGACTTGTGACTGTTTTTGTGATCCAGGGTCACAAATGTGCAACTTTTGCAGAAGTACATGAGATGTTTTTACGGAGTCAGGTTTGCAAACACCTATTTCTGGGTCAGGAGAAGATATGAGATTTTTATTTTTATTGGTAGAGTCGTCCCAGTTTCCACAAAACATTACATCTAACCATTTCCCACCAGTTTTTGATGTAAAAAGCAATTCTAGACATTTGCAATGAAGGAACAAATCAGTTTGTAATGTATCTTCATTTTGTAAGTACTCTATTTTTCTTCTACGTCATAATTTAAGCGTCTCTTAAACTGAATACTTTCAGTCAGTTTCAAATCTTGTTGAGGACTTAAATGAGCTATTATAATCTTCATTAAACTCTGCATCACATTAAAACACATGCATCCATGATTAAATCAATTACAGCATTGCTTTGAGGGTCATAATTTAATTCAAAGCCATCTTCATTCTCATGGTTTTAAAAGTATGTATCTAGTTGGAAAATACCTTTACATCTATGTTAGCAATGCCTCTAGATCAGTAATTATTCAAATATGAGTGAGTATGTTTTTTCTTACCATAAAATAAACGTGTTCACATTTGTATACAGTAATGTATACCCATGTTTTCCACCAGAGGTCTCTATCTCATCATCATAATGAGCTGTGTGGTATGGTTTCAGTGCTGGCTTCTATCAAATGAACGTTACCTTTGTACAAACAACACTTTTATTCATGTTTGTTTTCCCGGACACTAATGTGGTTTTTAAATTGTCTAATGAAACTTGCAAATGGATCCGGCTGCCCTACAAGGGCAAAAAGCAGCTTTCACAATGCACACTCTCGTCAACTTCTGTCATAAAGTTTAATCAAGTTTAAAAAAGTTTAATTTGAATAAATACTGTTGTTTAATGCAGATTATTTGTTAATGTACATTTAAATTGTTAGAAATGTGATATCAGATGTGAAAAATGATATCAGAATCAAGTATTCTAGAGAGCCATGTGATAATATTTATGAATGAATTATTAATGAACACTATTATATAAGGTGTTACTCAGTAATCAAAAACAATGTACCAAATGCCTTCTCCAACATAAAAATGCATGTTGTGCATGTAAACATGGGGGAAATGTAAAAAAATAAATAATAATAATAATAATAATAATAATAACAATAATAAAATGTAATATATTTAAAACAAATTATAAATAAAGTTCAATGGAGATAAATTATATATAATGTTACAATTAGTGTTGTTTAATTTTTTATTTTAGTTTTATTATAGTTTAATTCATATTTTGAATTAGCTATATTTTTATTTTTTCATGTTACTTTTAGTAATTACATTATGTGCATTAGTCATTTTATTATATATTTTTTAAATATTAGTACTATTTAGGTTCAATTTATTTTTTGTTTCAGTTTTAGTTTTATCTATTTCCAGTCAATCATTTTAGTGCTTCAACTTATTTCAGTTTAAATGCCAAGTTAACATTTATAATTTCCGTTTAAGTTTTTCAACTAATATTTTTATTTTAATTTTGTTTCAGCTTTATTTCAGTTAACAGAAATGTTTTTAATAGTTTTGGTTTTAGTTAACGATAATAAACCTGGTCACAATTTACCAAATTTTATAGTATTACCTTTTTCATACTGCTTTCTACAGACTAGTTGGAAATCATGACTAGTTTTATTATCTGAACATAGCCATAGTTTCTTTTCATGAAGATGATATGTTTCTTTTCACAACTAACAGTAAGCTAATGGTGGGTAGATTTTTTTTTTTAAAGTAAATACTTTCCAGATAATGTTTTACCGTATTTATAATATTTTGATCTTTCACAATATAAATAGAAATATAAATTTGAAAGGGGTGCCAGCTGCAAAAGGATCATCATAAAGAGTTTGAAAACTCCTCCTGTCCTAGTATTTACAGATTCACAATGCTAATAATGCTTCAGCAGAACCTGTCATTGAGATCGGCTCACAGCTTAACGCGGTAATTATTCCTTAAGCTCTTCAGTCCATCAGCGGAAGAGAGTGCGGGTGCTCTGAGGACGTGCTATGATGTCATCGCCAGAGTTAGGACAGACTTAAAATGTTAAGAGCAAACGTCGACCAATCAGAGGGCGGAGTCAGTTGTGACCAACATGGCAGTGCTGATCCTTTTAAAGTGCTGAACCACTAGAGGAAACCATGCGACTTCCTCTGCCACAATACATCCGTTTTGCAATGACTCTTTTCTGTATCATATCCTGTGTCTCTGCTTCTGTTCAGGTCTTTTTCACTATTACTCACTGCCTTTAGTGCATGCAGACTTGAATGATCTAAGTTTTAATGTTAATAACTGTTGGTGTTTACTTCACGAGGGTGTTTGCTGAGACAAGCATGAAACAGGAAGTATTTGAAACGGTTCCAAGTGAATTAACTCAATTCAATATTTAAATTCAATATTCAAATTCAATATTCAATATTCAAACCCGCAGGACAGAAAAAAATCACAGACGAGAACTCTTTAAATAACTTATTTGTTTCTCCAAGACGGCACTGAGATGGAGTGGAGAGCAAATGGAGACTTTTACGTAGGTTTCCTGCTTCTCAGATGTTTCTCCAGAGAAAGATCCCAGCAATCTCACATGTATCTACTTTTAGTCTCAATACGAACTTAAACATTTCTCATCGAGTTGTCATTTCATCAAGTGTTATTATCTTACTGTATGACAACTATCTACTCACTTGAAACTCTTTCTATATCTATGAAGGAATGTTAGGAGAAACTTCTGAGACAAAGTTTTAAACAAAATCAATAAAACATTAGGTTTCCTGAGATAATAAAGTGCATTTATTAATCTTCCCACATAGCATCATATCCTATTCAAATCAACTGAATGGTAGAAGACTGTGAGAGATACGTACCATTAAACAGCTGAAGATGATGATGAATATTGTGAGACAGATAACCAGCACGTAGAATCCGTCTTTACCCCAGATGCTGTTCTTCTCATGGTGGTTTTTGAAAACATTCTTCTGTTCAAAAACAGACACAAAAAAATATCAAAAGTGTCCAGAACCAACAATGTCAATGCATGCTACATCGGACATGAGTTTTGAGAGCTGTAACATGCATTTATACTGAGGTTGAGAGAAAGTGATATAAGGATCAACAAGTGCGATCTTAAGGAAGACATTGACATTGAGCTAGACAGAGGCTGACTCCACCCCTAAACCTGCCCACACAGACACACACACACACTGGATGAAAAGTCCTGCAACACACATGCACCTGTCCTTGGGTAGTTGACAGCATGGTCCTGAAAGGTGACATGCTATATTCAACATAAAAAATATTTTAAACATTATCTTTCTTGTTGTTTTATAATCATTAATAATGATCTCATATTAGTGGAGAGTTTACATGAAACAACTGTACTTAAAAATGCACTTGTCATACAGCAAAAAAGCTAAAAATAGTGAAAAATCAGTATAATAATTATATAAATAATAAATAATTGATATTATATTATATTAAGACAATAATGTATTACAAAACATCATCAACATCAAATATGATGTGCTATATGATGCATTAAAAAAATGCTTTTCCAGAGGTGAAGTGAACTATATAATGTGTAGTAAAAGTTTAATCTGAAACTATAAATTTGCACTTACTTAGGTACTTTGATGCTACAAACAATATCTTTATATAACATTAGCATCAAAGATTACCCTGTTATTGTATATATGTGTATATATATATATATATATATATATATATATATATATATATATATATATATAGGGCATTGTTAGGCACGACGCGAAGCGGAGTAACCCCTTCAGCCGTTACTTAGTCACGATACAGCACTTGCCTCGAGTACCTTATTGCTTTTATAAAACGGTTACCACACAATATTAAAGTAAAAAAAAATGTATTGGGTAACACATGGGTACCGAGTCGACCGTTCTCTGGGATGTGTTTTCATGCTAATCGAATGTACCCAGTTTTAGCTCGAACTACTGATTAGCTTATAACGCTAGTATATAGGGCATTGAGTAAGTAAAAAGAAATCGCTAGTTGATACCACTAACAAGGCTCAAAATAGCCCCACATTAACACGGTAGCATAATGAGGGTCCCTACATGCAAACCAAAGCATTGAGAACTTTGTAAGTGTACAGACAGTTTAATAAGAAGATACTTTATAAAGACAGTACACTTCGCGTATACAGGCAGGAGCCATCTTTGGAAAACAATCTCGACCAGTCGAACCATGAACGCGGTGCTACATGAGCTGAACTGTGACTTGGAACTGAGCAGAGAACGGTCGACTCGGTACCCATGTGTTATTAACCCCTAGGTTCATTTTGCGCTGGAATTGTCCTTTAAGTCAAACACACCTATTTTTATAGTCATGTTTCCTGTTAGTCATGTGTAATGTGATCATGTCATGTGCTTCCCTAGTCGTATGTGTCTTCTGCTGGTTGGTTGCCCTTGTCATGTGTTAATCAGTTCTGTTTTGTCATTGGTTCATTGTCTTGATCATACTCAGGTGTTTCTTGTCAATCATTAGTCTCATGTTTCATTGTTCCTTTGTCTAGCTTGGTTCCCTATAACTGTTGCTGATGTGTTCAAGTTCAAGTCTGTCTATTTTGTATTTTGTTTATTTTAATAAATCTGCACATGGGTTCTTACTGTTACGGATGGTGGTGTTCAGAAATGCTCACGACTAGGAAGGAACGTTGGAAGGAAGACTTTAATTATCAAATACACTGGAACAAGGAATAACGCAGGAGAAACACAGCCAAACATTGACGAGAACAGACAATGACAGAGGGAGAACATATATACAAGTGGAAATCAAAGAGAACTAATGAGATAATTAACAAGACACAGCTGAACTAAATTAACTAATGAGGATGGTGGTGATGGAGACAGGAGTGGTGGGAAACTGAACACAATGAACGAAGAAGGAAGTCCAGAAACAAACTGACATGTAACACTCACTGCAAGTCGCCTCAGTGGACTTTAATTACAATTTGATTCAAAAACATATTTCAAAAACATTTTTAAAACATTAGAATTTTGTCAGAAGTTGTAATAATAAAATGATTATATTACCATATATTTTGGTTATGGTGCCATGGTATTACCATGATTTTTTGAACATGCACTGCAGCGAGGTATGTTGTTATGGGAAGAAGGAGACAGGATCCGGCAAACGTTTCAAAAACTTTATAGAAATAAACACAAAACGAAAATAAAGGCGGCAGCCCCTCACGGACAACTGCCACACACACATAAACCAAACACAACGTAAAGTCCAGGCCTGGTCCTCTCTCATCCTTCACACCGTCGTTGCTCCTATTTTATGCTTCCGTAGCTCCTCCACATTCTGAGGAATTAGATGTGGAGAGATTTCAGGCAGGTGTTATTATTAGATCTGCCCCTGCTGCTGGGTGTCTCTGGAAGCCCTTCCTATTTGTAGGTACCTTTGGGAGTGTTGGAGTCTAGAGGCCCCATATTTCCTCGTGTTTGACTGCAGTGCAGAACCCTCCCCCTGAGTCAGGTCCTCCAGTCCCTGGGATGAGCTCTTTCGACCTCGAGAACCCAACAGGAAGTTTTCTTTTTGCCCCAGTTCGAGGACCCTTTTTTGTCGTAAGACACCTTCGGGAGTGTCTGGGGTTTTGAGATCCTACAAAGACATTTGTTTCTGAGTGATCGCAGCTAGCACTCAGCAGGCCCCCCTTGATGGCAATGTCTTTGTGGTCGAATGTAAGTGGAATCCTTAATAGTTGAGAACTCGGTTTAATGCTGGAGTCTCAGTTGAACATTTATGATGGTGTGGCTAGCACTTTGCCTTGCCCCCTTATACTTCCGTGTGATCTGCCGACCAAGGAAGGCTTGGAGCTCTTCTGGTCTCTGGACCCCAACAGGAAGTGATCTGTTCACTTTGGGTGAATCTCTCCTGTTGTACGGCTGAGAGTGCTGGAGTCTAGAGACCAAATCATATTACAGGTTTTACAATGGTTGTAGCTGTTAGCTCCCATTGGTCATTTAGGATGAGCATGGAGTAGAACCTTCCCAGTTATGGGCAAGGTTCTCTGCTCCCTGTAATGAGCTTGTTCTGACTTCAGTATCATTCTGCTATAGACAATGACATTGAGTGGTATGGCTCTCAGTGAGCCTCCTTGGTGGAAGAGAGAGTCGTCCTGCTGAGACCTCCGCTCCCTAGAGCTCCGCTTGGATAGCAGTATTGACTTGTAGAGCTCTTGTTGAGCTTTCTTGGTAAGCAGTCGTTAGCTTAGAACGTATTTAGGCCTACGTATTAACGTATTTAGTTGTCCTGCCAAGGCCTCCATTCTTAGAGCTCCGTCTGGGTGGTCACTCTAGGTTGAATGGCTTTCTGTGAGCCTCCTTGGTGGAACCACCGTTAGGGAAGCGTTGTTAGGTTTCCTCTTGATTTAGAGAGTTGTCATGCTGAGACCTCCACTCCCTACAGCTCCACATAAAATAACATGACAGTCGTACGGCTCCCTGTGAGCCTCCTTGGTGAGGTGGTCTTTTGTGTAGAGCGTAGTTAAGCTCCCTCTCGCTATAGAGGGTCGTCATGCTGAAGTCTCCGCTCTCAGAGCTCTGTTTAGTCAGTGGACTAGGTTGTAGGCTCTTTTTTAAGCCTCCTTGTTAAACTGTCGTCTGGGTGGGCATTGCTAGGCTTCCTCTCGCTTTAGAGAGTCGTCCTGCTGAGGCCTCTGTTCTTAGAGCTCCCCTCGGATACTATATCAGGTCATTGGCTCTCTGTTAGCCTCTTTGATGATATTGTTTTAGAGTGTTTCTAGGTCCCCTCTTGTTTTGAGAGTGGTTTTCCTGAGACCTCCATTCGTCAGGGGTATAGTGTCCCCTGAAGGGCCAGAATACCAGGCCCTGAGCTCTGCCCATGGAGTATGTATAGCCAGGGTTTTTAGCCCTAGGGAAGAGAGTCACTCTGGAGCAGGGAACTGTTACTTCGGACCTAGCTCCATGTCTAACCACGAATTTCACTTTATGTCAGTTCTCACATTCCCTCTTCATTCTTTCAGCAGGTTGGAGTGGGCATTTCTTCCCCATAGCGTCTTAGGATGTAGAGCGAGTTTCAATTCGATAGGGTACGCCTCAGGTTACAAATGTAACCATGATTCCCTGAGAAGGGGAACAAGACACTGCGTCTTGTTGCCATGCTTCGGGTATGCCTGCCCACATCTCCTTCAGACAAAGAAGTTGTTGATGTGTACTAAAGGTACCCTTTTAAACTCTGATCACACCATTAGTGATGTCATAGGCTGTCACCCGCCAATGTTATTGTCGTGATTAGGCACGTGCTTCAGACACCGGTCACGCTGTCAACATCGGTTCCCCATAGAGCCTTAGGACGCAGTGTCTCATTCCCCTTCCCAGGGAACCATGGTTACAGTTGTACCCTGAGACATTTTTCTTCAAATGTGACGTGAATGTATTTTCTTAGATTAAAATACATAGGGCAAAATTTATTTTTAAATGCTTTTAAAATATATATTTATATTTTCAAAAATGTTTTCAAAAATATACAAAAAATGTCCAAAAACATATTTATGTAAATATATTTTGAAATATATTTTAGCAATAAATATTTTGAAATATATATTTGAAAACATCCCATACAGCATAAATAAATAAATAAATACATACATATTTCTGATCCGATCACAAGAGGTCAGAAACACTGTTGCTCAACACGAGTCTCTGATTTCAAACATCACTTAGTACGTGTGCATGATGATAAAGGAGTAAAAAACATGATGAATCGCTCGCTCGCACGCACTCACTCACACACCTCTGTATATAACATATATATGCTCACAGCAGCTCACAGTCCATACTTGCTATACAGCAGCATTTGTATATTTAGTCCACCAAGACCAAATTCATTAATTTAACATTGTCATATCCATTAACATACTATAACTATACCAAGAGTTGTAATGACTGAAATGTATGTTTTGTAGTTTTACAGCTGACAGTAACTTCATGCAAGAGCAGTTAGGCCACAAACCTCAGTGGACGCCTCAGTGGTTGCAAGCGGCCCAGGGCTGTGGTGAAGGGTGTTGATGTTAAGCAACTGGATCATTTCCTCATGAGCCATTGGTTCTGATACTCCAACAGACGACACATACAGTTCTATGTCATCATTATCCTCCTAAAAACATGAAGAATGGTGTATGAACAATATCCTTTATAAGATATTTAGAATCAACAGAACGGTTTTAAAGCCCATGCAAAAATATATAGTACACAATGAATTTATCCTATATCCATTATACAGTTTTTAACATGGAAGATTCTAGATTTTTATTATGTTTTTATTTATTTGTTGATAGAGCTTTGTATCAACATTATAAACTAGATTTTCTTGAAAATAGCAAATATATATATATATGCCTAGAATTGCACCTAAACTAACAAGACTTCACATTAATTGTGTTACCAAATTGCATATCTACACGGGTCTACAGGAAATATGGGCCAGGAGTGATTGGGGATTGTGCCCTCTGCTGGTGGGAACAGAAGCTATAGCCTCAGATCTTCCTGACAGAGGAACACCGACATCAAAGATCAGAAAATAACTTTTAAGACAAATCTTTCATTGACTCTCTCCCAAACCACAATGGGAAAAGAGAGAGGCAGAAGAACAGGGACAACCCTGTGTGATGCAATGAAAGATTAAACGTTTGCAACACTGTAGAGGCCTCATATCATAAGGAATCACATTTTCCTTGATCTTTTGAGAAAAGATTATTGTTCAGTGAAAACGATGAAATGAAAGTCAAAACTTCCTCCTCAGTTAAAAAGAGCTTTTATTGAAACTGAGCGGTGACAACTTCTGCAGCTTTCAGATCTCAGGCAGATGAACATCAAAACACATGACCACATTTATATGTCAATAACGCCTACTGGATGATAAGTAACTTCACGGTGTCAGTTACTGTGAGGTAGGCAGTAGAATAGATGCTTTTTATTCGTAACAGCAGAACAACTATCAAAATAAAATTTGCATTCAATGTAAACAAAGCAGTTTGGTTATTAGTAAGGGTGAGTGTGTGTAAAATGGTCATTGAAA
The DNA here is from genome assembly GCF_963993115.1 of Abramis brama. Lineage (NCBI taxonomy): Eukaryota > Metazoa > Chordata > Actinopteri > Cypriniformes > Leuciscidae > Abramis > Abramis brama. Next base: position 34,561,477 of record NC_139966.1, on the reverse strand, counting down.
ATTAAATAAATGATATGTTACTAAATTATCACTGTTTTAGTCATAAAAAACTAACATTATAACTTGACCCAAGATTAAAAAAAATATATGATTATTCATGATAAAAATGGATGTACGGTATAATATTTTAAATATTAAATATATAAAAACTAAATATATAATGATTGTAACAATAATAACAATATATATATATGATTAAAATATACCTGCCATTCTACATGTAAACTACACAATCAAAATATGTCTGATTATGTGAATATAATGTTAAGCATAAAATAGCTGTAGTGTAGAAATACAGGAGAAATACTGCATTGTTTGACATGAGTTGATTTATTCAAATTTAATTTAAATTAATTTAAAATGTCTCTATCACCAGTGGTTAAAACATGCAACACCTACCGGATGTTGCATGTTTCTGTAACTGAAATTTGGCAGCCACAAACATGCCACAAAAGTGGAGTATTGAGAAAGAAGATCACCCAAATCCTTCTTTTTTTTTTTTTTTTTTTTAAGAGAACGCACTCCAGGAGAGCCAGCTGACGACGTCGATTGTCCTCCATTTGTTTTTCTTCTTAAATCACGTTGGATCTCGCAAGTCTCCATGGGATCTCGTCTCACTGTGAAATCCTTCCAACAATCAACAAGTGTGTGGTCTCGTGGTCCGGCTGAATCATCTAGTGTGTGCATTCAGAGGATTATAATTCTAAAAATCGGTTGAAACTGTCATTATGTCTGTGTTCTGTCACAGTTTTAAAATCGGTTAAGATTTAAAAATCATCTAGTGTGTCCCAGGCCTTAGTTACTGATTGTCTCTATGGTTACTGATTGTGTTCTTCACCTGTGTCTTATTTAGTTGCTCATTTTCTCTTGTATATATTGCCCCGTGTTTCTACCTTGAGTTGTTAGTAACTGTCTTTGTTAAGTTTGTAAAGTTGCCAAGTTGCAACTCACCTGCGGATTTCCTTCTTTGTTTTGTTAAAGGTGAAGTATGTAGTTTTAATTACAAAAATAAAGCATATTTTCAATCAACCTTGAAAGCACCCTTTTCGTGCGTCGAGCCTCCCCCAACTCAAACATCACAAAAACAGAACTTACAGGTGCAGCTCCTATGGGTGAATCAGAATTAATAATGGGTTCTATTTGCTTTTGTCACGCCACGCCGCTTGCAACCAGTGTAATGTGTGTTGTTTTAATAAACAGAGTGTAATTCCTCATGTTGGAAAAAAGAATACATTTAGTGTTTAATAACAACTACAATCCTGTATTTTTATTCTTGACCCTGTTTTGATTTAAAGCAAATGTAGTCGTGGAGTCGATTCCATTAATTCCTACGGTGGGTGGGAGTTGGAGTCAACCCTGAAACCCCTGGAATCAAACCTCCTTATATGAAATACAACAGCTGTATCCGAAACCCCCTTTACCCTCATTTACTATTCCCTGCATAACTCCACTAATATAGTCCACTGAGGGAGTGAATAAAAAGTTCTGCAGATGTCCATTATGGGAGTGAATAAGTGAACTCAATCTTTTTTGGACGCCACTAAAAATGGCTGTCTTCTCAATTAGTGCACTATATAAGTGTATAGGGGGCGATTTTGGACACAGCCAAGAGTCATACTATGTACAGAGGCTAGGACACAGGTACAAACCATGAGGGACTAATGTGGAGAAACTAAAAGTCCATATAACGAGCACAGAAAACAGGGCAATCATGACATAAGCAGGGTCGATGTTGATTTCATGTTGACTTTAATTACCACCCCCACTGAAGTAGTTCTCAAACCTGCATTAATTTTGACAGGCAAATTGCAATGACCTTTTGTGTACTGAGCACATCCCATATTAAGCTTCACCGGCATTAAAGCAAATAAATATATAAATGTGTGACTCTCACAGGCAGTGCTGCGAGCTGAAGTGGTGATATATGCGAGCTGTGATTGATTTTTTTGGACACCTCGTGGGAGTGTGGAAGCTTCCAGAGGTCTCGCATCAGGTGCATTAGTGTAATTGGCTCTGAGGGTGAAAGAGTTCATCTCACTCCATCATAAAACACATCCTCCTCACTGTAATACTTGCATAAACACATTATTTAATCTGGTACGTATAGACAGTTGCCAAATGTTCAGCGCCAAACTTAATGTCAGACATATTCATCTTTATGAGAGGTGTTGCTACAGCAAGTATATCTATTAATGTTACTCATATACATAAACTACCATATAAAATAAAACACCTTAAATCATGCAAATCACTGAGGAGAGGTGTGTTGTTTCTTTAAAGTCAACATGAAATTAAAATCGATTTTCTAAATGCATATTGTAGATCATATTGTAAACAATTCACCTTTGAATATGAATATGAATTTGAATCTCTTAAAGTTTAATCAAAATATCTTAATAACTGGATCTTGCAGTGAAAACAACAGATTTTTCTCCAATCATTTAAGTCCACTTTAACCTGCCCCTGCAAGCTCACATTCATCTGCCTCCATTTTTAAGTCCAATGCCCACATCTCAAAATTCAATCAATAGCCGATGCATAAAACCAAAAACCCACAAGTTTCAAGTTTCTTTTTCGATAATCCATTATAATTGCATTCCTTAGTTACTTTTTATGGAAAGTAATGTGTTACGTTGGTTTTTGTGTTACTTTTTCAAAGCTGGGCTGGGCTTGCTTGTTTTTTTTTAATAACAAAAAAAATTAAAGGCCCTTTCATACCAAAAGTGAAATGAATAAGCCTCAGGCTAAAGTAAATGCAAATTCACACCTGTACAAACTTTTCAGCTGTCCAGCTGACACGGAAGAAGAAACACTCTTACTTCAGCAATAATAACAAAAAATGAAACAGAAATGTAATGTTTATCTCAAGTCATTTTTGCTTATTTTTATGGTTGAATTAGATCATGAAAGGTCAGCAATGAAGACACTGGTTAATAAAGTGAGATTAAATAAATAACGTATATTTGTGTAATTTAACATATTTAATTATTGCAGGTTTGCGTAATATTCTGAGTTTGCATTTGACTGTATTTATTCATTTTGAGGTTTCATACCGAATTGATCAAGAGACGATGATGTCATGCACATGCGTATTACGTGTTCAATCTACAGTATTTCATCGCCATCTAATGGCCTGGCAGCAGAATACAGAGCTTTTAGTCGTTTTCTCGGATCCGTGTGAATGGGGATCGTTTTGACAATGATGTTGTCTGTACGTGGAAAACCCAAAGGAAAAACATCTCAGTTTTAAGCATATCGTTGACGAGTAAACATACCCATAGTTTGTTGAAAGAATGAAAGTATTGCTTTAAGTGGGTGCTCTAGCACCCAAGGAAACACGGGAGTATGATGCAAGTATCCGTGATTGAATCAAACATCTGTAAACAAAGCAAAACAATGGAGAGCAAATATAGTAAAGTAGACATCAGATGACAAGTTTGTTATTTCCAACAATAATCTAACTGTCATGGGTGGTTGCAGGAAGGTAGATGAAGATGATGAATATAATTCCAACACAAAGTTTAATGACGATAACACAAAGAATAAACAGACAGGAAGGGCAACACACACTAAATGCAACATAGACCGAACAGAGAATGAATGTGAGGGATCAACTTATAAAGCAAACACAAACGAGGATAATTAATAGGACACAGCTGAAACCAATGAACACAAATGAGGAGCGGGAAAACTGAACAAAGGAACACATGATTAGAATGAAAACAAATTAAAAGTCCATGATGATAATGGTGACATGTCGCCCCCTCTGGCAAGGCGTGACCTCGCATCGTGGCAGAACAGAGGGAGGGCCGGAGGGGGCTTTTGGAGGAGGACGAGGAGATGGCGAAACGATGCAGGGAGGCTGAAGTGAAGGGATGGAGGTGGGATGGAGGCAGGATATGGTGAAGGGCTGGTGACGACGAGACCCAGATGTTGAGGGTGGAGAAAGTCCGATGGCGCAGACCCAGAGCTCCCCAGAGCCGACAGCCCACGGCGCAGATGAATGCGGGAGAAGCCTAGATGTAGAAGGCGTGGCTGCCGACATCGGACAGTGGCGATGCTGAAGGGAGAAAGGAGCCCGCTGCAGCCATAGGGGAAAAGGGACGTAGCGGATGGCCTGTATGTCCGTGGCGTAAGTGGAGCGACGCCTGACCAAGGGGGAGCCGGTGGGACGGAGCAGAAGATACTCCTTCATGACGACGTCATTAACAACAATTCCATATTTTTGAACCAACGTGGTTCAAACAACGGATGTTACAAAGTCACTACAGTTTCGAGAAAAAGTCATGACTAGCTAGTTAATTTCTCCAAATGTATTGTACTATGGTACTTAAGCAGAATTCACTGTGCATTGTCATTGTACATCAAACGCACCCCACAATAACCACCTAGCAAACACCCAGAACACCCTAGCAACATTGCTGGCACCTTGCCTGGCCACATCTGGCAACTTGTTTTGATCCAGTCAGTAACATGCTTATTTCAGTGATTAAGACACGCAGGTTTATGTTCGGAATTAAGTGTGAACACTTGCAATTCTACAGAAAAATATTGATATTTTTTTACTTCAAATTAAACCTTAAGAGGGGAAAATAAACTGACTCTCATTCAAACAGAGAAAGCTGATTGAGAGACCACTAAACACTATATAAAAGGCATGTGCAGGTATGTGTGTACGTCTTTAAAAATATGCGGCAAACATTTCATTTATCTGATCTCACCCTTTTCAAATTAAAGGGTTAGCTCATCCAAAAATGTTAATTCTGTCATTAATCACTAGGCCTGTCACGATAACTACTTTTTGCTTTGCCTTTTGTTTTGTATCGTCCCAGAAATAATTGCGGTAAACGATATTATTGTCATTTTAATACCATTTTATGCCACTGAATATATAATCCTAATATAACAGCATAATAATGCAAGTAGGCCTACACACTTTCAAATGACAACCTTTTAATTATTTGGATCATGGAAATTAAGAGTCAAAAATATATTATCCTAAATAAAATTAAAAAAAACTTATGGAGATTTTCCATTTACAGATTTTCCCTGACCATCTTTTCTCAGTAAAGTAAGTTTGTGCACTATTGCTGAAAACACAAACCCTACTTAGCAGTCAGATGTCCGTATGAACAAAGGCACAGATGTCTCAACTTGCCATATCTGCGGCTAAAACTATTTTTCTAGAGGCTTGTTTTTTAAAAGTTGAATTTCTTTTAACTTGAGCACCACATGTGTTATGCATGCGATGCTGCAAAAGAAGTGCGACGGTCAAACATGTCTGTTTACATAGAAAAACAATGGAAAAACAGGAATGAAATTCTCTGTGAAAATGAACTAGACACTCTCATCTGCTGCGTCCCTTGTGAAACGGCCTTAACACTCGCTGTTAGTGTACACCATTTACATTTATATTTGCATCAGAACATGGAATTGCGGCTTTGAAATCGAGTCCATTTGGACTTATTCTTCCAATCTGTCTGTAGTTGTTAGGAAAACACTATAACGCCTCAAATGGCGCCTTTTTTTACCTGTCGATGACCGGTCTGTGTATGAAGGAACTGCCCGAGCATTGATGAAATCTTAAAGCTTTCTGTCCCTCCATTGACAGCTACGCAACTACCACTTTGACACTTCAAAAAATTCATGAAGAGATCATAAAAGTCCAAAATTTTCTGAAGAGACTCGATCTCTGTATATGATGACCCGATTGAATTTAGGCTTTTTTTCACATATAAACATTCATTAACTCACACATCAGTTGTGATAAACGGAAGCTGAAGCATACTCGCTTGACGTGTGAGAACCAGTGAGGTTCATTCTCGTGTTACACAGCACGTTTGAGCTTCCGCAAGAGGTTTGTTCTCGTGCGTCAAACAGGTTCGGTTGAGCTTCTGTTTGTTTCACTGATCAATGTTTATATGTGAATAAAAACCTAAATTAAATCTGTTCATCATATAAAGCGATTGTGTCTCTTCAGAAAATTTGGACTAAACCGCTCAATTCATATAGATTAGTTTTACAATCTCTTTATGAACTTTTTGAAGCGACAAAGTGTTGCATATTGTCAATGAAGGGACAGAAAATTCTCAGATTTCATCCAAAAGATCTTCATTTGTGTTCCGAAGATGAACGAAAGTCTTACAGGTTTGGAATGACATGGGGGTGAGTAAATGATGACAGAATTAAAAATTTTGTGTGAACTATCCCTTTAATTCGACATCCCTGGCTTCTAATACATTTTTTTGCACTAAAATTTAAAAGTAATTACAATATCTCAATGTGTGTAGGATCTCACCATTGTGACCGTGCGGTGGGCAGACACAGGCTTGTTCTCCACACGGTCGATGTTTTGCACGAAGTTGAGGTCTGACTGCCTCTGTGGAGCTCTTTGGAAATGGGATTCTAGAAACACTGCAGGCATCAGCTTGGCCAACCGACCACGGGACTGAGTCTGAAGCAATTCCCCATGAAATCTCAAAGCCTTTCCCTGGCTGAGGACACCCGTGTGCTGATGCACGAGGCCAGTCAATCCATTAGCTATGCGTCGATGCGGTCTCTGATAAACTTCATCGTCCTCAGAGATGCCCCCTGAAACAAGAGTTTCACGTCACAGCTGTTACTATATAGCCTAATGACTGGAATACTGTATTAAACCAATTTCAATCCAGGGCCACAACAGTACATTTTATAATATATATATATATATATATATTTGCATATTGAATAAAACTTTTGTTGTCTTGTTTTGTAAATATGCACATTAAAACACAAGTGAATAACTTCAATAACTCAACATTGTAATGAAATCTGACTGACCGGATGTAAGAATGTAAAAAAGAGTGTAAGAATGTAAAATATCTAGTGATCATGCGTAAAGGAAACAATTTTGATGTCCGATACAAATGAAACTTGGACCACTTGGAGCCAAGAAAACCTGTGAATCCAATTCAAATAAATGGCATTCACTCTTAAAAATTAAGGTTCTTTATTGGTTCTCTATGGTTCCATGAAGAACTTTTAATATCCATTATAAATATCTTTAAGAGTGTTGATGAACCCAAAGATGACAATAAATGCATTTTATTTATTTATTTTTCCTTTTGGGATAATTCACTCCAAAATGTAATGTTTTTAATCATTTACTAATCACCATGTCCTTCCAAACTATCTATCTATCTATCTATCTATCTATCTATAAGAAAGAAAACTCAGCACTCAAGTCAGCCTTAATAAATAATTATTGCAAATTATCAAGAATATAATATATTGTACATCAAAATAAATATTGTATGAGCATGACACAGGCGCAAGACAATGGCTACAGTAAAAATAATACTAATAATAATAATAATAATGAATATCTGCGTTATCTGCTACTGTACCTGATCTGCGCTTCAGAAATGACTGTGCATAGGTGATATTCTTATTCATTTTAGCACATTGATTAGATAAACATTTCCCTGTCTAATATAGGTTCGCATAATTTCACTATTTCCATGACATGAAATTGGTTTTATTTACTCCTTCTAGCCTTCAAATAATCCAACTGCCCATATATTATTAAAAACCCACCATATGCATTTGCCAAATAAACGCCGAATTCACTCTTACAGTAGCAAATGAGGAAATTATTACAGCAAGAATTAAAACAAACATCGATATCGATATTGTTTTTAGCCTCACCTGTGACGTGAAATCCCATCAATAAAGAAATAACGACTAATGCCGCGTTGACGAACATGATTCTTCTCGTTTTATTAAAAATACATTATGCCTTTATGAATGTCAGTCGAGGCTGCAGTGTCTCTATGTTGAGACACTGAAACGATGGTTGTTTAATACAAAAATTCCGCTTCTTCTGTGTTCACACACCCTGATGTGTCTCTCTAGCGCTGAGAGGATTCATTTAGCGAGTCGATTCGGTTGATCAATTCCTTTTATAGAACCGATTCAGGCTATGTTACGTCTGGTCCATACCAAATCAAAAATAGTCATTTAAATAGTTATCTTTTAAACCTGTTGTTTATTTTAGTCAAATACAACTGTAGTAAAACGAGAATAGCATACATTTCTATAGCTCGTGGAAAGATTTTTTTTTTTTTCTGTGATGAATTAACCATTCATAATAATGTTTGCAGCTGTCTTCACCATTTACTTCTGTTTATTAAGTTTAATGCTTCGTTGTTTAGAATTCAAGTACCCAATCACCTCACAAACTAGTCCAGTGATTCAAAAACGCTCTGCGATTCGGTTCTAAAGAATCTTAAGAACCCGTTCAAGGGAATGATTGATTCATTTGTGAATTGTTATTTCTCAAAAGAGACTATATAAGGAACTCCCGCACACTGTCTTAACTTGCAATTTAGATTATTTTTTTATTAATGCACAACGTTTCGGTCACACGACCTTCATCAAAAGAGAAAATGAGTAGGAGAAAAACATGAGATGAAAAAAATTAACAAACTTTATTTGCCAACATACATTTTCTACTAATGAATAAATACATCTGCAGATTCTGCACATCTCGAAACCGATAGCACACGTACCCCACGAAGTTGTCTATTTGATCTTTACATCTGGAAGACAAATTTTTTAGACTGTTTGCTCATCTGCAATACGTCAATAGGACGTTTCCTGTCAGATGTCAAATAGACATTTAGAAAATGTCTTTTAAGATGTTTATGATTTAGGCTATGTAAGACTGACATCTTAAAGACGTCTATCAGATGTTAGTAAACAGCAGATGCTTTCCAGATGAAGTGATCTTTAACAGACATCTTGCAGACGTACATGTGCTATCTTATATCATAATAATAATTGATTTGATCATTGCAGCCATTAAGAAGACCAGGCAACTCGAATGTTGTTTGCTCAGTCAAGTCAAAAAGACTTAAATCTATCAGAAGTTTAATCCCAAGGCACAGGAGAGAGAGAGAGAGAGAGAGAGAGAGAGAGAGAGAGAGAGAGAGAGAGAGAGAGAACTTAAAAGCGAGGTAAATATTAAAGCAGTCTTGCATGAAATGTAGTCTTTGATTCTCAGTCAGCATCACTTGGTTCTTTGTGCAAAAGCTTCTTTTATAGACCAGACTTGATCAAGAAAGGGCTGTCAGACAAAGTCACATGATGGCCTTCTTCATTCAGAACTCAAGCTAGCATTCATAAAAACCAGGACCTTGACTGCAATGCAATGTTTTTGCTTAGTGACTCCTTAAAGAACATGTATTTTCTAGTATGTTCCTTCTACAACGATGATGCTCATCCTGAAGCACAACTCATCGTCATCTTCAACAACCTCATAAACACCCCACAAATCCTCCATTTCTTACTCATGAGCTCTTAAGAGGAGATCATGTTGGATGATTTTCTTCTTAAACAATTCAGATCTGCCAAAGTCAGTCTGCTGTGTCGTCTTGTGGCAAACATGTACTGTAGCTCTCTGCTGTTGCCATGGCAATCTGATGTCTGACATTCACCATGCAGCAAAACGCATCCCTGCCAAAATGCATCGCCCAAAATAGATCTGATGTATTTTATGCGATTAGTTGGAGGGTAACTGCCCTCCTGGAGTTTTGAATATCCATCTTGGATCTGTAATTTCTAAGACCATAACAATCAGACCTAATACAAAGACCATAAGAAGCAGCTTATCTGTAAAGACATTTGACAAATTATTTAATCATGTTTAAATTCATTTTAATTAGATTTTTTTTTAAAAGTAGTCTAATTGCCAAAAAAAAAAAAACGAATGTAAAAAGTTGTATTTTAGAAGGTTAGCCTAAACTAATCTGTTTAAATAGTTTCCTCATTGACACATTCCCATAAAGATCTTTCATTTTGATTAATATTTTGATACATTTCATACTAAACAATAAAACACAACCAATAACCTACATGATAGTTTACTTTTGACAGTAGATCAATTTATAAGAATACAAGCCATTTATTGGACTTTTTTTTATTATTTTACATATTTTTTTTACACGTAATATTACAGTCTATGGTAATATGTCACTGGTGAATTATGGTATCTGCAGCTTTTAAAAGTCATAAGACTTTCTAGCAACTACTGTCAGTTCTGACTATAAAAAAATAATCAGTTGGTAGAATGGAAAGAAAACTTATACAAAATGGGAGGGGATTAATGGCCCAGATGTTGTCTCTGATTGGTCAGATGTTTATAACTATCATAATTTATATCTCTTCTCTTTCCCCCAGTTCAAGGTTTAAGCCTATAGTCCCAGACTAAAATACATGTTTGAGATGTTTTAACTGAAAGCAACTTGCACTGACACAGATCTTAAAATATGTCAGTGCCATTGTTTTGTCTCAAGATGCACACCAGTAATGTTTTTTTTTTTTTTCTAAAGCACATTTATAAAAGCTAGTTAAATGCCATAATTAAACTAAGGCTTAATCCTGGCTTAATCTAACCCCTGTCTGTGAAACCAGGCTTTATTTTTTTTATTTAAAGGGATAGTTCACCCAAAAATGAAAATTCTGTCATAATTTACTCATCATCATGTCTTTCCAAACCCATAAGAATTTCGTTAATCTTCAGAACACAAATTAAGATCTTTTTGAGGAAATCTGAGAGCTTTCTGTCCCTCCATTGACAATATGCAACTACCACTTTGATGCTTCAAAAAGTTCATAAAGAGATCGGAAAATTAATCCACATGAATTGAGTGGTTTTGTACACATTTTCTGAAGAGACTTTAGATGAGGAACAGATTTAATTTAGGCTTTTATTCACATATAAACAATGATCAACAAACAAACAGAAGCTCAACCGAACATGCTTGACGCTTGACAAACCTCATTGGTTCTTGAAGAAGCTCAAACAACACGAGAATGAACCTAATTGGTTCTCACGTGTCAAACAAATATGCTTGAGCCCCCATTTACCACAACTGGTTTGAGTTGATGAATGTTTACATGTGAATAAAAGCCTAAATTAAATCTGTTCATCATAGCCTATAAAGCAATCGTGCCTCTTCAGAAAATTCGGTTTTACGACATGAGGGTCAATTAATGACAGAATTTTCATTTTTGGGTGAACTATCCCTTTAAGTTCATCGTCGTTATTATTCAGGTGGCGTTCGCGTGATTCGTGTTACTTTTCTCTGCGCTGAACCAAAATTGACGAATCACAGGCGTTTTGAATTACCGTTTGCCTTTAGACAAAAAACATTTTATGGGGATAGTTGAAGCGTGTCAAGTCAAGTCAAGTCAAGTTTATTTATATAGCGCTTTTCACAATACAGATTGTATCAAAGCAGCTTCACAGTATTAAATTAAAATAATGCATCAATGCTTGTTTCTAGTGGAAAACGTCCACGTTTGGTAATGCTGATCAATAGTATTGTTGATTGATTAATTAAATTAAATATCCCCAAATATCCCCAGCGTGTGTATTTATGACCTTAACATTTTTCAAACAACCTATTTAAAATGATTACACATTTTAACAAACTAATGTCTGCACCAGTAAGAAACTAAACAAAACGTCTGAAGCGGCTCAATGCATGATTGTCTCTCAGTCTGAGCCACCGCGCGCCCCCTGCAGGAATACATCGTGTGAGTCTCGAAACCGAGCCGCGGCCCCGTGGATCACCTGACCACCTCTCAGTCACGTCACAGAGCGCCATTAGACTGATGGCAGATCTTCAACAAGAGTGAATCAGTGTTTAACAGTGGAATCAGTGCGAAGACTTCATGCGAAGCGCAGATCGGTGACTCTTTGTGTGCGTTACTGTCATCTGTGGATCTATATGGCTGCTGTGATCGGCTAGTGGGGCTCGAATCAGGCTTTGTTTTTGCGTCCGGGAGAGAGAGAGAGTTTGGGCATGGCGGCGGCTGGAGGGAAGACGTACTCGTTCAAGGTGGTGCTTCTGGGGGAGGGTTGCGTCGGCAAAACATCGCTGGTGCTGCGATACTGCGAGAACAAATTCAACGACAAACACATCACCACCCTTCAGGTGAGCGAGTCTGCTGAACTAACGTTACTCGACGTTATTATATAACGTATGTGAGCCAGCTGTAATATATCTAATATATTGTGTGTTTACTTGTTGTAATACACGATTTGTTAGCTTAAGTTGTTTTGCTCGTCTTTTTTTGTTTTCCCTATAGTAAGTTAGTAGATTATGGGCCTAGATTGTGATAGATTATATAGCACGATAATAATATTATATATGCAGTTCGAATACAAATGGTGTATATAATCATATACTGTGTATAATAACTATATATTTAACATGAGATGTCAAGCAGTGGCCTGTAGTGCCACGCGATAAGCTTTCATTTGTAATCCAAACACCGTTTGACTAGTTCTTGTATAATTATGTTTACTGTTTTTCATGCTACCACTTGAAATGATTGTTCTTTTAAAAAAGCCTTTGGGCATTTAACCCTAACGTTAAATCTTTATGTGGTCACTAATTTATGTCCAAGTTTTTCATCAACTAGCCTACCTGTATATATTCAATTAGAGGAAACTTCTGCTCTTCCTGTTCTTTTTTTTTTTTTTTTTCATAAGAACCAAAACATGTTCAGTTCATTTGTGATTTTTGTGTACACATATTTGGTGGTTATGATGGAAATGAGTAGTGACAGAATTATGACAGAAAGATTAGAACAGATGTTGTGTATTTTCAGTTGTGAAATATTATTGCAGTTTAAAAGAACTGCTTTTTATTTGTAAGTATCTTAAACTGTAATTTATTCCTACGATCAAAGCTGAAATTTCAGCATCATTACTCCAGTCTTCAGTGTCACATGATCCTTCAGAAATCATTCTGTATGATGATTTGATACTCAACTCATTATTATCAATGTTGAAAACCGTTTTAATATTTTTGTGGAAACCCTGATGATACTTTTTTTCAGGATTTTTTGATGAATAGAAAGTCCTAATAAACATGATTTATTTGAAGTAGAATTTTATGTGACAATGAAAAAAAATACTGGCACTTTTGACCAATTGAATGTGTCCTTGTTGAATAAAAGTATGTGTATGTATATGTATATATATGTATATGTATATATATGTGTATATATATATATACCCGTATTTTCCGGACTATAAGTCGCTCCGGAGTATAAGTCGCATCAGTCAAAAAATGCGTCATGAAGGGGAAAAAAACATATATAAGTTGCACTGGACTATAAGTCGCATTTATTTAGAAATTTATTTCACAAAATCCAAGACCAAGAACAGACATTTAATCTGGAAAGGCAAGTTATTCAACTACACAGTAAGACACAGAACAACAGGCTGAGTAGGTATCCGGTGTGTTAACACAACACATTAACAGTTATTCAGCTACACAATAGCATAAAGAACATATACCTGGGAGGCTGAATAGGCTAAATTAACATAAGCCAGTGAGTCCAACAAGCAAGTTACCAGTAAACAAGTTCACCAAGCACCCGCAATCTCATTCCACATCACTGAATCCATTGCATTTTCTTCATCCTTGGTGTCGCTTCTGAACAACTCTGCCGTAGAGCGCCCTCTCGTGGCTGTAGACGGTAATGTTTTCATCTCAGTCTGAATTAATTTTGATATATAAGTCGCACCTGACTATAAGTCGCAGGACCAGCCAAACTATGAAAAAAAGTGTGACTTATAGTCCGGAAAATACGGTATATATATATATATATATATATGAAGAAGACCTCTGATGCAAAAGCCTCTAAAAGCCACCTCTGTCAAAAATTAGATAATAATATTTTGTGAATGCTCTCCGCACATACATTCATCAAATACTTTCACTTCAAACTCACTAAATCCCAGCCTCAGCCCATTCAGAAATGGCGGTAGCCTACTTGGGTAGAAACCTATACATAGGAGCCTTTTTTATACCTTAGTAGTCAAAACCAGTCCATACACCAGTCAAGAGTCTAAATAATTATTATACTTTTATTATTATACAAGATTACTATTTTCCACATTTTAGGATATAAATAAATAAATAATAAAATCACCAAAGTTATGAAATAACATAAAGCAAAGTATGTATTGATTATATAGCCTATTAGATTTTTCAATACTGTCACCCTTTGTCCTAATAACAGTTAACATGTCTTTTATCAGTTATCAAAGGGTGTGTATATCTTATGCCTTATGTAACTAGATCTATGTATATTTACAGGGTTAGTTCACTCAAAAACATGTTCATCATTTAACCACTCTCATGTTGTTCCAAACCTGTATGACTTTCTTCTTTTTTTTTCTGTGGAAAAATTTTTTATTTTTATGTTTTATTTTACAATGGTAACTAAAACTGCTTGGTTACCATAATTCTTTAAAACTCAACATTAAATATAATGAAAGGCCATCAAAGATTTTTATCTCTTGTGGCTGAGTTTAGAATGAGGATGGAATTGTAATAATTCATCCATGTTACTGTGTAACAAATAATGCATACAGGGAAGTCTGCTCTGGCCTTTATGTAACACTGTGAAACCTGCTACATGTTGTCAATAATCTATTATAATGATTGTATGGATTATAATCATTCCTCTTTGACCAAGCTTTTTTTCTTCTTCAGCCGAACCCCTTAGACGTAAAAAAAAAAAAATCTTACTAGCCCTGAGTGAGAATTTAAGTTAATATTTCATTAACTTAAATGTTTAATTTCATAATTGTTGTTGCTCATCACAGTTGGTACAGGCGTCAGAACCGTGTCTCCTTGTGTGTGTGTATGAGGGATTCCTGCCGCTGTTTTGACTCCTTTACGTTTTATAAGCTCTTCACGAGTTATCAGCTGGTCAAAATACCATCAGATGTCGGCTACGCACACACAACGAGCGCATTTATCCCAGCAGACAGCATTGTTTTGGACGTTCGATAAGTTTCGTCTCAAAATAGGCAATACGTCATCAAAGCCGACTACTCAGGTTGTGAACATATCCCTATGCCTTTATGTTCGGTGTTAAAAATGCCAAATTGAATGCTAAGCAGACCAGGACTAAATGTTTTTTTTTTTGTTCCGGACCAAACTAGCCAATCAGACCGAACTAAGTGTGAACACCCTTAGAGGCCTCTGTCCGGTAGTTTTGTGCGCACCAGGGTTTGGATGGCAGCGTTTGTAACGGCCACCTAGTGTTAAGTAGTGTTCATGACATGAATGTGGATGTGCCTTTAAGATAACTTCTTCTATGGCGTACGTTATTGTATGCGTGCTGTTTTTATGTGAGCGCGCACGCACAGTGAGAGTGATATTGCTCGCGCAAAGAGGAAGATGACCGCTCTACTGCTGACCGTTGTTTTATTATAATGTGTTTACTTCCACTTTGATTTGTAGCGTGTTTCAGAGTGTTTTCTTTTCCCTTTTAACATTCGCTCTTTGACATGTATGTGAAGAGTGTGCTTAACTGAGAGGAAACATCTATAAAAGTCTCGTGGAACTACCAGTTCGTTTGCACTGTCTTGTATTCTTCATCTGGGCAGACTTCAAACTCTCTGACAGACGTTACACGTTCAGACATGTTCAAATGAACCGCATTAACAGAGCAATCGCACCAGGGTTCGTTTTAATCAAACCAAACATGCCAAGTGTGAACACACCCTTAATCAGGCATTCTTGAACATTAGGTGTCTGAACTACTATGTTTAAAAGTCTTCCAATTACTGTAGAAGTTAGTGGCATTTCAAGTGAAATTCATAAGTTTGAAATGAAATTAAATTAAATGAGGCATTCATACAGGGCTTTCCTTTGTGTACAACCAAAGTGCTTTACAATCATGTCAGTGGGTCTCCCCTCAGACCACCACCATTGTGCATCTACTTGGATGATGCAACGGCAGCCACAGTACAACAACACCAGTGCGCTCACCACACACCAGCTATATATAGAGAGAGAGCGTGATAGAGCCATTCAAAGCTTGGGGATTATTATTAGGAGGCCATGACTGATAAAGGCCAATGGATGGAATTTTACCAGGACACCGGAGTTACACCCCTACCCCTACCAGAGAAGTGCCGTGAGATTTTTAACGACCACAGAGAGTCAGGACCTCGGTTTAACATCTCATCCGAAGGACGGTGCTTTTTGACAGTATAGTGTCCCCTTCACTATCCTGGGGCATTAGGACCCACACAGACCACAGGGTGACCGGCCTCACTAACACTTTTTTCCCAGGAGGTCTCCCATCCAGGTACTGACCAGGCTCAGTCCTGCTTAGCTTCAGTGGGAAACCAGTCCTGGCCTACAGGGTGATATGACTGCTGGCATGTTTAAATGTAAATAGACTTGAATCTTCTGAATTAATACAAAAATGATGCATGTATGCCTTTGTTTGCAGGCATCGTTCCTTACAAAGAAGCTCAACATCACAGGAAAGAGAGTCAATCTGGCTATATGGGTGAGTCGCACACATTCCTCACTGTGGTTGTAGCATTTGTGTAGCAGTTGATCTTAAATAAAAAGATTAAGCAAAGTCTTGTTTTGGAATGAAGGTAGTGATCCATAGTCTGTGAGAATGAACAGCTCGTACTCAATAGTTGGTGAGATGCAGTCTTAAAGTAGCGTTCACAAACCATTATTTATCCAATGAGGAAAATGTAGGTTTTTTTTCTAGATATTATTTTGATTTTGTGCTGATAAAAGTGGGCGTTACCAGAATGGAGCCCAGTGATTCGAGGGGATGTCAGCTGTAACGGGAAGATGTTTCAGAAGCGTAGCATGTTTGTTGAAATATATTTTGCGTTCTGATGAAAGATGACTTTCTTCGCAATAACACCAGAAATGTGTTCAAAATGTAAATGGAGTTTGACTTTGAATTGTTTCTTGACTTCATGAGCCAAACACAATAACTCTCATCTCTTCAGAGTCAGGTTTGCGCTTTACTTCCAAGTTTCTGACAAATATTTTCCAGTCAGTTGCGTATCGAACACAAGATGCCTGCATGAGCATTGCAAAAAGTAGTTAAAATGCATAATTCTGTCATGAAACTCTTCACAGTAGCTAATTGGTTCTTCTAAGTGGACAACCATTTGGTTTCTGTTCTTGAATATGTTTACTTTTGTCTCAGGATACGGCTGGTCAGGAGCGTTTTCATGCCCTTGGACCAATCTACTACAGAGATTCCAACGGCGCCATATTGGTGTACGACGTCACGGATGAGGACTCGTTTCAGAAGGTGAATGCTTACATTAAATGATCAGAATCTAATGAGGTGTGACGATACACGAGAATGAGGCGAGACGATATTTTAACACTATTTTAAGAAATCTTCAATGTCAAAATATGTGACTGAAAGTCACAAAATGCAAAACAATGCAGTGCATTTTGAAATGTTTTCACTAATCTAGGGCTCTCACGATTATTTTGTCATTCGAATAAACGGTCGATTATTTTGATTGAGTAATCGGATAATATTTTTTGTGGTAATAAAAATAGACCTAAGTGAACAATAGCCTTTAAAAGGATTTAAAATACATATAAAATAACGAGGCAATAATAATGTTAGTCCGAATGTAACGGACCTCCACGAAGGTCTACCTTCTGAGTATGACATAATGCAAGCACTGTAAAATGTTTTTGCAACAAACTCAACTCCTTCATGCTAAAATAGCGAGACCGGTTTCACCTCGATGAGAAATATCATCACGTTTTAATATTGCAAAATCTCGTAGCACTCTTGTCACACCCCTAGAACATAATAATGACTGAAAGCCAATGATTAATGTATTGAATCAATTCTCAAGTTTTTTACTATTCTTCAAGACACAGTATTTTACTGGGTGATATTATATTATTGGGTTCTAGTTTGTAGATTAATATGGTAAATGGGGTTTTTAATGATTTGTTCTTGCTGTAACCTAACTCTTGTTTTCTTGATAGGTGAAGAATTGGGTAAAAGAATTGAGGAAAATGTTGGGGAATGAGATCTGTTTATGTATAGTAGGTGAGTAACATTGGGGTGATTTTGTTGGGAAATCTGGCAAATGGGTTTAAAGATGTTACAGGGTTCCCTAGTCATGGAAGATATGAGAGAATTTTAAAATGGTGATTGCCTGGGAAACTAGAAATGGATAAAATCTTAAGATCATGGGAATATCCAATTTTTCCAGTTGTGCTCAGCTCTAAACCATATCATCAGCTATTTTTATCACTCTCTGTGAGCACAAACTCAAAAATGATTTACTCGAAATCCTTAAACTGGAGATGTCATGGGAATTCTTTGGTCTTAAAGAGTGGGAGCGATGGTGGTAAATGTGTTATTATTGATAGTAGAAAAGCATTATCTTATTAGACTGAATATTAAATAAAGATGCAATGAATGGTTATGTCTGAAACTTTCCATAATCACGACTTTATATGCATTATACAATTTTGATGTAATATTTGTTATTTGATGTGAACATATATTGTGATGTATTGATTTTTACTTGAATTGTATCTTTCTTTTTTTAGGCAATAAAATTGACCTGGACAAAGAGCGACATGTTTCAGTGGAGGAAGCAGAGGGGTATGTACATCTCTCATGTCTATAATGTGTTTTTACTGCAGATAATGTGTTTTTTATTGAATCAGGATGTTTTTAGTATGCCTTGTGGATATAAGATTATGTGAAGGAAACCTTGGATGCGAGAGACAGAAGTCAGTCTGTCTATCAACTTTAAAAAATGTTCTATAGCTTTATTTTTATTTCAATCTAAACTTCAATTTGGCTCTAAATTTCAGCTATCAGCAGTGTTGGTTAATAAGTTATCGGATTTGGCTTGTAAATGGCTGTATGCTTCAAAGTGCCTGAAACACTGTCATCATATAAAGCATTATATGAAGTCTTTATGCCTAAAGACATATTAATATATTTTGGTTTTGTATATGTTACAAAAGTACACATACAGTTTTATATAGTCATAGTCTATAGTAATATCTCTTAGATTAACATTGTATAATACACTATTTGAGTGAGGATGTATGACGTTCACATGCACTAAAAGACTGGTCACATGATTAAGACAGTCACATGAGAAGATGAGTCTACACAAGATGTACTGAATGTGAAGGGAATGGAGCAGTAAATTGTGCTCTTCTGTGTTACTTTTCAAAAAATGTCAACGTTTTATTCAGCGGAACAAAGTTTACCTTAGAAATGTGGGAATATCTTTTCTTAAACTGCTCTTATCCCAAACCTTCATTCTCAATCAGTGTTTTTGTCCTGTTTTCCAGTAAAAAGATCTAAACATCCTTAAAACAAGATGCATTTATTTGAGAAGCAAATTTCACTGATATCTGTCAGTATTAGGGACATTTTATTCATAATATCACGAAATGAAATGCTTACAGCTAGGGCTGCACTATATATATATATATATATATATATATATATATATATATATATATATATAAAATGCACTTATTGTATAATAATAACTTTCAATGTAATAAAGGTTCTGGCAGTCATGATCCGAATCCAAAACAATTCTTGATCTACTTTTTTTTTCTTATTAATTAATCTTATTAATAAATCTTAAAATATTTTTTTATTTAATTACATATGTAATTATTAGTACTTTTTAAAATAATTACGTATTTTAAAAAAACACAAAAGCTAGTAATAAAATTTTTTACAAGCAATAAACAAAGAGTGCTTTCAGTATTTAAGAGCATCTAAATCCATTTTCCATTCAAGAGCAGTGAGTGATTTTTCTCTTTTTCAGCTTTACTGTTGTTTGATTTACTGATGACATCATAGACAGCGGGAGATCTAATAAGCTGCGTTCACTTTATGAAAGATTGCTTTACGGAAGGTTCAAGTGGTGTGTGTGTGTGTGAGAGGAACTGGAAGCAAGCAGAATACGGGTGTATCTGAAGCGTATGCAGCGTCATCGCACATCTGCTGTTAAAATCTAAGCTCAGAATCAATTCTGTATTTCCCAGAATCGATTCCAGAATCGTTGAAGAGAGAATTGCGATGCATTGATTTTTTTTTTTTTTTTCTCCTACCCCTAATTAATTCCAATAATGTTACATTTACACTTTTTATTGTAGACGAGTTGTATAATTGTTTATTCAACAACCACAATCACAAACAATATGATTCTTCGAGGATGTATGACACTTTAATTTGAGCAGAATTTCACAATGGACATCAGTAAACTCCAACATGCATATTTGTCAGTGTTGTCAGATCATCAGCGCTTTTTTGCATCCCAGAGAGAGCGCATTGGTTGCCAAATTGACAAGATTAAGTAAAACACTCAGCGGAAATCTTATCCTTTTAAGATAAAAGCTTCATTTAGGGGATTTAAGCTTTTGGCATCTGGAAACTCCTAAGCAAGATAGTGGAGGTGTATTACTGGTGCAAGATAACGTAAATGTAGAAAAAAAAAAGGTTTTAGGACAAATAAACAGCAGGCCAATATCACAACGATTTTTTCTTTTTACATTATAATTATCATGATTAAAATACGATTAACCATGTAGGCCTACTTCCAGCGCCTTTACGTGCTTTCTGAGAAATTATTATTTTGTTAATTTTTTTTTGTCCTTTTCCAGATATGCAGAGTCAGTGGGTGCAAAACACTATCACACATCAGCCAAATTAAACAAAGGCATTGAGGAGCTGTTTCTGGACCTGTGTAAACGTATGTTACTTTTAGATGCTGTGTATTCTGTCAGTCTGTCTGTTTCCCATAACAGGGCCTGAATTATATTTCAGAAGGAGGGGGTGGGGATGGAGGTGTTTGAGTTTAATTTGAGGTGAAGCAGAATTGTCATCTCACCTAAATGTTTGATCACTCAATGTTTTTGTGTTTTTACAATTGATGCAATTATATGCTGAATCATATTGTTAGGAAGATACCTTTGTTTTCAAACTTAAAATCTATTTACTTTTAAGATGACCTTTTTCGAAGTCTTGATTTAGTTTTTTTGGGTGTACTAGGATAGGTTTTCATGCTTTAATGAAAAAAACAAAAAAAACAAACACACATTATTTTTCAAATATTTGACGTTGTTGCAGCACCTCTCTTCCCAGTCTGTCAGTAACGCTCTGTTTAGTTTTGATCTCTATTAAGCTCCTCCTTCTGAAAAGCACAGTGTGCTCTGATTGGTCTGCTGGATCAGTGTGTGGTGATTGGTCAAACACTTCAAGTGTGTTTTGGAAATGTCACGCCCATTCCATAACTGCGAGTTTCAACACACTATTAACAGAACTCTGACAGACCTTGTCCCTTTTTTTAGCTTATGCCTTGGGCAGGAATTATTTAAATGAGGAATATTGAGACGTGTTCGTTCCTGGAAGACTGCAATCGAGGCGTTTCAGGGAACAGTTCTTACTAATAAAGAGAGTAACTCCCTTTGGAGTCCATCAACCTTTTTCATGCTAAAACACCAACATTAAACACTAAAGTGGAAAATGTAAAAAAGCATAATAGGACCTCTTTAACTAAAAATTAAACAAAAATTAAGTGCAGTCAGTTTAGACTTTGTAATGTTCACCAAGCATAGAGCTTGGCGGAATGACCAAAAATATGTATCACGGTATTATGTATCACTTTTTCTTTTCATGACTAGACCTTTATTTAAGTTTATAGTGGCTTATTTTAACATTGTAGTGTCAAAAACAAATTTACTTTCATAAATTAGCGGTGATTAAATTTATAAAACTAACAATTTAGTTAACCCTTTAAAATCGAATCAAATGAAAATGTAATAATTCCTCGAATTTTTTGGAAAGTTTACTTAAAATTAAGTTTATGTTTTAAGTTTAAACGTGTATGAAAACTTGTGTGATGTTCGTTAAAAATAATTCTGAAAGTGGACCATGTTTTTTTGTTCACGGTGTTAATGTTTTACACACTTCAGATGCATGTTGTGCAACCAGGTGATCGTCTGTCAAATTAAAGAAATCATCTTCTGTCAGTGCGCGTCCTATGTAAATTTGATGCATCGTGAACCCTGGGGCTCAACTCTTCATTAGACGACACATTACTTAGTTCTCTTCGGTTCTTGATTAGACTATAGATATAGGAATTATTGTGAAGCTTGGCACTGTGTTCTTTTACACTCCAGCAGCTCATGATCCAGCATTTTCATTACCCTTCAAATTGTGCAAATTACAAATTGAAAATACGCCCAATGGAAACACGTCAATTTCGCAAAAACTCCCATATACTGCAAAAAAAGTTTTTACGCTCGCATGAGGTGGTTTTTCAGGCAATTCGAAAAAGGAATATTTTGCAAAACTGATAATGGAAAGAGTTTTTCCACATTTACAGGCCATCTGGCGTACGTAAAAGTCGATAATTTTACTGAATACTGGATTCTAAAGGACAAGGAAAAGACCTTGAAGCAGACAGGAGAGAGAAACGCCTCATATGTGGTGCTCTCAAGTATAAGGGGCTTTCCTTGCCATGAATTCTTAGATAACACACACCTACATCATCTTCTATTACAAATAATGGCTAGTGCGTTAGCTGCGATATACGTAAACCTACGAACATCCGTTGCCATGATTTTTGGAACGAGAGGAAAAAATTCAGTTTTAGTCGCCGTCATTTCGCAATAGTTTTTTATCGACATTCATAAAATATTGCAAAAGTTTTGCACAAATCTGTAATCTGTAACACGGCTATTGTCTCAGAACGGCTTTGTTCAAATTAAATGCTGCTCCACACGAACTTCAAACTCTTGAGTTTGAGTTGGTTATAACGTGGATTTTGGAATTCAACATGCGCCAAAAATCTTCCCAAACCTTAATGAGAAATGCTTCTAAACCGACTGTTGCCAACAATGATTATTATTATAATTATTTTTACCCTAGTCATTCATACACACATTTTTTTTGGCAAAAAAAAAAAAAAAAGGTTTGTAGGACTACTATTTGACCAATAAAATAAAATAATAATTAGTTTGCTACCTTTTTTTTTTATATTGCAATTGCGGTTTTATCAGAAAAAAAGGGATAATCTGCCCAAAAATGAACTCAACTTTATGCTTTACCAGATGTATATGACAAGACTTAGTATACATTTATAGATGTATATTATACCCCTTCCATACAACCTCAGTGGATGAATCGATGTCTTCTGAAGCAAAACGATTGGTGTGTGTAAGAAAAATACGAACTTTTTTTACTATAAACAATCATTCACAACGTCCTCTGTGCTTCCATGTTACTTTTCACGCAAACTTCAACACTCTACAACGTCTTCAAACTTTTTCACTCTTTAAAACATGAAGACATTGAGTCATCCACTTGCAATATATTTATTTGTCTATTTTATAGATTACTACTTATCTGTCTTTAATTTGTGACGTTTTCGCCGGCATCTGTAGGGATGATGGAGACGGCTCAGGCGGAGGAGAGGTCAAGGGGGAACGGCGCGAGTCACACAAGCACAGCCCGGAGAGGCGTACAGATCGTTGATGACGAGCCGCAGACTGCCATACCCGCCGGAGGCTGTTGTACATCCGCCTAAACACACTTACACACTTTTACCATACCTGGGACTGATAACGGCCTCTCTCGCCCTCCTCTGTGTAAGAACTGCCACTTCCCACAGCTACACTTATCTGCGACCGCTCTACAGCTCTGTCAAGTCATTGCTTTAACAGTTTATTCCTTATTGAAATGGTTGATTTATAACTCCACCCTTTTGCTGGCAGACTTAAGGGGGGAAAAGATGCGAGACTGACCTGTTCTGATGATTCACTTACGCAAGTTATTACAAATAGGTAGCAAACTATAACAATGCCCAATCTTATGAAACACATGCACTGATACATTTCCCTAACAATCTGATGTTGGCTCTTCTTTTTTTTTTCTTTTGGCAAGGTGTTGTGCATGTAGAATCTTTAAAATCCTTGTTAGATTTTACGTCTAAGAAAAAAAAGAAAAGATATTCTTTATTATTTAATAACTTATTTACAATTTCATCAAACATCTACATGTCCAAAGACCTTTGTACTTCTTGTCATTCTTATACGGTCTCATCCTCCTGTCTTTCATATCTTCTGTATCTTTCTTAAAAATGCAACATTAAAGTCCATCTAGAACATTTAAACTCCTTGTAGATTTTGTCTTTTCTCTTCAACTTGCCTATTTACTTAATTTAAAATGGGGAAAAAAAAAATTGTTTGCTTGCTAAATTCTTTATAGAGAAAACTATCCAATACTGTGTACTTTACTTTTTCAAGCTATCAAATGCAGTCAGAAAAGTGTACAGATATTCGATATTATTGTATGAATGTAAAATGAATAACGGCTGTGGTAACTTTTTTTTTAAATTTGTTTTTAATTGTTGCTTTTACTATGTTAATTTTTTTTTTTTTTCAAGATCTGAACATTTGGACAGTTTTTGGAACTACTAATAGTTTCCACAATCACATCACCTGTAAACACTGAGGTGCAGCTGTGAGCCTTCTGTGCCTTTAAATAAAAGTGTCTAGATTGACCCACCTATTGTCTCCTAGCATATATTATTAGTAAAACTTGTTTACTTAATTTTGAGGAGGTCTGCAAATGATGTTTAGTTTTACAATTGCGTGATGAAATGTTGGTTAAGCGTTGTAGCTGTGTTTCTATGACTGGTGGAAGACCACTAGAGGGCATAAATGAGTGGAATGCCTTCATGTCCTTCTGCTTGTTAAGAACCCTAAATAGTAGCTTTCGCCTTGTGACCTTAATGATGTGTCTCAATAAATGCCTGCATACAAATCAACAATCAACTTTCTTAGAAGTCTTTTCATTGACCTGAGTGACTGGAGACTGGCGGTCTTCAGCCAGTCAGAGAACCACGGTTATATGCGTCACCAATATATTCTGTTTCCTTGGCTTCTGACCGCCAGAGAGCGTGACTGAGTGGAAGATGAATAACAAATCTTTCACGAGGGTCTGCGATGTGCATCACCCATATATTTATCACTAAAGGGCCATTCTGAACCTGCACAGAATTAGTACCCCACCAATCATTCAAGACATGCATAAACAATTTATTGAACAAAAGCATACACAAGGTTATGGGTAAAGTAATTATTACCAGAGCTTCTCAGTGATTTTAGTGTTGAATGTGCCATCTCAGTAATCATTATGGACAATGTCAGTAAAGATTACGTCGACTTTTACCTTCTGTAAAAAGGTCCTGAAAAATTACCTCTGGTAATACTAATCCTGTGCGAATAGACCCGCTGTAAACATGTACGTAAATATTCTGTCATTTCCTGTTTAAAAGTAGTTTTCCACGGTTTTTCAAGTATGGAGGCGCTTGAAAAAGCATTCAGTTGCGTTCTAGGCGCTGGGACAAGTCTGTGGCAAAACTCAAGTGTTTTCCACACACCATTCAGACCAGAAAGAAGATCGAAAGCACTTATCATAGGCATGAAACTTCTTTTAGAGTTAGGTAAGTGCCTATTACCAACATAATCCAATCTGAATTTAATTAATATATCGTTGGACCGTACTTAACTGTTTTATATATATATAAATATATATAGGTTATATGTGTTTGCGCACATGATATCAGGAAGCAACGTAATACGCACACGACGACAATAAGGTCTCCCACTTCTGCTAGTTTTGCAGATATCTCTTATCCCGTGCAAATTGGCCATTATCATTACAGACGTCCTGTTGCAAAATTACATTTCTCCATCTACCCATGTAAAACAAATCCCGTCCGAATAGGGCTTAAGCCTATAGAACTGTGAAGACGAAGACATGAGCGAAGAGCAGTGGTCAGCAACTCTGGCCCGTTTTCCTGCAGTTTAGCTCCAACCCTAATCAAAACACCTGGAAAAATCTAACCAAAGTCTTTAGGATTACTGTATAAATAATTGGTCCAGGAAAAAGACAACAACACATCCTGAGGTCTGCTGTGTGAAATGCCGGTAACAACACTGGTGCATTAACATACTGACTCAATAACTTTAGTAAAAAAAGCCTTTGAGTCCTCTGGACTCCATTGGAAGCCACGGCCTACTTGGCCAACAATAACAGCGGCTGGTTCAATATCTGAATGCGACTTAGAACTAACCAAATGATTGGAAATGGAGGAAACATGTAAAGTAGACCACACGCCAGTAGTGAGCCATCACATCCTGCCCTAGTGAACCCGCTTGCTCAGCAAGAACCATTTCTGACATTTCATTGACTGACTGTTCACAAATAGATTCATGTCCACTGTCTCATATGTGAACTGACTCCGGATGGAGTTGCCACTCTCCTGACAACATGTGTGCATTGCTCTTAGAGAAAGTAGGTGGACATTCTCAAAATTCTCATTAAACAATCATCACTGCGTAAGAGACACTCTGAATCAAATGATCATTCAAAAGTATTTTATTCTTGCAAGAATAGGCCCAGTTGCCCACAGAAGTCACGAAGTACAGTCTGTGAAGCAAGTGCGACAATCAGAGAGGGACAGAGCCGCCTTTATATCATTTCTCAAGGTTTCTGTTTACAGGCTCTCTTATCTAAAGAAGGGAAGGTTTCTTAGCTAGTGATCTAATTCTGCTGAGTTTATGCTTACATACTCCTCTGGTCCTAAATCGGACCACTAGGGATCAGAGGTCCCTGGTCAAGCTGTCTCCTCTGATGTCTCAATTACTTCTCAGTGTAAAAACACACACATCAGTCAGATAAAGTTCCCTGCAGATCATAGACAGTAAAAATATCATTTCAATGTCTTAAATGAAAATCAATACTGCAAATCAATGAAAATCAAAATTTTCCATTACAAGGCTTAGTTTGTGCGGAGCCTGAAGGAGCTTCAAGGATCTAGTGCCACCCTGGTGATGTTGAAACCCCTAGATGTTGAAAATGGATGAATTAGCAATTTTGCGTTCTGATTTAAAAAGTGATTTACTGTTGAAAACAACTTTCGGTTCCAGATAATTGATATGCTGGGACCGAAGCTTTCTTCCCCATGTTCCCATCATGATCCCCTTTCTTTCCCATGTTCCCTGTCTGACCAAGTTAGTATAGAAGAATAAAATTTCATCAGCATGCGCTAGTGGTATAAACAACATAGAGCGAGATGAATCGCACTCTGGCAATTGTGGTTTTTATGTGTGCTGAAAAAGGAAGAAGCGAAAGAGGAGAATATGGATGAGGTCATGGCTTGGGAAAAGAGGACAACTTGGCATGCCAAGTGCAAATGAGGCTTGAGGTAAGTAGGTTTAAGTTTTAGCACCATGTCACGTTGATCAATAGGCCATTTCGTGTTTCTTTTTTATTGGCTAGTCAGTAGACGTAGATCATAGCAGCAAACACTGTGAGATGATCATGCTAAATTTCTGACACTGTCAGAAAATTATCGCAGGCTATCCTTGGTCGCAAGACTGTGACAACTGCCGTCTTTGAACCTCTCTCACTGTACGACGTAGGGCCGCCGTTTTTTAGGAGCCACGACCACAGAAATTGCCACGATTGGCCATCTTTCGTCTAGGACAGGCCAAAATCATACAACATGTACCAGGCATAACATGATCACTGACGTCACTAGGTGGTTTTATCTCCTCTATTGCATCTTTTCTGAAAAGGGTTTGATCTTTATTGAGATCATTTTGGGCTTGTTTTAACTGTAGAATACATCCCAGTGTTTGAGGGTGGCTGGTGACAAAATTGTAGACTTTAGATGTGCAAAAGTGCATTTAAAACTAATTGATTTTTCATTGAATGGCAACAAATATTTTGCAAGCATATATGGGAGAGAGAGCAGGACTCTATGTGATCTTTTGGGTTGCAGGTCACGCATTTGAAACTGGCACTGCAGGGGAAATACAGTACACCCCACCAGGACAAATAACTAGAAGCCTTAAATGAAACAAAATCAAACTGAAACATTAAATGAAACTGACTTCCAAAGCAACAGGCCTGCTCTCCAAATTCTCTCTGAACAGCTGGTCCAAATACCTGACCAGGAATCAGAATAAGTAAGGTTCAGGTAAGGATGATTTCACTATACAAACTTTGTGCCGCGACAGGACCAACCACCCCATGGCTTTGACCCGCTATTGAACCCACCGACTGCAGAGCTACATTAACCAGATCGGTAGCTGCAGAGTCTGATGTTTGGCATTAGTCGGCAATATTGTGGGCAAGTGTATTAACAGTCTTGTGGACCCAGACAGTCCATTGAATTATATACATTATATACATATTAAGCTATCCATGCATCTAGATTCCTTATTCAGACATCTTGTCTTAATGCTTCTCCGGAGGCCACAATTACTGCTGGCTCAACTAGGGACATTGGTCTATTGGCCTATTGGTCCCAGTTCCTCCATCACCGACGGCAGATGCAAAACACTTCATTAAAGGCACACTATGCAGTTTCCGTTTTTCTCAAAAAGCGACCCCTAGAGTTGCTGTGGAGTACTTGTATTTAACATTACTGTTGTAAATACCACTCACGCAGAGCCGTCTCTGCCCTCTTCAGACCGCGCTTTCTTCGTTTTCTTCGTCGACTCTGCCATGATTCACGTCTGAAATGTGTGCTAGTGTCTTTCATAGAGGCTGCTTCATATGCTGTTGATGTATGTGACGTCGTGCCATAAGGCAAGTCGTGATTCTTGCGAGATTTGTCGGGGCGCCACCTCTCAAACCTGTATTGCTGGTTTTGCCAGCGGCGTCCCCCCCGCTAGAGTTCTCAACGGGTTGGGTCGGCCCGACAAACCCGCGGGTTCGGGTCAAAAATATAATCAAATGACTCGGGTCGGGTCGGACCTCGGGCTTAATCTTTTCCGCTCAGTGAAAAAAAAACACATTTATTAATCATCGCTGCTGTTCTTTAGCCTTTAGCCTGGAGAGAAGAAGATGGAGTTGGTGAAAAGTAAACTTGCCGCAGGTGAATTCACCGTCGCTACTACAGCCTATTTATATATTTAAAGTTTATTGTTTCAGTTGTTTGTATTGTTAAAAGGCGTGAACATTAAAGGTTGATTTGAATTCCCGTCTGCTGGTCATGATAATACGTGTATGAGAAAAAAAAAATAAATCAGACGCGGCGTCGGGCCGCAGGCCGGGTTCGGGCAGATAATTCATGTTGATGTGTCGGGTTACATCGGGTCCGGGCTTTAAAAGCCACGGGCCAGGTCGGGTCGGGTTGTAATTTTCAGGCCCGTTGAGAACTACCCCCCGCCCCCGCTTTGCTATCGGGATGATTCGCCCTACTACGAGTTTGTTTACCATCGAAATGATTTCGAAGCTGTTATATTAAGGTAAAAATCTTGCATAGTGTGCCTTCAAAACACAACATTGAAACATTGAAATTTAGAAGTAATTATCTCAATCACACATTCTGGCTTCAACCGCTAAATCTATTCTGAGATGCCTCAGGTCTTTCTATTAATCAGAGCAGGAGTGAAACTATAGCGGTTAATACTTTGGATATTACTGATATATAGTAGGGGTTAGCAAGGAACAACCTAATGTTGGGCTAATTGTAACAGACATGCGCTGCACCCGAAATCGAATACTTCCCTACTATACATATGCGAAAAACAGTACACCAACAGAGTAGTATGTCCGAATATATCGATTTCTGGGGGGGAAAGGCGAAAAATACCCAGATGAACAGCTTCTAACAGCGAGATTCTGAAGTGCACATTCAATAGACACTTTGCTCTGTCCCAAATGGCACCCTAAACACTCGTGGTCTTCCTACGAGTCCGCACTTTCGTGACGTAAATTCGCTTTGACTGTCGGGAAGAAGTCTGGGAGAGGAGGGCTGCGTTCGAAACCGCATACTCAATGAGTAGGTACTTAATTTCAATAAGTACTTACTTAACGAGCGCTAAAAGAGTAGGTACTTTATAGCCAAATCTCGTTGAGTATGAATGAGAACCGGACATCTGCCATGTTGACGTTATCATGTGACCTACGACGCGTTATCACAAGCGCAACAACTTAAAAGATTTGAACGACACGTTTAATTAATCTATCTGTAAATATCTTGATATTGATTAAACTTGCTCATTTTGTGGTCTTTTTGAAGAAACTGCTGCCCATTTATTTTGTGAGTACATTTAGGGTTGATTTAAGTTCTTATATTTAACCCTACTAATGTGACCCACCGTTTTATCCTTAACGATATTTATTTTTATTACGAAATCCCAAAATTGTCATCTCTTGAATATGTTGTTAATTTCTTTATTTTATATCCAAACATTTTCATCCATAAGCAAAAGTGGCTTACTGCTTTGTTTTCCTCTTTTTCTTGTTAAATTTAACTCTCGTTTCATCCCTCAGGCCTATAAATAACAGAAAATGCATTTTTTTAAATGTATTATATAATTAATTATTTAAGAAAATATATATTGATATTCAACCTTATAGGTTTTTTCCTGTGTATAAAATCTCATAATACGTTTGCAAACCCATGATTGATATATATACATACATACATATACCTCATAACATCAGTAACTCGACAGCCCTACCTAGAACGGTTTTCCTCAGCGTTTGTAATGTCTGCACAAAGGGAGATTCACCTTTGGAGAAAACTGTTGATTTTATACTCGAAAAATTTAAGTATCATTATTAAAAATTAATATTACCCCAGAATGAATTGCATTGCTATCCCAGCCCAAAACATACAATAATAACAACGATAAATGCTGATCAATTAATTATATTACTTTTTACTGTAAATTATATAATTCAATAAAACAAACAAAATGTAATGTATGTCATTTGAAATAGCTATGCATGAATACACTCTAGATGTGTATATAGTAAACATCTACATTTTCATTCAAACAATAAATAAAGCATTAATTAATTGTATTTTATTTACTGACAACAATGAGAAATATTAATAAATTAGTAAAAGATTGAATCAAAGTCACCATCACACAATAAACAAATGCATATACAAGTCAACACATGAAACAAAGCTTTATTCAAACTACAATCATGTATGTAGGCTACAGACGCTGAACCCTACATCCTTCTGCCATCTCAACACAGCGGTTCCCATTCTGCGGCTCTGATGAATCAGCTGACCGCCAGAGGTGAGCCGTGCCTTCGTGCCGGAGGTTGTTGTGTGATGTGTTGTGCTTCACAATCTGAAGCAATAAGGGCAGGTGGAGTGATGGAGGGACTCATAAGGGCAGGTGGAGTGATGGAGGGTCTCATGAGGGCAGGTGGAGTGATGGAGGGTCTCATGAGGGCAGGTGGAGTGATGGAGGGTCTCGTCCATGGCACCATCTCCAGGATTCAGCTCTGTGCTCCTCATCCTCAGTGCTCACACCAGCCTGCTGATATTTCAGATCCTACAAAATACACAAACATAACACAAAAGCAGTCATTTTAACAGCACAATGTCATTTGATTTCAGTATTATTTAGAAGACAAAAATGCTTTTTTCCACAAATGCTGCCATCATCTTCCCTTGCAGGTCCTGCTCCACCACTAAAGCTGTGCAGCAAATGCACAGAAATCAAGAATCAGAAAAGTGCTGTAATAGCTCTGTTTGAAATTACAATAATTAAAATAAACTACAACTTAATATTTAAATAGTTGTTGTTATTCATTTCTGTAATGTCACAAAGCCTTTGATGGCAGCATTCAGCTTCATGAGCATCTCTCCAGCAGATAAACACACATCTGTTCATCTGACCCTGTAACATCCAGACATGATTCACATTACTTCTGTGATTTATGAACTCAACACTGCATTTACATGTTGAGGTTGTTTTAACTTTTTATCCTACATAAATGTTCCTTAATTTATCAACAGTACTAATGGACAAATAAAATAGATAACTTATGTTTAGTTACTTTATAGATTTGTTCTACATAATAGCACACATACATCACTCAGATGCCTATTTCATATCTATTAGACGTAGTAATCTGCAATTCTTATAGAAGAGTTTCTTGCCAGATATTAAATAGACATTAGTAATTGTATTTAAGATGTATACGGTTTAAAATGTATGCAAATCCACTTTGGAGACGTATGTGTCCTTACTGGAGCTTCTCTGTTAGCTTAGCTATACATAATAAAATGTGATTTAGGCTACAGCAAAATCACAAATATATAGCGTCTTTACACCTTCAACAATTCAACAGTTTACTGTACAGTTCAACACATGCGATCATTTGATTTGTAATACTCACATTTGAAAACAGTCTCGTCCGTCATCCTTTCCGTCACGTTCGAGTATGACCTATCCTTCTTCTTCTTTTTTATGAGGTATCCTCTCGCGTGGCCTCCTGGGATAGAAGAGTATCCATCGGTTGAGCACTCAAAAATCTGCGCTGAAGCAGTAAGCCATCCGGGAACATCTCGCCTACTCTTTTATGAATACTGATGTTTCGAACGTACTGCTTCCTTCACGTACTGTTTTCGCCTACTATATAGTAGGAAAGTAGACATATTCGAACGCACTTAAGTCCGAATCTCGCGATAATTAGTACGTCACCCAGGTAATTCTCGCCTACTCTTTTGGATTCGTACATACTTTTTCGCTCGCCTACTCTTTTTCCCATACTAAATAGTAGGGAAGTATGCGGTTTCGAACGCAGCCGAGGTTTTTTTTTTTTTTTTTTTAATGGCAGTGAAGCAACGCAACTGACGCTGGTAGGTCATGTGATAGTAACAAATTTGCTGATGTAGTACGTCCGAATTTCATTCATACTACCCATATTCATACAGTCAGTAAGTTCAAATTCAGTTGTGCGGAGATACTGAGATACAATCTGCTTTTATTTTTATTTTTTATAATTATTCTATGACATTAGATAGGCTATGTAATTCACATGACTAACTTTTATGAATTTTATTGAGAAACAGGTGAATAAAGACTGAGTCAATGTTCAATGTTCAGAAATGATTATTTGAAGAAATTTTAAGCATTCTGGCTCGTCTGCCATATGGACATGTTACAGTGCCCCTCTGTGGCATGATGTCACATTTCACTCCCGTTCTTTCAGGATAAATAAATAAAGTATACACTGTAATATAGAAACAAGACCACATGTTTGTACCAGATATGAAATTATTGTTAAAAAAAAATTATACTCCGATTAGATTTACACAAAGTGACAAAGTGTTAGGTTGTGCCCCACTCTCCCTGACTATCAATAATTTATTTAAAATGAACTGGATAAAGCAATATTTATCTCAAAATTACTTATGTGGTTTTATATACCCAATTAGATTTTTGAAAAATGCTAATTTTTGCTTTCCTCTGATTGTAAATATAGTAAACTTCCCGTTAACTAGCTCATTTTCACAAGAAAGCATATGCCTAGAAAATAGCTTTTTTGAACACATTTTCCCCTATTTTCACTATCCAAGAACAAAACTATGTTTTAAGAAAAACTCTTATGGTGTTAACATCCTGGATACGAAGTGCAGCAATATTCATTTTAGAAAGGGTCTCACAAAAGATCTGCATTTCATAAAATAATCGCAAAAAGATGAACCCATTATCTAGTTTTTCCATAGTTAATGACATTTTAAAATCGTTAATTTTGCTTGGGAAGTTTTAACTGATTCCTCCATTAATCCGCATTTAAATCTCATCTTTTTTTTCTTTTTTTTTTCATTGCTAAATCCTCAGTAATTAAATCAACTGTGATTGGTGAATCCTTTCCATCGCCGAGAAAAGTAACATGATGACAATGGCGTGTACCATTACACGCTCTGTACCCGAATAACTTGAAACAGGAACTTTAAATAGAAATACATATTGAAATAAAAAAAGGCTACACACTGCAGTGGAAATTATTATTTTATTATTTATTTATTTATTATTACAAATTATTATTATAGATGTAGTTCGTGCTAACTGTCATTCATTTATATTACAATAAAATAATTAAAATAATACAATGCAAGAAAAAGTTAATTGTTTACAAATCACATATAAACTTGGTAGAATTCACTAGCTTTTCAAAGTATTTCATTGCTTATTTTTATTTATCCTATTAAGAATACAATTTTTACAAAGTATATCTGCGTTTACGAATATAAGATGGCTCGTTCTCATTATACCTTTACCATGCGATTTGTTTTTCCCTGAGACATTTGTCCTCTCCCGGCTGCCGTGAGACACGTCACAATGGAGGCCATGGGACGTCATTACTGTGGCCTCTGGTCGTCATCATCATATGCGTCTGGTAACAACACAGCACTGTGTTACATTTCTAAACTTAATTCACTATTGATAACGCGCTAATAAGTGAAGTGTTTTGCATATCTTAAGCGTTGTGTCGATTTATTCAGATGTTTATGAAGATCACAGCGCGGACTGCAGCACAGCAGCGGTTACTGATGCGAATCTGAGATGGTCTTCCTGAAATGAGAGGATGGATGGAAGTGAGAAGATTGAATCTAATGATGTGGTGATTGTCGTGGAGAACGAGGCGGAGAGTAAGCGTGATGATGAAGACCAGGGCAGTGTGAGGAT
Organism: Abramis brama; assembly: GCF_963993115.1. NCBI lineage: Eukaryota > Metazoa > Chordata > Actinopteri > Cypriniformes > Leuciscidae > Abramis > Abramis brama. The sequence goes on along the minus strand of NC_139966.1, from coordinate 34,527,089 downwards.
GATGATGATGATGGCTCTGATGGACGTGTGTCCCGTGTGTAAGCTCAGCTTCAGCAGCAGAGAACCGAAGCTTCTGCCCTGCCTGCACTCCTTCTGTAAGAGATGTTTACCAGCTCACAACACACCTGCCAGCACAGCCGGCAACGCCAACCAGTGTAAGAGTTCGCTTTCACTATTACTGGTTCACAAAATTCATCTTAAGATGGCTGTAACAGAAGATCTGATGTACAAAGAACCGAAGCTGCTGTAAAAGTTCAGGCTAGAACAAAGAACATTCGATGTTTACAAAATGGTAGAAGCATGGCACTAAACCCCATGGGTTCGATTCCCAGGGAATGCATGACTGATCAAATAAGTGCTTTGAATGCACTGTAAAGCTCTTCGAATAAGGTTGTCTGTCAAATGCATAAAGGTGATGTAAATATACAAACATGACTAAAGTATATAGGGTAAAATGACCCACCCCACTATCATTTTTTTTTCCTAAAATTTTGTCATTTCATTAGAATGTCAACATTTGGAAGATCTAGTCAGTCGAAACAGTTTTAAGGTTAAGTGATCTCATTTTGTGTCTCTGGGAAATAGTGATCTGTGACATTGTATCACGTTTATTTTGTGTGTGTGTGTCTTTTAATGAGGGGTTTGTGGACACATTCATATGTTTTTTAGATTTGTGGAGTAAAAAAATGTAGTTTCTATTTTTAAGTGAAAAGGTGAAGACCTTGGGGATAAGAAGGCCCTGAGTGACATGCTGCTATTCATTTCTAATTGAATACTTATGATTCATGGGTAGGATTGATTGGGTATCTTTAACTCGTATTAAGTCTTATTGCAAAACAGTAAACATTTTGTTGTAGCTGAATACCATGAACAAAAATTAACAGGTTAAAGAATGCTTACACAAGCAACTTTTACCTATGGTTTAAAAATACCATAGATTAACAAAAACAACTTGCCTAGCCTAACTAATTTAAATTTCAAGCATTATTAAAGACAAAATAAACACTCCGTAATTATAAAAGAACAAATAAATTAGCAATCACACAAATAAATACAACTGACCAAATATACGATTGAAGTAAACAGCGTTTTAAGATTTTTAGGTACAGAAACTGTAATCAAATGGAAAATAACACTGCACTTTATAAATAAAAGATACATTACAAAGTTACAAAAGTTATTCAGATAAACGTTAGGGTTATAATGTTCAGGAACAGCGTTTAAAATAAATTTTAACCACTCAGTCTTAGGAAGGTCAAACAAGTTAGTTTCGTAAACGTGGAAAAAACCGTTGTCTCTTTGACTGCGACAACACTCGATTATAATGGGATTTTGGCAATATTGCGATTAAACTTTACCTCATGTAAACACAATACTTCGATAAAACTTATTAAGGCTATATTTATTTCGCTTAATTGCGATTAAGCTCATAATCAGAGTAACCATATTTGCATTAAACTATGTGGCGTATGCCGATTTAACCAATTAGAGTAGATCAATCACAACAGACTGGACCATCTGACCAATCAGAGCAGAGTAGATCAATCACAACAGACTGGACCATCTGACCAATCAGAGCAGAGTAGATCAATCACAACAGACTGGACCATCTGACCAATCAGAGCAGAGTAGATCAATCACAACAGACTGGACCATCTGACCAATCAGAGCAGAGTAGATCAATCACAACAGACTGGACCATCTGACCAATCAGAGCAGAGTAGATCAATCACAACAGACTGGACCATCTGACCAATCAGAGCAGAGTAGATCAATCACAACAGACTGCACAACAATCACATCAATCACAAATGATGGCTCTAATAAATGTATTTTATTTTATTATTTAATAACATCTCCTCTTTTGTATCTTGTGACATGCTGGTGAATATGTTTTCCTGCTCTTCTCTCTTGTGTTACATCAGTGAACATGATCCGCTGTCCAGTCTGTCAGCAGGAGTGTATGGATGTTGAGGTCTTGGATAACTTCTTTGTTAAGGATTCTGTGGAAGTGCCGAGCAGCACGATGGAAAAGAGCTGTCAGGTGTGTGTTTACGCCTGTCAACGTTTATAACACCACAGTGCCGTAATGCTCCTTAAAATCACAATACTGATGCTGCATAATGCTTTTTAAAGCATTCAAGGCTGGTTGTGAAGAAAGTAATGTGTATGTTTATTCATTCTAGTCCTGATGATGAAATGAAATGCATTAGTTGACATTGGCTCTTTTGCTCTCAGCTCTGCGTGAGTTGCGACGATAACACTGAGGCCAGCGGCTTCTGCGTGGAGTGTGTGGAGTTTCTGTGCGTCACCTGCATCGATGCTCATCAGCGTGTGAAGTTCACCAGAGATCACACGGTCCGGCAAATAACGGAAATGTCCTCAGGTTTGACCCTAAACATTTGTAATTGATATCAGCCTGTGAGACCTGAGCAAGGGTTAGGGTTAGTAACATTTAGACAATTAGACATTTTAAGTGCACTGTAAAAAATTAACATCATTTTAATGGTAAAAGTCTATAAAAATGCTACAGTAAAAACCTGTTAATTGGTTAACTTGAGTTACCTTAGAAGATACGTTCTTAATGGATTAGTTCACATTAGAATTACAATTTCCTGATAATTTACTCACCCCCACGTCATCCAAGATATTCATGACTGACTTTCTTCAATCGAAAAAAGAAATGAAGGTTTTTGAGGAAAACATTCCAGGATTTTTCTCCATATAGTGGACTTCAACGGGAACCAATAGGTTGAAGGTCCAAATGTCAGTTTCAAAGCAGCTTCAAAGACACGATCCCAGTCGAGGAATAAGGGTCTTATCTAGCCAAACGATCTGTCATTTTCTAAAAAAAATAATATTTATATAGTTTTTAACCACAAATGCTCGTCTTGCACTAGCTCTGCGATGCGCCACACATTACGTATTCATGTTGAAAGGTCACGCATGTTTCTGTTAAAGAATGTAGGGTAGGGCGAAAAACTCCATCTCGTTTTCTCCTCCAACTTTAAAATCGTCCGACTTTTATTTTATTTTTTGTAAATGGCGTTTGACTTTGTCTTTGCACATTCGCATTGTAAACACTAGGTCGGTACTTCCGCATATGTCACGCGTGACCTTTCAACATGATTATGTGTGGCGCATCACAGCTAGTGCAAGACAAGCATTTGTGGTTAAGAAGTATAGAAATGTTTTTTTATTATTTTTTTAAAATGACCGATCTTTTAGCTATAAGACCCTTATTCCTCGGCTGGGATCGTGTAGAGTCTTTGAAGCTGCATTGAAACTGCAATTTGGACCTTCAACCCGTCGATAACCGTTAAAGTCCACTATATGGAGAAAAATCCTGGAATGTTTTCGACCTTCATTTCTTTTCGACTGAAGAAAGAAAGACATGAATATCTTGGATGTCGTGGGGGTGAGTAAATTATCAGGAAATTTTAATTCTGAAGTGAACTAATCCTTTAAACTGTAATAAATCCAGGGTTCCCACGGGTCCTTGAAATCCTTGAAAGTTTGTGAATCTGAAAAAAATAAAATAAATTCAAGGCCAAATCCAATTTTAGAAAATAAACATAATAGATACAGGTCCTTGAAAGTGCTTGAATTTATTTTGTGCAAGAAGTTTTCTGGGAAAAAAATCCATATTATTCCCTCCGGTCCGCTAATGTGTTATTTCGCAAACACTTTGTGGCCTATGCATACTAGCTTGCTTGATTTACGTTAGTGACGCGCATTTACGCGTTGCGTTAAAGGAGTAGTTCACTTTAGAATGAAAATTAGCCCATGATTTACCCTCAAGCCATCCCAGGTGTTTATGACTTATTGTTGTCAAAAGTACAAAAAATGTGACGCTTTTGAGTGGAATCGTAAACACCTCTGATTGCCCATTGTGCTCACACGCTCATCAAATATGTCTATGATTGGCTACAATGGTCAGCGCTTCAAAAACATGTTGTAAATATACATCAATGACGCTCTTCACCGAGTGCTGGTCCGGTCCACTGATAGGCGGCTGATTATACTTTCAAAAGCTCCCGCACCCGTTTTAAAAAAACTTTTAAACAGTTCTGTGTGCTTTTAAACGCTCCCGTGTGTTAATCATTGTAGCCAATCACAGACATATCCAATGAGCATGTGAACACAATGGCCAATCAGAGGCGTTTACGATTCCGCTCAAAAGCGTCACATTTTTTTAAATTTCAGTACCGACTTTGGTGCTGAAGTCTGTACTTTTGACAACACTAATATGACTTTCTTCTTTCAGACGAATACAATCAGAGTTATATTAATAAAAACCCTTACGCTTCCGAGCTTTATAATGGCAGTGGATTGCAACCATTGAAACCATCCGATTAAAGCTCAGAAAAGTGCATCCATCCATTATATAAGAACTCCACATGTCTCCGGGAGGTTAATAAAGGCCTTCTGAAGCAAAGCGATGAGTTTGTTCAAGAAAAATATTCATATTTAACACGTTACAATGTAAAATTGTATAAAAAACATATAAAGCGCAACTTACGCAACTAATGATGTCAGAAGTGGCGTAGTGCGTCATGGCGTAGTGTAAATATCAGCAGTACGGCACATTACTCGCATAAGTTGCGCTTTACACTTAAGTCGAGTCCGTATGTTCATTTGGCTGGAAGCTAGACTGGACCATTCATATTCAAAATATGAATATTTTTCTTACACAAACTCATCACTTTACTTCAGAAGGCCTTTATTAACCACCCGGAGCCGTGCGGAGCACTTTTATGATGGATGGATGGATGCACTTTTTTGAGCTTCAATCTGTTGGTTGCAATCCACTGCCATTATAAAGCTCGGAAGCGTCAGGGTGTTTATTAATATATAACTCTGATTGTATTCGCCTGAAAGAAGAAAGTCATATACACCTGGGATGGCTTGAGGGTGAGTAAATCATGGGCTAATTTAAATTTTAAAGTGAACTACTTTAAGTGTTTCCCATTTGAGGTACTTTGTGTTGTACTTTACCATGACGTTCACTACAACGATGGTACCTAAACGTTTCAGACACACCGCAAAACACATGCATATAAACAACGTTAATCAATTTGACAGCAATAATATACAGTATATACATACATAGTGTTGTGAACTCGTATATTAGTATTTACCTCAGCTTGGGGAAAAGCAACTTGTAATGTGCTTCTACATTAGCCTGGCAAGCCAGTAGGGCTGTGTATCACCAACAATGTCACGATACGATACGTATCACGATGTGGATCAATTTGGAAAAAGTAAAAACAATTTTTGTAAAAAGTAGCGCAAATGAATACAATAGAATAAAGATAGCCTACCAATAAAGAGAAAACTTTTTGAATAGGTCTAGAAATACTAGAAACTGAATAAAGTAATCAAATGTAAAATAACACTGGGTAGTATTTTAGTCCTGACTAAATTAAATACATAGGCTATTAATCCAGATTCCTTAAAATGAAAACTATCTTTTGTTGTTTTGACAACAATATTAATGACAGACACATATGGATTCTGTCCCTTTAAGAGCTAGTGCACGGATCCTGATTTCATTATACTGTTCCATCATGCGTTTTATGCTGAAGACATAACCGACTGTGTTTAGAGGATACTCAACAAGACCGAAATGTTTGACATAATTTTGCGTGTTTTTGTTTGTTAAAGTGATATAATCCGCGAAAAATAACTTTAGTTACTCGCGAGCTGTTTGTGAGCGCGTCGAGTATAAACGCCTCGTCCGTTTGGGGAGGTGCGCGTGCAGGCAGCGGAGACTCGCACTGCGGAGCCAGGCGAAAGTATAAACAAGGCTTCTTCACGCTCTTTGTGAAATTGCGTCTCGCAGAAAGTTTTAAAATGACTGATCTGATTGTATAGTCTGTGTGGATTAATTTACTCATACAATCTACATGCTAAAGTGCAGGAATTATTAAAATTATGCGCAATACCCGTGCCGAAATTCGAGCCCTGAATTGGCTACATAAGCACAACAGTATCGATACGGCAGCTGCTGTATCGATACGCGCATCGTCAGGAGTTCATGACGATGTATCGTTGTATCGATATTTTGAGCACAGCCCTACAAGCCAGACCTACATCAAGATGTTGGGTCTGGCAACTCACCATAGACACGGCTCAATCCGAGGGGCGGGATAAACGGCTGTCTTTCAAATTCCCTCTGCACGCAATAGGACAGCGCTACAACCAACCAAAGCGTTTTCCTAACAGCGGAGCTAGTTGATAGATTCAACTTTTGCCATATCTGGCCGGCAAAACTACGAACACATCTTCCTTTTTTTAAAGAATGACTTAAGTGCTGTTCTATGCTCTTTTCTCAAAGAAAAACTTAACTCCAAGTCCTCCAGAGTCAAAAAATAAACTTTAGAAATAAACTTTTTTATTTCCTGTAAACTAAATGTGTAAATCCTAAAATGTTGCTACTTTATTTTTTCACTGTAAAGTTCTGGCAACCACAGTTAGTAAAACACACTGTTGGTAAATTCTCATCTGCTGACTGGGAGCAACCCTCTCTTCACCCGTGACTGGTTATAAAGTTTTGGCTCATCAGTATATGTATATATACATATATACAGTGTGTGACTTAAGTGTCCAAATACTTTTTGGTGATACTACCGTTCATGGTCTTTTACAGAAACTAAATTTTACAAACTTGCAGGAGTCGATTCTGAAGGTACACAAATGAACTTGTCTTCCCGTTCGTTCACAGAGGCGATGGGCGCTTCCACACAGAAGCCCGTCTTCTGCGACATCCACAGACAAGAGCCGTTGAAGCTGTTCTGTGAAACCTGCGACCGCCTCACGTGCAGAGACTGTCAGCTACTCAAACACAAGGACCATAAGTACGACCCACATTCATGTCATGTGTAGTGACTTTATAGCTGTAGTAAGAAATCATTCATGGAATGTTTATCACTCTAGGCTCATATTAACATGCATAATGTCTTCAACCCTGCTCCTGAGGATCCACTGTCCTGAAAAGTTGTTTCCAACCTGATTCGGCACACGTGCCTGTTATTTTCATAACCTGGAAATCTAGACCTAAATCTGAAAGATTAATGGTCTGGCATCGACTAATGAAAATCGGCGAGCTCGAGGGGCGGCACCAAGTATGCATTTGAAAATCTCACTGCACGCAATTGGATAACACTACGATCAATCACAACAAGCCCCATACGCTTAGCCACCAGCGGAGCTAACTGGTAGATTAGACTCTTGCCGTATCCGGTCGGCAAAACAGCAAAAACGGCCTTCTTGCAAAGGAATGATTCGAGCGCCGTCTTCTGTTCCTCTTTTAGATAAAAAGCCAAGTCTTACTTGTTCATTGTAGCGGCCAAAGCCGTTTCAAGCTATGTTTACTAATGACTTCGACGTCACAGCGCTGTCGTCATCTGTTTAGCTCGCCTCTGGCCCGCCTATATCAGATAACCCGATGTGAAGCTCGGATACAAGGGCATATTTAAAGAGCATCATTACTCGATGCCAGAGTAACTCGCTGAGCAAATTCAACTTGTGCTGTCGCGAGAACTCTGGATTTCCAGGGTATTATTTTCAAGCAATGCTGAAGACCTTGAGTAGCTTCTTAAGGTGTGTTTAGGGGCTTTCGCACCGGAGGAACCTTTTCATAGTTCCTAAAACTATTTTCCTATTGAACTATTACTTCAGAGTAGGGTCTAAAGTGAAGTCTAAAGCAGTACTATAGGAACTATCCGTGACGTTAGTGAACGCTGATTGGCCGAACGCACGGGAAACACCAGCACCCGCCATTTTTGAAAAAGCCTGTGTAAACACACAGATTATAGTCTATATATTTACTTCACAAACTAACTCTACGAACATGGAAAACAGTGATAGATTGGCCTCTTAACCTTTACGCTAAAGAGAAAATCCTACGCAACTTTGAGGGGACCAAGAGAAACATGATTATGTATTTCTGCTCAGCTAGCAACACTGGACATCAACCACACGGCATACGCTTATAACTTGTCATATACTGTGTAATTATGTTTAACAGTTCTATCTAATAACATATTAGACAGGACTGTTAGACAGATCGTAAACTAATGAACACGGAGAAAGTGAGCACTGTGTGCTCTGGTGTTCTCAGCGCCGTCAAAATAAAGGTCACAACAACAAGCGCGGCTTACGTCTCTTCAGAGTTCCTACCGGCGGCGCGAATGCAACCAAGAAAAGGTTCCTAGGGGAACCATTAGTTCTCGGGGAACCACCCCACTAGGTGGCTAGTTCCTGGGAACTAAGTTCCCTTTTGTTTAGGGTTGGATCTAATTGGATCAACTAATTAGTTGGATCTAATGCTGCCATGTCATAATTACTATAGTCTTGAAATGACAACACATGATGCTGTATTCAGAGCTGTTCACGTCTTCATACAGGGAATTATGCGTTTCTATTGCACCACTATCAATGCCTAAATTAATCTGCAGTGGTCAATTGTGTTACGTCCCGGTCTAGGAACAGTGTGTAGTAACATAAATGAAAAACGTGGGTTTTCGTTCATTTATTGTAGGAGCGTTCAGTCTTTTCCTTTTACTGGCCATTACACGAGCTTCAGAAATGGGTATGTGCCAAAATAGCAAACATAACAGTTTACTACTACACTACACTACTACAGCCTAATAAAGTAAAAGTAAAACAAAATACATTCCACTTCCCTAACTCCCTATCTGTTTCAAACCAGGAGAAAATATACTTTGAAAAATAATAGCCACCCGTTTCATACAGGATAGTGGCATTTTTCTATTTACAGATTACATTTTTATAGGAACAATAGCACAATAGTAACAATACTAGCAACAATAACCAAAGAAAAGATGAAGGGAAAAACGTTAAAGGGGCATTCCACCCATTTGAACATTGTTTTTTATTTAAAGTGGGTCATATATGTAGTCGAAATGTAAAATAAATTTTGAATTTGGTGCCTTCGTGACCGAGGAAAGACAAAAAAATAACTTCAGGACGCATTTGTATGAAAGACAACAACTCCCACAATGCACCACATTGCACAGCTCCGCAAGCCACTCCCACTAATCCAGAAAGCGCATATCTGCATATAAGAGAAATCACTCTTCCGTCTACAAGGCTAGCTACCACCAGAGCTTGAAATTCATTTCACACAAAATGTCTAGTTAGTTGGTGAACTCATTAGTGCATTACTCCTCGTTTGTATTTCTTTCGAAAAGGTGAATAATTGCATGGTACCGGGATGTTCAGTCAGAACATATGCGGTGCGAAACTAGGATAGTTCACAACACAAACGTCCGTGTCCTCGTCTGATTCAGAGATTTCGTCCAGGCGAAATTGTCATCGTTGAAATTCTTTGCCGCAGACGGACTCTATCTCTGTGTTCGTAGTTGCATAGTGAGATCATCGGCGCCACCAGTCCACCCTAACTCGAGCCAGTCTGGGCTCCTCGTCCGCGGCAGGCAGGTCTTCTGCCTCGGCTGCTCTTCGCTATAATGCGGCTTGTAAAGGTAGCCACAAACACCTGATTCAAGCATCAGACTTCCGAAATCCTCTTCTTCTATATCATATTGAGCACTCTCCTCCGCTATTGTCATAACTTTACATCTGTCTCCACAGCGCCTGTTAGCTTAGCTTCAAACAAGATGGAGGATATTGCTTTCAGTTTCAGAGAGTAAAGTCCCACCCACTGATCTGTAATAGGTCTGCAGCGTGAGCAGGTCCCGCCCCTGGGAAAGATTGGAGAGATGAGGAGCTAGTGCTTGTAGTCTCAACAGAAATCCCCCCCTCTTACACTTCCTCCGACAATGACGCAAAATGACGATTTTAGGAGGAAGTGTAAGAGGTAAATAACGGATTTCTCCCGTCTCAGGGGAAAATGAGAGAGTGTTGCACGACCATTCAACAGTATGACTGGGTTTCTAACAATGCAAAGCTTAATGCTAATGGGTGGAGTGTCCCTTTAAGCATGAGTACCAGGCTACTCCTCTTCTAATCAACTTTACTTTACAACAATAGTTGGGAAGGACGCTGACACAAACACATCCTCCCAGCAGAACACACACACAGCCTCTTGTTTTCAGTCTTGTGCAGAAGCGCGTTTTTAAAAGATTAGTTCACTTCAGAATTAAAATTTCCTTATAATTTACTCACCCCCACGTCATCCAAGATGTCCAGATGTCTTTCTTTCTTCAGTCGAAAAGAAATGAAGGTTTTTGAGGAAAACATTCCAGGATTTTTCTCCATATAGTAGACGTTAACGGGAACCAACAGTTTGAAGGTCCAAATTGCAGTTTCAATGCAGCTTCAAAGACTCACGATCCCAGCCGAGGAATAAGGGTCTTATCTAGCCAAACCATCATTCATTTTCTAAAAAAAAATAAACATTTATATACTTTTTAACCACAAATGCTCGTCTTGCACTAGCTCTGCGATGCGCCACACATTACGTAATCATATTGAAAGGTCATGCGTAGGCTTAAGTACAGACCTAGTGTTTACAAAGCGAACGTGTAAAGATTAAGTTAAAACGCCATTTACTAAATAAATAAATAAATAAATAAATAAATAAATAAATAAATAAAAGGTAAAATAACAATGTCGGACGATTGTGAAGTTGGAGAAAATTAGATTTTCACCCTTCTCTACATTTTCCGCATATGTCAGGTTACCGTCTGACCTTTTCAGCGTGATTACGTAATGCGTGAATTTGTGGACCTGCAAGACAAACATTTGTGGTTAAAAACTATATAAATTTTAAAGTTTTATTTTTTTTAGAAAATGAGTGATGGTTTGGCTAAATCTATTTTTTTAGTTTATTTTAGTTTGGCTAGATAAGACCCTTACTCCTCGGCTGGGATCGTGTCTTTGAAGCTGCATTGAAACTGCAATTTGGACCTTCAACCCGTTGGTTCCCATTGAAGTCCACTATATGGAGAAAAATCCTGGAATGTTTTCCTCAAAAACCTTCATTTCTTTTCGACTGAAGAAAGAAAGACATGAATATTTTGGATTACGTGGGTTGAGTAAATTATCAGGAAATTTTAATACTAAAATGAATACTCCTTTAAAAGATGTAATGCCAACAGAGGAGCCAATCCGCTTTCCGAGGTGATTAGAAGCCGGAACCTGGAGCAGTTGAGAGAGGAAAAACTTGAGAGAGAAAAGAAAACCACAGTTTAATACCATATACGTCCGAGGGGCGTAACAGGTGTTACAGCGGTCATGTGGTACAAGTAGGAGCTCTTAGAAAACTCCCATCTTACAAGCTGTAATTATGAGCTCTACGATGACGTGAATGCTTTTTACAAGTTGAAATCTGGTAATTACAGCAATTTCAACAGCTCATGTTGGTCCCCACCCAGGGTTGAAGACCTCTGTTTAAAGGGATAGTTCACAAAAAATTCTGTTCATTTACTTGTTCCAAAACTGTGTGACGTCCTTTCTTCTATCGAACATAAAAGAAGATATTTTGAGTGTTTTTTTGTTTTGTTTTTTTTGTCATTGGAAGTCAGTGGTCCTGAAGTTGTTTGGTAACCAACATTCTTCAGTATATCTTCCTTTGTGTTCACGAGAAGAATGAAATTAATATAGGTTTGAAACAACTTGTGGGTGAGTAAATGATGACAGAATTTAAATTTTTGGGTCATCTGAAAGTCTTTAGTCTGTACTTCTGAAGCAGTGTGCATTTTAATATCTGTCCCTGTTCGGTGTTTTGCCCTATAGATGTTTATTGCTTTAACATAAATGCAAATATCACTGACATCATCAGTCTCTGTAATGACTGAACACTACAGCTAACACAGGATTTTCCAATACAGTTACCAATTTCTAGAAGATGCGTATAAGAACCACAAGGAACATCTGGAAAATATGACCTGCCAACTTCAAGAAAAGAAGAAAGCTATAGAGGACGTATCTAATACCATAAACAATGGGTATGTTTTATGTTATATATGTGATTTTTATTTTTTTTATTTTTTTATGTGTATTTACAAAATGTAAAGCCATGGTTCCCTAATCTCAAAAAAACATTGAAATAAATAAAAGGGGCTGCACAATTTATCAGAATAGAACTGAAACAGTGACATCTTGTCTTATCAAATTGTGATTATCAAATCAAAGGCTGCAATTTAATTAAAGAAGAATATAGTTGTGCTGCATGTTTCAGAGTAAAGAGTGGCAATTTACACGCATGCAGCTTATAATAAATTTTTTTCAGAGCAACTAAGTTGAATGCTTTATCTCACGACCTCCATCTTGCAAGCACTGAGTTTAACATGCATTTGGGAACGCAGTGCGCTAGGTTTACTTTTTGTAAATTCTCATACTTTCCTGTGTTTTTGTTGACTGAAGTTTACAGCGTTTTGCCAGTATTCCTCCAAAAAAAGCTTTAGGACTTGCCGTTAAAACATTTGCAAGTCAAGAATTTAAGACATAAATATTTGTAATAACTTGTAACTTGTAGTGTTAGTTGGTTCTTGTAAAGTGTGAACACCCTTAAAAGTAATATCATTGCATTAGCAGTGGAGTCTTCGTTCTTAGTATTTGGATTTCTCAGCAGTGGCAATATGAGACATTTTACTTTTCATATGAAATTAAATGTCATAACGCATTTCAAATCACAATATATAACAAAATATCCTTTTTTTTAATTAAAAACAATCAACATTAAAATGATACCATATACAGTTATTTATATATTTATATATATATATATATATATATTATATATATATATATATATATATATATATATATATATATATAACATCAGGAAACCATGAACACGTGAATGTGTCATTAAATTATAGAAATATTAACATAAAATCTCAGGGGGTACTTTGAATAAATATTTTACTTCTAAAAGGTTCGGCTGGCAAAAAAGTTTGGGAAGCCATGCTATAGTGGATCTACAGTTATTCTAGTTGTGCTCAGTTAGACATATTTCACTAGAAATGTTTCTGTTTGATTTTAACTTTTAGTTTGAAGTCATTCTTTGATGACTTTTAAAAATCTGGAAATTACATGAAGTAGAAGTCATAAAAATGAATTTGTCAAAAACTGGGAACCCTGTACACTGTTAAGATATATAGTATGTGAAAACTGTTCATTTTTATTTATTTTAATGGTCTATTTTTTTCTTGTTTTTGTCAGTCTTCAGCAAGTGGATGAGAATCGCAAGACTGTGGCTAATGAGATTAAAAAGTCCATCTGCAATCTCATAATGGAGATCAACAGGAAGGGGAAGTTATTAGTCAATCAACTTGAGGTACTAGTGTCCAATATTTCATCATTATCAAGAGCAGTGCTTCCAACTGGTTGGTCTCAGGTGTGCTATTATGGGTTACGTACAGCAGGGAAAAACAAATGCTAGTAATAAAATTATACAACATAATTGACATAACAATATTGATAGGCTTATCAACCTTAAAGGGATAGTTCACCCAAAAATAGAAATACTGTCATCTAGTACTTACCCTCATGTTGTTCCAAACCCGTAAGACTTTCGTTCATCTTCGGAACACAAATGAAGAATCTTTTGATGAAATCTGAGAGCTTTCTATCCCTCCATTGACAGCTATGCAACTACCACTTTAATGCTTCAAAAAGTTTATAAAGAGATTGTAAACTAATCCATATGAATTGACCGGTTTAGTCCCAATTTTCTGAAGAGACTCAATCGCTTTATATGATGAACGGATTCAATTGAGGATTTTATTCACATTTAAACATTGATCAGTAAATATGAACAGAAGCTCAACCGAACCTGCTTGATGTGCGAATATGCTTCAGCTTCTGTTTATCTCAACTGATGTGTGAGCTGATGAATGTTTAGATGTGAATAAAAGCCTCAATTAAATCTCTTCAGAAGATTTTGACTAAACTGCTCGATTCATATGGATTAGTTTTACAATATCTTTATGAACTTTTTAAAGTGTCAAAGTGGTAGTTGTGTAGCTGTCAATGAAGGGACAGAAAGCTCTCAGATTTCATCAAAAATATCTTCATTTATTTTGAAGATGAACACGGCATGAGGGTGAGTAATAGACGACAGAATTAGAATTTTTAAAGAATTGAACTATCCTTTTAAATAGAAGCTGGTCAAAAAAAAAAAAAAAGACTACATTAGCTTCCCTTGCAGCAAAACACATGCTATCAATATGATAAACAATTTTGGGAATTTATTTGGGGTTGCCATTTGATGTCCAATGTCAAGTTTATGTGCTGGAGCAAAACCAGTTGAGAAGCATCGCTGTCACATTTGACTGGTGTAGTAGAGTACAATAGCTATGTTTCCATTCACCTATTTTGATGCGCATTTTGGGATATCGTATAAAAAAAAAAAAACTGCTAAATGGAAACGGCAGGATGTGGACAAGTTATAAAAATGCACAGACAATTTATTTAATTGAGGCGCTAGACAACATGAAAGCGTTTATTGCGAAGTCATTTAAATGATGTAGGAAAAAAGAGCCACGGTTTCTGCCCCGATTGCAGCAACTTCCATTTTTATTACAGATATTTTGTGCCTATTTCCCAGGAAGTGACAATTATGTTCTCTTAAAAACATGGGATGCAAACTGCTTTATTCGCAATTTTTTTTATTTTATACAATATTCCAATTTTGCCCATAAGTTAAATTCGCAATTTTAAATATAACATATTAGTGTGGTGTTACATAAGCTAATAAAACGTAAAATACATTTTTATTTAGGCCATCACGAAGGACCATGAAACCCTCCTGAAAAAGCAGCAACAGGATGTGACGTCACTCTCCACGCATCTCGAACATGTGATTAACTTCACAAAGTGGGCCACAGCCAGTAACAGTGGAACGGCCCTCCTGTACTGTAAGCGGTTGGTAAGTGTCTTTCTCTTGTCAAGACGGGTATAAAGTGAAACGTGTAAAAAAATATGGCATCTCTCCTGTGTGTTTTTTATTATTAATCTAAACTTTGTGTTTGAATGTCAAGTGAAAATCTCAGTTATCTCAAATAATCACAAATTACGTAGTGTAATTATCATGACAGGTTTGGTCATCCTGCTGTTTGGCTGATGGTCTCTCACATTCCTTTTCTCCTCTTAGATAACATGTCAAATCCAGTACCTCATGCGAGCAAAGTGCAACATCTCGTATGTTCCCCAGAGCTTGGTTCGGTTCCAGTGTCGATCTGCTTTTTGGGCCTCAAATGTGGATCTTGGTAAGACGCTTAAAGAATCAGTTCACAGACATTCATGGCATGTTTTAAACCCACTTTTGGCATGTTTGAAATTAATATTCGTTAGGCTAAAAGAAAAGCAAATCCATATCAGTACAATAGGTATTCAGTAACCGTTCACAGCAAAAAAAAAAAAAAAAAACTCAGTAAAGAAATAAAGTGCTGAAATTACCATTTGCTACACAAGTCTTCTGAAGTTTTGTGATATTGTAGCCTTGTGATGAACAGAGCTAATTAAGTTATTATACACTGAAAATCCCTCATCACAATATTCAGATTTGGCTTCCAAGAACATAATTTTACATAGCGATGCACCGAAATTTCGCCAACCTAAATTATTCAGTCGAAATTTTTGGTTTCAGCCAAAACAGTTTTTGGGGTCCGAAATCATTTACCAAAACAGTGACGTTTAATTAGTGCTTCTCCGATGTCACGTTTCAATAGCGTATCGCACGTTGGCACGTTTTGCATGTTTATGCACAGCGTAAATCCACAGGTGAACATGTCAGAAGTAGGGCTTGGGAATGAGTTTGATACTTTTTAGGCACTATACCATCGAGTATCAAAAAATGTCTTGTCGTTTGGTACCAAATTTCGATAGCTAAGGGGTTAATCTCGTCAACATCAATGAGCCAATAAGCTTCAGTTGCACGAGGCATATATTCCGTCCCCAGTGGCCTTTATGAGTCTTTGAGTCTGTGAAAAAAAGATGATAAACTGAAAAAATAAAACCAAAGTTTTTTTTTTGTTTTAGGTAATATGTAATGTAATCTTGTTAAAACGGATTTCATAAAATTTGTATCGAAAAAAGTATTGTTCAGGAACCGGTATCTAAGACAAGGTGTCGGTATCGATATCGAAATTTTTTGAACGATACCCAGCCCTAGTCAGCAGTGTGGAAACTAAGGTTGGGTTAACAATATTGATTTCTCCTTTTTAATCGATCTCCATTTTGATGAGCTGAGATCTTTTAGTCTATGCTGTTTTTAGTTGATGCATAAACAATACTTCTCTAAAAACATTATTTGTTGCCATCCAATAATCAAAATAAGCATTGATACTTTCGATATGAAACAAATTTGGTCAATTTTAAAACAAATTAAAAAAATAAATGTCATTTTGACACCTTTTAATGTGGCGTGACAGATCGTTGTAGTCATCTCTTCCTCTTTACTACTAGTTACAGCACGAAATAAACATAAGTGGACATCATGTTGAAAGATACAGTACAAGTACAACTTACTGAAATGTATCATGTCATTAATTTAAAGTGTCATGAAATCATTTTTGAAAAAGACTGAAGAAATGGCTGTGTAAAGCTGATGAAAGTGGGAGTGTAGAGGGTACTGACAAATTAATATTAATATATGAACGGAGAAAAAAAAAACGACAGAGTTGAGGGCACCTTGATGTATTTTAAAAATATAAACCTATGACAACAAACTCTTATCATTAGAGACTCATGAACGTTTTGATAATAATTCTTAGAAATATCAAATCAACATTATAACTTTGCAAAGTTATTGGTCTATAAAAAAAATGTGGAAGAACATTTAAAAGGTCTAATAATATTTTCATTATATTTACCATCACTACAATCTCTGAACAACTGACACATCAGTTTAACACAGAAAGAGTAAAGGCATTTTTTGTCCATTTTTCTTTGAATTTTCAGTCTACGTGATTGTCTTCAGTGTATCAGAATAATTCATTGTGTTCATGATCAGATGTACGGCTGTATCAGTGTCCTTATTGCAACATATACATTTCATTTGAAGAAGACATGATGAAATGTGTGCATTTACGGTGCTTGTTCATGTTTTTGGAGCACTAGAGTATATGAAATATGTCAAGAAAAGCTTGAAACATGGTCTGGATATGAACTGTGATCTGCGTTGCTAAACTCATCGTGTCATTCCACGCAGAAACCGCATGCGTGCTCCGAGTGTTACATTAAATATTGTTCCAACCTCATTTCACATGTATTGGTAGTCAAACTCCAGGTCTGACTGCATTATGGGAAAATGTAAACAACACTTTTGTGCTACTGTTCTGAGGAAACATAGTCTTGAGACACACTACTTCAACTTATTTATATAGCACATTTAAAAACTTTGTTGCCCAAAGTGCTTCACAATTGTTTTAGAAGTGTATATAAAGAGTAAATAATAAAGATAATAAGCATATAATAAAAAATACCAAATAACAATTAACATGCCTACACACAAATGGCCACACACGCCCTTCCTTCAAAAGCGAAGTTAAAAAGATACATTTTCAACTGAGACCTAAAAACCTCTATAGTTGCTGAACATTGTTGATATTTGAAATCAACCCAAGCGAACACAACCGCCTCTTAATTGCTCCGCCTCCGAAGCTCACCCTCCAATTCTAACCGCCCTGCTCCGAGTCGGTCTCGAACCCTGATTGCTGGCATGCAGGGCTGGGTGCGCTAACAAGGACGCTAAAAAGTTAACACAGCATTCTCTATCAGTCATCAGCCTACACATTCCGTTACACATGCAATCCAAGAGTGGATGTATTTATTGTAGCAAAAGTGCAACAAAATAATGCTAATTGAAAACATAAATTTTTTTAAAGCCCGTTTACACCTGAATTTAGCATCGTCCACTTGTGATCCGATCGATCAGAATCTTAATACCAGGTGTAAACATCTGTCCATTCTCTCCCTGCGATCTCCTCTCCTCTGACTCTCTCTGAAACTTCATGTCCTCCCTATTAGCTCGAGCAGCTCATCCTCTCCGTCTCTTTTTCTCTTGGCTGGTGCTGGTGCTGCTCCTCCTCGTCTTGCTCATCCACTGCTGAACTTGGCCCTGGTGTGTCCTCAGGGATGGAGGCAATAGCCACATTTCCACCATCGGGCCAGTCCGAGCCAGGGCTTTAAACGGGCAGGGCTGGACTAAAAGCCTCAGGCCTGCAGCACCGAGCCCAAAATCACGCTGTTTCCCCACCGTCGGGCCTGAAGTTCCGTAGCGCTTCACTAAAACACGCCCGTAACACAAATCTCTGGAACAACGTCACACAAATCCATCATTTCACCAACAAATGGAAGTTTTATCAGAAAAATAACCATAAAGAAATCACTGAAAACTAGTGAGATCACAAAACGAACATGATAAAAGCAGCTGTTTGTTGGCATTTTTGTTGTTTACTTAAAGATTTAAAACCCAAGCATTGATGTTTTAGGACAGGTTTATAATAAAATGTGATTACATTGATCATAATGAATTTAATTTGTGTCAAGATTGCACATTAGTCACAGAAATAAAGTGGTATTTACAGTTATTTCACAAAAGATAGAGGACATGTATTCAGTCAGTGACGGGAAATATTCGGTTAAAGGGATAGTTCACTTTGAAATTAAATTTTGGTATGTTTTAGCTTACCTCAAGGGCATCCAAGATGTAGGTGTCTTTGTTTCCGCAGTAGTTTCACTTTTGATATTTTTAGGTCAAACTGTTCTTGTCTGTCAGTCATATAATGCAGGTCTATGGTCACCACCTCAAAGAGCAAGCACAGAGTCCAAATTAAAACAATTCCCCATCGTAAGTACACATTGATGGCCTAAGACACGAAACGAGCGGTTTGTGTGAGAAAACGAACAGTATTTATATCGTTTTTACCTCTTGTGCACAACTACGTCCAAGTGATCTGAGGGCGCGCGCGCTTCCTGGTGTGTGACGTGTGCGCGCGTTCTGGTTTAGTCTGCTTGGACGTGGTTGTGTACAAGAGGTAAAAACGATATAAATACTGTTCGTTTTCTCACACAAACCGCTCGTTTCATGTCTTAGGCCATCAATGTGTACTTACGATGGGGAATTGTTTAATTTGGACTTCTCTGTGCATGCTCTTTGAGGTGGTGACCATATACCTGCATTATATGACTGACAGACAAGAACGGTTTGACCTAAAAATATCAAAATTGAAACTACTGCGGAAACAAAGACACCTACATCTTGGATGCCCTTGAGGTAAGCTAAAACATACCAAAATTTAATTTCCAAGTGAACTATCCCTTTAATACATCCACTGGTCCGCACTGACAACAGCGCATGTGCAAGTGTTTTGAGCTCTCAAAAAGAAAGGTCCACTAAGTAGTGCACGTGCTGAATGTGTCCATCTGAGCTCATTGTCATTGGAGTGTACTTTAAGTGGCTTGCGTGTGTGAAAGAGTGAAATTCTTGCAAATCTACAGCTTCTCAAATGGAGATGTTCCTGTATCTTTTCCCAGGTTCTTTAGTCGTAGAGAAAACTCCAGTTCGTCATCCCAGCGGTCCACAGCAATTCCTTTATCAGCAAATGAACCCAGGCCCCAGACCCGATGGTCTTCAGGCAGGGTTCCGGAGCTCGCCGTCCCAGCAGCAGCAGCAACAGCAGCAGCAGCGGCAGAGCACACTGGCCCAACTGCAGATGCAGGTGGAGAAACTCTCCCAGCAAACCAACCGCCACCAACCACCCAGTCAATGGTCATGGTACCACGGCATGCGCTTACCGGGGCCGCCTCCACATAGACCCCTACAGGGTGGCTCACCATCTCAGACGTTACAAAGCATGCCTCAGCACGGGCGCAGATATGGCGCACGAAGCCCTCCACCTATGCTTCAGCCCTCTAACTTACCGCCACAGGTGAAGTGTGACTTAATATTACAAGAAAGTTACTGTAAATCATAGGACACATATGTCAAAAGTTCGGAATGATTAAATATTTTTGGCTCTAATGCTCACCAAGGCTGCTTTCATTTGATCAAAAACACTATTATACACTAAAATGTTATTGCTGTTGAAAAGAACTGCTTTCTATTTGAATATAGTTTATAAAACCTGTGAATTCTTAGCATCATTACTCCAGTCTTCAGTGTCACATGATCTTTCTAATATGCTCATGTGCTGCTCAAGAAACACTTTTTCTTATTTTCTTCATTACCATTTAAAAGTTCTGGGTAAGATTTAAAAAATAAATAAAAAATTAATACTTTTATTCAGCAAGGATGCATTAAATTGATCAAAAGTGTCTTATGTGATAAAAAAAATAACAAAGGATTTTTCTTTCAAATAATTGCTGTTTATTGAACTTTCTATCCATCACAGATTCTTGAAAAAATAAAATAAAAATCAGTTTCCAACCAAAAAAAGTTTTAGAATTTTTATCATATGTTAATGTAAAACATCTTGTATAATATTAATTGCTGTTTTGTTTGGTTTTCATTTTTATTGTATTTATGCAACTCTTGTTTTTGCCTTGACGATAGCCTGAGATGCTGACATGGCTTTAAAAAGCTATACTATTACAGTATCCACAAAAATATTAAGCTGCTAAAAAAATGTAAACATTAATAATGCTAATAGTAAGAACCATTAATAATAATTGAGCATAAATCAGCATTTGAATGATTTCTGAAGGATCATGTGACACTGAAGACTGAAGTAATGATGCTGAAAATTCAGCTTTACATCACAGGAATAAATTACACTTTACTATATATTCAAATAGAAAGTAGTTATTTTAAAATGTAGCAATATTTCACAATATTACTGTTTCTACTGTATTTTTGATCACATAAATGAAGCCTTGGTGAGCAGAAGAGACTTCTTTCAAAACATGAAAAAAAAAATTATTATTCCGAACATTTGAACGGTAGCGTATGTTAATATAATGTTCATTTATGAATGGAAAAACAGTTGTGTAACTCTGAACTTGCTGTTTTTTCTGTCTTTAAGACTCTGAGGGGTCTCATCAGCAATCCCACCTTCCCTCCTAAACCGATGGAGGTGCTGCCTAGAAGCCGCTATCCGCACAGTGCTGCTCTTTCCAGTGGAGCTTCACTTCCCTCTCCACACACGCTCCATCAGGTGAGTGTGGCCATCGTATTCCACCATATACAGTAAAATTGGCACTGGCCAAGTATATATATATATATAACAAGCAAAATTCTGTATGGGCTTTTTAAGCAAAACATGCAGGCAACATCATACCTGAACAGGAGATATGAACCAAGCGCACTGCTGTCGGCTCAAAGGCCCAGTTATCCACCCAGTCACCCCTCCACGCCAACAGAGCGAACTGGTATGCTTAATCAGCAAAAAAACAAATGTTTGACATTGGTAACCACCTTGTCTTGTCTTGTTAATTGGAGAAATAAAGGCTTGCTGTCTAGTTCATTATACTGTTTGTTCTGTGTTGTCAGTTGCAGTACTAACTGAATATTGCCTTGATTTTATCTGACTTTTAGCACAAGGAAGGCAGTTTTCTCAGATGTCCATCACCTCATCAGAACCAAAGACCAGGTAAATGTTTTATCAGTATTTTTCTGTTAATTGAAGGTTTTGAGTGCTTTTGAGTCATTATGTTCTTGTTCTCTTCTGTAATCAATTCATCCTAAAATGCTTCATACAAAATGTTATGTATCATATCAAATTTTATATCAATATGGATATCTTTGTGATATTTGCATATTGATTGATCTGCGTTTATCTGCATACTAAATTATTATAACGGTCTGTAGACCATTTCAAGGATGTAAACGAGAGGCGATGAAAGTGTCTCATAGTGTAGATGGTTATTTATTATCAGCGGATCAGTCTGGAACATTTAATCATTCCTATTACAATCTGTTAACACTGTGAGCATGTGTAGCTTCATTCATTATAATGGGAGTGATGTGAAGTTTACTTTTAGGGCATGTAAAGAAATATAAAGGAACATATTTGGAAGAATGTTGGTAACCAAGCAGATCTCGGACCCCAGTTACTACCATAGTACTTTTTTTCTTACTATGGTAGTCAGTGGGGCCTGAGATCTGTTTGGTTACCAATGTTCTTCCAAATATCTTCCTTTGTGTACAACAGAACAAAGACATTTATACAGGTTTGGAACTACATGAGGGTGAGTAAATTATGACAGAATTTTCATTTCTGGGTGAACTGTCGCTTTAACTAGCCAGCTTGACTCTACCCATCAAACTAACAATTAGTCGGAAAAAAAACCCTGACATATCCTACCATTGTTAGTACTGTACATATCCAGTCATCTCTTTTCACTGCTGTAGCTCATGTGCACTCTTGTAGTAGGGATGTGTGATATTGACGACGATAAAATGATTTCTTGAACTCTCCAGAAGAGGAAAATAATATAGATAGATTGGGTCTCTTTCACTTATTGCATGGATTATTCGCATTTATACCCACAGGAGAACTTTTCACGTAAAATTTAAACACAGTAAAACACCTTTTATACAGACTAGGCTTGTTGCGGTATTCTGTGCTATCGGTGTTACACGCTGTTCGGCTGTATACCGATTATATTACTTGGCCACCAACCCACTGCCCCACTTATTTGTTGAAATAAAAACTAGGGATGCACTGAAATTTTGGCCACTGAAAATTATCGGCAGAAAATGGCATTTTCGTATTTTGGCCAAAAGAGAAATAAGGCTGAAAATATGAGCCGGAAATACATGCCACCCCGTCCCTCAGTGTTCAGTGCTTTGCTAGCGGCTCCGCATCCAAAGATGCACAACTTTGAAGCGACTCTGGCCGAGCAGGTAAATCTGTACATCTGCTCAATGTTCTGCTCCGTACAGATGCTCACGGCCCAAGAAAACGCTCCACTCATGTACCGCTCACTGGAAAAACAAAGTCTGCTCAAATAATGTGCCGACATGAAATTTCTCTGTAGTAGAC
Organism: Abramis brama; assembly: GCF_963993115.1. Lineage (NCBI taxonomy): Eukaryota > Metazoa > Chordata > Actinopteri > Cypriniformes > Leuciscidae > Abramis > Abramis brama. The sequence goes on along the minus strand of NC_139966.1, from coordinate 34,504,167 downwards.
TTGTTTCTGTTTGCAATAGCCCTACTGTGCTGTAACATGGTGTGTATAGCCGTGCTGGGCAACGCTGGTAAAATGCCGCTATCCTCTTGTTTACTGAAGTTTACTAGTTTACTATCTGCTCACATGCTCTGATAACAATAGCTTTGTAGGACTATAGCCTACTTTATTAGCTTTTTCATTTGTATTTTTTTCATTTCACATTCAATAAAATTATTGAATTTAATTAAAAAGTGTTAATATTAATACAATTATACAAAAAAATTATTAATAAAATAAAATTGTATATCTTAAATACATTTAAACACGTTTAGAAGGCCATCCATGTGATTTTTGTGTAAAAGTGGTTTCAGGTATTACTAAATTAACGTTAATTTACAATAAATTTTAGTACAAAAGTTTTTTTTTTTTGTGTGTGAAAAGGTTTGTATGCAGATTTCACACACACATTTGTGCGTACGCACTGTTAGTGAATGATACCTATTCATTACAGCAGTCAGAAGAGAGAAAGACCCTCACATGTTAACTAGTTAACGCTAAGGTATAATACCCCCGTTTCACAGACAAGGTTTAAGTCTAGTCCCAGCCTAAAATGCATGTGTGAGCTGTTTTAACTGAAGCCGACTTGCACTGACACATCTTCAAAAATATGTCAGTGCCATTGTTTTGTCTCAAGATAGTAATGTTTTTCGTCTAAGGCACGTTTATAAAAGCTAATTAAATGTCCTAATTGAACTAAGACCTAATCCTGGCTTAATCTAAGCCCTGTCTGTGAAAACGTATGTATGTATGTATGTATGTATGTATGTATGTATGTATGTACGTATGTATGTATGTACGTATGTAAAAAAAAAACTTTGCTAGATAGTTAGTAATATCAGAAATACGTTATCTCAGTTTGTAAAAAGGTCCATTCTTTTAATACCTTTACTACCTTGCTATTTCCTTCACGAAATGTGCTTCTAGTCATTTTGTTGTTTTCCTGTTTTTTATTTTATTTTTTAAGTTCTGTCTCCTGGAAACGTGCAGAAGCCCCCCAGAGTGGCCCATCAAACCCCTCCACCAAAAGAAGACGCAGGTTGTCTCCAGGACCGGTCATCGTCATCAAAGATGAACCAGAGGATGATGATGAAGTTCATTTTGTAAGCTTTTACTCATTCTGCACCAGATCAGAAAAGAAATAGATCTGAACGTCATACTACATTATATATTCTTTTCTTTCTTTTTTTTTTTTGTGCTACTGTAGGTAAACACTAGTGCTAAAGCCAGTCTTCCAGACAGCACGGGGGTTCAGTCTCAAACGCCACTGCAGGGTGAGCAGCAAACAGAGAAGACCCCAGAAGCAGACGAAGACCCCAATGAGGACTGGTGCGCAGTGTGCCAGAACGGAGGAGAACTGCTCTGCTGTGACAAATGTCCCAAAGTCTTCCATCTTAGCTGCCATATCCCCACTCTGACTGCTTCTCCAAGGTAACGGAAATATCGAAAGCAGCTAAAACAACCCCCACTGAATATAAGAAATTATTAAATTAAACTGATTAGATAATTTAATCTGTAGAGATTTCATATCTAATGGCCTGGTTTCACAGACAGGGCTTAGATTAAGCCAGGATTAGACCTTAGTTCAATTAGGACATTTTAGGTGGCTACATTGTTACATTGGCTAGTTGTTTATCTAATCAGATTTTAAAGACAAAACTATATTTTATAACTGAGTCTTTTATGTCATAAGCATGTGAATGTATTTTTGTTTTGTGTCCATGAAAAATATTCAAATGAGACCTAGGATTGTCATTTGAAAAGTAATTTATTTGTTGTATTGTCTCAAAAAAGGCATTACCATATACACTGCCCAGCCAAAGAAAAAAGTTGCTGTTTGGATTTAAATGAATTAAAAAAGGCAAATGCTTGAGTGTCTATGATTGGATCATTATTGCAGTGATTATTGTGTTTTATCATGTTTTATGTTTGGCAACAGTTCTTCTAACTCTAATTGGTGGAGAGTGTAGTTTTTAATTTCTTTAAAAACTTGTATGAAGACACATCATGGCCATATTCCAGGATGACAATGTCCAAATTTATCAGGCTCAAATTGTGAAAGAATGGTTGGGAGGATGAAGAATCGTTTTCACACATGATTCGGCACCTCTGAGTCCAGACCTTAAATTCATTGAAAGTCTTTGGGATGTGCTGGAGGAGACTTTACAGAGTGCATGACTCTTGCATTGCCAATACAAGATCTTGACCAAAAATTGATGCACCTCTTGATGGAAAAACATCACAACATTTATTTCCATCAAGAGGTGTATACATTTTTGGTCAAGATCTTGTATTGCGCTATCAAAATTCCTCTGAAACCCTCCACCACCCCCAGCTCCACCTGTCAGAATCTGCTATGGGATTTATGTACGTCTATTTATGTAACATATATCCATACTTTCTCTGAAGTAGCAGCAGTAGCACAGCAGATCTATTCCACCAAGACCAAATACATTAACATTGTCTTATCCTTTAACATGCTAAAACAATTCAGAGAGTTGTCATAATTGAAATATGTATATGTGTATCTTTAGTGGTGAGTGGTATTGTACATTCTGCCGTGACCTTACCTCACCTGAAATGGAGTATAACGTCAATGCTAGCGGAGAATCGAACAGTGTGAAGCAGGATCCGGATTCTGAGGCTTTCACTCCTGTGGATAGAAGAGTATGCACTACTTTCAATTCAGTTCTGCTTTATTTAAAAAAAAAGTTTTTAAAATTATTTTACATTTAACTTTTATAATGGCTGCATTTATTTGTGTCCATGCAGAAATGTGAGCGACTACTGCTTCGTCTTTATTGCAATGAGCTCAGCACAGATTTTCAGGAGCCTGTAACTCCGTCGGTAAGATCATCCATCTCACATAGCAATCTACATGCATGAACTAGATTGGATTGATTTTTGGATTGAGGAAACCGCGAAAAAAAAAAAAAAAAAAAAAAAATTAAAGTACATGCTTGGATCAACACAAATTCAAAGAAGAAAATATTTAGCATAAAACTAGTGTTTTGGGGGTTTTGTGACCATTTTCATGATAATAAAGCACATTTTACTGTCAAAAATCTCAGTAGCCTATTGTAATACAGAAAATAATGATTCATTCTTATTCATGTACAATTTAATGATTTCCATTAAGTGTTAAAATTGTTATACATTGTGGTAGTGTTTTTCCACTGCCTTCAATTTATGCTGATTTCATTATTTTATTAAATAAAGAAATCATTGTGTATGGAATCAGATTTTTTAATTGTCATAAAAAATGACAAATAATCACCATACCAAAATATAAAATTAATTTCCATCAAATGGAATAGTTTCAGATTTTGGGGTGAAATGGCACAGACAGGCTCACTAGGGTTTGAATCAAAGCTTCCATTTTAATGATAAGGACTGTTTTCTGTTCTGACCCTGGTTCACTCTTCACATTTGCAGTCGATGCCAGAATACAGTGAGATAATAAAGATGCCAATGGACCTGTCTGTGATCAGAAGCAAACTGGGGGACAGCAGTTATAAGAGCACTGAGGACTTTGTTGCGGACGTCAGGTTGATTTTCAAAAACTGTGCAACTTTCCACAAGGTACGATGACTTGCAAGTTAACATATTATCTTCAAGATATGTCCCCTTGAAACTGGATTGTGCTTGGTGAAAACTAGGGGTGTGACGATATTCTTAGCTCATGACACGAGAAGATACACGATATCGGGTTCATGAGAACGTCGTTCTTTCTTCGTCTTGAAGATATTTTTAAGAAACGCCATATTTAAGAATTCTTCAATGGCATAATGTCTTTTATCCGACTGAAAGTCACAAAATGCAAAACATTGCAGGTGCATTTTACTTATAATTTTAACCCTCTAGGATCTGAGGTGTTTTCTGGGCTCTGGAGGTGTTCTGACAGATTTAAAAGTTGTTAGACATGTTTTGTATAAGAAAGGCATCTAAAATCTCTCTGATTTTTTTTATGGTTAAAATTGAATTGATATGAATATCAACTGATATATATATATGGAATGAAAGTCATTGTTAATAGATTTTGTGTTAATAGACTTATTTAATAGATAAGTTATGAGTGTTATGAGTGTTGAGCTGTTTTTAACCAAAACCCGCTTGAATGTTAATCTCGGCTTTGATCAAATAAGCGATAAATGCTCTAACGTAGTTATTGTTTTTAAGATTCAAAATAATCATATAATCAAAAGTGCCTCTAATTGAAGAACACACACGTGACATCTAATGTTGTGTATTCACGCTGTTTGTAGGAAGACACTGAAATGGCCAGTGTGGGTGCTAATCTGGAGAGTTACTTTGAGGAACTGTTGAAGCTCTTGTATCCAGACCGGACGTTTCCTGGCGTGAAGGAGGAGATCATTGCTTCTTTGTGTCCTGATGAATCAAGTCCCTTATCTCAGACGCCTCCACAAGACACTTCCCCAGTAGAGGAGGCTGCGAGACCCTCTGGTGAAGATCTCCCTCAGGAGGAGCCGCACACTAAAGACATTGAGGAGAAGCCAGAGAACTTGAGCTCTCCTGCAGGATCCAGTCCTGTAAATGCTGAAACGGACAGTAATGCGACTAAAGAACCAACTTCCTGAAAGAATCTTCCTTGTTTTTCCTCTAAAGACTGGATGGTGACATGCACTTTTCTAGAGCGTGAAATCTCTGGTTCAATTGCAATAATTATACTGTATATTTTAATTGTTTTAAGCATTTGGAAAACAAGCTAAAAAAAACATACTAAAAATGTATTATAACAATGCAGTGTGTAATATAGGCACAATAAATATCTGAAATATGGCCCATCAAATTTTCATTTTGTTGATGTGCAGTAAGAAAAGTGAAAAGAAAGATGCATTCAATTTACGTTTAAATTATAGTTCTCTCAAAAAATAAAAAATAATTTAGTTGTCTATTTGATTACACTATTTTAAGGTGATGTTACTGTGAAATTGCACAAATTAAATATTAAGTAATATTAACTACATGAACTTATAGGGTTAAGGATAGGGTTAGTTACTTCTAACTATGCATCATTTACTGTTATTATTATAGTAAGTACATGTAACTTGTAACTACACCTTAAGATAAAGTGTTACCATTTGGTTTCTTACTTTAGTTATTTGTCTGTTGTTCAAGAGCTTTACTTGTACACACAAAAAAATACAATTTAATTTAAAAGGGGAAGCAAATACTTATTTTTAATCACCAAACCAAAGAAGGTTATTGGCATGCGTCAATCACAAAATGCCTATTATTATTTGTGTCCTGGCTGATTAACTCAAAAGTTGTGTAATAAGGTATAAAAACAAAGAAACATTTGTTTAGAGTTTAGTTGGCTGAATACGTCACGGCTGTGATTAGCCGTGATTTATTCACAATACAGAACAGCCTCTTGTACCTAATTGCTTTCATTTATTTTATTTATTTATTTTTATTTGTCGGTTACTTCAATGTCCAGAAGCATACAGATACAGCCTCAAACATACAATGAGGGGAAAAAGGGAGACAAAGAAATACATTAAAAAATAAATAAAAAATCATGTCAGGCAGAACAGTAAATGTACACAGTAGAGTAGGGAGTCAGGAGAGGTTATTGCCATAGTGCCAGAGGTGTCCATATCTGCCAAAAGTCATTAGACTTTTGATGTGTATCATAAGTGAGTTTCTCGAGTGGTAGTAATGCAGATATTTGAGACATCCACACTTGAGGGGATGACCACAGTTACAATATACATTTCTTTGCCAGATAAACCAAAATTAAAAACGTGTTTAAGCTGTAAGACTGGAAAAACTGGAAGGAAGAGAGGGCAACTCTATGAGAAAACAAAGTAAATTAACATTTGAACCCTCTCTTGTGAAATTAGCATCACCATTCGAGACGCAAGTCTCACCTGAGCATCATCCTAATCTACATCTCTTTCCATCTTCCCCCATTCCTTCTCTCTCTCATGCTGATATCACTAAAATTCACCCAAAAATCTACATGGTTTAATGTGAACAATTATCATACAACACTATACATGTCTGGTATCATTTGAAACGTCCCAGTGCGACTGTTACAAAGGTCTCATTCTCCACAGAAGTAAACCAAAAGGTAATACGAGTTTAGAAATATCTTGCTTACAGAGGAGGGTGTGTGTTCCAGGCAAATGGCATCCTGTCCTCAAAAGATGTAAACTCTGAATGCAAATTCAAATTCCCATTGTTAGCAAATGTTTCCATGTGAAATAAGTTTCTTTCTCGGTCTGTGTATTTAAAGAAAGAGCACAAGAGGCTCGGTGCTACCGACTTCTGTAACTCAGATCAGCCCATAATGTTGAAGGTCCTCAAAGACTTCAGCATTATGTATTTTTCTAAATGTCGGGTTTACATCTTTTACTCTTTATCTCTGAGCATTTGATGTTATTGTATTGATTGTCTTTGAACTGATTATGAAATTGGCATGATACATTTACCTGACACAATAAAATTGTAACCATTTGATTTTATTCTGACTTAGGCTACTCTGAAATTGTTTTCCAAAGTAGATTAAACAAATTCGTATGTTAGCCTACCGCAAAATCTGCGTCAGATTATGACGACTAATATTTGGCTGTAGCCTACTTGGTTTTGTAAAGACAAGAATGAATTTCCGTTTAAGACAGTAAAATGCTGCTTGACCAACCTCTGTTTTAATTTAATATTAGCCTACTTTAGAAAAGTGTACATGGGAAACCACGGCATGGCCAATCCAAAGCTGTATCCAAAGTAATGTTGGTCGACTTGTATCTGTAGTAGTGGCCATACCTCTGTCTGAAGTAAACGTTACTTTAAATTCAAGTGTGTACAAACGACGGGGGGCTATACAAAATATCTTTGATTGTGTAAGCGTGAATGCGACCATCTCAGATAAATAGCCAATTACCTCTGTTTAGTGACCGAAACTGGCGAGTTTGTGATCGTGAGACCCACGTTAAACAGTAGGCGTGAGGACCTCAAAGCGACATAGCTTTCTAATATGAACGGGTAAAATATAAGTAAAGAGTTGAAAAGAATTTGTGCATTATATAAATGACCAATAACAAATTGGCATTCTAACCTAAATTCGAGGTTGTGATAAAATGGAGTCAGATAAAAGCTTAATTAGAATCAAATTACTTTGCCACACGGAAAAGACTATCACACAGAGACCTTCACCTGGTTATCGGGAACTGTCGTTGGACCGATTGGGCAGGCCTTACAGAGTCTAACATTGTCTCCACTCCGATAGATAACAGATACAATTCCAAAGAGAAACAAAATTACAACTCGAGATCTTGTAGGAAGTTATGTATTTTGGTCCAGAAAGGGATGATTTTATCACAGTACCAAAAGCAGTGAAGAAATGTTCCCTTGTGTTTATATAGCAGAGACCAGAAGAGTTTCTGTAAATTTTCTTCAGATGTAATGGTGTGAGATAAATTCTATTAATGAATTTATAATTAAGTTCATGAACCCCCAATGAAGTACACTTAAAATACAAATTGTTACATAGACTATGTGGTCTGCCATAGTCTATGCCATAGTCAGCATTATCAATTCCATGACCTAAATCATTTAGCCCTTTTCTAATTATTTTGAAAGTTATTTTGAAAGGTGAAAGAGATGAAAGGTCAACTGAGGTAGAGATATTGAAAGGGAGTGCCATAGATTTAGATAAATTAATTTTATATCCAAATAAGCTACTATAATCGGAAATGAATTAATGAATGAGGCATTTATATAGCGCTTTCATGTGTACTACTGCACAGATGTTAGTCCTACTATGATATTTTGGGGTCCTTTTGGGGTAGTCCTACTATGATATTAGACTACATACACTGTTAAAAATTACCTGTAAATTTTACAGTAAAATACTGGCAGCAGGGTTGCCAGCCAATTACTGTATTTTTTACAGTAGCGGTTCTGTAATTTAATTTACAGAATTTTACTGTATTCTCTGATTACCTGAAACCTGGTAACTTATTACAGCATCATTTATAATTTATATGACACGCATCCTCCGTGAGTCTGACGCAAGGCTTTAGCAACGGCGTTTTCATTTCGGCGCCCATTTTAACAGATGACTTGATTTTGATTTGATTTACACCATAAAATAGTCACGACGAAGTGTGCTAATCAACACGAAGCTCGTGTGAATACCGACAGTTGTCATTAAAGCATGTAATTCTTAACACAGGAGCCCATAGATTTTCTGCCCATAGCCGCTGTAGCGCCGGGGTGAGATGTGTAAAATACTAACGTTACCGTGTCCGCGCTGCTGAAGCCCGGCGCAAGTCTCCTTCGCGCCCCGCGGTCGGAGGATGTGTGATCCGGGGTTACCAATATGAACCGCGAATATAACGTTACCTTCATAGTCTACGAGTTACCAAACATTGAAAATAAGAAACTGAAATAATAAGTCACTTACCACAGAGTTGTGAAGCACTCCTCTTGCGCTACCCGAAAGTCGACGACACGACCGTTGAAGATCACAAATGCCTCTGAAGATTTGAAATTTACAGCAATATTCTGTATTTTTAATTAAACCGCCTAGCGACCCCAGAATGCATTGCAGTTTACAGCAATATGCTGTATTATTAGAAAACAGCCAGCTGCTGTAAAATAATGCTGTAATTTTTACAGCAATTCATTACAGTGTAGCCTATAATAAAAGATAATGAATTTCAAACCTGAACCAAACATATTTTTATTCAAAGATCAACAGTCTGTCATTAGTCTTTAGTCTTCCACAAAAAACAACAACATTAAAATCATGAACACAAATGTCATTGTGAAATAAAAAATAAAAAGAGACTGTAACAGTGCGTAAATCAGACATTTCAGGCTATAGCCTGACGCTAATAAGCCTTATGCCAAAATTATTATTACGACTAAATTGACGGTCATTAAATAAGAAAACGAAATAATTGTGTAGATGATTTGCTTTGTGTAACCCGACATCAGACATTAGGCTGAAGTATTTTTTTTGCACACAGTGCCGCAACCAATCAATCACTCCTTTACGACTGGCTGCACATTCACTGTACTCGCGGCTGCGGCAACTTGCGCTCGCTTATCAATGCATTTAAATTCGCGCCTACGGTATCTTTGTAGAACTTCAAAAAAGCAAAAAAGATGCTGCAGCCAATGAGCAGCCGGCGGGGGCTGCAGGACGACTCAACCTCCACGGACAGTTTTTAATGTTTTATCAGACAATAACTACTCAAGAATTTGCTTTAGTATAATTTTCGGGACAATTAGGGCCGGATTCGGGACAACAGCTTAGATTTCGAGACTGTCCCGAATTTACCACAGAGATATTTTTTCACAATGAGTGTTTTTAGGATTCAAGAGGTGACTTGCCTTTCAGAGGGTGACAGCCTCAGCACTTCATTGTTGTGTGCCGTTATGTAGGCTACCATTTCGTCACGTTACAAGAGAAGTCAGCTTTCATGCTTCCCCCGTTGACGCTGCGGTACGGACTGAGTAGATGCAGAAGATCCGGAGGGATGACTTCAACCCGACCAAATTTTTAAATGCATATAATTTTCAGTGTATTTCACCTGTGCGTTCATATGCTTTCTATTACTGCATTTATTTTGTGCAAGTGAGATGAGTAAAGATCTGTTTCATAAATCATTATCTGTCTGGTGTTTATAAGCAGCACGTACTACGTGTAAAATATACACAGACCTATATTAAATTGTTTGTGGTACCTACAGTTAAAAATGTAAATATAAAATATGTGATGATAATATTGATCGAGCAATTGATGTAAGTAAGTAAAAATATATGCGCAGAATTGATAAAATAGTATTTATGGAGATTGTAGCCTATCACAGGGCAAACATGAATGTTCACAGTGCATTTTATGCAAACAACTCTAATCGTAGTTGTAACTCTATATTTACAATAGGCATAATTGTCATTGCGTATGTGTATGCAGCATGCTGCATGAGTCAAATACAATTCTGTTCGTGAACAGTTGTATTTCATTTATTAATCTGACTATGCATCCGTGCATTTAATTGCCACTGGCTCGTGTGATAGTAATATGGATCTTAGTAGTATTTTAAGTGATAATTGATTCTATAAACAACTATAAAAGATACTTTTCGGCTTTCTCCGGCTCCCTGCACCGGGCGTAATGCGAAACCGGAAGTGTCTACCCGCACACTCGCCGATCCGAAATGGCGGCCACGTGCAACTAGCCTATTAACACAAGTGGAGAGGTAATTAAATGGTCAGAGGTATGTATACACTCAGCAGTCTCACCTCAATCCATTGACAGTTTTGCAGCATCCCCCCACCACCCCTTCTCCACGCTTCTAGTCCTAAACACTTACATACGGGAGTACTCTGGGTTCGGGCTGAACTCCGAGCTCGGAGCCCTCCCCCCAGACAGCATGCCAAATATGCATTAAACTTTACCCCCTCAAATTGTATGTAAGTGTGAACTCGTGAAACACCAGCTATAGGTGGAGAGGAGAGAGAGTGATAGAGCCAATTCAGTGGATGGGGATTATTAGGCCATGATTGGCAAGGGCCAATAGGTGGAGTGTGGCCAGGGCACCGGGGTTACACCCCTACTCTTTACGAGAAGTGCCATGGGATTTTTAATGACCACAGAGAGTCAGGACCTCGGTTTTACGTCTCATCCAAAGGGCGGTGTTCTTTTGACAATATAGTGTCCCTATCACTATACTGGGGCGGTAGGACTCACACAGACCACAGGGTGAGCACCCCCTGCTGGCGTCACAAACACCTCTTCCAGCAGCAACCTGGTTTTCCCAGGAGGTCTCTCATCCAGGTACTAGGCTCAGCCCTGCTTAGCTTCAGTGGGCAACCAGTCTTGGGCAACAGGGTGATATGGCTGCTGGCCATATTTAAATACATTTTAATATTAAAGGAATCGACTTTTCAGGTTCAGAGGTATTTAGCAGGACATCGTTTGCATAAAGGTGTTCAGTGTTCTTCGTCTCCTACCTTTATTCTGATTTTTTTTTTTACATTGTCTGACAGACATAGGCCCAATCCCAATTCTATTTTATACCCCTTCGCCTATCCCTATCCCTAACCCTTCACCTACCCCTTATCCTTGCCCCTTGAAACAGAGTGGCAAGGCGTAGGGGTGAAAATATTCCCCTAAGGAATGGGACACCACTACTACACTGTTACACGTCATTAGTCGTCGCTGTAGCGCTTACGTCACAGGAGATGCGCTGATGTTTATCACAAACTTCCAAGATGCCGTCGCCAGCTTGCGTGTGTTACAGCTATTTTTTGCATTTGTCTTCTGAAGTTTGCAGAAAACAACGGAGACGACATCTTCGTTTGTCGAAGTTTGCTAAGTTTGCTGGTGGATCAGTTTATGATGGCTGCAAAAAACGTCTTATTGCAATTTTAATGTAACGTTAGCTAACCACAACTCGGTAACGTTAGAAGCAGGACATGTAAAACGTCCGTGGACTTGAATTATATGGTGTTGTATGAACACACTGGAGTTACAGACCTATGTTTGTATCCATTTATTTATTTACTGTGTGAAATGTTTACAGGAATACGACTGAATAACCTTTTGAAGTTACTCAATAGTACGTGATTGCCTCTTGTTTGCACCATAGCTTGTGTGCTTTGTTTGGGGGAGAGGAGACGTCCCCCAATGTAGTAAAAGTGTTTCCAATTCAGAATAATGATGTGAATTCTTATTTCAGGCTGGTCGTCCAGTAACATACTGCAGGTTAAACCATAACATGCCCATCTTGCGGTTGTGGTTTGATGTGGAGTTTGAGCTGAAGCAGGATTTTTGCCTGAGCAGAAGAGCAATGCATTCTTTGCAGCGGCAAAGAGAACAGGACCATGGCTGGGGTCATCAGCTGGAAACTTTAATCTATGTTTACTAGCTGGCTCATGGACTATCATATCGGGTAGTGTCCAGTGTTTTCAATGTGCCGAAAGCAACAAAACATATGGATAAACCTGAAGAAACCCATCTCCTTCCCACAAGCAGAGGAGCTGCAGGCAGTGGAGGATTTGTGCAACTATCAAGAACCCCTGCATTTAACAATGTTGTTGGTGCAATAGATGGCACCACTGATCTATATAATGACTGGATAGCTCATGACATTCTAAACTGCCAGCAGGCAGTGAAGCCACCGGAAGTGCTTGTGCGGCCATCTTACGATTCCCTACCAGCAGAGGGCTCCAACGGCCGTTATACAGATATTGGTTGCTCAGACGGCACTTTTAAGATGACCCGCTGTGCAGCATACAACTGTAAAATGACATTCACAAAAGGATGTAGAAAAACTGCCCACAGGTTGTAATTCAAGCCCTATAAGTAGTAATTTATATACACAATTGTCGCTATTTCTGTGTTGTTTTCTCCTAGGCAAGAGTAATGCTACTGCTTCTTTTTCAAAAAAAATAAAAATAAATAAAAGATAAAACAGTCAACAGTAGCCTATAAGAAACCTCAGAGCAGCAATAATCACAATTAAGTGTCCAATAGCGACACCATTTGACAGCTTCAAAAGAGTTTTGTGCAGAGTCCGTTTACCGTTACATTAACCCATACAATTTGTATTATGCATTTCCTGAACATGTACTTGCTAACTAATCAAACACTTTATTTGAACAAACTAATGATCTATAAAACACAATCAGAAAGAACTATATTTTAAGTACACATATATAAGGAATTTCTCTTCAGTGACAAATCTTTCATTGTTTTATTTGGCTGTTAAAATTTGAAATTTCTGCCATTTGAAATTTAACAGCTCTAATCAAGTGATGTTCAAAAACTGTCAAACCATGTGCTTAATGTTGTGTAAATAATAATAAAAAAAAAACCTTTATTTGGCTTTTTGTGTACAACTTTGAAGATTTCCAAAAGATCCTGTCAGGAGGAGAGAATGGGTTGTAAAGCTCAGGAGACAAAACTTCAGGCCATCTGCTTATTCCCGCCTATGATCTGATCACTTCACTGCTGAGTGTTTTGATAGGACAGGACAGACGGTCAGGATTTTCTCAGATGCAGTCAGAGAGGGCTACTCTGGTGCGGCAATGCATCCATAAATTGTCAGATGTGGGAGTGAGGGTGGTATCCCTGACGTGTGATGGTCCATCAACACATTTTTCTATGCTCAAGGACCTTGGAGCAGACTTGCATTTCACAAACCTGAACCCCAGTTTCCCAGATCCATCGCACAGCCACAGAAGGATCCATGCCATCTTAGATGTTATCATATGCTAAAGCTGGTACGCAACACCTTGGGGTCCTGTGGCATTATTGTAGATCCCTGTGGAAAGAGCATAAAATGGGAATACATCAAGTCTTTACACCGATTGCAAAAGGACGAAGGGCTACATCTAGACAACAAACTGAGATCAGCTCATATAGATTGGCAAAGTCAAAAAATGAAGGTAAACCTTGCTTCACAGACCCTAAGTGCCAGTGTGACAGATGCCCTCCAGTTCTGCGAGCGACACCTGCAGCTCCCCCAGTTTGCTTGCTGTGAGCCAACATGTAAATTCCTGGAGACATTCGACCGCCTTTTTGATTTGATGAATTCCAGAAATCCCATCGCCAGGGGATTTAAAAGTCCTCTGAGGCCCGTTAATGAAAACACCAACATGGTGTTCACCATTCGCTCAACTAATGGATGCAACAACAATCCCACAGCGAGCCAGTTCAAGTCAGCATTCAAAAGAATGGTAGTGAGACATGCCATCAAAGCCAGTGGCAACTGCTCTCCACTGGACAGCACAGTGGTACTGGAGGCAACACCTTCTGATATGTTGTCATTTCGGCGAAGCGACATGCAACCTGAAGCAGAAGAGAACACGGAAACAAATATCACCGCAAGCCTTCCCAGTCTGTCCATGTTTAAAGAGGCTGTGGTCGGATAGCTGGCTTCGTAGTCAGAACAGCTACAAAGAAGATTCACTGCCCTACTTGTTTATCAGGACTCAGTGTAGAGAGCTCAATCCAAGATGAGTTTGGACACACCCTCATCCACTTCCTTGCAACAATATTTAAAATCATTTAGTGCTACATTTATGGATTGGCATGCATGCAAATATGTTGTTAAATCACAAATCAAAGATGTTTTATTTTTATTGTTAAGTCCTTACCTTTGACATTAACTGTCTCTTTACCACCTCAACTTCCCTATCCATTGCTACACCAGCAGTGTAATTATTAATGATCATTACTTTTTTTCCTGCTTCATGTTGAGTTTTCACCATCCAGAGGTAGAATTCAATGGTCTATATTTAGTGGGTGCAAAAAAAAAAAAAAAAAAAAAAAAAATTAAAATTTTCTATGGGTTGTCAAGCATTGGCATTTCAAAAGTAATTTCCTATATGTCAATACAAAATAAAATATAATTTAAAAGGCATTATAATACCAGGTGTATTTAGGGGTAGGGGTAGGGGTAGGGTTATTTACTGATCTAAATGGGTAAAAGATTAATCATCAATGCAGGTAATTTGGAAAAAGTACAGGAATCTTACAATTACAGTATGCCAACAAAGGTCTTTTGAAAATATGTATCTTGCATTGTCCACTACTTTAATTAATAAAACCATATTGGGGACAAATGTGGGCAAAATAATTATTTTTTTATTTTTTTAAAATACTTCCCTTGATCTGAGTGGTACAAGACTTGGCTACTTTTCCTAAGTTTGCCACCTGAACACGCACAAACAAAAAAAAGAAGAAAAAAAAAAAGACTCGATTCTACAATGTTAAGTGGGTGGAAAAAAAACCCCTCCTTAATTTCGCTTTCGTGGACAAAAATGTGCACCCATAGGAATGAATGGGAAAAACTGTAATTCAGAGCATTTTTTATTTATTTTTGTCAAATAAAAATCAATAGATCCAATACAATGCATATCGTACATACACACAAATGAAGGGGTGATCCTGTACAACATTCTCAACATGGCAAACACTCACACACACACACACACACACACACACACACACAAAAACAAACAAACACAAACAACACATTCAATGAGCCTATAACAGAGCTGTTTTTTTTTTTTTTTTTTAAATAAAAACTTACTCACACATACAAAAACAAAGAATTGAATGAGCCAATGTCTGACCATTTTTTTTTTTGAATGATCCAATCAACCACCTGGCTCACCACCCTCACACGCACACATGCACACACACAGGCACACTTCAAAGTCTGATCAAAGTTCTACTGCAAGTTTTGTTGATACTTCTAAACAAAACGTTTCTGCAGCATATGCTGCCTAAACCTGCAGTGGCAGTTATTTTATCAGTTCATTCGGAAGCAGCACAATGAGTAAGAGGTTCAGTGCAGCAGAGACCCTGGATATTCTACTGGAATCCAGTGGGGAGGAAGGAGACCTGCCATATGAGTCACCCTGTGATCAAGGATCTGAAACAGATGATCAGACAGTTTGACCAGGATTATGAGGACACCGATGGGGAAGACTCTGAGGAAGAGGATCCTGGTGAAGTAACTTATGAATCTAAAAATGGGGAAATCATCTGGACTGCTACTACACCTACCCAGACACCAGGGAGAGCACCTGCAGAGCAAGTGATGAACATGACCCCTGGGCCAACAAGATTTGCGTGTTCGCGTGTGGACAACATCAGGTCAGCTTTTGAGCTTTTTTTTCCTCTGGAAACCCAAAAGACACTGATTGACATGACCAATTTAGAGGGGAAACGGGTGTATGGAGAGTCATGGAAAGAGGTGGACTGGGTGGACTTACAGGCCTACATTGGTCTGCTATTGCTGGCAGCTGCCTATCGTTCACACAACGAGGCCACAATGAGCTTGTGGAATGCAGACACAGGGCGGGCCATTTTTGCTGCTACAATGTCTCTGCGTGCTTTTGAAGTCATGACAAGGGTCATCAGGTTTGACAACTGAGACACAAGACCTGCCCGTTTGGTGAGAGGACAAACTGGCTGCGATAAGGAAAATCTGGGACAGATGGGTCGAACATCTGCCTCTAATGTACAACCCAGGGCGAGATGTAACAATAGATGAATGCCTGGTACCTTTTAGAGGACGCTGTACCTTCAAACAGTACATGCCGAGTAAACCAGCCAGATATGGAATCAAAATCTGGGCAGCCTGTGATTCGAGGACCAGTTATGCATACAATATGCAAATCTACACTGGCAAGCCGGCTGATGGGCAGCGAGAAAAAAACCTGGCAATGCGTGTTGTCCTCGACATGTCAGCAGGTCTCCAAGGGCACATCATAACATGTGACAATTATTTCACATCGTATGCCTTTGGCCAGGAGCTTCTGAAAAGAAAACTGGCCATGCTTGGAACGGTGAGGATGAATAAGCCTGAGCTTCCATCTGCAGTTCTGCACTGGTGACGACAAGGGGCAGAGAGAAATACTCTTCAGTTTTTGCGTTTACCAGCAAACACACACTTGTGTCTTACTGCCTACTTTTGCCAGTATAGTGTTTGATTTTATTATTTTTCTGTGTGTATTATTCAAGATGGTCGCTGCTTACAATTGTATGCGAAAATCCAACCGTTGGCCCATGGTTGTGTTTTCCAACATGCTGGATGTGTCTGCCCTGAACGCCTTCGTCCTGTGGTCAAAAATGTATCCTGCCTGGAATGCCGGAAAGTCCTTCAGAAGGCGGCTCTTTCTGGAGGAGCTCGGGAAGGCTCTGGTGTCTTCACAGATTCAGAGACGGAAGGGCATTCCCCGTGCAGTGGCCTCTCTGAGGATGATGAGTCAGATCAGACAACCCTCCTCAGAAAACATGCCTGGCCCATCCACAGCAACTCCCCTAACCAAGAGGAAAAGGTGCCATATCTGTATTTTCAACAGGAAAAAAAACAGCACTGTCTGTGGAAAATGCAGGGAATACATCTGCAAAGAACATTCTCTTACAATTACCTGCTGCCACAAGTGCATGTAAAAACATGATGTAAATACTGCATGTAAATAACTATAATTATTGTTTGTTCTTACCTGTTTATTGTTTGTTCTTACCTGTTTATTCTTAGCTAACACTTATTTAGTTATTGTTATGTATATTCTTACCCGTTTGGTACCAATTGGTTTGAGTTATTGAAATTTGATGTTTTTTGTTTGAAATAAATGAATGATTTACTACTTTGTCTTTTCCTTACAGCATGGTCATATTTATCTAAGCATATTTTGGCATCTTTGTATAGTCTCACCTAACACAGATATATATTTTTTAAAATTACAATTTTAACTTGTGATAAAGTAAAAAAATTAAGAGGTCAAATTCGTCATAACAGTGGTTCATAGAGTTCAGCCTATACTATATGCAGCCATTCAGTACTACTACAGCCATCTAGTGGTTATTGATATTATTGTTTTTTGTTAATTTTATACCAACATAAGACACCAGATGCCACCAAAGTCACTTCATCTTTATGTTTTAACTCTCTGAACTTACTGGAATGATTTTTTTAATGAAGTTAAAGAAATATTAAATATAACATAAAAATAAGCATAATTTACATAGAAAATAGGGTACTTTTAGAGGTAAATAAATTCAAAAATCCCCCCAAAATAAAAAAAAAACAAAACAAATAAATGTAAGTGACATAACATTTATTTAAAAAATTGTTTTGGATCACACCTGAGACCTCTGTGCCCACATTTGTCCATGAACATGGAATTAAGGGCTGTAATGTGAATACGGTTTGAGTAAGATAATGTTAAAATTATTACCGTTAAAGAAGTTCGTACAGTTCTGTGTTACAGATCAAACAAAGTGTTCTTATTACAAGTTTAAATGTTTCTCTGACATCAAAATATGTACAACTAAAGAAAGAATGAGATGAGGATTTTAAAGAATGAATAATGTGTTGCACCTGTTTTGTACCAACACCTTAGACATTTTACAACTTGTAAAAATAGTACCAAAGAATAATAAATAATTGAATTAGTTTGTGAATAAAAATGTGTGATTTTTTTTTTTAAGAGTTTAGTCATTGTAATATTAATACATCTTTTAAAAAAGTATGATAACAGCAGATTGATGATTGATGTCCATTATTTTACTTAAAACATCTTACCTCTCCACATAGCCAATGTTGGGGACACAGTGTTTTGAAGTCTTTTACTCAAAACCAAAGTGCTCTTGTGGTCTTCTTGACAGTGCAGCGATGACAGCTTCTTCAATGTCTGTCTCCCAGAGAGCATGCATCTATAAGAAAGTTTTTATTTGCATGTTATGTTTTTCTCAGAACACAAATTTTTCACAACATTAAAGGAAAAGAAGATTACCTTTTCTTGAGGATCTTTGATTGCAGCTATTTCTGACCATGTCTTTAGGTGCTTGGTGTTATCAAGTTGCTGGACATCTTCCTGACATACTTCAAATGCCTCTGTTTGAATTGCTTTTGTGTCTGTTTTGCCTGTGTCAGTTTTGCTATCTCTAACAGAAATGTCATTTTTTTCTCCTTTTGTCTGGCTTTTTTTTTTTTTTTTTTTTTTTTCCGGGACAGGCATGATTGGAGGGACACTATAGTACTTGGACTTTTTGGGTGTGGCAAGTCTTTTGGCCCACTGCTCTTAAGTTAGCTCCATTGCTTCCTTTTTTCTTTTTTCTTTAGAACATTTGGATCCAACTGACAAACCATGTCCAATCATGTGTTCCTTGTAGCGTCCTCGTAAAGATGAATGAAGTGTGCAGATAAAATCTGCTGGCCTCTTTTTTCTTCATCTTTGTAAGATGGAATTTTTTAAAATTCCAAACCAACATTGTACATGGCTGTTTGTTTCCCTGGTTCTCTTACAGTCTTGTGTTATTGGTTGGGGTTGTTTTTTGGACTCTGAGGCATACTGTTTCATATTTCCAAGGACAATGCCACTCTATAGTGGGAAGAGGCCCAAGTAGTGCCCTGTCAGGAGAGTGACAATCCCTTCACACTTGTACATGTTGTCTTCCACACTGCTAAGTGTGTCTTCTTTCTCCATTAGCTCCAAAGCCTCTTCCATTACTTTACCAAACTCAGAGGTAAACTGGGAGTGTATAATTATTGTGTTTTTTGACATTGGAATGTCTTCTTCTGCAGGGATGCATGCCTTGAGGGAAATGTCATCCTCAACATCCAAAGCGATTTGCTTTATGTAGTTTTTGAGTTTTTCAACTCCCACTTCTACAGTTGGTGTGTTTTTTTTTCAGCCAAAAAGACAAAGCACATCTGCAGAAAGATTGCTTTAGCTTGCTCAAGACTGGTGCTATTTTGCAAAAGTGCAAAGCAGAACACAGCAAAGTTGTGCAATCCTTTGTCTTTTGTCACTTTGCTGACTGCATTTGAGATGGTTTTCACCATGTGTGCAACAGAGATATGCACCATTGATAATCTCATTAGGTCCTTCTTCTGGAGTCTGTAATGACAGATTTTGTGTGCCCTGTGTAAGTAAGTGTCAACATTTTCTTTGTTGAATGATAACAGCACACTTTGGATCAATGCCCAACTAAAATCTGTCTCGATGTGATGTATTTTGACTGAAGTCAACTTGCAGACACTGTGCACAAATTTCAGAAGCCAACTTGAAATATTTGGCACATTGTGTTCATTTGTCCACAGCTTAGAAACTGGAAGCGGAGGTTTGTTTAAACCATCTCCTCGGAGAACAAGAGCGTAGTAGAGTACTCTCTTATCTTGATTGGGTATCTTGCTCACTATTCCTCCAGTTGCATCAAGATAGAGGGATGTGTTATGGTTTTTCCGGAGGTGGGACACAAGGATTCCCATTCCCTGTTCTGTGTACATTTGCACTGCAAAAGGGTCAACTTGCAAATGCTGTATATACCCAGGGCTGTTGAAAAATCATGTGTCACACTCTGAGTATTTTTTGAGTTATCATCAGTTCCATGACAATATTGTCATGAAACCGCTGACTCATTTTGAACTCAGAGGATATAGTTTTGAGAACATTCCTTGTGAGGCATTTCAAAATGTTCCCAGCCATGAGCTCTTCAGTTGAAGTGGAACTCAGTTTTCGGTAGTAGAAACTGGAAATTCCATTTTTTATTGCCGTTGTAATTTTGGCGAGATAACGAAATTTTTGTTCTGCTTTTGCATGTCTAATACGGCCAAATTGGGTGACGGAGATGGTAATTTTTCTGTTCTTTTGTGCTGGCTGTACACATGTGAACACATGTAATATGTCAAGTCAAGTCAAGTCAAGTCACCCTCATTTATATAGCGCTTTTAACAATGTAGATTGTTTCAAAGCAGCTTTACAGAGATAAACGTATAATTTAAGGTAATAGAGATTGTTTTGGCTTTATAGTGGTTCTTTAATAAAGTTATTTTCCAGCTAAAGTTAGTTTTGATTGACTCGCTTCCGTCGCAACGATCATTTGTTATTAAATTAGGGGCCGCTAAGACGACACCATTCTCTCTACGTAGACTTTAAACGCGAACCTGTGATAAATGCTGATGGCGTTCACATGCACATTAAGAATTGGTTCTATAGTTATGTGCGTTTGAATATATGTGCGCAGGTTTGGAATTCCCTACAGACCAAGCCTAAACAAAGTACTGGTCTTTCCTTATAAATTTTGATACAGAATTTTATTTTATTTTGTCACTTCGGGGTAAGTATGCAAAACGAATTTTCCCGACAACGCTTTATCTGGAGTGGGAAAGGGATCCTCCATAGGGAGAGACTAGTTGGCACTTCAGCACTGCGTTGTCATCGGGTCCAGGCGACGGTCCTTCGTCAGATCTGGATACGGCCTGGATCCGGCAGGCTGTGGGAAAACCTCGGGATAAACAAAGACACTAAAATTAGCGTAGATGCCATTCTTCTTATGATGTAACGAGTACATCAGAATTTATGGGAAGTGTTCCCGGTTCCGGCTGGGAGCCTAATCTATGGCTAATCTATGCAGCCTAATATGGAATTATAGAAGTCTATAATGTGTTATGTGTAGGCTAGGTCAAAGAGATGTGTTTTTAATCTAGCTTTGAACTGACAGAGTGTGTCTGCTTCCCAGACAATGGTAGGAAGACTGTTCCAAAGTTTTGGTGCTAAATAGGAGAAGGATCTACCGCCAGCAGTCGATTTTGATATTCTAGGTATTATTAACTGGCCGGAATTTTGAGATCGCAATAGACGTGAAGGACTATAATGCGTTAAGAGCTCGCTCAAGTACTGCAGAGCTAAACCATTTAGTGCTTTGTAAGTAATCAGCAATATTTAAAAATGTATGCGATGTTTAATAGGGAGCCAATGCAGTGTTGACAGAACTGGGCTAATATGGTCATACTTCCTGGTTCTGGTAAGAACTCGAGCTGCTGCATTTTGAACTAGCTGTAGTTTGTTTATTAAGTGTGCAGGGCAACCACCCAGAAGAGCATTACAATAATCTAGCCTTGAGGTCATGAACGCATGAACTAATTGTTCCGCATTTGTCATTGAGAGGATATGACGTAATTTAGATACATTTTTAAGATGGAAAAATGCGGTTTTACAGATACTAGACACGTGACTTTCAAATGAAAGATTGGTATCAAAGAGCACACCCAGGTTCCTAACCGACGACGAAGACTTAACAGAGCAGCCATCAAGTGTTAGACAGTATTCTAGATTATTACGTGTGGAAGTTTTTTGTCCAATAATTAGAATCTCTGTTTTTTCAGAATTTAGTAGTAGGAAATTACTAGTCATCCAGTTTTTTATATCAGCTATGCATTCCGTTAATTTTGCGAATTGGTAAGTTTCGTCGGGGCGTGAAGAAATATAAAGCTGAGTATCATCAGCATAACAGTGAAAACTAATGCCATGCTTCCTAATGATATCTCATAATGGTAGCATGTACAGAGTGAACAGCAGTGGTCCTAGTACTGAGCCTTGTGGTACGCCATACTGAACTTGTGATCGATAAGACATCTCTTCATTTACTGCTACAAACTGATAACGGTCAGATAAGTATGATTTAAACCATGCTAGTGCAATTCCACTAATGCCAACATAATTTTCGAGTCTATTTAAAAGAATGTTATGGTCGATAGTGTCAAATGCAGCACTAAGATCGAGTAACACTAATAGCGAGATACAACCACGATCGGATGATAGGAGCAAATCATTTGTGACTCTGATGAGAGCAGTCTCGGTACTATGGTACGGTCTAAATCCTGACTGGAAATCCTCGCAGATATCATTTCTTTCTAGAAAGGAACATAGTTGTGAGGATACCGCCTTTTCTAGTATCTTTGACAGAAAAGGTAGATTCGAGATTGGCCTGTAATTGACTAATTCTGTAGGATCAAGTTGCGTTTTTTTAACAAGTGGTTTAATCATAGCCAGCTTAAAAGTTTTTGGTACATATCCTATTGACAAAGATGAATTAATGATATTAAGAAGAGGATCTATGACCTCTGGAAGCATCTCTTTCAGTAGCTTAGTCGGTATAGGGTCTAACATACATGTTGTCAATTTAGATGTTTTAACGAGTTTAGTAAATTCTTCCTCTCCTATAGCAACGAATGAATCAAATTTTTCTTCAGAGAGACTACAGTGCACTCCCTGATGCGATAATGTAGTAGACGGTTGCATAGTTATAATTTTCTCCCTGATAATATCAATCTTGTTAGTAAAGAAGTTCATAAAGTCATTACTGCTGTGCTGCTTGGAAACTTCTGGGGTTGAAGATTTATTTTTCATTTGTTTAGCCACAATTTCAAATAAATACCTAGGGTTTTGTTTATTTTCTTCTAATAGGTTTGAAAAATAAGCAGATCTAGCAGCTTTTAAGGCCTCTCTGTATGCAATCGAACTGTCTTTCCATGAAATACGAAATACCTCTAGTTTTGTTTTCTTCCAGTTGCGCTCCATTTTTCTGGCTGCTCTCTTAAGGGCCTGAGTGTGCTCGCTGTACCACGGCGTTGGTACCATGTGTGACATTTGGCCTTGCAGTCCGAGAATGTGCACACTGCCTTTAACCTCATATATGGTCCATGTTTTTGACTGTGAGGACATCTAACTCTCTGGTACTTAAATGCAATTGGACATGATGGATTTTTTTTTCCTGAACACTTTGTAAACTATTTGAGTCCAAGGTGTTCTGAGTTTTAGTTGTCCTCCTTTTAGGTGCTATTTGTTTTCCAGTCTTTACTACATATGTGAATTTTGAATTTCTTTTTACCTGGTGTTGCTTGTCTCCATTGGCTCTTTTCATTTTGTCCTGTATTCTCTGGTCCACTATTGCTATCATCCTCAGGCTCTACAACTTCTTCAGGTGAAGGAATGACTTCAAAGCAGTAATTCAGCTCATTGCTTTCCTCAGCCATGTCATTGCACAGAAAATCATGATCTGATACCACATCTGTATTGTCTTCCTCATTCTTATCCAGCTTCATTGGTTTTCGGAAATATTTAAAAACTGCTGATTGCACATTTTTCCGGTTACTGTGCCATACAACTGAGAGCCACTTTCGGTATTTAAGTGTGTCACTTCCAAAAATATTTTGGGCTACCTTACTCCATAAGATGGAATTCCATGGTATCCTTTTCTCTAGAGTCACCTCAGCTTTTAAAAACTGTTCAACTAGTCTTTCAACCCCTCCACATTCACTCCGAAGGTCTGTAGCACCATGCTTTATACCTCTTTTTTTTATGTGGATTGGCCATGCTGGTCTAATCCACGGGTTAATCTTGCATGATTTTTCAGAATCTAATATGCTGGATTTAGTGGTCTTTTGATGGGTATTGTTTTGACTTGCCTGTGGTAAAAATATGAATAAAATCCAGGAAAAAAGCCTGAAACATTGTATAATAATACTATATATTACATTTGTGATGGATTACCACGGAATTTCCAAAAATTATGCTGTACGGTGTCAATGACCGCGTGAGGGTGGCCATTATAAGTCGCTGTCCTTGTCTGAGGTGATGAAATATTGCCGTCTTCGTTGAAATGACATTATATTGTTATAACATTTATTTTAATTTACTTAAAAAAAAAAAATCCAGTCTTCTATGTTACTGTTTAAAAAAAAAAAAAAAATATTTAAAAAAAATATATATATTTTCACTCAATAACTTATGATTTTTGTAGAATAATATATATAATGGTTAAATTTAAACACAATGCCTTTTATTCTTGTTTTAGACCCCAAAATAGTAACAGTAGGCTTTGTGGTGAAATTACACATATGGCTTAGACTTGCCATATCATAATTTTCACCCCAGTGCAGTTACAGTAGGCCTACTCAGGTTTAAACAGGTTATAACAGTCTAGCGGATGGGCACTAGGTGGTACTTTAAGGGTAATTTTCATTGCACAACTGCCAACACAATGCAATGCTGTAATTCTAAGGCTCTAATTCTAAAAAAATATTTTTGTTTATTTTAACTTCAAAATTAAATGAAAAATAATGAAAAGGAAATTTTAATTTCACATGATTAAATGTTATGAATTAAATGATTAAAATTAAAGTACTTTAATTTTATGCATATTTTGGCTCAAAGATTATGATTTATGTGCACAACGTATACATTTGTACATTTGCGCAAGGGATAAGGTTCTGAGATTTTGGAATGAAATTGTTTATAAAACTAATACTGAAAAAAGCACAATTATTTTCAAAGCACTGCCAATTTATCATCTTTCTCATAGTATTATTATTATTATTATTATTACTACTAACAATAAATTAAATAAAATTGTAGTACTCATTTCTTATACACAAAACAGCAAATGTAGTACATAAACAAGACATTATTTTATACATGAATACATCAAATTAGAGACAATGAGATAAAAAAAAAAAAAACGACACATCAGCATCTAAAGTAACAATACCATTCATTTTAATTTACAAGACATGGAAAAACATAAAACATTTTTTTAAATAAAGCAAATCATTTTAGGGTACTGTCATTTCCCACCAGTCCCCATGTGTTATTATATGATAATGGTTTGTCAGGACTCTATCAGGACTAATCTGTCTCTTTGCTACAAACTTTGTTTTTGTTTACATTCCGTTCATGTGGCTGTCTACTCTCCTTTTATTATCACTTTTTTATATTCTCTGTATTCTGGTCCGTTTCAACGTCAGTTTAGTTTTGTGTTACTCATGTTCCATGTGCCTATCTCTTCAGACTTTTCAAGTTCTGTTGGAAAACTGTTTTGCCAGTATACTCACTAGTGTCTTGGTTCCAATCTGGATTTTGTCTCGTAACTGACTGTTAACAAGTTAAGGACTCAATGAAGGGTTAACTGACCCCAACAGCACTGTGGAACCTTTCACAAATTAGAATGGGACATTTAAACAGGGAAGGGTTAACTGACCCAAACTCCACTGTGAAAGTTTTCACAAATCAGAATGGTTAATTTAAACACTCAGGGATGCGGTAACTGACCCAAACTGAACTGTGAAACCTTTCACAAATCAGAATGGTAAATTTAAATCCAATAAAAGTCAGTATAAAAAATTTCAGACCGGAGGACCGCGTCACACGAATTCACAAATCATGAATAACGAAATGAGATATTATGTGCATGTCTACGACACCGCATGGCGGGACCATAGCCAAAAGAATACTGAATATCAAACAGCAAATCTTTACTGCGGTCTGAAACCCAATGCGTTTTTTTTTCTCCTGTTTACACTGTCATAGAACACATCCGATCTTTGTCACATATGAGCAAAAAATCGGAATTGGGTCACATTTCACTGACAGTGTAAACGAGGCCCAAATGTAGTGAACACGCCTATAGAGAGAAATGCACATTTTATACGGATTACATAAGAGAGTAGTCTGTTTTGAATTGTTTTGCTAATATATATATATCATGCCTGTGAAGTAGCCTACACACTGAGTTTCGGTTCATTTATGAGACATGCTCCAGTACACGTGCAATGCAATATCGCGCCGGCACCTCCGTGTCCTGATTATATTGGCCCTCATTTATCAAAAGTGCGTACACCAAATTTCCAGCGTACACCTGGCGTACACCCAAAACCACGGTGACTTTGAGATTTATCAATATGGACGTTGGTGTACGGCACGCTCAAATCCTACGCCAGCTCAGGAGGTGGTGTATGCACGTTTTGAGTTAGTGCGGAAATGCGCAGAAAAACAATTCCTAACACCACAAAACGCACTGACAAACTAAAAGATATGATATATTATGACCCACTGTAAAAAAACAACAACAGCATAGTAATTATAAACTTCAGTGTTTATTTTTGTGCAACATGGACTTCAGTGTTTAATTTGTGTGACTTTACCAAAGCATTTGATTTGTAGGCATATGTATTCCTTCAGTTGCGAGCCTGTGCGCTTTAGCCTTGTTTATACTTTCGCCTGGCTCCGCAGCGCGAGTCTCCGCAGACTGCGCGCACACCTCCCCAAATGGACGAGGCGTTTATACTCGACGCGCTCGCCGTTGTACTATTCTTTGAAACGATGGTTAGGCCAGGGTTAGGCCCGGCAGGTGCGCACGGACTGGGTTCAGTAATGAAAGGTTTTCAATGACCAAAAAATAATTCAGAATGACAAAATAATAAAAATGACATTCTTCTTTTAAATAATAATAATAATAATAATAATAATACAAATAATAATAATAACGACATTCTTCTTCTAAATAACAATAAGCGTCATTAATAATAAAAATCATAATAATAATAATAAGAATATTACAAATTGTCATGCAATTATTAATGTGATTGAATGGTACTCCACATCACATCATCATCACTATTGTACACCCCAATACATGTGACGTGATACGAAATTAAATGCTAATAGTTTCTCTTCTTTGCCGTCTTCCGTGTGTCCATGGCGTAAAATGAGGGCGTTGGGGATCGGAGACTTGAATATATAGGGGCGTGTTATTCTAATGACGATCGTTTTCAGCCGCGGCATTTATCAAGGGCAGGTATTGCGTACACCTGGATATCAAAGGTACGCACAGCTTCATAAATCAGGCGGTGAGAGGAGTGTAAGCATAATCTTACGCCAACATATACGCCCGTTTCTACGCAAGAATGATAAATGAGGGCCATTGTCTGCTATATTTGCTTCTCATTTATTAAATCTAGGCAATTGGTTGATGAAATATCGCTTAAAATTAAGATACAATTAATACAAATGAAATTCACTTTAAAGAAAGGTTTTATACAAAACAAAACTTAATAAAGTGGTCAAAATCATGTCTGACCCACTCCATATGTCTCCCGATATATTGCGCATCTAATGATCCTATCTTACTCATGCTCAGGGCCGTACCCACCATTGAGGTCCCCGAGGTCAGGACCTCGGCAATTTTTCGAAGTGCATATAATGAAGGTTGTGAAATAATTGCCTAATGTTAATTCTACTTTGGTGCTGCAATGATATTGCATATCGCCACGATAACCGACTTCATCTGAGCTGCTTTAGGGGCCGTTCACATGTTTGCGCTCTCACGTTCGTTATTTTAAATGTAGATGTGCAACGCTCGCTTGTGAAAAAAATCTAATCAAAGTAGGCTTTAGGGCTTTATGTTCTCAGAAGGTGCGAGCCAAGTGCGAATTCCAGCGCGCCGCTTCACAACACGCTTTCAGTTAACGGTCATATAGTGCGAGTCTGGCCTTCGAGATGTAAGTAGCTAAAACAAACAACTGTTTACGATAAAAGTATTAAACGAGTAACAGAAACAATCAGCTTGCAAAGACTGTATCAATCAAAGCTCAGCTTTGGGAAGATGAGATATACAGGTAAAGATTAGGAGACAGCGAGAAGAAGAAAGAGAGAATGTGATGGAGATGAGAGAGGAAGAGCAGGTATTGCATACTGTGCCCATGAGATAACATTATTACAATGTATTCCTATTTAACACATATAAATGTTCTTTGCTAATTACAGTGGAAAATATAAGCTCAATTTAACAACACAAGCACCTATTAATTATAATGCCATAGTAGTATTGTATAAATATTAATATTTATATATGTTCCTTGAATACATTGGGAGTGTTTGCGCAACTTGCATCATTAAGCCAGTAGGTGGCGACAAATGACTCTCTTCATGAGTAAACAATTGAACCATTAAATGAACAGATTAGTCTAAAAACAAGTTGTTGAAACTAATCTTTGATTCTCATATAAATTGCTCATTTTCCTCTGGACACAGAAGTATTGCATTGGCATTTGATTGAAATGTAAAATCTATGCAAAATAATCCTTGAATCATTTCTAATTTAAGGCCATTCCCGTTTCGAATATGTGATTGTGTTTTGTCAACAATAAGCATAAACATTCCGCCTTTCCATTTTGTAGTGTGGATCATTCATTGCAGCATTTAAACTGATTCTCATGTTTAAGAATCTGTTATCTCCTTGACAAATAATTTATGCCACTGCCCACTGCTACTGTTATCCTTTTCTTTTCTTTTCTTTTCTTTTTAACTTTACACCCTACACCACTTTGTAAAAGTTTGTAATATAATCCGTTGTGCCAAATAGAATCAAATGTTTTTTTGAAATCTACAAAGCATGCAAATATTTGTCCATTTTTGGTCTGTTTTACGTGTTTATTGATTAGGGTGTGTAGGGTGTAAATGTGGTCAGTACTTCTGTGATTTGGAAAGAAGCCAAACTGACTCGGGCTCAGGACATTGTGTTCGTTAATACTGAAATTAGGGTTTCTTCGCTAAAATCATATTAACCTTACACTGATACCATTTGAAAATATGCTTAAATGTGTTAAGACTTTTTCAATTACAGTAGAGATGTCAATTCAAATCATAATTTATCCGCATTTAAACAAGCCAGCAACTAGCGACCTTAATGAGGTATCGCATGTTGTGTCCTATTCTGACTAGAATTATCAAATACACACTTTTAGGTTGACAGTGGTTTAAGCTCATAACCTTTGTTTAATCATGCCCTATTCATTCTCCACCATTAATGTAGCAAATTAGCTCTATGAAATATTAATAATCAATAATAACTGGTTATAATCGATTATGAATATTTGGATCAGTTAATATAATTAACTTAATGTCGTAAATTAATATTACAATCAATTAACCTGTTTGTCCTGTGAACACTCAGGATTAATTGTTTATTAAATGTACATTTCCGGGCTATGGGAAATGTCTTTCTTAATTTACAGTACTACTAAGAGCAGTAACCAAGATCTAAATGATTAGTGACTCCAGTTATGAGCTTGAGACACAGACAACTTTACGTGTGACATGAACAAGATTTTATTAACTAGTCTAAACACTTAAACTACTCTAACATACACACACATACATGCATACAGTTTACCAAGGGAAAGAGAGCTGAAGCAGGAAAGCAAGAAGCTATAGCATTGTTTGAAATTCAGCAGATCAACAGCCTTGAGCAAACCATCAGTTTAGTTCTAACACGCCTTTCTTTAAAGGGGTAAGCATACTTAATGTATCAAATAATGAGACTAAGTTTGATACTTGCATTTCTCGCCCATTTGAATTAAACTGTCCTGATGCAATCTGTTGAGGCTTCTGTTGATCTTTGCTGATGTGGTCTTGATGAGAGAGAGAACCAGTGGGAGTCAGAGACTCAGAGTATCTTTGGTGAATGGAAAGACAAGGCCGCAGCCTGGCACAAGCTTGGTGGGTCCTTAGAAGCTTCTAGTTCAGCATCATCTTCACGTCAGCATTTCAGAAAGGGACTAAGCGAGAGAGATAGCTAAAAGCTGATCTTGGGTTTTTAAAGTGTGAAGAAGTAACACCTTCTGGAGGTGCAAGAGCCAATGAGAGGATTTTCCTTTGGAGGGAAATTCTTTTACGACCATTGTCTTTGACCATGTAATCTGATTGGATGTTTAACACAAGAATTTTTAAGATGCTTATAATACTAATGCGTCACAAAGTTAGCAAAATGTAATGTAGATTTACAAATCGGAGACGAAGATTGGATTTTTTAGAGACCAAACATGCCACACATATGATTTTGGTTAACCATAATATGCAAAGTCTGAAACATTAACCCAATAGAGTTTACAAGAATACAAAAGCCACACCACATAAAAGAAAATCATGAGATGGGAAGATTAGATACATGTTTACACATTTCTCAAGTGGTTATATATAAAATATATAGGATTACAGGGTTTATTTCTCCTCCTCTGCCAGAATTTAAGTGAGATTCACAGCTTTCTGGACATTCCTTTGGATCGTAAAACTCCTGCAACAAGACACCAGTGTGTCTGCGTCCTGCCAGTGTGTTAGCTTAATTTGGGATGTTAGTTTTTGGGGGACGTTTCATAGGCCTTAGTTGGGAGAGTGAGTTTGCTGGATTATTCATTAAATAAATGAATAATTTGTGTGTGTCTGATTGGTCCAGACGCTACAGGGTGGAATATACGATTTAATATGAATGACGTGCATCAAAATCTTTTGTTTATTTGTGATAATCTTAGCACTTTATTATTATTGTCTAACCTGTATCATGACTGATATTTGACGAATTGCTTTGTTCCTTTTTTGTAAATTTTGGACAAAAGCGTCTTCTAAATATGTAGCCTAAAATGTAATCTAAGGGCGTGCCACAAATCCGTGAGTACAATTTACAAACCCGTGGGAACGGATTGCGAAAGTGTGGGCACGGTTTATGAATTAGTGGGTACAGATTGCAAAAACTGAAGGCACGGTTTACAAATCTGAGAGCGCCGATTAGAAACTCGTGGGTACGGTTTATTAATCCGTGGCCACGGATTGTTTTTTTTTTCTCCCACAGGTGACTTCCCGGGCTCCGTATTACGGCTCAGTCCCATCACGGATTTTGCAAGTGTAGCCGAAAGACAAACTGCAGCAACCTATTTCTTGGTATTTGCTTGTCGAAATTGCTTGCCAATTTTCATAATACATTTCACACAATTATACATTTATATCTTTATTGAATTATTACCTATTATATTTTTTATATTATTAGTAGTAATAATTAAAAAATAATTATTAAAATAATTTAAAAAATATTATTAGTAGTAGTATTATTATACTTTATTATATTATTATTTATACCTTTATTATATTTATACAATTATACCTAACTCTGCTGGCCATTGAGAGGACACTCGCCTAGTTGGTACGACAGGGTCACAGAGCATTTTCTTGAAAAGGAACGTAGGGAAGAATTTACGTATAAATAAATGGAAAATTTTTATGATGTGACGAAAATGAGCTTCCCCTCTTTGAAAGACCAGCAGCCACCACTGATATATATATATATATATATATATATATATATATATATATATATATATATATATTGTAAAGGTTCGATACTGTCACGGATTCACTCAACGACACACCCCAGCCAGCATCAACTCAGCACACCTGGTCCCGATCACAATCACCGGAGTTCTGATTCACAGCGCCTGCACCTCATCACTTCACTCACCACGCCAGCTCTGCATATAAACCCCAGTCAGTCTACAGCTCACTGTCCGGTCTTGTCTTTTGATGCCAGTGACTCCCTGGTTCCTAACGCTTTTTGTCTGGTTCCAGGATACTCTGTATACTCGCCACAAGTATATTCAAGTTCTACACTAACTTCTCTGTGTGTGTGTATTCCAAGCAGCATCTGTGTGCGGCGGTTCTCCAGGATTTTCCAGACCACCTCTCTGTGTTCTCCAGTGAATTCTTGGATCTCTAGTCAGGTCTCCCGTGGTCATCAATTCCAAGTATCTCCGAATCAGAATCTATTCCAAGTATCTACGAGGCTGCATCAAGTTCTAATATTCTCCCTGTGCTTCCCTGTGTGGATCTCAAAGCCTTTCCTGTATTCAGGAGTTGCATACAGTGTCTAAAATAAATCCTGTTAACGTCATTCTCTGTGTCCTCATCCTTGCAGTAGTGTGGCAGATACAGGGTTAAGATACTACAGGGTGGCAGATACTATTTCATAAAAACTATGACTTAAAGGTGAATTCATGGGGTTATTTAAATAAGACAATAAGACTTGTCTAAAAACATGTTTAATTTTTTATTTGTCTTATAAAAGTCTTAAAAGTATTCAGACACTCTGTCCATTTAAATATAATCTATTTATTTTATGTTTTTTTTTTGTGTGTTTTTTTTTTCAGACACTTTGATCTCAGAGGTGGAGAACATAATGAGTGAAGGAGAAGAAACAGATTTGGGTGTCATGCATGTGGATCCACCCAGTGACTCGCCACCAATCAATTGCCCACGCCTTCCTTCCCGCTACAAGGCTCACAAGAAGCGCACCTCAGCACACGATTCATGCATTTCAACACAGATTAACAAATACTTTGATGCCATCCAAGACTCTGACCCTGACATTGCACTCCAAAAAAAAAGTCAAATTCCCACATCTCCACAATTTGGCGATAATGGTACTGTTAGTCCCTGCCTCTTCAGCACCAGTGGAGAGGATCTTTTGTAGAGGGGGCATTTTAATGGGAACCCATCGTGCACGTTTAGGTCACAGAATGTTGCAGTCTCTAATGTTTCTAAATTGCAAAAAATAAGCTGTTTTCTTTTGAAAACATAAGCTGAGCTGTTAATGCTTCTATTATTATCCTGTTATTGTTTTATTGAAAGTTCACAGACTTCAATATATCTTGGGTATTTACAGATTTTCTATTATTATCATTTTATATATTGAATGTTTGGCATTTTTGCGTGCACAAAAATTGCACAAAAATGCAATGTCTTAGGTGGATGATAAAACATGGAAAATAAGCTTTGAATAAAGATGTTAATTTCAGCTCCTTAATGTTTGTATTTCTTTGCTCATAGAAACCAAAGGAAAGGATCTTTCATATGAATTTAAAGAGTGCTGATCTGGTATGGTCTTGACTCTGTCTCACCCTTCCTTGGTCTTGGTTGGGTCTTGATCTTAACTTGGTCTTGATTTAGGTGGTCTTGACTACAACACTACCTTGACCCTCATTTATATTAGGATTATATTGTTAACTATATTGTAAATTTAATTTAAAAAAAAAAATACAATATAATTTAAAAATACAAAATTACAAAATAATTTTAATTTATTTAATTATCCTGATGGCAGAACGTTTACAAGCCTATTATTAGATGAGTTTTCTCTTCAACACATCCTTCTGCAGGAGCTATGAGGACACAGGAAGGAAGTGGGGCTGGGCTGTATTGAGTGTTCATGGAGCCCAAAGTCATTGACATCTATTGTTCCAGCAAAAGTTCCAATTCACTGGCATTTATGATCTAAAAAGCTTTTAGTGGAGGGTGTATGTTGAAGAAAAGCATTTTCTGTCATGAATGTTATGTTATGAACTAGTCTAGTAAAGTTAGGGTATTTTAGGCAAGAAAATTGCCAACGGACAGACTGTACAACGCGTTTCCACTGGACTACCGAAAAAAAAACAAAGCTTCTGTAGACTTTTGATTGAGGATATCCTTTGGAGACAGAATTGTTTTCCTTTACACATTCCTGATTGTTGTGGGCTAATGAGTGAAAGTGAGCAGTTCCCACAGAGGTTCTCCAGACTGGATTTTGCAGAAAAGTACTTTAAAAGAACTCCTGGATTATACACCAAGGAATTATGTGACTTTTCCAACTGGATTTCTGTGTATTAAACAAAAACATCTAAAAATCAACATTAACAATGCTGGGAAGCAAAGCCATTCATGTAGCCATTTGGGTAGCATGTGGAATATTGGTAAGTCTAACTAATCTACACTTGATTTCTTACAAAAAAATACTTTTCTGTATGTGTGACTTCGGTATGCTATATGTATCAGCCCAGTAAAAAAAAATCCAACTTTTGTTTTCAGAGTACCATGGGGGCAGACACATGGGAATGTAGCATCAAAGTTGTGAAAACCATTTCTACCACAGACTCCATACGCATCATGCTGGATAACGAAGATGTGAAATGTAAATACACGGTTTCTGTCAGGGAGAGGCACAATGACTCGAAAGATTGTCATCAAGACCAGGAACATTTCTCACGTATTGAATGCAAAACTGAGAATTTAGATCCTGGAACATGGCATCACCTGGAAATAAAGGCAAAGTTGGGTGAAAACCAGACTCAACACAATGTCTCTCTGCCAACTAGTAAGAATCCTGCTTCTTTGCATAATTTTCATTCTGATAGTCAAGAATCACTATTATTGATTTTCACTGAACAAACCTCTAAACAGTAATTATTAAACTTGCATGTGTAACTCCAGACATGAATGATTTCTCAAATCATGTTCTTTATTGAGAAGATAGGTGATATTTTGTTTCCTTACGTGACAATACTTAGTGATTAACTAAAGAGATGCGATAAAACAAAATCAAAGCACTGGTGACTTTAAAGGAAAGGCCATTAAATCTGAAAACTGAATAATCCATTTAAACATCATAATCCATACTCAAAAACAGCCACGGACCATACTTTCTTCTACTTTTCTTGATTGTAACTATATAAATTAAATACAGCTGTAATTACATACAGGTATTTTTAAATATAAGTACAATGTAAAAATATATGTTCACAATAAGTGCTACTATCAAATGAATATTAGTACATAGTAGTTAAAGACGCTTATAAAATGGGACCCAATAATTTTTGGATCTTTCAATTTTTTTTATTACTGTTATAACTCATATTGTTTCTATATTGTTTGTTTGATCCTTCAATATAAATTAAAAAAGGAAGATTAATTCAACAAAAATATGTATATATAAAGTTTATTTGTTTATGTTTAGCCATTTTGCTTCCACGTTTGTTGTAAAATGAGATGTATCACGTGTATTTTTATTACAGAGATGCATTATATAGAAAACAAAACATTTGAATGCAGATCCACAATGTTTTAGTTCAGAAGTAAAATAAATAAATAGTAGTGTAGAATAAGCATTGCTTTATGTTATTATAATGATTTATAAATAAATAAAAATACAACTATATAATATAATATTGTATGAAATCTGTCACACTCCCTGGTGTCCCAACTATTGGGTACACGTGCACACCATAGAATTCTGCAGTGATAACATATTTTTGTAGGTCAACCCAAAAGTTAGCATCCCCCATCACTCCCTCAAAAAAAAAAAAAAAAAAGCCAATAGGATTTTTCCATTGGCTTTTGGATTACTGCAGAAAATAAGGTCTGTGGCAAACGTGGCAAAGGTTTATTAGATTCTTATACGTTTTGTTTAAGATGATAATCTTTTATTAACTTTGAAGCCTAAATACAGTTGGCAGAAGTAAAATGTTAAAGGTAGGTTATAAATAATAATATAATTAAACATATAAATACATTTATAAATAATAAAATAAATAAGTGTAAGGCTATAAAAATGAAAGGGGTCATAAACTGAGACATTCCCTTGATCTTTTGACATGTATGAGGTGTGATAGATTCATTTCCCCTTTTGTTATATTCTGAGATGATTCAGACACTTAGTTGACTGACTTTTACCAAAATGTTCTAAACATTTAGGTTTCAAAAGCATACAAATTTTATTCCTGCAAGGACTGTGATGTCATCTTATCAGATTCAAATAAATATGATGCAGTGCCACTGCCAAATACATTTGTCGTAACACACAAGTGTGAGTAACAGTGTTTTTACACTTTATGGGGTTAATGCGTTGGATTATAGGATACGGAAGAAAGCACGCAGAGAACACTTCTTTGTTATTGTTTTGATCTATGCCATTCGTTGTAATCCTGAACAAAAGTTTCAGCGAGCAATATCTTCTGTTTTGTCACCAATAAGACATTACAACATGTTTAATTTTATTTAAAACACAACACTGCAGATGACAATGTATACGTTTTACACTTGATCAAATAGGATGAATAGGATGGTTTGGCTTGTAAGTCTGCAGCGATCTCCGTTGACGTTGAACTATCTAATTTGCATTTACTCACCTGCATTTCTCCTTTTACCATCTGTGTCAATATAAATACCTGCATTTGGATTCGATAACATCTCTGTTTCTGAGTCTGGTATTGAAGGCCAGACCAAAACCATGAACCTTGCAGGACCTGACCCATGTACTCAACACACAAGGGGTGCTTGTCAATATCCCTCCTCGTTTCCTCACTCCTCCGTCCTCCATCCTATGACCTGGAAACCGATCGAGCTCAGCCATCTTGAAAGACATCTCAGTTCTCTAATTGCACCACGAGGAGGCGTGGATCAAGGAGTGAGGAGGCTTCCAGATGAGTTATGAGCGAGGATACACGGATGTATCCTTTGCGGAAGAGTTTTATCTACCAAATGTGACGCACGTATCAATTCTCCTCCCCCTTCACGTCGGTCACAATAATTTAATTTATACTTTATCTTTGCAGTTTATATAAACCACACATCTTACATATTTCAACAGGGTATCTTGCTTTATTATTATTTATTATGAATTTCATAATCAAACTTTGACAACATAAGGGCAGATCCTTTGAGCGCAGCTGATGGCGCAAGGAAGTGACGCTCGAGTGATCAAGTATTCCAGTGTATAAATAAGCTTTACTTCGATTCCTCCGTCCTCCTTTTCTTTCCTTGCAGCCTTCCCTCGCATCCTACAGGGGGTGGAGCTGAGACACGAGGAAAGGAAACGAGGATGCACAAATAAGAAATGAGAAGCACCCAAGGATCCACTTCTGCACCAGACACCTCCGTCACACATCTGAGTACTTCTTCACCACCTGTTTACACCGCCAGTCCCATGGTCGATCCAGCGCCCTACTCTGGCTCAGTTTTTAGTCTAGTGTTCGCTCACCTTAGAGATAAAGTCTCATTGTTTCCCCACTGAACGGGCTAAGATTTCGTTCATCCACTACTCACGGGAAGAGTGCTGCAATGGGCAGGAACAGTCTGCCAGCAAGCTGGACCTGTCATGAAATCACTCGATAGCTTTGTGGGCTTTGTGTAAGTGAAAAACTTTACCAATTACATCAGGGAAAAGTTCAATAACTGACTATGCTCTGAAGTTTCAACCCTAGCAGCATCCTTTGGGTGGATCAAACTCTTCTCACCACTTATTGCCTAGGGCTTGAACCAGCATTGTGGCTGCATCTCTCTGCATACGATGACTAAATGAGACTAGAGGGCTTTATCCAATTATCCATCTGAGTGGTGATTGTATGAAAAACTGCCTGGAAGACTCTCCCTGCAGTCCTCCCTATCACACAGCCAGCCAGTTCATCCCGGCACTCAAGACAGCTGACCTTGTCTCTATTGTAGCTCAGGGGGACACATCATTGTGATGTGTCCCAATCGACCACTACACTCCTAGTTATGTCCTAATGTCAGTACATCTCCGCTTCCCACTTACCACTATTAATACGCTTACTGCCTTTGATATCTTAATTCTCAGCCCTCCTCGACTCTGGGTCAGCCAGCCACTTCATTTCCGGGGAACTCTGCCGCCATCTCAACCTCAAAAAGAGGCCCATTGAAACCTCCAACAAGGTTCAGTCCAAAATTGGAAAATCGTTGTCCGTGGCACTGTCTCTTATTGTGTGGGACCCATCCAAATGCAAGTGGGCTGTCTTCACATGGAGAACATCATCCTCCTGGTTCTGAAGAAGTCAATGTTGATGCCGATGTTAAACATCTAATTCCCCTGTAAGAACTCCTGACTGTCTCCATTAACTCCACCTCCATTGAATTCCATCGATTACCGGTCCCACAATCTTCCCAAAGATGGACTTCTGAAGCTTATGCAACCTCATTGAGATATGCAGTGTTGGGGAGTAACTAGTTACATGTAATGGAATTACATACACGAATTACACAATACATTTAACTGTAATCTGTTACAGTTTCTGAGATTTAAAAAAAAATTAAATTGGTTACTTATGAAAATTAACGATTACAAAGGTGGTTACATCTGAATATTTTCTGTAAAAAGCTCAGATATGTTGAATAATATTATTTTGTTGCTTTGCCTGTTTTTTATGTGCATGATGCCTAAAAAAATGCTTTTAAAATTAAATTATTATAATCATAATTCAAGTGATGAATGATTTTGAAAGTCTGACAGTAATTAGTGTTGAGTACTATAAGGTTAACCCTGCCTGATAGTTGAAAACATTCGTTAGAAATTAGAAAAGTGATCAAAAAAAGAATCAAATGTAATCAGTTCCATTACTTTAATTAAGTGATTGGAATAGTTACACTACTTATTACATTTTAATGTAACGGTACGGTTAATGATATGGTAACTATAAGGGTAATCTGTAACCATTACATTTCCAAAGTAACCTTCCCAACACTGGAGATACGGAAGAGGGACGAGTGGAAGATTGCCTTTGTGACAACTACAGATACTTAGGGTAAGTCTCTGTACTGGACCCAAGAAGCCACCCACACCTTTCGGCACCTGAAACGAGCTTTCAACTACTACTACTCTCTTAGTTAATCCTGATAAATATTTTGTGGTTCATGTGGATGTTTCTACAACCTGCATGGGGGCCGTCTTGTCTCAGCAGATTTCCCAAAAAATCTTCATAGCGGAGCAAAATTATGCCATTGGCCACCACCGATCACTGAAATGGAGAGTATCTCTGAGAAGCCATTGACCCCAGACAGGCAAGATGGGCCCTCTTCTTCTCACAGTTTGAGTTCTCCATCTCCTATCGTCCAGGGATGACAAATGTGAAAGCCGCCTCTACTCTTCAGAAGAAATTCCAGAGAATCCTGAAACCATCCTGCTACTTAATGTTGCCGTCAGTCCCATTCATTGGTCCCTGGATGCTAGACTCGCTGCAGCCTCCACCACCAAGCCTGCTCCGCCAAGGTCCCCCTGCCAACCGTACTTAGGTTCCTACATCCTAACGTATTCCTCTCTATACGTTTTTCAACATTTCCCGGATACATACAGTACACTCACATTAAGCTGAATGTAAAATATAGCAAATCTCAACTGATTGTTACATCATCGAAAAATATAAACTGAATTATCGCTCAGTGATATATTAAAAGTTGCATATATTGTACTGTATATCCTACTTTACCTGAGTATATACAGTATACTCACATTAAACAATATACACTATATAGCAAATCTTGGCTGGAGATATATTTTGCATATATATTTGTATACAACTTTATCCACATACATACAGTATACTCACATAGAGTGATATATAGTATGTCAAATTTAGTATCTCAACTGCTTGACTGATTGTATTGTCACAAAATGTAAACTCCTGTGCATTATTGCCCACCTCTAATCTGCTAAATGCAACTATAATGCATGAATATATTAAGATGTTATAAACAATAACATCTTGATTTTCAAGCTGCCTTTTGTGAATTGTGAAACACCCTCAACAAATAGATTGTTTACAAGGACAGATTATAAACACAAAGTAGACTAGTGAGTAGATGAGTTTTACCTGTACCCGACAACCTCTGTAGTCCCATTTAGCAACTTATTAACAACCTCCTTTTTCAAGACAAGTAAAAGCTATTTAAAAAAATCTCAAGGGTGTATTACTGATATATTTTATTGCAGAATAAAATGTGTTAGCCACAGACCTTATTTCAGACATTTAAGTAAAAACCCATTGACTTCAGGAAGATGGAACAAGAAGTGCTTAACTCGTTTATGGGTTTTGGCATTGCAAAATACTTCATCCCTGCAGCATTCTAAACCTCTGAAGTAAAGTAACACTGCTCTAGAGCAAGTAATGTTTGGAGAATGAATTGCTATTGCAACTTTTGTATCCAGGTATGTTGCATATTCTGCTTTCTGAAATATCTCCCAGGTTAAAACACCACACCCTTAAATCTAGCCAAGAAAGGCTCTCTAAAATGACTTGGGACATTCGTCTGCATTGACCCATTGGAGAAATTCAGTAGTCCATTGCAGTTGGATTTTGTTACACAGGATTTTGTTACACAGTTAGACTGTGCACAACGGTGGTTATTAATACACCTTTGCGCTTTAAATCTGCTTTATGGGAACAATGCTGTTCATTGCGTCATAAGGTGGAATAGATGCCATTAAGTAGCTGAAATTTGGAACTATTTTCAGTGGTGATGCAAATTTAGGCAATATTCTGGCAATATTCTGTTTAAAATGTAAGGTATTCAATGTTAACTTATTTATTGAACTAGTTTATTGTCTAAAAAGTAATATCTCACTCATCACAATCATTCTCTGAATATCAGTGCTGTTATGATTATCTGTGGTCGATTGTATCTGTATTACCGAATCACAGCTGATAGTCAGAACAACAATGCTCTTGATTGTGTGATATTGCTTGATTATCCAATTTTATCAAAGTAAACAACAATGAACAATAATATACTGGATATTTCACTGATGCTATGTAAAAGAACTTTAAACTGTGTGTACACAGATTATGTAAATCTAGAGCTATATGTGCAGGGTAAATCCAAATGGCTAAGTGTCAAAAGCTTCTCTAAATATGAGGAAAGGTTGAATTGTTCTGATAATGTGCCGTTGTATACGTGTCTGGGCTAAATTCCAAAACAGGAGTTTGACTGTAGGTCAATTCTTTCAGACTTTTCTCCCCCTCCCATCCGGCTTATTGTTCTTTTGTTCTAATATATACAAAGACTCATTAGCTCTCAGAGGTCAGTCTGATTACAGTGACACTTATATAATGTACAGTGGCCCTCAAATTTATTTGGACTCTTAGGCTATACTTCTTATTGCAGTTGAGAACAAAATATCAAAGTTAGTGAGTAAAAACGATGTACAAAATAAAGTGTTACTGTCACACTAAGTAATTGGCAAAGGACCAGATTTACTAACAGATTGGCTCCAGCACAAGCCCTCTTTGGTGTTAAAATATTACTGTCAGGATTTACTAAAGACACACAGTGAGAAATTAGCGCTGAAAAGGTGTGGACAGGGTTATTTTTGGGGCTGACCTTATTGCATAAGCATTTGTAGGAGTTTCCATTTCAGAAGTAAAATTTATGGGAGAAGAGTATTTAAATGAATCACGCATGGTGAATTACTAAGGTTTCCACTAGTCAATTTGCTAGTATTTGTGCCATTATTTACTGCCCAAAAAAAGTCTTAAACCAGAAGCTAATTTGTGATGCTCTTGGTAGATTGCATTGGTCATTATGGAAATGAACCGGCTGTGTTTGTGTTCTTTTAATTTGCGCATCGTCAGTAGATCACCCGCAGAACTTTCCATTCCCATCTGCACTTTTTGCCCTGTTAAGGAAATCTGGCTGGCTTAGAAACTTGAAGTTAGTTCTGGGGAAAACAGATTTTAGGTGGTCCAAATATGTAGCTGTAAATCTGCATATAAATATCTCCAGGAATACTAGACAGAAACTCCTTTTGTACAGATTTCCATGATTAAAACAACAAAACAAAAGTTGGGGTGTTATTTTCATTTTTCTATTTTAGCTATTTAATAGCTATTCTATTTAGCTATTTAGTCTTGAACAGTGACTTTTAAAATGGGTAAATGGGTATGGGTATGTGATCATGTAAAAATCTATGATACACCCACGGTTCTGAAGGAAAAAGAGAGTGAAAAAAGTCATTAGAAGAGGTTGCCTGAATGTGACCTTCAACCTTAATGGTTTCTTATCTTGTTCTCTCACAATACCCTTTCAACAAAACCTCATCAGGAAGAGCTTTCTTTAAAAAAGCAAAGAGCAGCGCTATCGTGTTTTCACATATAGGTTGTTAGACATTCCGCTGCTTTCACTGAGAATAATTCACAGCAGACCCACTGAGTCCACACCTTTCCTTTCTGCGTAACAGAGTTCTCACAGAGAGCACTACCATATTAGAAGGACTGTTATGATAATGTCTGTCTGAGGCTACAAAGCTGACCAAAGAGACCACAAACTAATCTTGTGTTTATTTGGCATGAGGACCCTATTTAGCTATGTGAATGCAAGATTTAAAGTATACATTTACATTACATTTAATCATTTAGCGGACGCTTCTATCCAAAGCGACTTACAAATGAGGAGAGCAATGGAAGCAATCAAACCAACATTAGAGCAGCAAATATGCAAGTGCCATGACCAGTCCCAGTTAGTTCAGCACAGTAGATGTAGCAATGTTTTTTTATATATATTAGAATAAATAAAATAAATCTTAAAAAATAAATAAATATTGCTTCACTTCATTGCGATAAGTTTAAATGTCATTTCTCTCTCTCTCTCTCTCTCTCTCTCTCTCTCTCTCTCTCTCTCTCTCTCTCTCTCTCTCTCTCTCTCTCTCTCTCTCTCTCTCTCTCTCTCTCTCTCTCTCTCTCTCTCTCTCTCGCTCTCTCTTTATATATACATACACACACACACATTGCATGAACAGCCCCTGTCTACCATAGACAGATTGCAATTAATTATAATTATACATCTACACGGTTGACAGTATTTTATATGTCTTTTGGTTAGGACCTTCGGCAGTGGAAAATCTCGAAGTTTCTGGGGATGTGAACAGCCTGAAAGTTTCATGGCAGCCTGGTCCAGGCAAAACAGAGGGATATCGAATCATGCTCATAGACAGCAATGGCATGGGTTCAGTCTGGAATGCAACAGTTGCAAGCACGACCACATCTTATACAATAAAAGGGCTTATTTCTGGACGACTCTACAACATCACTATCATTACAGAGGTTGGAGAGCTACAGAATTCAGCATCTAGAGAAGCACAAACAGGTATTTTGTATTGGATCATCAAATAATAAATTAAATAACATATGAACAAATTTGTTTGAAAATGCAGATGCTATGTTCATATATCTGTGCCTGTATGAATTCCTCTACTGTATTTTAAGCAGATATGTTAACACCCTTTCCTGTTTTGAGCACTGATAGGTCACCTTTGTGTTATGCCACATTATGTCATGCTGTCTCAATCATAAGACATGTTGCATTAATTATAAATTCCTAAATTTAATGAATCTGTGTGCCGTGTTATTTGACTGACTAAGGCTATGTTCCCACTGTCAGTACAATTCTGAATATTTGTGTATTCGATTGTAATCTGATCTAAAATTATTGACTGTCCACACTGTGTATTGCAACTCTTCAGATCCGATTTGCGTGTCCACGCCGCTCTTTTGTTTTCCGAAATATCTGCATTGTTTTCTATGGCAATGACGTTGCATTGGTAGGTATATGCCAAAACAACAACAACAACTGCAAAATGGAGGGACTTGTACAGATCTGTCGTCTTATTTACAACATGACAATATGTAGCCACCATGCTTGGCAGAACTGTAGGCGGCTGGTATCCATGGCTTTTTTCCATGCTCTCGTCTCCTCCGGTTTCAAAACATGTCTCCAATATATTGTCATTTTCTGCTCGTCCGGCACAACACAACCTTTGTGTCTGCAGCGACTTTCAGCATGTTTCCTATAACAACTCATCTGATAAACCATGACAAATCCAATCAGAGCAGTAAGACTGAAACAGATTTCCAGAAATGCCATTTAAATAGGATTTCAAACCACATATGAATGTAGCTTGAAACAGATTTGTAAAAATCACATTTCTGTCAGGACCACTATCGTCAAATACGATTGGCAATTGCATACAGTTTGGATTGGCGGTATGGTTCTGTTCTGGGCAAGAACTCCCTGCGCATCCATGCAGCCTAGCATGGATAAGAGCAGGGAGAGCAGCAATAACCCCCCTTGGGGTAAACAGAACAGAACCAACATGAATGTTTTGCAGATATCATTAATTGAAGATTTTAAAGTACAACATAATTCGAGAATTTATTCTGATTCAAGGGGAATCAGAATGCCAAATCCTGACTGACGAGAGGAGGAGCTGGGGATGGAGGAGGGTAATTACCTCCTGAGAAACGTGACAGCTGCTGATAATGCTGAAGGAGCTTATATATGTATGTGATTTGCGTCGTATTCCTATAGGTAGACGTGGATCAACTGAGTGTCAGCTGATGCAAGCTTGACTAACGTGACCTGCCAGAGCTGACGCTACGCTTAATTTCATGTTTTGTCATTCACACTCGCTAAATCTCGGATTTCAATCTGATATGCACAAAAATCAGATTAGGACTCAGTCTGAACAAGGCTGTTCCAATATTCCAAACCTGTTCCAAACCATACATCATTGCCACTCATTAAGATCCTGACAGCAAATCTTAAAACATACTTTAAAAAAAAAAACTAAGCATTTGTTTTGTTTTTTAATTAGGATTACACTAGCACATCTTAGTTGGGGTACTGTTTGTTCTTGGTCTCTTTCTAAAAAATGACTTTTGTTTGTGTGTCTAATGCCGTCAGATTGTTGTACTACATATTTTTG
The DNA here is from genome assembly GCF_963993115.1 of Abramis brama. Taxonomy (NCBI): domain Eukaryota; kingdom Metazoa; phylum Chordata; class Actinopteri; order Cypriniformes; family Leuciscidae; genus Abramis; species Abramis brama. The sequence continues at coordinate 34,459,889 of NC_139966.1, read as the reverse complement.
ATTTGAATAATACCAATTAATTTGAAGAATATATAAAAGACAGTAAAAAACATGAAATACAGTGTTACAAAATCAAATATTAGGAAACGATCGCATCAGTTCTTCAATAAATGTTGAGTAAATTCTCCTATGTTTGTAAAACGTGAGACATATTAAAAATGTTTGTGTTCCTCAAAAGAAAGTCACACAGGTTTAAAATGACATGAGGGTGTGTAAAGTATGTGTGTGGATGTGTGTAAAGTATTGTCTTTTATGGGTGAACTATCCCTTTAAAGGGTTAAATATTTGCAAAAAAAATATATAGTTCTCTATCATATCAAAGTTTAAATGTCCACAATTCAATATTCAAATATTCAATATCAGCTGTAGGTTGCATGCCAATAGGAATACACTATACCAGATCTGTGTGTAATCTGGACTGTCTCCTGCCAAATAACTGTTCACTGAAATAGAAATACAAATAAAGACTAAACATACTGATAGACTAAAATAAAAATTAAAACTATAATTAATTGAAAAACTGAAACTAAACTGACAAACAGACTTGGTAAAATAACTGAAAAGAAATTAAATAATTAAAAAAATAAAAAAAAATAAAAAAAACTAAAACTAAAATAACCTTGATGAAGACAAAAGTTTTTGTACTTTAAACATAAGGCATTTTAACATCTTTAGAGATTAATTTGACTGATCTCTCTCTACCTCTTTCTGTACAGTACCAGCTGCTGTCTCTAACCTCCGAGTGGTGAATATTGGCAACCAGACCACCCTCAGGGTTCTGTGGGATAAAGCCTTTGGTGATGTGGACCGTTACCTTGTCAGTCTGACATTACCTGGTTCAAACTCTATTGAGAAAGCCCTGTCCCCTGATAGTACAGATGTGATGTTTGACAATCTGAGTCCTGGAAAGACCTACCAGGTGTCAGTCAGCACCAGGAGTGGAACACTTTCTAATGAGACATGGATCATGGGAAAAACTGGTTAGTACAAGTTGATGGACAAATCAGTTCAATTTATGCTTTACATTCTCTAAGACACACTTCTTCAATAAAGTGATTTATTAATTCATAAATATCATTACATTTTTGGGGAGGCACACTGCATAGGGGAAGTTGTGGTATATCTTGTGCTGGCTGGCTTTAATTCATGTAATATTTTTCTTCAATATTAGTAAGTTAGTGTAGTGAATGTATTAATTTTGCCAATCCAATCTCAAGTGGGCAACGCTACATACGGGTGTAAACAAGGTCTAAAACATTTTGAGCTTGGCCACTTGACAACTTCCAGAGGTAAATCAAAAAAGCAATTCAATCAGATTGCTTTCATAGTGTAGACACCCATGTGGTTAATGCGGTCAAACAGCCACAAAAGACTACTCTCTGGCCACTTACCTAATACATAATATTGTTGAGACGTGTTGTTAGGAACCGCGCTAAAATGTTCAGCATGGTCAAGCAGCTATAAGAGCAGACTCCTCTTCTTTTTTAGATTGAAAGAACTGAAAAAGCCCTTTCATATACATGCATACAATTTATGAAGGCTCTGCCTTCTTTGACGTGGATATCTTTGTTTCGTTTCTTCAGTTCAGTCTGTCAATGTCGAACACCCTGGAGAGCTGCTTTTACATATTAATCACTTTTACATTCATCATCCCAGCAGCGATGACAGCACTTTATTTTTTAATTTATTTACACCTAAGCAAAGAACAAAAAAGAACTTTGCTGTGAGTATATTGGGCTTGTGTTGTTACAAAATCAGAGTGACCTGCCCATAAGACCTCTCACTGAATCAGGACAGAAGTGGTCGAAAGGGGATAAAACACACAGACTGAAACACAAGGGGCCTATCATACATTCGGTGCGACGCAAGTGTTTTTTGCTAGTTTCAACCCGACACAGTTATCATTTTCATCTGAAACTGAAAACGAGGTGTGTTTAGGCGCATTGTTGGCGCGTTGCTATTTTGTGGCAACTGAAATAGACTGCGCCACTGACCAACAAAAACGTGGTCTAAAGTCAATGGCGCAATATTTTTTTTTTGTTATTTAAAGAGCACGTTAGTAATGTGCGCCTATAGGCCGTTCTACAACGTGCATACACTTTGTCCCATAGATGGTCTGGGACATCTGTTTTCAGCTTGCAAATTCAGCCATGTTAATAGCGAATCCGCCATGGCGCGAGCGCAACTGGCTTTTAAATGGAATGGGAGATGAGACTCTGATTGTTTTTTTGTTGCACGTTACGCCCAAGACACACCCATTACTCATTAAGAGAATAGGGACAACCCTTTTAGACCATGCGCCAGGCGGGCCGACCATTGTTCCCGTCTTTAAACTAGCAAAAGTGGATTCTGACACGCCCTAAGTGGACTTGCGCGTGCGCTTTAGACCATGCGCTTAGATCGTTAAAATAGGGCCCAAGATGTAAATCATGTTTCAAAATGTGTTTCTTATCTACTTATGATCTGGTCGACCAAAACACATCTTAATACAGGGCGTAAACAGGGTCTGAGTGGTGAGCGAACAAAGTCAAATGCAGGAATCTACCACATTTAGAAGACCCCTAAACACTGGTCTTAGAGAAAGCAAAAGCCCTGATCTTAAAATGTAACCTAAAGAGAAGCTCAGCTCTTCAAGCACTCTCAAATGAGAATAAAAAAATCACAACTCCAAACAAACAAAGGGGAAGTGTGTTTCCTCCCCTCTCTTTCTGCCCGACTCTCCAGCCTTCCATTTTAAACAAACAATTTAAACTCATTCCCCTTTCTTTCTTTCTTTCTTTCTTTCTTTCTTTCTTTCTTTCTTTCTTTCTTTCTTTCTTTCTTTCTTTCTTTCTTTCTTTCTTTCACACTGGAGAGTAACAAACTAAGGGTGCGTTTACACGACAACAATGTACTAAAATCGGAACGTTTTTTCCTTTGCGTTTTTCACGTACAGACGACAACGTTGTCAAAATGATCGCTGTTCACACAGATCCACAAAAATGACTAAAAACGCTGTATTAGTCAGCCAGGCCAATAGCTGCCCATGTCCTATTCTGAACACATAATAAGCATGCGCATGACGTCACCATTTTCACAAATTTGCATTTTTGAGACGATAATGGTATCGTTTTCAAAAAGTTGCATTTTCAAGCCCCCAAAACACTATTGTCATGTAAATTAATGCATAAAGAGCAAAAATGCATAAAACAGTGTTGCCCCTAAGGATTTTTTAAAAGCCTCTTGTTAATATAATTAGTACAATTATTTCATTATACAGATTGTATTTTATTATGTTTATTATTATTATAATATAATTATACTAACTATGTATTATATAGTTTGTTGTTAGATTTTATCATTTGCATTGAACATTGTTTTTCCCTATTAGAACCAGGAAAGGTGTCAGATCTGGTGATGGAGAATCTGTCGGATCGTGGCTTGCTAAAGATCACCTGGACACTTCCTCCTGGAGAATGGGAGCACATCCGTGTGGTACTGTCAAATGGAAGTGAAATCCTGGTTAACCAAACTGTGGAAAGAATGGCAAAGGAAATACTCTTGTCAGGGTTACATCTGCAGCCTGGCAGAGTGTACAGCATGGCAGTCAGTGTAGAGAATGGCGGCCTGGCTAATACTGTCTATTACCAGGGGGACATAGGTAACCATTTGTCAATACTCTCAATAACTATAAATGATCTAAAATACAAGCAGGAGAAGACAAATTAAACCTGTTTTAAAATTGCTTACTATTAATTATAATTAATTTTAATATTATATGCATGCCCCTCAAAACACCTGGGGCTGGTTTCACAAAGCTATTTTAGACCGGTCTATAGTGTTAGACAAGTCTAAAATTTGCTCATAGACTAGTCTAATGCAAGTTAGACTGTTTCACAAAAATAAAGACTGACTTAATTTAGACCAAAAAAAATTAGACACCTTACCCCCAGGCTAACTTAGGTCTAAAGGGAGTCGCAAACCGGACGAGAAGCGCAGCGCCGCGCCGCGTCATGGACAACTCGAGGTATCGCACACCGGACCCCATTTTCTCAGTTTATGGCCAGCAATATTGTTATGTTTAAGGACATTATGGAATTAAGATAATGTCTGTACTATGTTAGGTTTGTACTGTACAATTAAACACAAACGTTGCAAACTAAAGTCTGCAGTCTGAACACTTTACCTCCGTTAACTGAATGCGTCCGTTAACTGAATGAATTGAGAATATCACCTGAAAATCCGATAACATCAGCAGTTTTCATCCACGCAGCTGATTTCTGTAAATGAATGTAAAACTAAATGTATATTGCAGGACAGGGTGAAGTCAGTATATACATTAACGACGATTTGAGACAAATATGAGACCAAAATGTAAATGGCGCTCTGTGGCGTGGCAGGATTCTGAACAAGGTCCTGAGCCGTTGCTGGGCGCCGCGGACAGACGCCGCCGGTTTGCACTGCGTTGAGATTTTATGCAACAGGAACTTTTCTGAATGCTGTTGGTGACACAGTGGGTCTCAGCAAAGCTTCTGTGTCACGGGTGGTATACAGGGTATCTTGTACCATGTTTTTGTATCTTTTCTGTACGTCTTTAACGCTCAACGATCGGATTAACGCTGTTAACTGTCGTAGCAATATTTTTCCAAATTAAACATTTCTTCTTGTTACTACATTCTCTGCTAAATTTCCCAAATAAAATGTCCTTGTAACTGTTATACTCCTCCAACAAACACATATTTTCCACTGGGGTAAATTGCACTGAGCGGTTGAATGCGCTTACTCGATCCGCCATGTTTTTTGTTTTGAAAAGTGTCTTATTTTACCCAGAATGCATTGCAGTGTAGTCCTACTTAAGATAGTCAGAGTCTTAAGTGCTTTATGCAACGGTCTGATTTAGATGTCTATCTGAAGTCTGACTATCTACTATATCTAAGCCATAGTCAAAGTCTATATTTGTGAAACCGGCCCCTGAACTCCAGGACTAAGTCTTAAATCCTGTTCACACCAAGACGGTGCAATATTCACATATAATTTGTCTGTTCAGATCAGTGCAAAAGAAATAGCTAATAAATGAAAATGCTCATTTACTCTCTGTCAGAAGGTGGCAATTATAGAAAAACAATATTTGTTTTCTGTCAAAATGATTGAAAGCACTTTGAAATATCCATAGTTTTAGTTAAATCTCGGAGCCTTTTTGATGAACGCAGCACATATTTATTACTGCAGTAATGTTTAACATGTCAGCAATATTGCTGCGGAAAGATTCATCTGAGCTTTTGGGGTTATTCATGGTCTATTGAAAGTAATTTGTTAATACTTTTACACTTAACTTTCCTTTACACGTAACTGAGCATTTTGTTCTGTCACGTGAACTCATCACATAAAATAAACAAATTTTTGCAAGTTTTAGGTAAAAATGTATAAACTTTTGGCAGTCTGAAAAGTTTTTTAAAGAGATGTTAAAAGAATATTCTGGGTTCAGTAGTTAAGTGCAGTCAACAGAATTTGTGGCATTATAAAAACAAACCAAAAAAAACAACAACAGAAATCTGGGTTACTGCGAAGTACTCACAAAAAAAAAAAAAAAGAAAGAAAAAAGTACAATTTAATGGGGGCCAAGTGTTAAAAATTCTAATGTAAACAAGTATGATTTTTGTGTGAAAACATCACTCACTAACCTTTTCTGGGTAAATTGATATCCTATTTTACAATGGACCCTCTTCACATTTTCTGGTTTGTCAGAAGCGGAAGTCGTCATAGTTGGGTAAACTTTATAGTGGTGAACTATAGCAAATATAATTTGCTCCAATAGCAAAAAAAAAAATCCATGATGTTTCCACGACTTTCCAAAAGAGGGAAAAAATATAGAGAGATTGATTGCAGCAGTCAGAAGACAGAGGGATGTCAAGTTTTCCATCACTCCCTCAGCCGTTTTATTAGAAATACCCTCGCAGCAGCGTTAGTTTGTAATTTACTGCCAAAGTAATATAGCACAAAGTATAGCATTATAAATCTTTTTTATTATTATTATTAAAATATGAAAAACTTTACTATATTTGCGATGTTGATTACTGTGGAAACGCATCATCACAGTCCTTGAAAAAGGTCCATGACAACGTGGCAAGGTAAACCCTAAAACACCTGTAATCGATTTAATGGAAGAATACATTTAAGTGGTTTTATAACATTATAATCTTAACTGCTTTATTGCAAATTCTTAAAAACTGCCCCATGCACCTCCTGCAACCTCAATTTTTGAAATTTTGAAAATAATACTGCCTGAAAGAAATTTAGTGTGGTTGTGTGCTATTCCTAACATAGCTTTATTTCCAATTGTATTTTGGGTTATGTAACATCTTTCTTTTGTTGTTGGTCTTTTTCTTTTCAGGTCTTCCACCAGTATCTGAACTGCACATCCGTCACTCAGATGAGACCTCCCTAAGCGCTCTGTGGACTCATGCCTCTGGCTCATCATCCCGTAATGGCTACGTCATTCAGCTTTTCCAAAGCAACACGTCTACAGTTATTCAGACACGCAACTTGAGCCGTGACATGAGAGAGTGCACCTTTAATGTCCTCACGCCTGGTCGCCTGTACGACATTACTGTAACCACCATCACACAGAACATCCATAGTTCTGCTACACTAAAGGGAAGAACATGTAAGGTTATTTTGCCATTTTCGAAGAAAGATTACTCGTTTAATACTAGAAGTGATAACCGTGTTTACTTTCTGAAGGTCTAGGTTATGTCTGATGAAACTGACGATTTTCAATTTTTTCTTCTTTGGACAAATTGTGACAGATGTTAAGACATTTTCCAGGTTTTCTTGCCTGTACAAAAAAAAAATCTAAATGCATTATGAACAAACATCAATTGAAAAACTTGAAAATTGAAAACAAAAATATTCAATTTCAACGCATTAACAAATGTTAACAAACAGAACAGTGTTTTTATATTATTATAGGAAATGTTATATTTACAGAATCTAATTGTAATCAAATTGTGTGTTCTCAGTGCCTTTAAAGGTGAATCACCTGAAACTAAGTAACAAGGGAAATACAGACAGTTTGAATGCAAACTGGGAGAAACCACATGGGGATCTGGATTTCTACCACTTGCTGCTGTTACGGGTCGAACAGACGGTGCACAACGTTTCTGTTTCAGCAAACACAACCTCCACCCTGCTCCCATTCCTCAGACCCGGTGCTTTACACAAGTTAATGGTTACCACTGTCAGCGGATCACAGACCTCCAAACTAGCCGAGGCTGAATGCCGTACAGGTACAATTCCGTGTGAAAGTATGTAAAAACCAGTTAAAAACCTGGTTGAAATAAACATTACTCAAAATAATGCAAGTGTTTAAAAGTGTACAAAAACAAGGTTCACACTTTCCATTGTTAAAATGCACTCCATAAATTATAATGCATTCTCTTGTTGAGCTGGACTGTTGATGCGTTTTTTTCATTAGTTGTTTATTATTAAAAAAAAAAGATTACCACATTATATATTGTAATCCTTTTTTATGTATTAACCCATATAACAAAAACATATATTTTAATATTTTGTTTATATGAGTTATTTCAGAATATGCAAAATATGTATTATGTAAAATAAATTGCTAATGTAGATTTTAAAATGGATTTATGTATACATATATTTTTGATACATTTTATTTACTTATATTTCCTCATTTATTTTTTGACCATCTTTTTTCCACTAACTATTTTCCCACATTATAATCACAACACCATCTCCGCCAAAACTATTCACAGTTAAATACAAAGGGGATTTGTGGAATTTCAGGAAGCTCTGCATAAAAGCAGCAGATCATTTTAAACACATCCTGCTGGGCTCAGATGCTCTTTCTATTTTCAGCCAGTGTTTAATGAACTCTTGTGAAGTGACCCAAACAATGGAAGACAGTTGGACAATCTACTGCAGCTAGACACAATACATATCACACAAAAAAATTCTGTAAAAACATTTCAGTTTATTCAACATGTAATTGCACACATGCACACTCGCATTTGGAATGTTCTGAGTTGGATTTGAAAGTTTCCTGTGCATATAGATTTTGATTTTACTCTGAGATATCTACCTGCATTTCTGTTTATGGAAGTTTCAAGTTTGAAGTATGGATTGAAGTTCATGTTGACTGTTTATTGAAAAGATTGTTCTGAGAAACCTATCACTGGCTTTGATTAGATCGATCCAAGCCTTTGTTATTTAAGTTTGCTGAAGACTGTTTTAATACTTACCTGTTTACTCACCTCAATCTACTTGGGCCCTATCATACACCCGGCGCAATGTGGCACCGGGTGTGACGCAAGTGTTTTTTTTGCTAGTTTCATCCCGACACAGTTATCCTTTTCATGTCCTGCGCCACGTGGTTTAAATAGCAAATGCTTTGTGCATCCTTTGTGCGCCCATAGGCGTGATGGTCTGAAAACCAGGTGTGTTCAGGCGCATTGTTGGCGCGTTGCTAATTTGAGGTAACTGAAATAGACTGCACCATTGACCAACAAAAACCTGGTCTAAAGTCACTGGTGCAGTATTTTTTGTTTTTTTTGTTGTTATTTAAAGGGCACATTAGTAATGTATTTGGCTACTCTTTATTACACACACAGGGGCCAAATATTAAAAATAAAAGGATTACAATGTACAAGATTATTATTGTGTACACAAAGATATGGTGGAATCCGGCTTGTCCCGTAGATGGTCTAACTCACACGAGGAGATTAGTTTCCTCTCTGGAGAAGTGTTCAGTCTTTCCCCTTGCAAATTCCACCATGTAAATAGCGAATCTGCCATGGCCTGAACACAACTGGCTTTTACAGGGAATGGGAGATGAGACTCTGATTGGTTTATTGCACGTTACGCCCAAAAGACATTTAAAAAAAAAATGAAAAAAAATGTTCCCCTCATTAAACTAGCAAAAATGGACTCGGACACACCCTAAGTGCACTTGCGCCGTGCGCTTAGATTGTTAAAATAGGGCCCCTTGCCTGTTTCTTCAGTTTTTTGTTAAATGAACTCCCACACCTTGGGTTATCGCATTTCCCATGTGTTATGATATACGGCATATACAGACAAGGCGATACAAGCGTTGCTCCGTTTCTGTTCTTTTTCTGAACTGCACAACAGCTAACACAACATGGATGCACTCTGTGTATCGACTCACTCTGTCTACATTATTTACCTTACTAGCCATGCATGTCACAAACAGGTATAAGTCGTTTTATATATTACTATAAATATCCGAAGCTTTCATTACCCCATGTTTGTGTGTCGTAATGTGTCATTTCCAAGCTTGATCAACAGGGCCAGCTATGACTATAAGTTTATTTCTCTAAAAGTATAACACTCTGACTATAGGACGCTCAAACAAAACATTGATTTGCTTGTTTGAAAAATAAATAAAATAAGTCATGAGAAGCATTTTAAAGTACAGTGAGCACCATTATTCGGCTAACCTATTGATCTCGTATATATTTATTATCTCTCTGTGGTTTTCAGTGCCTGCTGCGGTTTCTGACATCACCGTCACTAACAGTGGTCCAGACTTTCTGAATGTGTCATGGAAGGCAGCAGAAGGAGATGTGGACAATTACATGGTGGTGCTGAAGGACCAGGAGATCGTACACACACACACTGCATCTAAAGCAACCACAGAGTGTGTATTCAGAAGCCTGGTTTCCGGCCGACTGTACACCATCTCCATCACCACACACAGCGGCAGTTACAGGAACCAGACGTTTATACAGGAGAGGACACGTAAGAAATAATATTAGCTCTGTTTATTATCATAGTTATCAGTTATCAATTATATTTCCCTTAAATCTGCATGACCAAATCATCAATCATAAATTAAAAAGTTGAAAATGTATAATCATTTCCCCCACTCTGCAATATTAACTTTACGCTAATGAGAACTAAAAGGACATTAATTGTCTTTCCAAGTAGTTTATTTGATAAGTTTAGGCCCGGTTTCACAGACAGGGCTTAGATTAAGCCAGGATTAGGCCTTAGTTCAATTAGGACATTTAAGTATTTTTTTTATAAATCTGCAGAGACAAAAAAACATCACTGGTGTGCATCTTGAGATAAAACAATGGCACTGACACATTTTAAGATTTGTGACCCTGGACCACAAAACCAATCATAAGGGAGATTTTATATGTCATATAAATCATATATGAATAAATAAGCTTTCCATTGATGTATGGTTTGTTATGATATGACAATATTTGACCGAGATACAACTATTTGAAATGTGGAATCTGAGGGTGCAAAAAAATCGAAATATTGAGAAAATCGCCTTTAAATTTGTCCAAATTAAGTCCTCGATGTTGCTGCATCCGCTCACAAAAATAAATAGTATATATTTACATTAGGAAATTTACAAAATATCTTCATGGAACATGATCTTTACTTAATATCCTAATGATTTTTGGTATAAAATAAAAATCGATAATTTTGACCCATAAAATGTATTGTTGGCTACTGCCACAAATATACCTGTGCGACTTATGACTGGTTATGTCAGTGGAAGTTGCTGGAAACATGCATTTTAGTCTGGGACTAGCTTAAGCCTTGTCTGTGAAATCGGGGGTTAATATTAAACTTTATTAAGAACACACACGGTAAAAAAACACAAACAATAAAACAGATGAACACCAAAAAAACTAAATCAAACAGTGTCCACAATATCACATATTTGCATAGGCTAAATCACCAATGGTTCCACATACTGGAGAAGAACCTGACTGAACATAGTGCCGGGTTCATCAGTGTTGAAATTATTTTGCAGAGTCTGATAAACTGCACATACATCTGTACATGATATATCGCAGCACAGCAGAACCGATATATATGGCACCTTCAGCAACAGCCTCATTCCATCATTATATGCTACACTGAGTTTCCGCATGCTGCTCTGCTCTGCTCTGTAATGCGGCCACAAATGGGCAGAATACATAGGGGTTACAATATGAGCTAAGAAGTGCAGTCTTCACAGATCCTGAGCACATACTAAATTTTCGGATCAGCATATTAGCTTGTGCATACATCATACGACACAGTCTGTAAATGTCCCTATCATCAGACAGGTCATCAGTTATTGTCACACGTAGCTGCAGTAAATTAGCTCACGAAGACAAATGGCTCAAAAGGAAAAAATCATTAATATAATCCACAGAATAACTCAATCAACAACTATGGCAACTGATAAGGCAAGGAAAGACTGTCACACAGAAAACAATGAGGACTGAACCAAAACTCAAAAGTAAACTAAACAGTGCATAACCCTGACAGTTATATAATGTCCTAAGTATTTGGCCTCATCACATACTTTGAGAACAATACCAGACAGAGAGAAGTCAGGAAATGACGGTTCCTGCCTTCCCTACTCCTAACAATCATAATATTACTCTTCTTTGCATTGTATTTACTTTTTTTTTTTTTTACTGTTTTAATGAACAACTTTAATGTTAATCAGAGAATGCTATTGCAGATTTATCCACAAAATGAGCGTACTCGAATAAGAAGTGAGGGTAACACTTTATTTTACAGTGTCCTTTTTACATATGTTACATGTACTTACCATAGTAATAACAGTAAATTATGCATAATTACATGCAACTAACCCTCAACCAAATCCTAATCCTACACTAACCCTATAGTAAGTACATGTAGTTAATATTACTCAGTACTTAAATATATAATTACACTGTAACAATGACACCTTAAAATAAAGTGTAACCGAACTGAGTAATATTAATTAACTACATGTACTTGCTATATAGTTACGGTCAGGGTTTCGTTTAGGGTTACTTACTTGTAATTATGCATAATTTACTGTTATTACTATAGTAAGTACATGTAGTAATGTGTAAACGTCCCCTTAAAATAAAGTGTTACCCATTTAATTACCAGAAATGAACATTAAACATTAAAGATGTCATGTGTCGTTTTTTTTATGGTATTAATATTTTTGAAAATATGAAAATAATGAAATGGCATTATTCCTCTTTCAGAGCCATCGACGGTCCAGAACCCCACTGCCATCCACTCAGCCAGAGATGACTTTCTGAAGGTTTACTGGAATCATGCCTCTGGGGATTATGACTATTATGAAGTGGCGATCGAGTTTAACAGCACACGTCTTCAAAATCAGAAGCTCAATAAGACACAAAGTGAGTGTCTGTTCAGTGATTTGGTTCCAGGACGTCTCTACACCGTGACCATCAGCACTTGGAGTGGGCAGTACAACTCAACAATCTCTATACATGGCCGAACATGTGAGTGACTGTTTGTTTTAGAATCTCTTTTCCCTATTATAAGGGAACAAGCATTGATGTTTTTGCAAACTCTCATTAAAAATCAATAATATCACAGTGGATTGCAACCATCAGTTTGAAGCTCAAAAAAGTGCATTCATCCATCATAAACGAACTCCACATGGCTCCGGGGGGTTAATAAATGCCTTCTTTTAGGGGGTTAAAAGCAAAGCCATGAGTTCTAGCTTCCGGCCAAATGAACATACGCAGTCTACTTGCGTCTAAATCGCAACTTACGCAACTTATGACGTCAGAAGTAGCGTAGAGCATCATGGCATAGCGTAAATTACAGCAGTACGTCGCATTACTCGCATAAGTTGCGCTTTAGACTTAAGTTGTATCCGAATGTTTGTTTGGCCGGAAGCTAGTTATTTTACTTTACCCGAGAACTAATGGTTCCCCTAGGAACATTTTCCTGGTTGCATTTGCACCGCCGGTAGGAACTCTGAAGTGACGTAAGCCGCGTTTGTTGTTCTGACTTTTATTTTGAAGGCGCTGAGAACACCAGAGCACACAGAGCTCACTTTCTCTGTTCACTAGTTTACGATCTGTCTAACAGTCCTGTCTAATATGTTATTAGATAGAACTGTTAAACATAATTACACAGTATATGACAAGTTATAAGCGTATGCCGTGTGGTTGATGTCCAGTGTTGCTAGCTGAGCAGAAATACATAATCATGTTTCTCTTGGTTCCCTCAAAGTTGTGTTGGATTTTCTCTTTAGCGTAAAGGTTAAGAGGCCAATCTATCACTGTTTTCCAGGTTCGTAGAGTTAGTTTCTGGAGTAAATATATAGGCTATAATGGTTGTGTTTACACAGGCTTTTTTTTAAAAAGGCGGGTGCTGGTGTTTCACGTGCGTTCGGCCAATCAGCGTTCACTAACGTCACGGATAGTTCCTATAGTGTTTAGACCCTACTCTGAAGTAGGAGCTAAATTAGTTCCTCAAAAAGGAGTTCTTAGAACTAAAATTGTTCCTAGTTCCTGCGGTGGGAACACGCAAAAATCCGGGTACTTCTACCAAAAGTTTTAGGAACTATGAAAAGGTTCCTCTGGTGCCAAAGCCCCTAAAGAGTCAATGTGAAATTTGAAAGGCGAGCTAAAAAAAACGACATTCTTATTACATCATTCAGGCATGTTGTTAAAAATAAACTTCAGTCATGCATTTCTAATAGTTTTGGAAGGATATGCACAGTTTTCAGAGATGCAGTTTGTCTACATGAGTTAAGAAGAACACACCTCCTAAATTAACATACACATGTCAGGGGTGTGTGGAGCAAAATCGTTACATCACGAATGGGGTGATTTAAAATCCTTGCCTTATAAAGGGTGGAAAACAAAAACTCATATTTTAAACTGGGGAGTTACCTTTGAAGTTGAGAAAATTAAACTTGCAGTATGATTTTATTGTGACACATTTTGATTTTCCATTTTATGTCCCTTATAAATGACATTGTTTTTCACTTTCTAGTATGAGAAAAGATGTAATCAGTGGACCACAATAAAATTAATCTTATTTCACTCTTGTGTTCTTCAGTCCCGGGTGCTGTGGGTAATTTGTCCCTGACGGAGTGTGGTAGCAGTTTTTTGAGGGTGAAATGGACATATGCTCCAGGAGATGTTGATAATTATGAGGTTCAGATTATCTTCAATGACACGCAGGTGTCACCAGCTGTGAATCTAAACAGCACAGTTAGGGAACACCTGTTCTCTACGCTCACACCAGGCCGGCTCTACAAGATGGTGCTGTCTACTCACAGCGGGTCATACCAGCGTGCCGAGATCCTTGAGGGCCGCACAGGTACTGCAAGATTTTTATTGATCATGTACAACTGCTTGAACGTAATCTCTCCAAAATCAAAAGAATAAAGAAAATTAAGAATATTTGTTTTGAATTTGCATTGTGATATAATTGTCATGGATTCAAGTATACTCATGGTAGTATTTGTTGCACTGCCTTAAATGTATGTATTTGTTTCTATAATACAGTAATAATGTGGGTGTAACAGTGAAGGCACATGTTTTCGTTGTTGTTTATTTTATTTTATAATTCTTATAAAGAATAAGAATTGTCCATTTTTATTTCATTGTGACTTTAAATGTCCTATTACCTTTGAAGTGTGAAACATTACTTTTGATTATTTTTTTAGTTAAACTTTCTTTATAAAGAATATTATTTTGATGAAATGATTTTGTTTGACTTAAAGGTGGAGCAAAAAAAGAATCTGGACATATTTTTGTGAGATTCAGCGTTAAATATAATACGTTTTATTATGATGATAAATATTATAGCATTGCATTAAGCAGTGGTTTAATATGTAATTTTTTCACATAATTGAAAAACAATTCATTTGTAATCAATTTGACCAGAAGAATCACAGATTTTACACATTATATACTCTCAACTAGGTGTTGAGCCTGATAGGATTTGAGTCAAGATGCATCATTATCATCATCACCACAGTTGTATATCCTTTGTGTAACAGCTGAATTGTTTTTGTTTTTTTGCCATCGTACATGTACCACCCAGTGCCCAGTCAGGTTCAGAGTGTCCGTCTGAGCGCTGGCACCGTAGACAGCAGTCTCAGAGCCTCTTGGTCTTCTGGTGATGGAGACATGGACTTCTACTCAGTGTCTCTGTTTCAGGAGACACATGTCAAGGACACCAAACAAGTACCTAAACACATCACACAGACAGAATTTTACAACCTAGAACCTGGTCAACTTTATTCGGTTACTGTGCAGTCTGTCAGTGGAACTCAGACGAACAACAGCACAACTACTGGCAGAACCGGTGAGAAACACACATATTAATGGTGGTTTACATGTCAGGACAAGAACTTCTAGTGGAAAGACAACACTTCATGAATTTGATTCATTAAATGATATTGTCAAGTGCTTGAAACCAGAAACTACAGTCTAATGTGTGTGTGTGTGTGTGTTTCAGACCCCTCCGCAGTCATCGGCCTGCGGGCAGATAATGAACTCAGCACACACAGTCTGTTGGTGAGCTGGACGGCAGCTGTGGGTATTTATGATGGATACAGTCTCCAGTTACTTGATGACAGTGAGGGAGTGATTGCCAATGCCTCTGTGCCCAACGCCAACAACAGCTACCTGTTTAAGAATTTAACGCCAGGAAGGTGGTACAAAGCACACGTTCAGACAATCAGTGGCACTGCCAAAAGCAAGGACGTCACCACTAAGGGACAAACACGTAAGGCACCTTTTGTGTGTTTAAAGTAACATAATATAAAAATGTACTTTTACTATTTTTATTCGCTTTAGTAGTATTTTCACAAGTGGTAGTAATAATTTCACTCTTAGTAAGTTATGCAAATGAAAAGTTAAATAGTATTATGAAAGGTAGCTACTGCAAATTAAAATGTTGAATAGATGAAACACTTATTATCTGTAGTAAAAAAGGATAATTGAAAACATGCTGAAATATTTGATAAGTGTTTTTTTAATGTTGTGATATTAGTACTAAGTTTCAAAAATTTACCACTTGCTTGTGAAAACAGTACAGAAGCAATTTAAATATATATATATATATATATATATATATATATATATATATATATATATATATATATATATATATACTGTATATGTATATATTCCTGGTCCTATTGTGCGTATTTTATCACTGCACATGGTTTTTATCCATAATAATTTTGTGTTGCATTGTAAGATGATATGTCTTTGCAATGTGAAAATGTAATAGGCCTAACTTGAACCAAGTTAATTCCACAGACCAAACCCTAGCATTTGAAGCACCGATATTACAATTGTTAGGGCCAGATTTACTAACAAGCTTGAGCCAGATCTTTTGGCGTAAAAAAAAAAAAAAAAAATGTCAGGATTTACTAAAGACACACAGTGGAAAAATAGCACTAAAAATGCGTGGACAGAGTTATTTTTGCGACTGGCCTTATTGCAAATGTATCTGTTGAAGTTTCCCTTTCAGATACAAAATTTGTGGGAGGAGAGTATTTAAATGAGCCACGCAAGGTGATTTACTAAGGTTTGCGCTAGTCAGTTTACTTGTATTTGCACCAGTATTTAACGCCCTAAAAGAGCATGTCTTAAAGTTTGTGTTGGTTATTATGGAAATGAATGGCCGATATGAAAATATATATTTTTTCATTTTGTGTACTGTAACAAATTGCTGTAAAATTTACAGCAACCTACTGGCAATTTTGGTTGCCAGGAAGCCTGTAAAATGTAAATAAATAAAAAAGTAAATCATAAACTACAATTATACTGTACAATTATACAGCACACCTGTAAAAACAGCAAAACAAGAGCAGCTGTGAATCTCATTCATAGATATAGAGATAACTCATTTCATTTGAGGAAACCTATTTGTTAAATTGCCATTAAATATTTATACTGTGAGCTATTTCATTTGAGTTCACTAAGAAAAATACTTAAATTAATTCACTAGAAACATCAATTTAACTAAATCCTACTAGTTAACAACAGCACACATGAATGAGTTGAAGAACTTAACCAAAAGTTCATCAATGCATCAGCAACTACACAGTCACTGCCTTTAAATAAAGCAACATGCAGTATAACATCAGTGTTTTGCTGCTCATCCTGGACTGAAGCACAGGCTCTACTCTCCAGCACAATGGTGACCCACAAAATTCAACAGAAACCCTTTAAATCCCAACAGAACATTAAACATTAACAGATCTTCATTATATCATTATGTGCAAAACCACATGCATGAGACGAAAAACTAAAGTATAAAAACACAGTATAAATATGAAATGGCAATTGACCAATTTAAGATAATCGGTTTGCTCAAATGAAATGAGTTTACACAGGTTTTAATTCATACTGTAAAGATTACAGTAAAGAACTGTAAATTCACAGCTGCTCTTGTTTTGCTGCTTTTACAGGTGTGCTGCATTTTTACAGTTTAATTGTAGTTGATGATATACGGTAATCTTGTAAAATTTACAGGCTTACTGACAACCAAAATTGCCAGTAAGTTGCTGTAAATTTCACAGTATTTTTTTTAAAGTGTTCATAAAAAAAACAGTAAAATAATTTTTAAATCCTAGAAACAATTATATAAACTGAAGTGTATTGAAATGCATTATGTGTTTTTAAAGATTACTTTTAACTGAGTGTTACATGACAGCAAAGGTAATATAAATGTAACTAAATTAAAAACGAGCATGCACAATTGATAATAATATACACATACACACACGTATATAAATACAAACTAACACAGAAAAAAAGAGATTCCAAGTCTTTACCGATCAATGATGACAAGACAGTTTACAAAACGTGTTCTCCAAATCTCCTCAGTTCCAGCAGCAGTGACCGGACTACACATATGTTCCAACACAAGCAGCGAGCTTTCATTCTGCTGGGCTGCAGCAGAGGGCCGAGTGGACGGGTATGATCTTGATCTGTATGATCAGGACAGGACCCTACAGTCTCACAGGAAACTGGGAAAAGATGCTCTGAACTGTTCCTTCACACACCTGTTGCCAGGAATGCTGTATAAAATGATGATCCTCAGCAGGAGTGGGAAGCTGAGCAGTCAGTCATCTATATGGGCACGTACAGGTGAATACTGAAGCTCTTCTCAATATTAATGAATTATGAATGATTCCTAGTTAAAATGCTTCACAGCATTTTCCTGCTCTCCCCAAAAAACACTCTGTCACTCTTCATAGGTGTCAGAAACTTTATTAAGAATCAATACTTGCCCCATGAATTTGATTTTTTAGGGACTTTTTTTTACCTTCATTATAGCACAAGTTTAGCACTTCAGTCAGTAGTTATAACCCCATAAGTGGATCAAATATATTATTAGACTATTACAAGAACTAAAATTAGAACTAAAATATATTTCTTTAACAAAAGTAAAACTTAATACCTATAGGAGCTTGCAAAAGAATAAAAAAACCCTTAAAAACTGTAACTGTGTGCTAACATATGTATGAAAATGCCTCAGGTTACACATGTAACCCTGTTCCCTGAGAGGAGAACAAGACGCCGCGTCATGACATTGATGCCACTGCAGGAGCCGATGTCTGAAGTATGTGTCTAAACGCGCCAATCTGATTGGCCAAATGAATGGATGTCATGACACAACATAGTGCATAACCAAGTCCATAAATAGACACCAGAAACATGTGTCGACAGATTTAATTGTCTGAAACTTACCACCAGAAGATATTAATTCTGCTATGTGGAAACTGAACAATTCATGTAGATTAAATCCTTAAATTAGAAGAAATCAATCGTCATCGTCAACCTTGACACGGCTCTCATTCGCCTCATCGAGGCTTTCTCATTGGCCAGTAAAGTTGTATTGTTCAGCCAATTTCAGTGAGCTACTGCTATTGAAGCATCCACGCGGGCTCCAAACATCGGTTCAAATTAGTGTAAAGAATCCCCACCAAACTTAATCCACCAGATAGGCTTTTGCATTAACCTCTGACTCACATACTGAATGGTAAGCAATACCTTGATGAATTTGAAGTAGTAAGTTTGCCTGTGTCTTCACTAGGCCATGCTTTTCCAAATACAGCTCCCGCAGGAGCAACTCCTGTCCAACACTGCTGCTGCAGTTCCCATTTACGACTCCACATGGTTTAACTCCACATTAAACCGCAGATATAGTCCATTTTCAGCTCAGACAGAAGCAATTCCTGAGCGTCACTATCGCAGTATTGACTCCTGTTCACGACTCCAAGTCGATAAGCACAACAGCAAGACGTGTCAAACATTAAAATAAATAAACAAATACAATAATCACCATAGCTCCCCTGGCGTTTCATGCAAATGACATACAACAGCAGTGTCTATTCTCAGCTATTTATTGTGAACACATCACTAGGTAATGCTTTCTAAAAGTAGCTCCCGCAGGAGCAACTCCGGAGCAGTGCCCGCTCTCGACTCCACATTTGGACATAACTGGGAGATGTGGTCCACCTTCAGCTCAGGCAGGAGAAACTCCCGAGTGTCACTGCCGCAGTAGTGTCTCTCGCTCATTACTCCAAGTTGATAAATGCAACAGCAAGAAATGTCCAAGAGTAAAGGACCTGAAATTCTCCTACAGCTCCCCAGGAGCATCCCCCAAGCCACAGCGACAACAGTGCCCAGTCCAGCTTCTGTTGTCCCTTCCCACATATCTTTGTCGTTTATTCTCTTTACTCCTTTTTTTGAGGGAGTTCTATCGTACTAAAACTGAATCTTCAATTGGAACTACTGCCACCAGTTTTGACCGTGTCTTTTCCAGCTTGCTGTCCTAAATCTAATTTGCACTTTTATATCTAAGCTCGAGTTGAAGCTGCTTCCTCGAGCCCCTCCACTGCAGACAGCAAGCTAAATACGCTTAACCTTATTAGTTTAAAGATTATATGGGCAAAGGAACTCGTGAAGTGAAGTTCACAACGTAATTTCAAGAGGAGTGAACCCATCTAATCTTTCAATTAACTGCCGGAACATATAAGCAGCCGCTCAACTTGCTCTGGCATCAGCTGTTTTGGCATTCCTCCACCTCCCCAACTCCACCAACATAATTTAGGCATCATGCTACCATACTCATCATCCAAGCATTAGTAGTCCTACTGGGGGATATATCTAAGCTCGAGTTGAAGCTGCTTCCTCGAACCCCTCCACTGCAGACAGCAAGCCAAATACACTTAAACTTATTCGCTTAAAGATTATACAGGCAAAGGAAATTGTAAAATTGATAATCTTTGCCCCTGAAAGCAAATCTGAGAAAAAAACTTCCTGTGTTCTGGCAAGATCTCGATGTGAAAGTAGGGGTCATCATCGCATATAGATAGATCATCACAAACCAATCCTCAGATTGTTTTTGTGACACTGTGAGCTTGAGAGTGAGCATCTTGAATGTCAGTGTTGGAAAGCTAAAGCTTGTTGAGGTGGAGATGAAGGAGACAGGCGATAGAGACTGTGCAGCGCACGTCATTTATTCAGACACTTCAAAAACAAAAATATATCACGAGTGCTTTTCAGCTGAAATTCAAACATGGAGGGGGTGCTCTCATGGACCGGGGCCCAAAGGAGTCATGACTGCTATTTTTGGCTGCTAGTGGAGAAGAATTACCTCAGGTTAGTCCTCCCCTTAGTCTGTACGGGTCTCCCAGCCACTTTCTTTACGTGGGGGAGCTCAAAAAGCCACTCTCTCCTTTTGCTCCTATGTTTTATCTTTCCTGAAGCTGGGCCCCGCTCAAGCACAGCTGGAGGAGGGATTATCTTCCCGGTGAGGGATTATCTTTCTGAACACCACAAATTAACATTTTGCCTCCTGATACCTAGCAACGACCATATTTACAGTGTCGACAAACAGGCCTCTTTCTGGTCCAAAGAATTTGCAGAGCGAACTTCAAGATCAAGAACGGGGTCCTCTGAGTCAGCAGAAAGAGCCAGAGATAGGGGAAATATCCATCTCAAAATCTCCTTCTACATCCCTCGAGAAGAGAGCCAAGCGGGATCAGACCTTGCGAACTTTGAATCTCTCGCAATGCTGACAGAGGGCTGACCTAGCATGCTCCTCTTCCATATACATCACACATTGGGTGAAAGTTTTCATGTGTAATATAATGAGGACAGGGAGTCACACACATCCTAAATCTCGACCCTGACATGATGGCAGCATTTCTGGCATCTATTTATGGACTTTGTGATGCACTATGCTGTGTTGTGACATCCATTCGTTTGGCCAATCAGATTGGCGCGTTTAGACAGGCATTCCTATAGTGTCAACATCACGGCTTCAAGTTCCACTCGAAAGGGAACTTATTTTTCAGTTACAAACAAACTAAAATCTAAATCCACACTAAACTAAACTAACTAAAACTAAAATGAAATTCAAAATAATTTTTTTTAATCTACCAATTTACAAAACTGGAACAGGCCTTTGTTTAAATTTTTGTTTAAGCTTATTTGTTTGTTTCCCCAGCTCCTGCCTCAGTCATAGACGTGCATGTTGAGAATCAGGGTCAAATGGACACTCTTCTTCTGAGCTGGACACGTGGCCCTGGAGCACTTACTGGATATTCAGTCTCTGTAGATGGCTTTGAGCAGCATTTGGGTCCAGAGAGCACTCAGGTGGTCTTCCACGGACTAGTGGCTGGTCGGCTTTATCCTGCTACGATTCAGACCTGGAGTGAAAATCTGACCAACACTACGACTGCAGTAGGGCGCACAGGTCAGTGCTGCTGCAAGTCAGAAAGCCCCAAATTAACGTTTCACATTATCACTTATCTAATGCAATAGTGATGGGCCAATTTCATTTAGATTTTTTAAATATTACTTATTTAAAAGAGTAAATCTTCTGTGCTGAAAATCCTCTTCTCTTCTCCACCGCACCTCTCCTTTTATTAGTGAATAATTACTTAAACTTGGATTTAATCCTCCCTTAAAGACTTGAAATATAGTGGCCAAATCATATTAGAATAGAAGTGAATCATCATAGTGATTATTTCATATTAATGAAACTTTAATGACACTTTTATCACATAATCATGCTTATACTGATTTGTGACCTTTTTGGAGCTCAGCAACACTTAGCTTTCATCAAATAAAGCAGCTTGGATATTTTGCTAAAACCAAAGTACAAGCAATGCACAACAGGTTTGAAAGCTAAATTACTCCTATTATATCAAAACAGTTCCTGCACCTCCATCATCAATGTCCGTCAGCAGCTCTACCAGCTCAGTGGAGATAAAGTGGCATGCCCCATATACAGGAGACTATGATGATTTTGAAGTGACGTGGTTTCCTCAGGACACACTTCAGGTTTCTGGCAATCATTCCACTCAGCGTATCCTGGAAGGACTTCATCCAGGCCGGCTCTATAATATCAGCCTTCGGACTGTCAGTGGGATGACAGACAGTCCTGTGACCTACAGCAGTCCTGTTTACCACACTGTGAGATCCCGTGAGTGTTTATCCAGTTTAATATCATACAGTATTTAAACAAAAAACAAACAATTTTTTTTTAAAGTTAAGCATGTGATTAACCTGATGAAAGAAAACTGTGGGTTTTGTTTTGCATATGGCTCTTTGATTTCAGAATTTTTTGGAAAATTACTTTCCAAAAAAGACTGTATTGATGTACCCAACAAGAGTAACCGAATGAAGCCGAGAATAAATCTTAATGAGTGTTTTTGGTGAACAGAATCAAGTGTCGAGTCACTGGGATGAACCAATCCCATCCCAGCTGTTCTGAAATGTGTAGTAGTTTGGTAAATAAATGTAATGAACACAGTTGATTTTAAGCACTGAAAAATAATCTGTTCTTTCTGGGATCGACTTCCAGCCCTAGTATATGGGTCATAGAGCTCAGAAGGTTCGAGTGTTCATTAAAAAAAGGGTATAAAATTTGAACAGAAAAGTGTGGGTGAGTTCTGGATTGTGCATTGAGGTTTTAGATACACAAACATGGCTTGCAAAGAAATTTACATTTAGCATGTAGCTACATTTACATTTAGCAGACACTTTTATCCAAAGCGGCTTATAAAAGAGGACCTAAATCATTTAGTAAAAAAAGCCAACAATATTTGTGATTAAGTGCTTGCAGAAGAGGTGCGTTTTCAGATACTTCTTAAGTTCTTAAGGTCTCAGCAGTTTGGGTGGAGGAGCTGAGAGGGTGAAGGTTTTTGAGAGTGAATCTGTGAATATTTGCTAACAAACTCAAATACAGTATTAAACTTTGTAAATTGCTTTAGATATGTCAAGAGATTAATAAGAGATTTCTTGTTCTCTACAGCTCCACATTCAGCTCCGAGCTTCCACTGTTTCCCCTTAAGCTCCACCTCTGTCTCCTGTTCCTGGATACCTCCAGAGTCCGATTTTGACTCTTATGTTGTGGAATGCCGCAAACAGGGCTCCAGGACACCAGTGTACTCTTACACACTGGGACACAACGCTCTTTCGCAGCATTTTGACAGGCTGGAACCCTTCAGAAACTACACCCTTTACATCACAGTGATGTCTGGAGATAAGCAGAGTTCAACCACAAAAAACAACGTTATCACTATGATCGACAGTAAGTGACAGTAGAACACAATCTTGCTCATTCTACTTGAAATCACCAACTCTCATGAATGACTTTTGTTCACTTTGGTGCATATTACTGTATAATGTGATCAACACATGGCAGCCCACTTTGTGTAAAATAAAACAGCTTTTTCTAGAACACAGATTTTAATGAAAGAATTGCGAGTTAAGGCTGGAATACACTATACTTCTGCACAGATTTCTACCTTTATTTGCAATCTAGACGAGTCAATGCTAGTTGCCTAAGGTCAGAGACAGTTTGCAGGTTTTGGGCAGTCGGAGTTGACATTTCACAGAAAATTGCAGACTTTGATTTTTTACTTTAAGACTATGATTCTGTCCAGTCGAAGGATATCAAATACGTTTGACATTTTGAGTTGTTTTAGAACACATTCCCCTAGTTTCACACACAAGGTTTAAGCCTTGTCCAAAATTAAAATGCATGTTTGAGCAGTTTTAACTGAAAGCAACTTGCACTGACAGATTGTCACGGTTGGCGGCTGTAATGAAGCAGCCAACGAAGGAGATAATAAATCTTTAATCCAAGAATCAAATTTATAACCAGGAGAGGAAACACAAACAAACTAAAATCAAATAACAACCGCAATGCAAGACAAGGAACAAACAGAAACTGAGGGCTTAAATACTTGAGTGCAAACAAAGGAGCTAATGCGTTAATTAATGAGACACACCTGAATAGAATAGTCGAATCAATCAGAAACCATAGACCCATAGACACAAACAGGCATGATGAGGATGACTAAACTACAGTAGACAACAAAGCTATACATGAATATTTAACAATACCCGTTCTTGTCTTAGGACAACTTTGAAGAACTTTTTTGATCCACTTCAAAAGTTGACTACTGTAATTAACAAACTGGAATGCTATGGCTGGGCATACACTGGTTTTCGTCCGATTTTGAGCCGAATTCTGACTCGTGCTACTCTTTTTTTGGAGTCGTGCTGATTTTCAGTTTTGTCTTGCAGTGTACAGGGTGAAACAAGAGGCGATAAACCTCTTCTGACTGGCAATCGGATGGTCAGATGAATTTCTGGCATGTCAGAACTTTTGGTCACCCCTCATGAGGGTATCACACAGTGTAGAGAGCTACAAACCAATTGCCCAAAACTCAATGTATGTATTCCCTCAATGCATCTGCGTGAAAACCGAAGTTAAACCATTTCATCTTTAATGCAGCAAGAAAGGATAAACCATATTGTTCACGTCTTCCAAGTCACCTGCGTGTTCATGGCTATACTCCGGCGCCTCTTTTGTTAATTTACTTTTCACTTTCACTTTATTTACTCATTTATTTAATATTTGCTTAATTTTTATTATCACGGGAACCGTTGTACATCATCTGGCAATTGGTGATAAAGAAATGTCACGTTGCAATATTGGAAATTTTTCCATTTTAAACCATGAAGACGAGTCAGTGGATATCAAACAAGCGATGTGCAAACTTTGCGTGAGAGTTATGTCGGTGAAGAAGACAAACCCCAGTCAATTATTCACTAATTCATCCTAATTCCATCTATTAATTTATTTATTTCATTAGTATATTTACTTCAATCCAAATTCAAAGTTCTACTGTTTCACTTACTCCACATTCTTCACATAAATTTGTTGGATGCAGTGTACTATTTAAACCTCTGAGTCCTATTTCGAGTCTTGATATTAAACACTCTTCTCTCCCATTACCTCCTGTCCTGAACTCCTCCTTTTCCCCACTTGTAATAGGATTGTGTAAAGACATCTGCCTTTTTGGTCTTCTAGATTGATAAGTGCAGCGTTAGAGTCAGAAAAAAAGCAGCATTCTCTATCCTCATTTCATGTACCAAGAAATCTTCCCATATCACTAAATTTAGACTACACTGGCTAACCGTTCACTACCCCATTCAATATAAGATACTTCATACCATAATAATCTTGCCACTCTATATATCTCTGATCTCATTCATTCATGCACCCCAATTTGAACATTAAGGTTTTCTAATTCTGGCTTATTACCGGTCCCACGGCACAAAATATTTTTTTTTTGGTGGCAGGGACTTCTGTATATGTAACGTGGCAGGCTGGAACATAGAAGGAAGCAGGATCCAAATGCAGCAGTAGTAGTAGTAGTACTTTTATTAAATAAACTAAAGACTAGACAGATTCAAAATCTCAGACATAGGAAACAGAACGGCACAAACAACATCATGAACCCACAAACACTGTAACAAGACACATGGTTTAAATACAGAGACTAACAAGCTAAACAAGATAACAAGAGGGCGTGGTTAATCAGAAACACCTGGGGATACTAATAAACTAGAAAAACTACAAAACATGACACAGAACAGGAAATAACTAAAGTCCACACAAGACAAGGGAAACACCAGACAGGAATCATTACAGTATATCTGGCCCCACAATCTGCAATTACATTCCCCAACACATCCGTGACCTCACATCTTTATGTGTTTTAAAACCACATTAAAACATATATTTTCCCCATATTTTCCAAACTTTTGCCTTTGATCTTTTTCATATTATATTTGCTAATCTGTATCTGTACAATTTCTTTATGGTTGCTGTCATGTTGTTTGTTATTTCGTTGTAAAGCAACCTTGAGTTTGCAGGAAAGTGCTATATAAATAAAACTTACTGGTTTTAGTTTTTTTTTTTTTTTTTTTTTTTGGCAAGGGTATGATGCCTAGTGTTTTAAAATCTGTTCCAATTTTAAAAGACATGTAGTGTATTCAAGCCTTTACAGTAAATAAATAATACTTCTAAAGTATAACTCAGAAGTACCCAAGTTGCCAAAATGCTACAACAGAATCTCAGCAGGTTAATGTATATTTTTCAGGGCCCCCCGTCCCACCGGTGACAGTACGGGTCAGTGAGCGGTCCGCGGTCATCACCCATTTCACCATCTTGTTTAATTTCAACTGCAGCTGGTTCAGTGATGCTAATGGGGCCATTCGTTTCTTCTCAGTAATCGTCACAGAGTCAAATGGTACCAATCATTTTAATGTCAATTTGAATTTGAATTTATGCAATCTATTAATTATCCATGATTATGTCTAAATGTAAGAAACCAAATCCAGTCTCATTTAAATTTCATTTACAGGTGTTGATAATGTCCTGCCGGAGCAGAGACATCCTCTGCCATCTTACTTGGACTACAGACAAAACCACTCCATCAAAACATACCAGACAGGCTACTTTCACAGCCGGTGTGCAGAGGGATCTGACAGCAAGATCCGTGTTTTTGAGATAAACCTCGGAGCAGGGATGAAACATTTGGGGGGAGCTTGCAAATGGGATCCAGAATCTATCCAGCATGGAACGCATCTTTGTGACGGGCCGCTCAAGCCCAGAACATCATATCGGTACTACTGAATTGTTTTATGAACTATTTGTTGTAGTTTTTTTTTAGTCTTACATTTAATAGTCTTACATTTAAGGTTGTAAACTGTAAAGTGTTTATTAATCTCATCTTCAATGTGTTTTAGTACAAAGAATTTTATCTTTGCTTTAAAAAAAATTACAATGTAGCGTAACAAGTTTGTTATTTAGCATTTAAATTGCTATCTTTTTTTTTTTTTTTTGTGAATATCACTCCTGAACTGTCATAATTTACTCACCATCATACTTTCCTTCTTCTGTGGAACACTAGAAAAGATGTTTAGCAAAATGTTCATGGTGCACTTTTTCGTAGAGTTAAAGTGAATGGTGATGGGTCCTGTAAAATTCTAAAAATGTTCAAAAAGGGATTTAAATGTTACAGTCAGTGCATGTGTAACCCCTCCAGACAGTCCTACTCGCCCCGCTCCGAGCTGGACTTGGACTGGTGTCTCCAGCATGGGAGGCGGGCACGCTAAAGGACGCTAAAGATCACAGCCTCTAGCATAAGTCGCTAGTACATGATTTTGAACACTTGGCTGTTAGTAAAACACATTAAATTGAGTTAATGCCTAAATCATTTATTTTAATAAAAATAAATTATATAAAACAATTTTACCTTATTAATATAATTTAATTTCATCTATTATTGTCTCTCTATATTTTAATGTTATAATCAAGTAATGATTCATAAAAAAAAATTAAAAACTAGAACCAGTCTGAACTAAACGTTAAAGCAGAAAGAAAGTTGCAAACTGCATCTCCCGTTCAAACTCACTCACTCCCACTCTTGTGCGCACTCTCTCAGTCCTCTTCACATTGGATTTTGGGAAATAGTGCTTCAGCGAGTGTACATCGGATGTACGCTCGAAATCAGAGTGCATTGTGGGTGTAAACGAGTGAACGAATATAGGGAATGAAGTTGTTTGCTTAATCAGACATCACTACAAAATGGCCGACACCTGATATTACATTTACATTTATTCATTTAGCTGACGCTTTTATCCAAAGCGACTTACAATTGCTATACGAGGTCGCACGCCTCTGGAGCAACTAGGGGTTAAGTGTCTTGCTCAGGGACACATTGGTGTCTCACAGTGGATTTGAACCCGGGTCTCTCACACCAAAGGCATGTGTCTTATCCACTGCACCATCACCACCCGCACTATATAGTGCACTATATAGTGCACATAGATTTCTATTCAAATGACTGCATTTCGCTAAGCAAGTTGCTGCAGTAAATGTGACTGCACCTTAAGAGCAGCCTTAACATTCTGCTTAACATCTCCTTTAATGTTCCACAGAAGAAAGAAAGTCACAGGTCTTAAACAATATGAGGGTGGGTTAATGTGGGTTAATAGCTCAAATAATTGTTTAAGTTTCAATTCAGGCAGGTTAAAGATCATGTAATTCTAAATGTATTCACATTTTACTGTCTCAGATTAAGTGTTCGTGCCTTCACTCAACTGTTTGATGAAGAAAACAGAGAATTTGCACATCCCCTTTACAACGACACTTACCTCTCCCTCCCTCTATTAACTCTATCAGGTAAGGCACTGTTATCTTTATTTATATATGTGCTTTTTAGTGTTTAGAATCGACAGCACAGTTGAGTTGAGGGTTGCTGAGAAAAGAACGTGACACAGGCTATGTCCACTACCGTTGTGTCACAACTCCAACTTATTTTTTATTTTTTAATTAAATAGTGAAATTTTTGTCATTTATGTTTTTGTCACTCAGCACCACGAAATGGCCTCACAGGAGGAATCACGGCTGCTACATTTCTAGTCGCTACGGTGCTCGCTGTGACTGCCTTACTGATGTACAGAAAGAGGGCTCACAAAATGTGAGTACACACACAGACACTTGTTTTAACCCATCTTGTTTGTTACTGTGCTGATGAGTATTTGTGTCTGTGTGTTTTAAGAGCTGTGCAGGAAAGTCCAGTGATGAAAATGTGCATGTGGAAGGCCTTGCCTACCTCACAGATGTGCTCAGGCATAAGGAGGTACCAAAATACTTCTGTTTATATTAATGATTTATTATTATAAGCATTAATGTTATTGATTATGAATTGTCTCTATTATGTACTAGCCCAGTCCAAGCAGCCCACTTTGAGTCCCATCTTGCTAAACTGCAAGCTGATTCCAGTTACCTATTATCTGAAGAGTTTGAGGTAATACACTGCATATAATCAAACGCTAAATATCTGTAGTCTATCAAAGCAGTAATGGTACAGTACAATAGCAAACTTGGCTTTTGGCTTTTGGCTTTCTTAGTTGGGGACATTAAAATTGAATTTAATATTCAACAATAATATTGATCTGCCTGCATTGATGCCATTATATGAGAACCGAACTGAGCTGGACGATGACATCATGGTTTTCTCCAGAGCGGCTATATAATGAACTAAATTAATAACTTTTTACAACAAAAATGAAACATCACTGAACTTACTTAAGCTGGACTGTGACACTATTTTCTTCTGGAAACAAACTTTGTTGCATTATTTTCCTGTTATCTCTGTAAAGCTGCTTTGAAACAATCTGTACTGTAAAAAGCGCTATATAATTAATGTGACTTGATTTGACTTGAAAGCCCAGTTAAGTCATCATTCCACTTAATCTACATTTTTTATTAGCAAATAAGCTGAAATGTACAGCCAACTCCAGAATTATTGGCATTTAAATATGAGCAAAGGCGGCTGTGCAAATAAATCTGCATTGTTTTTATCTTTCATTCCAAAAATTCACACAATTCTAACCTTTCATTGAAGTAAAACAATTGAAAGTGGGGGGAGACTCACATTATAAAATAAATTTTATATTTATGTTTTTCTCCAATGCATGTTGACCACTAATATTGGCACCCCTAGAAATTCTTATGAGTAAGTTATCTCTGAAGTATATTCCCATTCATATTTAAGTTTTTTTTATTATTATTATTGTCCAGACGTGATTTCCTGTTCCACAGGAGTATAAATATGAGGAAACACAAAGGCCAAATTCCCTTAATCATTCATCACAATGAGTAAAACCAAAGAATATAGTTCTGATGTGCAGCAAAAGATTATTGAGCTTCGCTGTAAGAAAATAGCTAAAGCATTGAAAATCCCATTTCCCATTTCCACCGTCAGGGCAATAATTAAGAAGTTCCAAATCCAATCAACTAAAGATGTTACAAATCTGCCTGGAAGAGGACTTGTGTCTATATCGTCCTAATGCACGTTGAGGAGGATAGTTTGAGTGGCCAAAGACTCTTTAAGGATCACAGCTGGAGAATTGCAGAGATTAGTTGAGTCTTGGAGTCAGAAAGCCTAAAAAAATGTATCAAACAACCCCTTTATCACCACATGGTTCCAAAAAAAAAATTCTCCTCGTTCATCCAATAACAAACTCCAGCATATTCAGTTGTCAGACACAACTGGGCTGCGTTCCAGTCCACTTTTAGACACGCACTTGCAAACTTCCCTAAGCACTTCCCCTCGAGGGAATCCTTGCCGCCATTTTGAAGTGCGCTCCACTTCGTGAAGTGGACGAGGGAAGTTTATATGGACAGACCCTCGTTCCCTTGATTTTGACAGAGGGAGCGAGTCTACTTCATATGTACACTTCAGGCACCTATATGTCCAGTACGATGCAGTACGATTGTGACGTCACCACAGATCTCGTCTAATCACCACCACAACAAACGACTCTATGATATATTAATTATATATTTTTTAATTTAAAACAACCCAAACACACCTATATACATTTGGATGCAGTATTAAACAAATTCTAAAAGGGAAAAAAATGTAAATAATAAATCAACTCCATAGCTGATTCCAAGTGATCAAGGGCTTAGGATGTTCCAATTCAGCCCATTGCAGTTTCCGCTAGTAGTGGGCACTCATGTAACGTAAGCAATGACGTACATCCGAGTGAACGAGACAGAGGGAAGTTAGCGAGTGAAGGGTATGACAATTTTGGACTGGAACGCAGCCCTGGAACTTCAAAAGGGACCTGGTTCTATGGTCAGATGAATCTAAAAAAAGAGCTTTTTGGCAGCAATCCCACCAGAGGGATTTGGTGCAAACAGGGATAAAAAGTACCCACGGTTAAATATACCGCTGGATCTTAAATGTTGTGGGACTATTTTTTTGCTGGAGGTCCTGGACATCAGATACATGTCTGATAAGATCATATCATGGATTCTAGCAAATACCAACAGATAAAAAATCAAAACCTGACCACTTCTGCTAGAAATCTTATAATGGGCCGTTGTTGGATCTTCCATCAGGACAATGATCCACAACAAACATCAAAATCAACACAAAAATGTGTCACTGAGTATAAAAAGAAGCTTCAGCCATGACCATCCCAGTCACTGACCTGAACCCTACAGAAAATGAGTGGGTTGAACTGAAGAGAAGAAGCACCAACATGGAGCTGGGAATCTGAAGGATCTGGAGAGATTTTCTATGAAGGAATGGTCTCTGATCTCTTGTCAGGTGTTCTCTAAACTCATCTGGCATTATAGAAGAAGACTCAGAGCGGTTATCTTGTGGAAAGGACGTTGCTATAATTGGGTGCCAATAATTGTGGCCAACGTGAACTAGAGAAAAATATTTATTTCATAATGAGATTTCCCCCCACTTTGAATTGTTTTACTTCAATGATAGGTTCGAATTTTGTGAATTTTTTTAAAAGAAAGATCAAAAGGATAAACAATGTAGATTTATTTTTAAAGCCCCCTTTGATCATATTTAACAAGGGAGCCAATAATTCTTGAGTTGACTGTATATATAATTTGGATGTGTTTTGCATCAACCTTTACCCAATGTTAAAAAGGGCCTAAAGGAGGTGGGACGGACCCAAACTCAGAGTGCTGCACGTCTACTTGGGAACCGAAGCAAAAATCGATACAACAATATACTTCCCTGTAAGTAGAGACATATGACATTGTCATAAAAATACATTCTGAGTATATTAGACTTGCCATGATATCACAATTTTCGATTATATCAGTATTTGCGCTGGTTGGACGCGAGGTGGTCCTATGGGGGTAATTTTCGCTGTGCAGTTGCCTACACAATAACGCAAAGCATCTTTATTCCAAATTTTTTATTAAATTTTTTATTTATTGTAGCTAAAATTTTAAAAGAAAATGTAAAAAATAATCAAAATAAATTATTAAATGTATTAAAATTATTAAATGTATTAAAATGAAATGTATACACACGTCACTTCACAACATTTTATTTAAGGCTATTAAATACATTATTATATTTATATAGGAACTATTGTTGTTAAGTAAGTTTCATTCAAAATACTATATTTGCACCTTTCAGAAATGTTCTGTTTTTTAATACTGGTATCATCATACAGTACGGAGCCCCCCTAGTCCCACTTTGTCAAAAAAAATAATAATTATAACTATCTTGTGGCCTCAAGATAGCAACTCGTGGCCTCAAGATAGTATCTCGTGGGCTCAAGATACTATCTCGTGGCCTATTTTAGTTCTTTACAATGTGTGCTCAAATTAAACAAGAACTATCAGTAGTTTAGTCCCTCTTCTCATTAACCACTTTAATGATTAATTGGCAGACGACTCAACGCGTGTAAGACTGTCTTGCTTGAAGGACGACCCCTGCTCAGACTACATCAATGCTAACTACATACCTGTGAGTTGACTTATGTTTTTCATTTGACAGTTCATTGGCTACAAACTGTATGGAATCATGAGTTGTGTGGTTTAGGATTTAAAGGTGGAGGTTCATGGAGGTTGTGGATTTTATACTAATACTTAGCAGTGACTATTTTTAATGTTTTTGAAAGAAATCTCTGATGCTCACCAATGCTGCATTTATTTGATAAAAAATATAGACAAAACATTATTTATAATATATATATAATATTATATGTATATTTTCTATTTTAATATACTTTAAAATATGATTTAATTTAATGTGATGCAAAGCTGAATTTTCATCAGCTATTACTCCAGTCTTTCAGTGTCACATGAACCTTCAGAAATCATTCTAATATGCTGATTTATTATCGGGGTTGGAAACAGTTGTGCAGCTTAATATTTTTTTTATAACCTGTGATATGTTTTTTTCAGGATTCTTTGATTTTAAAGAACAGCATTTATTTAAAATTTTTTGTAACAATATACACTACTCTTGGAATCAGTCATTTCTTTCTGATGAACTGATAAAAAGTGACAGTAAAGACTTATATTGTTATTTTGAATAAATGCTGTTGTTTTTTCTTCTAATATTAAGCAACACAACTGTTTCCAACATTATCTAGGCTATAAATGAGACAGATGACATATGTCTCTCTTTTTTTTTTTTTTTTTTTTTTTTTTTTTTTTTTTTACATTTGTATCATTAGAACAAGTTGAAACAATACTTTTTGTTTGTACTGTTAAAATGTCAGCTTCTGGACCTTCAGCAAGCACTCTATGTGAAATTGTCTCTACTGTATCTATTGTTTGTTTCATTTTTACTAACAATTTCTTAATAAAAAAAAAAAAAAATGTGTCCCCCGTTCATGAACCTCAAAGCAGTCAACGGTCCTTTTTGTCCACAGGCTCAAAAGTATTTCTGTATCTGTTTAACAGGGAAACAATTTCAGATGGGAGTATATTGCCACACAAGGGCCTCTCCCAGGTACCAAGGATGATTTCTGGCGTATGGTGTGGGAACAAAATGTTCACAGCCTTGTAATGGTAACCCAGTGTGTGGAGAGAGGCATGGTAAGTTTGTTTTTGTTTGTTTGTTTACTTTTATTGTACCCCTTAGCAGAAACTAGTTTTACAGCAGGGAGGTAACAGACATACAGATAATACATAATACACAACCCTAGTGAAAAAAACCTATACCAAAATGTTTTTGAAATACATTTATTTCATACCAAGTGTACTACAAATCTATTTACTTATTTACTGACATATCGCTTGAGACTTAATAATCTAAATATTATAATTCAACTTTATTTGGAGCACTTTATTGCACTATGCACATTTCTTAATATTAAGCCTAAAATGTGGTTTCATATCACTATTGGTAAGGATAGTATGTTCACTATATAATATCAGTCTTTAAATTCAAGATATTTTTAAGTGTACCTAAAGTATACTTGCAATAGTTCCACTTTAGCATAATCAAATATACTTAAGTATATCTTTAGTTAAACCTTAGCACTACTTCCGGATAACTAAAGTCCATTGAGTATTTTGCAGACTTTAAGTATATCAATTTAATATAACAAAAGTACAATTGCAGGGTATTTATATTAAGTACTTTGTAACTCGGTATGTTGATAAGGGAAGAAGGAGGCGGAAACCGGCGAACGTTCAAACACTTTAATCATGTAAAATAAACAAAACACAAAACGAAAGTAAAAGCGGCAGCCCCTCACGACGACTGCCGTACACAAAGAACAAAACATAAATGTCCAGACCTGGTCCTCTCTCGTCCTTCACTGTCATCGCTCCTCCTTTTATGCTTTCGTAGCTCCACAATGTTAGAGTAACTGTTCTAAAATCATTAAAATTCATAGGCACACTATTTTTTGGCACTGGGACTATATTAGATTTCTTCCATTTTCTTGGGGAGTTTTTATACCTTGAGAGAAAAATATGGTGAAAATTTCCACATGGCTGTTATGCACTTTAACACCCTGCCTTCTTTTTTATCAGGAGCTGGACTTTTCTTTGCATCTATATTTTGAAAAAGACATTTAACCATGTGAAGCTCAAAATGTTCACAATTACTATATCTTGTCCTCTGTTTAAATCAAACCTTAAATAATACTCATTCAATTCATCAGCAAAAGTCAAATCCGAGTTAAAACCATCCAATTCATCTTATTGGTATCCTTCCTCTCAATACCTGCCAATGTTTTAATTCTCATTCCCATTCTCTCTGATCTTCAACCCTATTTTTAACCTATCCTTCTTCATTTCTGCACTCAGCATTTTACTGATCTCTCTCAATGTGTGTTCATCTGAAAACCTTTTTTCTTTTTTTGCTAAATCTATCCAGTCTTTGCACTCAAAACACCCCTGTAGGGTCGTCCGTTCAAACTTGGACTCTTATTTTCTTAACTTTCTCCCTATGCAGCACTGATTTATAGTGAAGAGGCTTCTAGTACTATTTTTCTAGTGATGTGTGCTCATGTCATACTTTTGTGAATGTGTATGATTCAGGTGAAGTGTGATCGCTACTGGCCGATTGACAGTGAGCCTTTGTATTATGGTGATGTTGTGGTGCAACTGCTTTCTGAGAAGGTCCTCCCAGAGTGGACCATTCGAGACTTCAAGATATCATGTGTAAGTGTTAAATAATTGGATATATTATACAACAGAAATACAATTATTCATTACTTTTTCAAAATTAAATTGTGAAAAAAATCTTCACTGTTTGTTTTTTGTACTGTTTGTCTATAGTAATTATGTGTGATGTAAAGTACAGTTGGATATATTGTACATCAACGTATACCAAGTATATACATCATCAGTGCAATTGTATTTGCTGTGCTAAATTAAATTTATGCTGATTTAAATAATAAAATATTTGCATGACTGTATGACAGTTATGACAATGAAAATATGAGGAAATGGAAATGTGCTGAAATGCAAATGATTGTTGTGGTCCTACAAATAGGATTCATTTAGAATTTGGACATTTCTTTGCAAGATTCACCAGTTTGGGAAACCTCTTTGGAAAGGAATTTTGTAATTTGCTATTTAGATGCCGTGAGTGGCATAGAAACCCTTTTTAAGCATGTATGAGGACAGAAAGTGCATGACCGAATGACTATAAAATAGCAACAAGCAGTAGTTCTGAAATCTTTTTTTCAGGAGGGTCAGTTGAGATACCCCAGGATGGTGCGTCAGTTCCATTACACCATTTGGCCAGATCATGGAGTACCAGAGACAACCCAATCGCTCATTCAGTTTGTGCGCATAGTCAGAGATTACATTGACAGGACAACCAGTCCTGGAGTCACTGCAGTACACTGCAGGTATCTGTGTGTCACCTCCTAAAAAAATGTAAAAGACATTTCAGACTGTTCACACTCAAAATCATATTTACAATAGATATATGTTTTCTTTCTCTCAGCGCTGGTGTGGGCCGAACTGGCACTTTCATTGTGCTGGATCGTGTTTTAAAGGAACTAGACAGGAAATGCACAGTGGACATTTACGGCTGTGTGTCTGATCTACGTCTGCATCGCTCATACATGGTACAAACTGAGGTATGAGTCTGTTGCGATATCAGCAACATTTACAAATGGCAACAATGGAACTGAGTTGATCAATTTCGAAGGGTTGAGCCAAACCTATCTGTCACAGGACAGATCACAGTCTACAGGCCCATTCATTCACACCAAGAGCGATAACTAAAAAGATATTAGTGTCCACACCAACAGACGATAATGTTATGTTGTTGTCTGCTGCAATAAATGCACAAACTTTTTAAACACTGATTGGTGGATTCTGATTGGCTATCAATGATCAGGTCCTTAAAAAGTCCTAAATTCAGTTTTAGCAAATTTAAGGCCACAAGTCTTCAAATCTTAAATTGTATAAGAAAACAGTACGCCAAAAGAGAAGTATGCCCAATGCATAGAATTTGAAAAACAGTAGTCAAAAAGTACATGGATGACCTACTACTTCCGCCGTTATTCTGAAGTGCGTATTCGATGGGCACGTTACTATCCCATGAGGCAAATGGTAATGAAGCAACGCAACTGATGCTGATAGGTCACATAAAAATTACAATGTGTTGGATGAAATACGTTGAATTTCATTCATACTACCCATGTTCATACTATATACATACATGAACATACTTTTTTAAAGGTAAATTGAAATTAGGGCTGGGCGATATATCGCATGACATTGTTATGCGCATCTCGTCAGTAAAGCCGGTTCCTTGATTAGTAGTAAATCGCCATCACCTGCTTTCAGATGGAGCGGCATTTACTACACAGAGCCATAGTTCACTGACAAGCTGAGCCATATCGCATTAATTATCACGGACGTATCGCCTGCAATAATTAATGCGATATGGCTCAGCTTGTCAGTGAACTACGGCTCTGTGTAGTAAATGCCGCTCCATCTGAAAGCAGGTGATGGCGATTTACTACTAATCAAGGAACCGGCTTTACTGACGAATAGTTTATTAGTACAAATAGTAGTAGTACAAATATCACCATGGCCCAAGGTCATGGTGCAAAAGACCCTAGGTTGAAATTACTCCGAACCATCCCTTTAAGAGAGACTACAGTGTTTTGTGCCTAAAATATTAACTTCTGACAGTATGAACCTGAACAAGTTAAGATGGGGTGGGGGTGAAAATATTTTTCTCTACAAAAGGGGGGACCAGTAGAAAAAGTTTGGGATCCACTGGTTTAATGCCTAATAAAGAAGTATTTATAAGCACAGCGCTGCTGTGTTTACAGATGTAACCAGAAACCGATATATTTCATAGGTGCCATCTACTAGCAGAGAATTAATTTGCATTATCATTTTGTTGTTTTTGTTCAGGCCAATGTGAAAATTGGCCCATAT
Source organism: Abramis brama (assembly GCF_963993115.1). NCBI lineage: Eukaryota > Metazoa > Chordata > Actinopteri > Cypriniformes > Leuciscidae > Abramis > Abramis brama. The sequence goes on along the minus strand of NC_139966.1, from coordinate 34,422,536 downwards.
TTTTGTGCAGCATACACATTCTTAAATGTTTGTGATTTCGACTTAAGTAAAAGTTACACTATTTACGCCATTAGATGACGGCAAAGTATCAGTAGCAAATACTTGTATATTTAAAGGAACTGATGCAAGGTTGTAAACAAGGACATTATTTTTTACTTTAAACAACACCTTATAAGATGCAACTGACAAATGCAATGACTAGCACTGTTATGGGAATCCTCTTAACCGCTAAAAGAATACTAAGAAAAATATCAGTGGACATTCAAACAGATTTTTTTTTATGAATATAAAATCTATACACACTTAATATTGACCTGAAGAATAAATGCTATATCAGATGTAGGTAATACACTCTCTTTGTCATACGTCTCTCTTATAATAATCTACTCTTCATAATACAATAAGCTTTAATGAAGCAACTCATCGTTCTTACATTGCTAGCTCTAAAAGTGCCTAGAATTAGGCTTTGGCTCAACTGTTAAACTAAACTTGAAACCTTGGCAGAAGGAAGTAGTTCCACACAAAAGAGGGTTTTTAAAGACAGTCTATTGTTGTTTCTTATTTATTTACACAATTGTGCCGTAGAACTGTTGTATAAAAGCAATTTCACACATGTAGATATAGCTCTATATCAGCAAGGCTGTGATTGCCTCCGCATGGCCTAATCACAGCTGTACTAATATAGCAATATCGCACTCCTACTCCTATGTGATATTTCACATTTACAGTTTAAAATCATAAACGTTAGAAATAATCATTTATAATTTTGACTCATTCCTTTTCTAAAAAATGGTTTAGGCTGAAATGTGAATATTATTATTTTATAAAACTGTTGTACTAAAGTTGTAAAGTTGTTTAAATTGCATTTTTTACAGTCATTTTACAGTTTAGAATGTTACCACAAACATTGCTCTACCCTGTTCATATGGTATTCATTTTTATTTGTGCAGGCCTTAAAAAAGGTATTAAAAATACTTAAATTTGATTTTATAAAACACTGCAGATACCCTGGTTATAGTTGTAGTGTGGACTTCCCTATTCTCATTTAATTAGAACGATTATTAAAACTTTATAGTTATTGTTATAGTCATTGTCTTTGGTGTGAACGGGCCTTAAGACACTTGATTTCAGTCAGAAATCAATTTATTAATCGTGTATTTACTTACTGTAGTTACTGTATTGCCTCTGTAGTTTAAATTAAATGTGTGAAATGGTTTATAAGCACCCTAATATGCTGGGTTTGTCTTCTGCAGTGTCAGTATGCTTATATCCATCAGTGTGTGCGGGATGTTTTGAGGGCTCGTAAACTTTGCTGTGAACGAGATAACCCTCTTTTCCCCATCTACAACAACTTATTATAAACGTAAGTATTGTATGTGCCTGTGTTTCACTTAGACATTGTATGGATGCAGTTTTAAAGCACAAAACCATAAAATCTAAATAGCAATCCCTCTCCTCCAGTCACTCAAATAAAACACCCTTCCATTTATTTGCAACACCCACTTCCAATCAATTCTCAAAGGACAAAATCTAGACACATGCTATTTTTTTTCTTGTGTCTATAGCCATTAGTAATAAAGGGGAGGGAAGATTTTTATTTTAAAATTTCTGTTCTTCTGTTCTGTTCTTATGTATGTGTGTATCTGAAAATTCCATGTATTTTTTTTTTCCCCCACAGAGTTTGTGTATACAGGATATCAGGAAGACTTTTTCCCCTCATTGAACAAGAACAGAAGATAAGCTTTTGTATTTCATCAATGGTTTTAATAGCTGTGCATAACAAAGATATATGCTTTATTTTTATACTACTTTTTCATGACATACTGTACTGCACACTGTTTTGTAATTATTTATGTTTTATGCTCATTTTGTTTAATAGATCGTATTTAGACTACTGGCATTTTCTGGAATTTAGTATTGATTTTCTTAAATGGGTCAATGACGTGACATGTCAATTCTGGTGTCCAAAGCATATTCATAATATTAAAAATATATGCATTTTTAAATACACTACATTAAATGACTTGACTTCCCCCTCTTAATTACTCATGCGAGTATTCATTATAAATAATTCATCTTTAAGGAACTATTGAGCTCAAAAGTCCCAAATGTCATTCCGGGTAACTGTCCCAGCTTAAAATCTGAATACAAAAATATGACAGAAATGTAAAAAAATAAATAAATACATATATGAATAAAAGTATTTAAAATCTACTTGGGCAAAATTTGTGTTGATTTTTTCAATGATACCTACAAATACAGTGATAATACTATGCTTGTTTACATTTTTATGACAGAAAGTAATAAATAGTCATAAAGGTCCAAATTGTGATTTATCTAATGTCATTTCTGGATAACAGACATCAGTGACCATTTTGGACCATAATGCATTTTGGTATGTCATGTTCAACACGATCTCATGAAAATGCGTATCTATAACACAAATTTTATTTATCATGCAGTTTATAGCTACGCAAAAAAAAAAATTTTTTTTTATGTGCATACGATACGCACTGTAAACCCCTTGGGTAGGATTAGTGGTGTGGAGTAAGTGCGTATTACATACCATAAAGTGCGTTTCATATGCACGTAAAAACTCTTTTTTGCATATAAATTGCACAATAAATACAATTCGTGCTATAGATACGCACTTTCATGAGATCGGACTGTCATGTAATATAATATTGTGTCCTTTTGGATAACACAAATAAAACATTTCTAATGTTTTTATATTAGAAAACGATCTATTTGATCTAAAAGACTGACTTAAAGTGATGATGGCTAAGTTTTCCAGTAGTTCCCTTTCAAGGGAACTCGCGTTGCGTCGAGAATGACGCTATGGGGGAACGCTTTGCGTGATGACGTCTTGAAGCACATGTAAAATCAGTCCAATGGTGTGGCGGAACTTCAGAGGCGGGTGACGTCACGTACCAGGAAGCTATAAAAGCTGGCCTGAAACAGAAAACGGAAGCTTTCTGAGTCTTCAGTCGCGCTCTGTGTTGAAATCTGTCCTTGTTATTTGGTGTTGTCTGTCTATATATATATATATTCAGTATGGCGAGCAAGCAGCAGTTTAGAGTGTGTGTTCATCCTTGCCCGCGTTATATAACGGGAGGTGATACTCACACTCTTTGTGTTGTTTGTTTGGGAGAGGAGCATGCCCAGTCAGCACTCGAGGGTGGTGACTGTGTGCATTGCTGTGCGCTTCCATTGCGTACGCTCCGATCCCGCTTGGCTCGGTTCAATCCCGACCACGCTCCCCAGGGCTCGGGTCCCGCCGCTGCCGAGGCACGGCGTCGATCTCAGACCTGGGGTTCACAGATGGATTTATCAGTGGATGTTGAGACGGGCTCTGCCTTATCTCAGCATCCGTCTGATAGATCCAGTGCCTCTTATCAGGGTGTGGAAGCACGCGCTGCGGTTTCTTCCCCCCCGATAGAGGTACCAGTACTGCAACTATCCAGCTCTGAGGAGTTGGATGTTGTGAGTATTGAAGCTGAGTCTGAGGATTCGCCACCTCAGTCTCATGCGTTTGAGGAACTGCTCGATGTCATTACTAGAGCTGTTGACAGACTGTCTATTGAGTGGCCAGAAGATAGGCAGGACGTTCGTTCGAAAAGTAAGCTCGACGAACGCTTCCTGCCATCTCGTGCGCAGCCCCAGCGCAGGAGCCTGCCGTTTTTCCCCGATCTCCACACCGAGGTGTCGAGATCGTGGGCGAAACCAGTGTCTCACAGAGTTTATACACCACAAACATCTCACTACTCCTCAATATCTAAATATAAAGAGTATGGTTATGGGGAGATGCCGAAGGTGGAAGAGACGCTTGCGGGCTATCTCTCTCCAGCAACGGCATCTTCTCTGAAAGCTCCTACACTTCCCTCTAAGCCAGTTAAAGTAACATCTTCCCTGGTTCATAAGTCGTATGCAGCCGCTGGTCAAGCTGCAGCGTGTCTGCATACGATGTCCATTTTACAAGCCTATCAGGCTGTATTATTGGGGGATTTGGAGGAGGGCGGGGGAATTGGTCCTGACACTGTGGCCGAACTTCGCAGAGCCACAGATTTGTCTCTCAGGGCCACCAAGGAGACCGCTAAATCTATCGGGCGGTCTATGGCAGCCCTGGTGGCCACTGAGAGGCATCTGTGGCTCAATCTAAGTGATATCAAGGATAAAGAAAAGCATGTTCTCTTAGATGCTCCGGTCTCCACTGTTGGTTTGTTTGGTGATGCAGTTAGTGTTGCGGTAGCAAAATCACAAGAAGCCGCTAAGCAAGCTGCTGCTCTCCAGAAACTTCTCCCCCGCCGTTCTTTCTATGAGGCTGCTGAGCGGGAGCAGCCTCACTCCTCTAAAAAGAGCGCTGAGCACCGTGCCACTCAGAAACAGAGCGTGTCCTCCCGTGCTCCCCCACAAAAATCTCGGGGACACGGAGGGCGCGCTCAAACCCAGCAGTCCTCGAGGGGTAAAGCGGATCTGCGGACCGTTATTACCGCCAAGAAGGCTGCTGGGAAGAAATCCTGACGTCCGAGGGCTCAGGACTAATGAGGGTAGTCCCCCCCGAAGCAGAGCGGTTAACACCTCTTTTTACGGTGCCCGTCTCTCTTCGGTACCCTCAGGGGACCGTTCTGCTAACCCTGCCGCCTCCGGTGTTACAGGGCGCAGCGGTCTCCGGCGAGCACATATCTCAAGGACCACCCGGAAACGTAGTGGCCTCGGGATGCCCGCCCCCTCCGAGGAGGGTGTTAGAGCAGTCTGTTCGATCGTTCCCTGCCGGTGCGCCGTTACAGGGCGACGAATTGACTGCTCAACAACAACAAAATCCAGAAACCAGTCTCGAGAGGCTGGTACCTCTAGTAGAATCTTTGACAGCGTGGAAGCTACTGTCAAATGTTTCTCGTTGGGTCCTGCAGACCGTGGAAAAAGGGTATCAGATACAATTCAAAAAACGCCCACCTCGGTTTATGGGGGTCCTGCCCACAGTGGTGGGCCCCGAGCAGGTTCTGGTCATGGAACAGGAAGTGAACACTCTGTTAGAGAAAGGGGCCATAGAATATGTACCTCCCTCCGACAGGGAAACCGGGTTTTACAGCCGGTACTTCATTGTTCCGAAAAAGGACGGGGGATTGCGTCCCATTTTAAATCTTCGAGTTCTGAACGATTCAGTCATGCAGCTCAAGTTCAAAATGTTAACATTGAGACAGATCGTGCCACAGATCAGGTCCGAGGACTGGTTTGTCACGATAGATCTCAAGGACGCATATTTCCATATTTCCATCCGTCCGTGTCATTGGAAGTTCCTGAGGTTTGCTTTCGGGGGCAAAGCATACCAATATCGTGTTCTTCCATTCGGCCTAGCTTTATCACCCCGCACTTTCACCAAATGCATGGATGCAGCTCTGGCGCCGCTGCGCCTCCAGGGTATTCGCATCATGAACTACATCGACGATTGGTTGATTTTAGCTCAGTCGCATCAGTTGGCGGTTCAACATCGAGATGTTGTTCTCGCCCACATGAAAGAGCTGGGGTTACGGCTGAACGCCAAGAAGAGTGTGCTTTCTCCACTCCAGAGGACCACTTTTTTAGGCGTGGTTTGGGACTCAGTGTCGATGCAGGCGCGCCTTTCACCGCCACGTATAGAGTCCATCCTTGCAGCTGTGAAAAGTGTAAAGCTAGGCCAGCTACTCACTGTCAAACAGTTCCAGAGGCTGTTGGGTCTCATGGCAGCAGCTTCCAACGTGATACCTTTTGGACTGCTGCACATGAGGCCCCTGCAGTGGTGGCTCAGGACCAGGGGGTTTTCCCCGAGGGGCAACCCATTTCGCACAATCAAGGTCACGCGGCGATGCTTACGTCCCCTGGTTATGTGGAAGAAACCTTGGTTCCTGTCCCAGGGCCCAGTGTTGGGAGCTCCTTGTCGTCGCAAACTGCTAACGACGGATGCTTCCCTCACGGGTTGGGGAGCGATCCTGGAGGGTCGCTCATCTCAAGGTCTGTGGGAAGACCATCATCATTCCTGGCATATCAATCGCCTAGAGATGTTAGCTGTCTTCCGGGCTCTGAGGAGCTTTATCACAGATCTCAGGGGACACCATGTGTTAGTACACACGGACAACACGTCGGTAGTCGCCTATATCAACCACCAAGGGGGTTTGCGCTCGCGCCCGTTATCCAACTTGGCACGCCATATCCTCTTGTGGTCCCAGGGGAAGTTACTGTCACTCAGGGCAGCTTACATCCCCGGGGTCCAGAATATTGGAGCAGACACTCTGTCGAGACAGGGGCCGAGGCCCGGGGAATGGAGGCTCCACCCCGAGGTGGTGGAGCTAATATGGAGGGAGTTTGGCGAAGCTCAAGTGGATCTGTTTGCGTCTCGAGAGACGTCTCACTGTCCACTTTGGTTCTCCCTCACGCATCCAGCTCCTCTGGGACTGGATGCTATGGTGCAGACGTGGCCGAGGCTACGTCTGTACGCTTTTCCCCCAGTTGCTCTGCTCCCGGGAGTTCTGGAGAGAGTTCGCAGGGACCGGGTTTGCCTGCTTCTTATAGCCCCGCGCTGGCCGGGCAGAGTATGGTTTCCCGATCTTGTGTCGCTCCTCGACGGGCCTCCTCTGGAGCTACCCGTCAGGAGGGACCTTCTGTCCCAGGCGGAGGGCTCGATATTTCACCCCCGCCCAGAACTGTGGAACCTGTGGGCTTGGCCTCTGAGGGGGCCCAGCTCATAGAGTCAGGTCTCTCAACTGAGGTTGTGGAGACCATTCTACAGTCCAGAGCTCCCTCCACGAGGAAACTTTATGCCCTGAAGTGGAGAGTCTTCACTTCTTGGTGTAGTGACCGTCGGTTGGATCCAGTCAACTGCCCAATTGGTACAGTTCTGGAGTTCCTGCAGGACCGGTTCACTGCAGGTCTGACCCTGTCCACTTTAAAGGTTTATGTGGCGGCCATAGGTGCTTACCACATTCCTTTGGGTGGAATGTCTGTGGGGAAGGACCCTCTGGTATCTCGTTTCCTTCGTGGCACCTGGAGGCTGAGGCCTGCAGTTCGCTCTAGGGTGCCACCATGGGACTTGTCCATTGCACTTCAAGGCCTGTCCCTGGCCCCCTTTGAGCCCATTGAGGAGGTTCCTGAGAAGTTTCTAACTTTGAAAGCTCTTTTTCTTCTGGCTATCTCTTCTCTCAAGAGAATTGGGGATCTTCAAGCATTGTCGGTTGCTCCGTCATGCTTAGAGTTTGCTCCGGGTATGGTGAAAGCTTTTCTACATCCCAGACCGGGTTATATCCCCAAGGTCCCCACTAATGTGGCCAGACCTATTGTTCTGCAGGCCTTTTGTCCTCCTCCTTTTCAGAATGCGGACCAGGAGGCTAATAATTTGCTTTGCCCAGTTCGGGCGTTAGACGCCTATGTCCACAGAGCTGCCCTGTGGCGTAAAAGTGATCAGTTATTTGTATGCTTTGGCTCCCCTAACAAGGGAGGTCCGGTGTCTAAGCAAAGAATGAGCAAGTGGGTGGTCGAGGCTATCTCACTTGCTTATGAGGCGGCTGGGCAGCCTTCTCCTTTGGCTGTCCGGTCGCACTCTACGAGGAGTATGGCGGCCTCTAAGGCCCTTATATCAGGAGTTTCGTTACAGGACGTCTGTGATGCGGCAGGCTGGTCCTCACCGCACACCTTCGTCAGGTTCTACTCTCTGGATCTAGACTCTGCTCCAGGGTCTCATGTTTGTCTTCCTAGTGCTGCTCACCAGATTTCACACGGGACAGACACTTGTAGCTATGGAGGCGTTGGTATAGACGTTCCCCATAGCGTCATTCTCGACGCAACGCGAGTTCCCTTGAAAGGGAACGCCTCGGTTACGACTGTAACCTCGGTTCCCTGAAGAGGGAACGAGCGTTGCGTCGCCCTGCCATATCTCCTTCATGCCTGTCAGCCCGACTTCAGACTATACGAAGCTTTCGTTTTCTGTTTCAGCTTTTATAGCTTCCTGGTACGTGACGTCACCCGCCTCTGACGTTCCGCCACACCATTGGACTGATTTTACATGTGCTTCAAGACGTCATCACGCAAAGCGTTCCCCCATAGCGTCATTCTCGACGCAACGCTCGTTCCCTCTTCAGGGAACCGAGGTTACAGTCGTAACCGAGGCGTTTTCCACTGGTGGTTAAGTTAGTCATTCATGAGTTGTCATTCCTGGATAACAACCTGTCATTCTTAGATAACAAAAAACCTCTGTTGGCCAGGAGATGTCATCCGTTATCCAGAATGACATATTTATAACAATCTAGTTGTTAATTAATATTTGTAAACTTTTAGGTATAGTTATTAAAGCTATATTATTAACATTATTTACATATTTGTATGTTTTTTGCCATATTTTTGCTGTCTTGATTTCATATGATTTAATGAGTCACATGGGTCATTATCATTGAATTGAATTGTTTAATGTAATTGGTCAAATCATGAATAATTATTAATATAGCAACATTTGAATAAAGCTTTAGTATAGCTTCTGGTGTTTTAAGGTCAATTCTGTCCTTCCAGATGTCTCTGTCTAATAAAGAGAGGCAGAGACGGTTCAGAGCCAGGATAAACGGAGATGCAGAAGCTAGGGCTGAGTATCTTGGAAAAAAGAGAGCAAGGTATTATAGTGATGAATCAGTGAAGTGATAATGTGTCAGTAACAAGCAAACTTGAAATTATTAGGTTCACAAGTCAAGTCAAGTCAAGCCATCTTCATTTTATATAGCGCTTTTAACAATGTAAATTGTTCCAAAGTGGCTTTACATTGATAATAGGAAAATAAAGTAACAGAGATTGTTTTGGCTTTATAGCAGCTCTAGAATAAAGTTATTGTCCAGCTAAAGTTAGTTTTGATTGATTCACTTCCGTCGCAACGATCATTAGTTATTAACTTAGGGGCCGCTAACACGACACCGGTTTAACTGAAAACTATTAAGTTCTTTCTGCGCAAACTTTCAAAAACGCAAACCCGTGAGAACGCTGATTGCGTGCACATGTGTATTACGAGTTCAGTCTATAGGTATGCGTGTTTGAATATATGTGCGCAGGCACTACTTGTCTGGCCTTAAAATGTATAATACAGAATTTTTATCGCTACCGCGTAGTGAAGGATTCAAATTTAAGAATATGTTTTCAGATATGCTTCCTTACATAACATCACGGTGAAGAATACTGATTTTAGCATTTGAGGTTTTAATTTAGATAGTATATAAACTGAGAAAGTGATTATTGAGTTTACAGCAAGATATTCCTGCCCGACCTGTTTTTCCTTTGTAAGTTAAATGAGTCAGATCACGGAGACGCTAACCTATTGTCTTTAATGGCTCTTGGAGCAAGAACCACAGTCCAGACGTTGAATCGTTTGGCTGATTGGATTAGCACATATGCATTTGAGTGGTTATGCTGATTGGATTGAGACTGCCGGTCTGTGGCGGGTTCCTTAACCTGTATACTCATTTACATGCTTTGTTTGAATTTGTCTCCACCCCCAAAAGTCCCTCCTCCTAAAATGCCTATAAGATACCATGTAAAGTTATGTTAGATTAGATTATGTTGGAAGTTTCTACAGCCGCGTACAGCAGAGTTCTCAATAAAGAATACTTCTGTTTGAACGCAATCCCGACTGTCTCACTGGTCTCTGCTTTGAAGAAAGAAAACTTTACAACAGTAGCCACGCGAACCGGAATTGTCCCGACAACGCTTTATCTGTTGAGAGGTAAAGGGAGGGGAGGGAAGCCTTCAGAGGGGAGAGACTAGTTGACACTTCAGGACTGCGTTGTCGTCACGTCCAGGCGCAGGTCCTTCATCAGATCTGGATACGGCCTGGATACGGCGGACTGCGGTAAACCTCGGGATAAACAGAGAGACTAATATTAGCGTAGAAGCCATTCTTCTTATGATGTAACAAGTACATCAGGATTTATGGGAAATGTTCCCGGTTCTGGCTGACCTAATCTATGCAGCCTAACATTGAATTATAGAAGTCTATAATGTGTTATGTGTATGCTAGGTCAAAGAGATGTGTCTTTAATCTAGCTTTGAACTGACAGAGTGTGTCTGCTTCCCGGACAATGTTAGGAAGACTGTTCCAAAGTTTTGGTACTAAATAGGAGAAGGATCTACCGCCAGCTGTCGATTTTGATATTCTAGGTATTATCAAGTGGCCGGAATTTTGAGATCGCAATAGACGTGAAGGACTATAATGCGTTAAGAGCTCGCTCAAGTACTCCGGAGCTAAACCATTTAGTGCTTTGTAAGTAATCAGCAATATTTAAAACATTATACAATGTTTAATAGGGAGCCAATGCTGCGTTTTGAACTAGCTGTAGTTTGTTTATTAAGCCTGCAGGGCAACCACCCATAAGAGCATTACAATAATCTAGCCTTGATGTCATGAACGCATTAACTAATTTTTCCGCATTTGTCAAAGAGAGCATATGACGTAATTTAGATATATATTTTTAAGATGGAAAAATGTGGTTTTACAGATACTAGACACATAACTTTCAAATGAAAGATTGGTATCAAAGAGCACACCCAGGTTCCTAACCGACGACGAAGACTTAACAGAGCAGCCATCAAGTGTTAGACAGTATTCTAGATTATTACGTGAGGAAGTTTTTTGTCCAATAATAAATTATAACATTATTAGAAGAACTTCAATCAAAGTTTTTGCATACAGCCAGAAGTATTTGTAAACTTTATTTAGTATTTATAAAGTATTTATAAAGTATTTAAAAAAGACAGAAATACAGAAAAGCCAAAATAAGAACATAAAAAAGTAGATTAAATTTGTTTGATGGTTTTCAGATAAATAAATACAATTTTTAGGTGAATCACATGAATTGCTCCTGACCTGCTTTGCAAGTTAGTCTGCCATTGTTCTGACCATGTTAATGTGTGATGTGTGTGTGCATTGCACACTGATTCTGATGTTATCCGAAAATCATCTGTTTAGCTTATGAAAAATGTCTAAACCCATCCTGTGCAGTACTAACATACTAGAATTATTATGACCACACTGTCGGTGTGTAATAATTATGAGAACTGGTCATATCATATGAAGCAGATTTGGCTGTGGAGGAAATTGGAGTTCTTCAAGAAGCATGTTGCCCAACACCCCAGTGAGTGATGTATGAGTGACGTATAAACAATCCTAGTAATGAATAATAGAATAACTACACTATTTGAAACGCATAAAAAGTCATTATCTCTAGATTTGTGCAACTTTACACCCTAAATGACAAAACACCCACACCCTAAATGACAAAAATGACAAAAGTAATCGGTAATAAAATATAAAGTAATATTTATAAAATAAATAAATAAATAAATAAATAAATAAATATATATATATATATATATATATATATATATATATATATATATATATATATATATATATATATATCATTAAATAACAATACTCTTAGGTTGTATTGGCTAATTTTCCCCCAAAACTTGGTGCGTGCACACTCCAAAACTTTTGGACAAATCACATAAATGACATATTATTGCTTTAAAACAAAATATGAATTCCTAATTTTACATCAAAGCCTGAACTCTATATGCAAACCTGGAATAATTAATAAGTTTAACTGTCCTCATAGGCCTATGTCGAAACAAAGGAGCACCATGCATGACATGCAGGGGAAAGAAAGATGTCAACTCACAAGCATGTTTTATCATTCGTTTTAGTTGAAACACGAGGATATTTTAAAAAGTGATCTACAATTTCTTGATTCAAAGACACAATATTTTTCTGCATGTTATGCGCAGGGCTCTGTGTTGTACAGGAATATATGTCAAAAAGGAGAGATACATACATGAATTGAAAAAGAAATGCAAAAATACACAAAAATTACTCCAAAAGATGAAAAATGGTTTTACTCAGACTGCAAAACATTAGAAAATTCAAGTCTGAAACATAAAAAAACTAGGGGTGTGACGAGATCTCGTGCCTCAAGATCTAGCGAGACTAAAATGTGACGAGATTTCTTGTCGAGTGAAAAGCTGTCTCGCGATATTGCCATGACGGAGCGTGAGGGTGAAATTAGCATAGAATATGCTGGCGCTACATTCACATTACAGCCTCCACTGTCGTTTTGCTGTTTTCATAAAAATACAAACCATTGTAAACTATTAAACGTCTGCTCTGCTCATCCAGCTCAAGTTACAGTCGCGTGTCGCACACATCGAAACAGGAATCACGGTTCACTGATCGCGTGACGATGGTGGATGATTTGTTGTGCAACAGAGCCAAGACGTATGATACATCTTTTATCTTGTAAAATGCATGCTCAGCACTGCTACTCCCTATACACAGAGTAGCCTACGTGTGATCGCAAACCCAAAAGTGAAACGCGTGCTCCCTGATGCGTGCAAATTATCTCCCAATATCAAACCTATCTCTGGACAGTGTAGTTGTGGCTCTGGTCTCTATTTGCACTTTGAATATTGAGAGAGTACTGTAACGTCTGAAGAACAACAGACAAGGGAGGCTCCGTTTCTGAAGTTTTAATCGGAATGCAAGAACAACTGTACACAAACGCATCAGCCGAACCTACTCGCTCGTTTCACTACCCGGCCTTTTCTGAACTCACCGCCTTAACCCTATTACTGCCGGTGCAAAATAAAACAGCAATTTCACAACAATTATAAAGAGTCTGTGCGCTACAGTACTTCGATTATGGTTGCACTTTAACTTATTGTTTGCACTTATTAAGACTAAGAGAAAACTGCTATTTATTTTTGTTATTTATACTGTTTTTATTGTTCAATTTGTGGAAATGAGTTTCATTAGGTGGTCACACACAGCCTCAATCAGAAGTTCTGGAAGCTCATAAATGTACAGTAAGGTCTTAAGTGATTCATGTTAAATCATACAGGAGAAAAGCCAGTCAGTTGAGTTTGTGGCAAAACCTTTTACAGTGCTTGTATTGTTGTCTTTCAATGCATTTGATAATTCATACTCTTAAAGTAGTACTGAAATGACATTCATTAGAAGGTTATTAGTTAAAGCATTTCAAAATACACCTGCCGACTATTTTTCCAGTCATGAATTTTGTCATTGAGAATTTCAATAAAATATCGTGCAAAAATGTCGTCTCGTCTCGTGAACCCAATCTTGTGTCTCATCTTGTCTTGTGAGATAAGTGTCTCGTCACACCCCTATAAAGAACCAAACAACACTGACATAAGAACTGAATACTTTTGAAAACTAAAAATATACAAAGACACAATTAGAGAAAAAAAGCAACACCATCTGACCAAAAGTATACAATAATCAGACCATTCAATAAATCAAAATCAATTCTGGGATATGGGGAATAATCTGAGCACAACAAAACCACAAGGCCTATCAATACAAGATGGAGAAATTTGGACAAAGCATTTTGAAAACTTATATAAAGAAATCCCACCAAAACAACTCAATGACAATTATAATCTGATCAAACAAAATCTACAAACTTATGAAGAGACAAATAAAAATAATCAAAATCCACTTGACTTCCCAATTACACATGAAGAATTGACAAACAAACTCAAAAGCCAAAAATGTAAGAAATCTTGTGGTCCTGACAGCATTCTAGGTTAAATGCTGAAACACAGCACACCTAAGCTGCAGACAGCGGTGCTCAAATTATTCAACATTGTACTTAGTTCAGGCTGTTTTCCTGATGTCTGGAGCCAAGGACTTATTACCCCTATTCATAAGAGTGGAAATAAATTAGACCCTAATAATTTCAGAGGCATTTGTGTGAGCAGTAATCTGGGGAAATTATTTAGCAGTATTTTAAACAATAGAATTGTAAGCTTCCTTAAAGCGTAAGTCTGTTTTGACGAAGGAATCTCAACTCAGCAGCATGTAAACTGTACCAGAATTGATTTTTCTGCTTTGGTTGAAGAATTCCAATTGCAGTATTGCTTAACCTGTTTCTGATGAAGGAATCTCAGTGTTATATAAATGTAAATATGGGCGATGCTCCCCTTTTTACAGTGTAAAGGCCTTTATTATATTTAGATTGATGTCATTCATTTAAACTTTATCCGTGCATTTAAAAAGCATAGCTACCTGGTGATCAAAACTGTGTTTCACTCACTGAAACTCTGAAGTGCATTGGTTCCCATGACAACGACTTGTCACAGGAAGTGCTAATTCTAGATAGCACATGTGTTACCTTCCGACGCCATTTTGTAAACAACAGCCTAGGTGGCTAAGCTAACCCAACCTAGCAGCCCTTCAGCTTAGGCTAAGCTAACTAATAACTTTAGTTAGTTGTTAGCATCATTTACATGAAGCCTTTAACTACAGCTTGTGTGTATGCAGTGTGAAGTGATTTAAACCATTTTCCTTTAACCCCATTTCTGGTTTCTGAATTCTCACTCTCTTTTTCCTTAACTTTAATTCTTCTCTAATTTCACCTGCACTTTTCAGGTGCATTCCTTACTGAACGCTGTTCAGATAAATTTGCAGTTACTTTGTTAATTAAATCTAAACTTAATTACATGTAAACTATTTAGCTAGAGAATAATTTTTATAGTTATTGGGAACTTTCAATGGCACGTTGACTAAACTTTATGGAGGGACAAACATGGTGTGGTCTTGAACACGCAGCAGCTGTGACCAACTATAGAATGATGTCCAAAGCAAATCTAATGTTTGATCATAAGTGCTATTGATTATTCCCAATACTATATCATTCTGCTGTTTTAATCAGTTCTTTAAGTCTTTTTATTAAATTTAATCATAATAGAAGCCAGCTATTATTATTTTTTTCCTCATTTAAACTTGTTCTAGTGTGGTTTTATTTCCCCATAGAACCACAAAAGTAACTAGACATACTTTCCTTTTTGATTTGGTTTATTTTCAACAGTTGCTTCAATGTTATGAGCCAGCTACACAAGTAATCTAGACGATTGCTATGGCGTAATTTTTGAACACCACTAATAAACACAATCTAATCGGAAAGCTCTCCTCTTCCTCTTTCCTTCTCTTCTTCATGCCTTCAGAGATCAACCCTGTTGTATGCTATCAGTAAGTTCTGAGAAATAATTTGACCATAAGAACCATCTTAAGTCATTTATTAAATCTAGGCTTACGCTCTTTTAGCAGATCCACACAAATCTGAGCATCCTGCTATTTGCAGCTAAGATAGTAATAATCAGGTACACATTTCATTTGCTAACCACACCTGGCAAAACCTAGCTGTCCATTATACACCTAGCTGTCTCACTTTGCCTTTAGCTCCAAATTTTGTTTGATCTCGCATTAGTCTCTTGCCCTTACTCTCACCACAAGTGTGCCAGAATGTTGCAGATGCTCAGCCTAACTGCCCAGATGGCAGACCAAAAGGACTGGCTAGGTGTTTTGAGGAACACCCTTTTACCAATGGCTGCTGACGACCTTCAGCACAAGAGCCAAAAGCAACTGGAAAACAAGGGAAGAGAACTAATGACAGATGACTCAAACCAGAGGTATGACCACAAATATCTGACTGAGGTTATCTTCCTGGCCCACAACCTCACAAGTCTGAAACAGGAGTTAAACAACCTCAAATGCCAGATCACAGAGTCCCAGAAGGAGCTGACACATGCTAAAAGCCGCATTGACCAGCTAGAGATGGAGGCTCAGGACAGACAGAAGGACCCTGGCAGAAGGGAGTCACAGAAGGAAATCCACATTCTTCAAACGGCACTGACAGCTGCTACACAACAAGAGCAGTTTGAAAAGACCGCCAGAGAGGACCTGGAAAAGGAACTCTTTCACAAAGAGTCACTGTTAAAAACAGCAAATTCTGAAATCTTGGAAAAAGATGCCAGAATCATGGCCTGTGAAGGTCAACTGAAGGTGTCCAGAGCTGAAATTTAGGCACTGACCCAGCAGCTGGACAACACCAAAGATGAACTTGACATGGTCCAACAAGAACTGAGACACTCTTACCTGCTGCGAAAAGAACCACAGCAGGAGAGACATCTCACTCCCCCACTTGCAATCAGCAGAGAAACCTCCCCCAGCCAAGCACAGAGTTACCAAGGGGGGAGACAAACCCGTCTGTTTAACACGTCATCTGACAATTTCCTTAAAGCTTCAGCAGCCGCAGAAGGAAAAGGATTGATTCAGATGAATCCTGAAACTACATGTGTAGTGACACTCAAAGTTCTCAACCGAATGGCCAGACAGATCCCTGCATTTACACCAGAGCTTGCAGGAGACCACGACGTCCACGCTTACCTGCTAGACATTGACTTTCACCTGCAGTCTTTGACGAGTGTGCACCATCAAGATAGACTCTATCTGATCTGGATGCGGCTCGGCAGCCAGAAAACATTCAGTCTAACTACCAGCAGCTGAAACAAGCCATCATAAAGGAGTTCTCAGAGTCTGAAAACGGACTGATCGCTGCCCTAGGCACCAAACAGGGCCGGCATGAAACTCCCTATGTTTACTACCACAGACTCAGACGAGCTTACTTCGGAGCTCGCAACGAACCTGGGATGGAGGAGGACACCAGCTTCAAGAGCCTTTTCCTCCGAAACCTCCATCCTATTGTAAGTCACCATTTAGGCATCATGGCCTGCCCCCACACAATGCCTATCCAACAACTGCGTGACCTGACACAGAAGGCCTTTAACAAACACAAGGCCTCCTCAAAAAGGGTTTGTAAGATCCCAGCGATTCTGAACTACAAAATCCAGAATCCAAAGCTGGCACCAGAAGGCACCCAGCATTGTCAGAATGCAAGAGCCTTTAACAAAAAGCTAGCCAGCAGAGGGCAGAACCGTCACCATGGCCATAGACCTAGACACAAGACCACCCGCTGGGAGGAGCCATGGAAAAGAACATCCTCACCCAGAAAACACCGCAGGACGTCCTACAGCAGTCTACAGCAACAACATCCTCCTCCACACCTTTCATACAGGTGCCAAACAGAGGCTGCACAAAGACAGCTGGACATGCCTGCTTCCAAGTTACAAGAGCTGCTAGCACTAGCAAAGGAGCTCCTTGAACAGAACTTCCCTGAGGAGTACTGGGAAGAACGAACCTCTGACTCTTGCCCAACACAGCTCGGGCAAGCTTAAGTCAGTACTGCCGCCAGAGCAGAGTAACACTGCAGACTTCAGATTCCTGGTCCCTGGGTACAGAACCAAGGGTGAATGATCACCTGCTGCCCTTTTGCTACCAACACTAGGTCCGTCTGAAACTCTCTCCACGCTACACAACACCCTAACCACTTCCTGCAACCACAAGCAAACACCTGCCCCAAAACTAATTGACTTCAGAATGACAGGTGACACTCTGTCAAGGCACCTGCTGCCTCGACACCTGCTGCACAAACTCAAAGACCTGGACTTGGCCACTGTTTACATCACCCGATGGAACGACCACCGCTCCAGGAAACACAAACAACCAGAGGCCACCATGGCCTTCCAGCCTTGTATGACAGAGGTGTGTCTGATCTTTCTCCACTTCCAACGTCGTTCGTGGTTGTCCTTGAGAGGGACAACAACGATCGAAAGGGGGGAATATGTAGCGTCTGGACCAATCAGACACACACAAATTATTCATTTATTTAATGAATAATCCAGCAAACTCACTCTCCTAACTAAGGCCTGTGAAACGTCCCCCAAAAACTAACATCCCAAATGAAGCTAACACACTGGCAGGACGCGGTGTCTTGTTACAGGAGTTTTACAGAAAGGAATGTCCAGAAAGCTGTGAATCTCACTTAAATTCTGGCAGAGGAGGAGAAATAAACCCTGTAATCCTATATATTCTATATATAACCACTTGAGAAATGTGTAAACATGTATCTAATTTTCCCATCTCATGATTTTCTTTTATGTGGTGTGGCTTTTGTATTCTTGTAAACTCTATTGGGTTAATGTTTCAGACTTTGCATATTATGGTTAACCAAAATCATATGTGTGGCATGTTTGGTCTCTAAAAAATCCAATCTTCGTCTCCGATTTGTAAATCTACATTACATTTTGCTAACTTTGTGACGCATTAGTATTATAAGCATAGTATTATAAGCATCCAATCAGATTACATGTTCAAAGACAATGGTCGTAAAAGAATTTCCCTCCAAAGGAAAATCCTCTCATTGGCTCTTGCACCTCCAGAAGGTGTTACTTCTTCACACTTTAAAAACCCAAGATCCGCTTTTAGCTATCTCTCTCGCTTAGTCACTTTCTGAAATGCTGACGTGAAGATGATGCTGATCTAGAAGCTTCTAAGGACCCACCAAGCTTGTGCCAGGCTGCGGCCTTGTCTTTCCATTCACCAAAGATACTCTGAGTCTCTGCCTACCACTGGTTCTCTCTCTCATCAAGACCACATCAGCAAAGATCAACTGGAGCCTCAACAGATTGCATCAGGACAGTTTAATTCAAATTGGCGAGACATGCAAATATCAAACTTAGTCTCATTATTTGATACATTAAGTATCCTTACCCCTTTAAAGAAAGGCGTGTTAGAACTAAACTGATGGTTTGCTCAAGGCTGTTGATCTGCTGAATTTCAAACAATGCTATAGCTTCTTGCTTTCCTGTATTCTGCTTCAGCTCTTTTTCCCTTGGTAAACTGTATGCATGTATGTGTGTGTATGTTAGAGTAGTTTAAGTGTTTAGACTAGTTAATAAAATCTTGTTCATGTCACACGTAAAGTTGTCTGTGTCTCAAGCTCATAACTAGAGTCACTAATCATTTAGATCTTGGTTACTGCTCTTAGTAGTACTGTAAATTAAGAAAGACATTTCCCATGCCCCGGAAATGTACATTTCTTAGAGTTAATAAACAATTAATCCTGAGTGTTCACGGGACAAACAGGTTAATTGATTGTAATATTAATTTACGACATTAAGTTAATTATATTAACTGATCCAAATATTCATAATCAATTATAACCAGTTATTACTGATTATTAATATTTCATAGAGCTAATTTGCTACAACCCCATGATTTGTTAAACCGAGGGACAACAGTTTGAGAATTTGTGAGTACGGTTCATAAACTGAGCGGACGGATTGCAAAACCGTCGCCACGGATTGTTTTTTTTTTTCTCCCACAGGTGACTTCCCGGGCTCCGTACTACTAGCTTCAGCGTCATGAGTCGTTAATGAACGATCCGTTCATTGTGTCTGTCACGTGACAAATGAACGAAAGACTCGGAAATTAAAGTAATTATTTATGTTCCCTGTGAATTATTTTTGAGCGCATTGTAATTATTTCTTAATTCAGAATATGATCAAGATTGCGTAGGTGGATGTGTTCTTGGAATTTGCCTGTTAAAAGTATAACATTTAAAGCCCCTTACATGAACGAAATGACTTGAAAAAAGATTTGTTCATTTTGATTAACGAGATCGAAGAGAGTCAGTAAAATGATCTGAACTTCCCATCACTACTTTTTATTGTATGAAATAGCTGTCAATCAAAAGGAGATGCAGCCTTTCGACAGACCCTCCAATCATCCAGTCCAGGCCAGCCCACTCCTCATTCACCCCCAGAGACGCTGAGCATCCGTGGGCAGGACATAATCGCAGCATTTATCCAATGACCGTCTAGTTTCGTAGCACAAAAAAAAAACTGTTCAAAGCAGCCCCATTGAAGTCAATGGACGCTAGGCTTCAACAGGGAAATGCACTGTGACACATTAGGAGTACGTGAAACAAAACTCATGACTCCCCTGTGATGGTGTGGCCAAGAACAGGCATGACAGGTAGTGTACAGATGAGAAGATTTATTTCTTCCAAAAATTATATACAGGGGCAGATGTAATGAAAATAATTTCCAAAATAAAGTCCATATAAAAATCAAAGACTTAAGATGGAAGTTAAACTGAAACTAACAAAAATTAGCTTAGAAAATAAATACATCTCCCCTGTTAATAAAATAACAACAAACCAAAAACCACTAAGGTCAGCAGATCATGATGTTACTATGGCTGGGCAAATCTGACTCCACTCCATAGACAGTATATAAACTGGACACAGCGACCCCATTGGATTCAACGGAGACAAGTGAAGTCATTTAGAAGCTTTCACTTCCTGGGGGTCGAGCGTACTGCGCAGACTCAAACTGAGCTTGACGACGTAGATGTGACGCGAGTAACCCGTCTATCTTCTAGTAGCTGTGCCAAGAGAAATCTGAATCATTCCCTTCCGAACTTGCAGAGACGGAGAGTGTGAGTAGGAGGTGTCCATGAGCTAGGAGCAGGAGAAACTTTTAGTAGGTATTCTGATTAATTACTTTGTCATTTTGCCTCCATGTCCCCCCGATTGCCCGCGAGCGTCTCCTCCTGTCCATACGGTAATTTCCTACTGTGCGACAAAGAGTTGCATGGTTATGACGCAATCGTTAGCCTATTTTTACAAAAATTGCTTCTACGGGGCCATAACATAAGCTACAAGGTAATGGAGCCTTTTATATATTGTCGTGATTCTTTAGAAATAAATAATGGACAAATGGAGTCTTTAAACGCCTCAGATGTAAAGTTATTCACTGTTAAAGTGACGCCAAAACGAATGGGAGTCAATGGGATGCTAACAGCAGGTGGGGGTCCGCTAGCCAATGGCGGCGCCCGGGGGTGGTACGGAAATCGAGCGCTCAATTACCCCCCTGCTCCACTCTGATATTCACCACTGCTAGATATACTCCTTTAGCCTCTACCAAACAAAAATAATGGTAAATATCAAATAAAACTTTCCCCAATTAACAATAATATTTACAACAAAATATCCACTGTATCGTACCTAACATAATACAATCAAATACTTTGAGCACAATACAAAAACTACTCCAAACAAACAAACCAAAATGAAACTGAATGAAATGAATTAAAAGATACCCCTCCGATCGGATCATGATGGTACAGTCCAACTTCCTCTGGAACAGCATAAGTTTGGAGGCTGGATCCCCACCTCTCCCCCTTTGTTTGCTGACACATGGAATGCGGCCGTTCACTCCATGGACCAGAGGTATCTACGGGAATGTATGAGAAGGAAATCGAGTCAGCCGACCTGCTATATGTAACTGATTCTGAACGAACTCGTCTTTGAGATGAACGTGTTCTAACGCATTTTTAGTCAATAAAATGTTAACACAATAGTACATATTTGACCATTAATTTAGACATTTAATTTAGACAATAGACATTTTAGGGGAAGCCGAGCTTCCCTTGCAGTCTAAAAGAAATCCTCACTGATATATAGACCCTTTCCAAAAAATTTGAATATCATGGAAAAGTTTATTTATTTCCATAATTCCATTCAAAACGTTAAACTTCCATAGATTATAGATTCAGGGCCCACAACTTAAACGATTTCCAGTATTTAGTTGTTTATTTGTACATAATTTGGGCTTCCAGCTCATAAAACCCACGAAAACAGGATTTCAAAAAATTAGAATATTACATGAAATCACACAGTAATTACACAGTGATACCATGGTCATTGAACCAGGTTTTGGTTATTTTGGCAGTGTGGGCAGGTGCAAATCCTGCTGGAAAATGAAGTCAGCATCTCCATAAAGCTTGTCTGCTGAAGGAAGCATGAAGTGCTCTGAAAATGTCCTGGTAGACGGGTGCATTGAGTGGACAGCACAGTGGACCAACACCAGCTGATGACATGGCTCCCCAAACCAACACAGACTGTGGAAACTTCACACTGGACTTCAAGCATCTTGGATTGTGTGCCTCTCCATTCTTCCTCCAGACTCTGGGACCTTGGTTTCCAAATGAGATGCAACATTTGCTCTCATCAGAAAAGAGGACTTTGGTCCACTGTGCTTTATTAAATCCAGAGTCAACGCAGCCGTCTACCAGGACATTTTCAGAGCACTTCATGCTTCCTTCATTTTCCAGCAGGATTTGCACCTGCCCACACTGCCAAAATAACCAAAACCTGGTTCAATGACCATGGTATCACTGTGTAATTACTGTGTGATTTCATGTAATATTCTAATTTTTTGAAATCCTGTTTTCGTGGGTTTTATGAGCTGGAAGCCCAAATTATGTACAAATAAACAACTAAATACTTGAAATTGTTTAAGTTGTGGGCCCTGAATCTATAATCTATGGAAGTTTAACATTTTGAATGGAATTATGGAAATAAATAAACTTTTCCATGATATTCAAATTTTTTGGAAAGGGTCTGTATATATTGCTACTTGCATAAAATGCACATACATTTGTCACTCTATGGGCCCTATCATACTCCCGATGCAATGCGGCACTAGGGGAGACAGAAGTGTTTTTTGCTAGTTTCAGCCCGACACAGTTATCTTTTTCACGTCCTGCGCCACATTGTTTGAATAGCTAATGCATTTTCGCCTATTTGTGTGCACATGGGCCGGGCGTACTGGTCTGAAAATGAGGTGTGTTCGGGCACATTGTTGGCGCGTTGCTATTTTGAGGCAACTGAAATAGACTGCACCATTGACCAACAAAAACCAGGTCTAAAGTCAATGGCGCAGCATTTATTTATTTTTGTTATTTAAAGGGCACATTAGTCATATACGCCGATAGGCGGGTGCATAACGCGTGTACACTCTGCTTATTACACACACAGGGACACGCAGCAACACACCAACCTGCCAAATATTAAAAATAAAAAGATTATAACGTAAAAAAGATATTATAATATTGTGTACATAAAGATATAATAGAATCCAGCTTGTCCCGTAGATGGTGTGCTTGGCATGTCCTGATTTTGCCAAGTGGGAGCTGTCCTGAGACCAATATCTTTATGATCACCCTGGGACAACAACTGCCTCAGCCAATCAACGTTTATGATGTCATCACCGTGTGCCCCCCATCGTGTCCGCCAAATAAAAAAAATAAAAAAACACCCCTGCCAACAAGCGCACAGGTTACAAGGTAAGTTAAGACCAATGCCTTTTTACATTATCCTATTAATTAACATCAGTCTTCTACCACAGTTAAACATAATGTGTTTTTAGAATTGCATTTTTCCAGTTAAAATTGATCAGCATCGCTGACGTTCTGGCTCAAAAAATAAAAACAATAAAAGATGAAAATACTGTTTAGATGTTTATATTTTTTTATAGTGTGTCTAGCTAAAAAAATAAAAAATAAACCCAGCTCATTTTCTGCCGGTGCGACAGTTTGTTAGCGCTCGCACTGGCCACAGAAAAGTTTCCTAAAATCTCTGTAAGTACGTTAGCATTTGCGCGTGACACTGACCATTCAACTTGGTCAGACAGTACAGTGTGATTCGCTGTGAGATCCAGGGAGAAACGTTTGAATTAGCTTATTTATTCTGATGTTGTCCTCAGACCATCATATGAATATGTTGACCTCAAGTCATCACTGGTTTATTCCACGTAGCAAAATTTGTCTGGCCCACCTCTGGGCCTCATCCTTGCTTCAACTCTGGCCCAGTTCTGGCTGGGTCCCCGGCCCAAAACTGGCCCAACACACTGAAAACGGACTCAAACAACTTCCTCTGGCCCAGATGTGGCCCACACCCTGTAAAATGACTCTTATTTATTGATATGGCCCAGGCACTGTAAGACAGATCTGGCTGAGAGTCGGCTGGGTCCCCGGGCCAGATGTGGCCCAGAAACAGTGAAACAGTGGCAGTGAAACACAAATTCAACCATTTAAAAAGATTAAGGGTTTTTATTATAAAATTACCTAATACACTTTAATATAAACATGTATTAACAATGAACAAATACACTCTATTAACATTTATTTACAACACAATATTTAAACTACAAAATAACAAGTAAATTATATTTACTGTATATGATTAAAATAAAAACACCACTCTTTCACACACAAACTATCTTTCACTCTTTTTAACACTAAATAAATTCCTTTTGCAAATGTCAAGTCACCATTAAATATCTAGTGCTATATACAGTAATGGGGTGGGGGTGTTGAAGCTGGCCGTTGGGTCTGTGCGGAGGACTGGAAACTGGGGAACAATAGTCCAACAAAGGTGGGGAAGAGGGGAAGAAGGGAAGAAAAGGGGGAAGGAAGAAAAAGAAGGGGAAGAAGAGAAAGAAAAAATGAAGGAACAAAAGGGTAAAATGTGACGTTCAGAGATATGTCTTCCTTAGCATAGGTCTTATGATACATTTTCCGGTTTCTTCGTGTGGGAAAATCACGCATTTATATTGCACTGTTTTCTATTGCAGGTGCTCACCAAGACCGGAGTTCGAATCCAGCTAAAGCCAACTTTTTGTAATTTTTATATTTTAATTAAATAAGCATTCTTTTTGAATGCATACTGTTCCATTGTTAATAAAATATACATATGTAATTTGTTTGTTGTGTTTTATTGATATTCTTTCATGAAAAATAATGTTATTTGCATTATTATAACCCATTAAATAGTAACTAATAGGCTGAAAAATGTCTGTCACAAGAATAACAAAATGTACAAATTATATTTTTATATACAAATGTTATAGTGTTGCAGTGTACTGATAAAATATTGTGTTGTAATAAAGTAAATAAGCTATTTTTGATATTCTTTCATAAAAAATATAATTACCAATGGAAAAGTGTTATTATTTAGTAGTTGTTCTATTACTATTGATCTGATTAAGTGTTTTTTAGGTTACATTCAAATAAGACACTTGCAAACCTCTTATTTGTAATGAACAAAGATGCAACCCATTAAATGGTAACTAATATGCTGAAAATGTCTATCGCAAGAATAACAAAATGTACAAATTATCTTTTTATATACAAATGTTATATTGTTGCAGTGTACTTATGAAATAGTGTTATATGAAGGTAAAAGTCAAAAAGCAATCACTTGCCAATTTGTTTTTTAATTTTACAATCATGCCAACAGAACAGTAGTGAATATTAAAATGTTAAATAACATGTTTTAAAAATGAATAAATAAAATGAAATGAAATAAAATAAAAAACAAGAAATAAAAAGTTAAATAAAATGTTAAATAACGTTTAAAAAACATATAAAAACATAAATTAAAATGTTAAATAATATTCAACACAAGTATTATCAATTGTGAACTATTTAAACAACTGTTAAAACACACGATATACACAATACTATATACACAAAAATATATACATTATTTGGAAAAGGTTCTCCACATTTCCTCTAGCCACAACTCTTTTGAAAGCGTCTCGGTCTGTGGGCAGTACACCCTGCCCCTGTACTGGCTATGTCCTGTTGCACTTGTTTTGAATTGCCCACATTTTTTACAAGTGTTCGCCTCTACAGTTCTCCTGTAGGGTCTCTTGGGCATGGCGTCTGGATTGGCAGCTGGTGCAGCGGGTTAAGCGGGTGCCCTGTACAGCTTTTGGTTGTAACAGTGGTTGTATCACTTGCATTCCCTGGACCATTGGGATTCCCTGGATCATTTGCACTCCCTGGAACATTGGCGCACCCTGAAACATTGGCACACCCTGAAACAATGGCACACCCTGGAAACCTGGTGCTGCTGGCATAAGTACATTTGGTACCATCTGCAGTGATGCTCCAGGTGCTGATGGTGTCAGCAACATCTGACTCTGCGCTGGTGCCTTGGGTCTGAGAGGGGGTCGCCCAACAGAAGTCTGCCTCTGCTTTGCCTGACCAGCTGTGCTCTCTGGTAGCTTGTACTGGTGCTGCTCTCCTGGTTGTTCTAGCCCAGTCCGTAGACGTTTGGCAACCTGGAAAGGTTCATGAGCTTCAGGGAGGGGCTGAGGCAACTGAATGCCCTGAAGCAGCACAGACACTCCTGCTTTTTCTGTCTGCTGTTGTACCACTGAATCAGGGTGTTCTGGTTAACCTCCACCAGCTGCATGGATGTTCCTCCCATCACCAAGCTGTTTCCCAGTACAAGCTGCCTTATCCTGTGATAGTCTTGCAGGATCAGAGACCATCTCGACAGGGATCCCTTGCCTTTTCTTTTGGGACTTGGGTGGACAGTGCAAAGTCTGATGAAGATGGTCTCCACCAGACGGCAACAGTCAGGCCACTGAGCAGGAGTGCTGCTTGCACCCAGCACACATCTGGTGGTGCTCTCTACTCCAGGGTGAGTGGACCTCTTTGGTACTTTGAAGCGTCCACTCAGCAGTCTCTTGCAGCATCGACTGTCATACACCACCCGTTCCTTGTCCCGGTCATCCAGGTTCTGCCAAAGAGAAATTATGGTGTTGGCTTCCTGGTTGGTCAGGCTGAGGGCTGTGTGGGCCCGGAGATCCACCAGATATTCTGCCAGCTGGTCCACATGTTGATAACCCGGGACATTTTGGTAGTCAACAGCCTATTAAAAAACACAAACACGCAATACAATTATTACATCACATCTGTCTAATGCATCATTCCATAACTGATTGTGTTATTTTCCTGTTTATCACCGTAAAGCTTCTTTGACACAATCTGTATAGTACAAAGCAGTGAGCACCGTTCTTGACATTTTCTTAACATGTTCTTTACAAAGCACCAAAGAAATAAAGATGACTTGATGTGTATTTGCAGCTTACAAATGAATTTAGGTTGTACTTAAAATTTAAAATATGTCGAAAGTCTGGATTTAAAGCACTGGATGTTAATTCATCATAATTATTCTAGCTAATTTGAAAGACAGCAATGGTATTTACCGTCTCTTCTTCATCATCATCCTGACCAGCATCCTCTGGCTCTGAAGGGAGAGTTGAAACAGATGTTTCAGAGGGAACAGGTGTGACAGCAGTCCCTGAGGGTCCAGGTGATGAAGGAGACAGTGTGAGGCCAAGTTTGGGGTCAGGGACCAGTGAAGGAGATGTGGAGACCGGTACAGATGTGGCACTGCTGGTGACCAGGGTGGAAGAACCCAATGTCAGTGTGGAAGAGGGTGGTGACAGAACAGCCTCCGGATCTGTTATTGTGTGCAATACAATGATGATTGAGAGAAAAGTCTGATGATCATTTTGATATTTACATGTAACATGATTTTCTAATCAAGTGAACCTAAGCTGCATCAGTCTAGTAACTAGTCATTAAATATTAGTAACAATATAAAAGTTATTCTTACAATTACTTTATAAAAATCAGTAAAGGTTTCACAGTGAAAAGAAACGTGAAGCACGTGCTGAAGGTGGACACTTTTACAATTATACTAAAAGACTTTTACTAGCTAAAATATGGACTATAAATCAGACGACAGAGGGCATGTTTCCAGAAAAGTTTTGATCATGTTGATAACTTATAACTTTAGAAACTTGAATATCAATTATGATACAGTCGACTTTATAGGTTTAAATCTGACATATAGACGGAGGTTACACAGAAATTGCAAGTTGATAAAAAAAAAAAAAAACATTTCTCACCGGTGTAACATGCAGGGGGACAAAACGTGGGGACCACTTTCCTGCCAAACAGCCTTTCATAATTGCTGTTTACACAGTGAACAAGTTCTCCTGTGTAGCTGTGCAAAGCTGATGGCTCCGATGACAGGGAAGCTGCCTCCCGGTCCTGGTTCCACTGGTGTAGACCCTCCAGCAGATAAATCTGAAAGTTCAGACTGTTAATAGACACAACAGTGTTTAGGGGGTGTTAAAGAAACACACAAAGACACTTAATGCTCTTTCTTTACACATGCACAGTGTGTGTGTGACAAAGACATACCTGGGATGAAACGGTTAAGGTGTAAATGAAAGGACTCGAGAGAAGTGGAGCCTCTGGCACATCTGTATGTCTTCAGAAGCACACCTCCCTTGGTAAAGCTCCCCGTCTCTGTATAGAGCACAACACCAGGGGGGTCTTGAATGCATTTCACATGCTTCTTCTGGACATTCCAGATGTGCTCCATCCTTTCTCGGTCCAGGAGAGGAACACCCAGGGAGTCTTTGCCCTTGCTGCTCAGGAGCTCTGTAAGCAGCCGCTCAAGGAGAAGGATGGTAGTCTCCTCTCCACAGGTCCTCCTCCGGCAATGGAGTGCCAGCTCATCCCTGGTAAGATGCTTGATGACATCTTCATCTGACAGCACAGGCCAACCCTGGGATACTAACAGCTCTCTCTTTGCTTTGCGAAGCATAGAAACATCAGCCGCATCCCACTCAAAAATGAAGTCCACACATTGGGTGGTGTACCGGGCCAGACGCTGGAGCCACTCCTCGCTGTGGTTCTCACGCAGCTGTTTAATGATCCGTGTGGGACTGTTGCCTAGACCACGCTCACGCAGGAGCCGAATGACTCTCATATCACAGGCATATCTTAGGAAAAGCAAAACTCACACATTCATATATTTTACATATTTGATTTGTAAAGTATTTGCAAACATATGTGATGTTGAGCTATCAACTGGATGTGGAATGAAAGTGTACTTACTTCCATGTGAGGATGACCCAAAACTCAGAGCGATGGCCCAGATCCAGCTGTTGCAGGACAGTCTGACTCCAGGACACATGCGAGGCTTTACACTTGGTACAGATGAGGGTTTCTGTGACCATGTTGTACATCCTATCGATGTCCAAAACCTGCCGAGCCCTTTTGTGCAGACCGCTTCCTGTCAGCTGATGCTGCCCGCAGGCAGAATTGGGACAGAGAACCTTGACCTTCCACAGCTTGTACGGCATCCACAGCAACAGAGCATGGCAAAAAAATCTGTCTGGAGCTGGAGCCTGATTGTATATAAGTGCTGGCTCTGGTGGGTAATACCAGAGCTGTAGGTTGTCTCGAAGCTCTGGTTTTCCCTTGGGCCCCATTTTAAAAAGCCTGCTGGCAATCCACCTGTGATCCTCTGGTGGAAAGGTCTCCGACCACAAACGATGCAGTCGAACTGCAGATGAATCTTGCAATATTGCCCCCAAAGGAGCAGTCTGTGAAGGAAAAAGACAAAACATTTAGTCTAGCAGATCATTTATTTAATTAGCGCTTCATCTATCCAAGACTACCCTCACATAAAATAGAAAATATTGGATGTAATAGAAAAAAATTTATGCATTTGTTCCAAAAGGTTTCAGAATTGTGTCAGCTGCTAGCACTATTTTGTGTGACTCTAGTGAGTTGTGACAGTTAATATGCAAATTCAATTATTTTAGAGCAATACAATTTTAAATTACTTACCGAGACAATACTGCAAGAGTCTGCAGGACTGGTCACATCTACAGTGGTTCTGGAGACAGAGGCTAGAACTCCAGGGTCTTGTGCCTGTACAATCAAGCAATGAAATATAATGCATGTTGCATCTATAACAAGAGAAATTTTAATTAATCCTAGATGGAATTATACAATACTGTTCAAAGGTCTAGGTTCAGTAACATTGTTTTTGAAATATAATTAAAATACAGTCAAATACAGTAATAGTAATTGCAATTTAAGATCGCTGCGTATTTGAATCTGTTTTCAAATGAATTTATTGCATTATTGCTTCATTAAAGTATCAATTTCTTTATAAACAAATACTGACCCCACCAACTTTTGACAGTAGTGTATATAAAATCTATTTCATTCAAACATTATATAGTACTGTATAGTATTGCTCTTACTTCATTATGATAAGATTTCCTGGAATACAAAATATGTTTCTAAAACGTGTACAGATGTGGAATGTGTCTTCATAGAATACAACGTGGATTATGCCAGTACTAACAGTACTTACGGAGACAGTGGTGCTTGGTGTAGGGGCACTGGACACTGCTGTGCTGGGTTGGTCTACAACCTGAGATGGTCTCCTAGCCACACTAAGATTTGGCTTTGCAGCAGCAATGTGGGACCCACCAAATCTTGGCTTGGTAAACTAAAAAAGGGCAAAACAAATTCAACGAAAAGACAATTTAATGTAACAGCACATTGGCAAAACATATATAAAAATGTAAAATTAGTAAATGAGAAAATATCTATTGTTGCTATATTTCATTGTATAACTAAAGGAACTGCTTTCATTCTTTGTCTTATTTTTTTTTCTGTGTATTACCACCCTCTGCTATTTATACAGATTGAAATAAGCACAGAATAGAAAAATGTGTGGGAAGGTATTGCTAGAATGTGAATATATTGTAATTCAACAGGAACCTTTTAAAATTACTTAAAATTAAAACTAGTTTGCTCATAGTTTGTAAGAGAAAGCGTTTATTAACAGTAATGAAGGTTACACTTGAAATGGCTACAAAACAGATGCATGATGACTTAATTAATAATATGTGTATAATTAAATGTGCATAAGTGGGATATTACCTGAGAGATACAGAATGAAAGACGTAGCTTCAATAGCCAGTTGAAAAAGATCAAGAGAGATGCCATGACGGACGTGAGTGTCCTTTAACCAATAATGGCAGAGCCCAATTAGAGAGGAAGAGGAGAATACGAGAGTAGAGCCCAGAGAAGAAAGAGAGATCACATAGGTTACATTGTTCTTTCACCATGTTGTATTACAAATTTATTAAATGTTTAATTTAGGTTTCCACTACAATAGTATATAAACTGAGAAAGTGATTATTGAGTTTACAGCAAGATATTCCTGCCAGACCTGTTTTTCCTTTGTAAGTTAAATGAGTCAGATCACAGAGACGCTAACCTATTGTCTTTAATGGCTCTTGGAGCCAGAACCACAGTCCAGATGTTGAATCGTTAGGCTGATTGGATTAGCACATATGCGTTTGAATGGTTATGCTGATTGGATTGAGACTGGTAACACGCTGGAGTCTGGGGCAGGTTCCTTAACCTGTATACTCATTTACATGCTTTATTCAGAGTCTCCACCTCTATGTAATCCCTCCCCTCTTTGAAAGGTATAATTACAACGAATACTGTATTATGAGTTAGACTTGATGATGATGAACTACAGACTTGATGATGATGAACTACAGACTTGATGAACTACAGACTCTGAAGAATAAATCTCTTCTGCTTATAAGATCCATCTCAAGTCTCCTGGTTTTTGCTTCGATGAAGGAATAAAAGTTCCCAACAATTTGGTGCCGTGACCCGGATGGAGAAAGAATGAACTAAGTTCCAGACTGAATCTTCTGAATCCAGATTGAAAACTTCAAGCTGACTGAGTTCCAGACGAAATTTTTCTGTACAACCAACGATTCGGTGAGTTTCACTCCATTCAAAGAACCGTTGCAAACCAGTACAAGTTTGATATCCTCTGCGCCGTTCAGAGAAGTAGTTAACAAACAGCTGTAGAGTTTTGTTAACTAAGTTATCCTCTAAAGTTGTCTTTTAGAGATGAAATTTATCCTCTGTTTTCAGGCAGGGAAGATAAGCGTAAAGTGCTAGTCATTTGTGTTATCCTTTGCTCTGGGCAAGGAAGGTAGTTGATAGTTGATCTGTGTTAACGTGTACCCTCTGTTGATCAGAGAAGTTTTAGTGTTTGTTTGTGTGGTAACAAAGAAACTCACAAAATGGTTAGAAGGAATGCTAGGCTGATTCCCACAACTGAAAAAGCTGGACTAGCTACACCTTTATGGACAGACAGTGAGTTCAAGTCATTGTTAGGACAGCACATGGACTCTATAGTGACTGAGTCAGTCAGATTGAATTTAACAAAGAAATTTGGCATTCATCCAGACAAAGTATGGTCAATTGAAGACTGTAAAAAGATACTAGGAGCAAGTATTCGCAAGAACAATGTGAAAGCCATTATCTGTTGTCACATAGAATTTAGCTTATCCATTGCACAAGAACAAGCTCAGTGTATTGTTAAGTTAAAAGAACAGAACAAACAATTGCACACTCAAGTGTCCTCTCTCAAGAAAAAGGTGGGCCATAAGGCCTCATCCAAATGTGACTCAGAAAACCAACAGTCAGATGAAAGCTATCCTGATTTACAGTCTTTTGATAGAATAGAGGACAATGTCAATGCAGGATTGATGAAAGATGTAAATGCAGTTGAAGTGTGTGGAGCAAGACAAAAGGCTTAGAGTAGGGAAAAAGGGGTTGATCCAGTTCTATCTGCAACCCCCATACTGCAGCTACAAGCAGTCAAAACATTTTTAGGTCCTAAAGATATTGAGAGACTTGTTGAAAGTTTGCCATCAGTGCAAATAATTTTTTCTGAGTTTAGGAGAGAGTTGTCCAAAAATATGCGGCTCTATGATATGTCTCTAGCTGAAGTCACCCAGCTAATATCACAGATCTTGACTGAGTCAGAATTCAATGATTTTGAAAATGCTGTAAACAATTCTGAGTTTCAAAATGCCAGAAAAGATGAATTGAGAGAGGGAGTTCTGAGAGTGTTAACGAACATTGTTGGACCAAAAGTGGACTGGTCGAAGATCAATAGTTTTGTACAGAAGAAGGGTGAAACTGTATGTGAGTACACAGAAAGATTTTGCCAGAGCGCTGCAGCTTACAGCGGAATTGCTGACACTTCAGAGAAGGTGTTAGATGATAATGGACCCCTGGTTCGCGCTTGGTTTGAGGGTCTTTTGACAGAACATAAAAATGCATTGCCTTACTTAGAATTAACATGGTCCAGTAGAACCCTGCAAAACAACTTGGACAGGTTAGCTACTTGGGAAAGAGACTCTGATGTCAAGGCAAGAGTAAAAATTGCAGCAGCATCCTTTAAGGTCAACACAGAGAATGAACAGAAACGCAAACGTCCTAAGAGAGAGGGCAGCTGTAATTACTGTGGTAAACCTGGCCATTGGATGAAAAACAAAAAGAACTTTAAAGAAGTTAACAAGGTTACTCAGCTTCTGCTCAGCTTGCTTGCTACTCTGAAGCAGCCCCTCCCCTCCTCATTAAACTCGTGGGGCAACTTGATGATGTGTTAACCATTTAGGCTGTGAGTGCTTAATTTCCCCAGAAACAACAACAAAGACGAAAGACTGATTTTTGTTTAATAGAACAAAAGGAAAGTGACTGTTCTCAGCCTTCCTTTGGGGGACCCTGGTTAAGTAGACTCATAGCCTTAAATGTTATACCACAGAATATTCCAGTCAGACACCCATCCTCTATTATGATGTCTATTATGACTGATGTTTCACTGGAGAATGGAAATGTGCCAATTGTTCTCACACTGTACAGTGTGCACACAACAGGGACAGAATAGGACACACAGACCAGTGCGGAGCCCATGGAAGAACCGAAGTGCAACAGGCCTCGGGGGTCAGCCATGTGGTGAAGATTTCCTCATTCCCCCTCTTAACCCCACCTCACTGGTCCATAGGTGTCAAATCAATTAAGAAATAGGGAAAGAATGAAACAACAACAGCAGACTCTGAAAACGATACAACCCGTGTTTAAACAAATACTGCTATAACCCTAGTGTTTGAACAAATACTGCTCTGTCGTCTTTTGTTTTCTTTCTTCCTCTGTGCAGATACCACTTGATGGCTGTTCCGAGATCCATATGCAACGACCATCTCACCTGCATATGAAGCCACAAACACCAGGATGCGAACCCCGTGTTCCCGGAGGGGAACAAGGGCTGCCTCGACGGCCTTCGTAAAGACGCGAGAAGACAGGGCTAGCCCGAAAGGGAGAACCGCGTACTGGTATGCCTGCCCCTCGAAAGCAAACCGTAGAAACGGTCTGTGTCGAGGTAAAATGGAGACATGGAAGTAGGCGTCCTTCAGGTCGATCGCTGCAAACCAATCCTGCGGCCGCACACACTGGAGGATGTGTTTGGCCGTTAGCATCTTGAACGGCAGCCTGTGAAGGGAGCGGTTCAAGACGCGCAGGTCGAGGATTGGCCGTAACCCACCGGACTTCTTGGGTACAATGAAGTAAGGGCTGTAGAAGGTGGGCGCCGCGGTAGGGCTGTAGCCGCGGGAAGTAAGGGCTGTAGCCGCGGGAGGGCGCCCTCGGCGGCGAGCAGGCTGAGGATTCTGTGCCGACGGCTGAGCAGCGGAGCGTCGGGGCAGAATGTGCTTGATCGCCTCAGTCTGCTTCTGGGCGGTCGAGAACTGCTGGGCAAAGTCCTCGACTGCACCGCCGAAAAGGCCGGCCTGGGATATGGGAGCGTCGAGCAGACGAGTCCGCTCGGGCTCACGCATATCGGCCAGGTTCAGCCAGAGATGTCGCTCCTGGACCACAGCTGTGGACATCACCAGACCCAGGGAGCGCGCGGTCACCTTCGTCGCTCGGAGAGCGAGGTCGGTGGCGGCGTGCAGCTCATCGAAGAGCCCTGGGTCTGTCCTACCCTCGTGCATGTCACGGAGCATCTGGGCCTGGTAGACCTGCAGGATGGCCATGGCATGCAAAGAGGCAGCTGCCTGTCCCGCCGCTCTGTAAGACTTCGCCACCATAGTAGACGAAAATCTACAGGCTTTGGATGGGTGCTTAGGATCACCACGCGATGAAGCGCTTGTCGGACACAGCTGCATCGCGACAGAACGTTCGACCGGGGGAATCCCAGTGTACCCACAAGCATCAGCCTTATCGAGGGGAGGAAAGGCGGAGAAAGCCGACGGACGATCACGGGAAGACATGGGAGCCTTCCAGGACCGCGTGACTTCCTCATGCACTTCCGGGAAGAATGGAATTGGGGTTGGGCGGCGACGAGTGTCAGCGGCCGCTCCCAAAAACCAATCATCCAGCCGCGAGCGCACTGGATCGGGTGGCGGGGACCACTCGAGCCCAATGGCCGCGGCTGCCCGGGAAAGCATGGCAGTCAGCTCGGGATCAGACTCGGGCAATGCTGGCACGCCCGAGGGCGGCAACACAGCCGAACCCTCACTTCCCGAGGACTCACGCCCACCTTGTGATGCAGTGATCGACATTGCATCCTCTTCTGGAGCTCCAAACGAAACATGCGGGGCCTCCGTAGAGGGACCAGCGGGCTCCGTTTGAACACTCGCGGGTACCGATGCTGAAGAGGGGTGTGTGGACCGTGGACGTGTCGGCGGTATGTCCCACACAGTCACCCTCAGGTCACCCCGGCCACCAGCCGAAGTACTAGCTCTCGAGGAGTCAGTAGATCGGGGTGTGGGTAGGGGGACTCTCGCTCTGGTGAGCTCATTGAGTCTCGACCGCAGCATGGAGATGGTCATGTTCCCGCAATGAGAACATGAGTCATCCACAAACGCTGCTTTAGCGTGATCAATGCCCAAACACGCTAAGCAGAGATTGTGCCCATCAGCAAAGAATACATCGCGACCACAACCAGAAGTGCACGGGCGAGGCATCTTTAAAAAGACGTGCCACGTGCAATGCTCTTTTTGTGAGAGGAAAAACTCCGCGGATGCTGAAGCGAACAGGGAGAAATCACACTATCTGTCAGATCACTGACCAGATCAGCAGGGTAGTGTGCACTCGCTGAAATCGCCGTCACACCAACACCGGAGAGTTCGCTCGTCTCGAAGGGATGAGAAGAATAACTCAGAATTGGCTTGCGTGGAGTGGAGAAGTTCTCGGCTCCGAAGCGAAAACATATCTGCATGTTGCCAGCGTACTTCCTTATATACCCCCTGCGGTGGGCGGAGATACGCTATGCAAATTCCGCAGACCCATGGCATTTCATTGCCATTGGCTCGTTTTATATACTCGAAGGTGATAGGCTTCTAGGCGAAACCCCAATCGTCATCATCCGACGTAACTCGGAGTGACCACGAAAGGGAACTACAGACTTGATGAACTACAGATTCTGAAGAATAAATCTCTTCTGCTTATAAGATCCATCTCAAGTCTCCTGGTTTTTGCTTCGATGAAGGAATAAAAGTTCCCAACAACCACTTCACTTGATCATGTGACTAAACCCACCTGAGATGGTGAAACTGACCAATAAGCAGACTACAGTCGCCCCTGTACAGCTGGCAGGTAGGTGTAAAAACATACCAGCCATTTCCACTGAACTTAAACCTTTATACTTTAAAATGTATATTAAAATTACAATTCTTTTTAAAAAATGTTATTACCTTTGACAAACTTGGTATTATTTTAGATGCAGATGAAGTGGGCTGGGGTGGGAGCTGATGCTGACTCTGCTCCATGAGCTCCTGTGCTGGTCCAGTAGCGGTAGACTGTTGTTCCACAACCCTTGGTGCTTGTCCGCTAGAGGCTGTGGCCTGCTCAAGACAACCACAAAAATACATAGGCTACAATCATTTTTGAACGAGAAGAATTTGTTCGGTAAATTATATAAAAAAAACAAAAAACAATACAAGTTACATCTTCACATTATTACCTTTTGAGTGTGAAAACCACACATGCACTTTGGGACCGTTCCGAGCAAGGTCGTCTGGCCGCGAGACTGCATCGGACATCTTTCAATCTGTAAACATTATGACACATTTAATACAGAATACATGCATTTCTAACTTATCAGAATGAATGGCAAATTAATGTATTGTAATTTTCCAGGATGTGTGTCATATTTATTTCTATTAAATAATAATAGAAATAGCTAGGCTAGGTTAAATCGTTTTGGACAAACCTTGTATTAATAAAAATGATTTCTTAAAAAGAAAGCACACACGGCATATTACATTATGCGTTCTTACCTGT
This sequence comes from Abramis brama, assembly GCF_963993115.1. Lineage (NCBI taxonomy): Eukaryota > Metazoa > Chordata > Actinopteri > Cypriniformes > Leuciscidae > Abramis > Abramis brama. Next base: position 34,386,151 of record NC_139966.1, on the reverse strand, counting down.
TGTCCGAAAATACAGTAAAAGTTACCGAAAAATATGTTTCGCGGTCCGCCGTTAAACTGATGCTGTCTGACCTCCGTGACAGTGATGCTCGACGTCTACTGAACTTTTTGACCTCTGACACGCCCCCGAGGATTATGTCATTACTTCGTACACCTTCGGCTCAGTTCAGCAACTTGATTGACACTTGGCTAGCTTCCTGACTTCACCTAGCGGTGATAAGCGTAAACGTGCCGTCGACATTTCCTTGTACTCTGATTGGTCAAATGTTGAAAATGATAAGAAAATCTTGTACTCTGATTGATCAAATGTTGAAAATTATAAGAAAATGTTAAGAATGGCGCTCTCTGATTGGCTGCAAATGTTATAGCGCTTCGACGTGATTGGCTGTGGCGTTCAACATTGTTCAACATTAGCCCCATATTGTCGGACTATCCTTCGGCAGCTGGCGTTCAGGTCGCAGTCTCCCCTGGAGGCGTGGGTTCGAATCCCACTTCTGACAAAGCCAACCTTTGGCTGCGGGCTCAAGCTAGAGTCTTTAACCCTCTGGCAAGTTTACCCAGAAATGCATTGATGTTGACCAAGCACTGCATTCCAGTTCATGCTAGAATTAACCAAACATTACAGTAACACTGACCTGCATTACATGGCCTTTAAAGTAACACTTTAGTGCAACGTATGGGATTCTATGGCATTTTCGTGCAATTTTCTTGGAATTTCATGAAACTGGACATGTTTATAGAATGGAATTCAACGGAATTGCATGGAATACCATGCTGTGATGTTTACCGGAAGAAGAACTTGTTTATGAAAGGCTATTCGTGTTTTTGTTTTGTTTTTTGGGGTGGGGGATGCAATGTGATTCTTGGAGTTTGACTGTGATGTCATGGACTGGAGTTTTGGGGATGCAGTAGTATTTCCTGGCAAGGATTCTTGGAAATGTCTTGGAATGAAATGTCATGGGTTTTGGGGCATGGGGTGGAGTGTCATGGCATAAGATTCAAGGAATGTCATGTAAAACATTACATTAGCATTGACAAGACATGTCATTAGAATGAAAGAATGATATTAGCCTTAACAAAACATTGTAACAACACTGACACATATTGCATGAATATGAGAGCAATACTATTACTGGATTTGTTCAACATTAGTCCTACAAAAACACTGGATTTCAATGACAATGCATATGAAGAAATGAACACACGCACAAAAGGGAACACAGAAAGCAGCTCTTTTATTTACACGCTCCCCTGTATCAAAAAGCACCAGACTGCCCCGTGTGAGGCTCGAACTCACGACCTTCAGATTATGAGACTGACGCGCTGCCTAACTGCGCCAACGAGGCATGTGCTGTGGCCAGGGTGAGCGGTGAAGCACCAGCTTCTAGATCATCTGCCATTCGGTGCAGCTCCAACAGTACCGCTCACCCTTAGCCGTCACGTCAGGATGGCCGAGCGGTCTAAGGCGCTGCGTTCAGGTCGCAGTCTCCCCTGGAGGCGTGGGTTCGAATCCCACTTCTGACAAAGCCAACCTTTGGCTGCGGGCTCAAGCTAGAGTCTTTAACCCTCTGGCAAGTCTACCCAGAAATGCATTAATGTTGACCAAGCACTGCATTCCAGTTCATGCTAGAATTAACCAAACATTACAGTAACACTGACCTGCATTACATGGCCTTTAAAGTAACACTTTAGTGCAACGTATGGGATTCTATGGCATTTTCGTGCAATTTTCTTGGAATTTCATGAAACTGGACATGTTTATAGAATGGAATTCAACGGACATTGCATATGAAGAAATGAACACACGCACAAAAGGGAACACAGAAAGCAGCTCTTTTATTTACACGCTCCCCTGTATCAAAAAGCACCAGACTGCCCCGTGTGAGGCTCGAACTCACGACCTTCAGATTATGAGACTGACGCGCTGCCTAACTGCGCCAACGAGGCACGTGCTGTGGCCGGGGTGAGCGGTGAAGCACCAGCTTCTAGATCATCTGCCATTCGGTGCAGCTCCAACAGTACCGCTCACCCTTAGCCGTCACGTCAGGATGGCCGAGCGGTCTAAGGCGCTGCGTTCAGGTCGCAGTCTCCCCTGGAGGCGTGGGTTCGAATCCCACTTCTGACAAAGCCAACCTTTGGCTGCGGGCTCAAGCTAGAGTCTTTAACCCTCTGGCAAGTTTACCCAGAAATGCATTAATGTTGACCAAGCACTGCATTCCAGTTCATGCTAGAATTAACCAAACATTACAGTAACACTGACCTGCATTACATGGCCTTTAAAGTAACACTTTAGTGCAACGTATGGGATTCTATGGCATTTTCGTGCAATTTTCTTGGAATTTCATGAAACTGGACATGTTTATAGAATGGAATTCAACGGAATTGCATGGAATACCATGCTGTGATGTTTACCGGAAGAAGAACTTGTTTATGAAAGGCTATTCGTGTTTTTGTTTTGTTTTTTGGGGTGGGGGATGCAATGTGATTCTTGGAGTTTGACTGTGATGTCATGGACTGGAGTTTTGGGGATGCAGTAGTATTTCCTGGCAAGGATTCTTGGAAATGTCTTGGAATGAAATGTCATGGGTTTTGGGGCATGGGGTGGAGTGTCATGGCATAAGATTCAAGGAATGTCATGTAAAACATTACATTAGCATTGACAAGACATGTCATTAGAATGAAAGAATGATATTAGCCTTAACAAAACATTGTAACAACACTGACACATATTGCATGAATATGAGAGCAATACTATTACTGCATTTGTTCAACATTAGTCCTACAAAAACACTGGATTTCAATGACATTGCATATGAAGAAATGAACACACGCACAAAAGGGAACACAGAAAGCAGCTCTTTTATTTACACGCTCCCCTGTATCAAAAAGCACCAGACTGCCCCGTGTGAGGCTCGAACTCACGACCTTCAGATTATGAGACTGACGCGCTGCCTAACTGCGCCAACGAGGCATGTGCTGTGACCGGGGTGAGCGGTGAAGCACCAGCTTCTAGATCATCTGCCATTCGGTGCAGCTCCAACAGTACCGCTCACCCTTAGCCGTCACGTCAGGATGGCCGAGCGGTCTAAGGCGCTGCGTTCAGGTCGCAGTCTCCCCTGGAGGCGTGGGTTCGAATCCCACTTCTGACAAAGCCAACCTTTGGCTGCGGGCTCAAGCTAGAGTCTTTAACCCTCTGGCAAGTTTACCCAGAAATGCATTGATGTTGACCAAGCACTGCATTCCAGTTCATGCTAGAATTAACCAAACATTACAGTAACACTGACCTGCATTACATGGCCTTTAAAGTAACACTTTAGTGCAACGTATGGGATTCTATGGCATTTTCGTGCAATTTTCTTGGAATTTCATGAAACTGGACATGTTTATAGAATGGAATTCAACGGAATTGCATGGAATACCATGCTGTGATGTTTACCGGAAGAAGAACTTGTTTATGAAAGGCTATTCGTGTTTTTGTTTTGTTTTTTGGGGTGGGGGATGCAATGTGATTCTTGGAGTTTGACTGTGATGTCATGGACTGGAGTTTTGGGGATGCAGTAGTATTTCCTGGCAAGGATTCTTGGAAATGTCTTGGAATGAAATGTCATGGGTTTTGGGGCATGGGGTGGAGTGTCATGGCATAAGATTCAAGGAATGTCATGTAAAACATTACATTAGCATTGACAAGACATGTCATTAGAATGAAAGAATGATATTAGCCTTAACAAAACATTGTAACAACACTGACACATATTGCATGAATATGAGAGCAATACTATTACTGCATTTGTTCAACATTAGTCCTACAAAAACACTGGATTTCAATGACATTGCATATGAAGAAATGAACACACGCACAAAAGGGAACACAGAAAGCAGCTCTTTTATTTACACGCTCCCCTGTATCAAAAAGCACCAGACTGCCCCGTGTGAGGCTCGAACTCACGACCTTCAGATTATGAGACTGACGCGCTGCCTAACTGCGCCAACGAGGCACGTGCTGTGACCAGGGTGAGCGGTGAAGCACCAGCTTCTAGATCATCTGCCATTCGGTGCAGGTCCAACAGTACCGCTCACCCTTAGCCGTCACGTCAGGATGGCCGAGCGGTCTAAGGCGCTGCGTTCAGGTCGCAGTCTCCCCTGGAGGCGTGGGTTCGAATCCCACTTCTGACAAAGCCAACCTTTGGCTGCGGGCTCAAGCTAGAGTCTTTAACCCTCTGGCAAGTTTACCCAGAAATGCATTGATGTTGACCAAGCACTGCATTCCAGTTCATGCTAGAATTAACCAAACATTACAGTAACACTGACCTGCATTACATGGCCTTTAAAGTAACACTTTAGTGCAACGTATGGGATTCTATGGCATTTTCGTGCAATTTTCTTGGAATTTCATGAAACTGGACATGTTTATAGAATGGAATTCAACGGAATTGCATGGAATACCATGCTGTGATGTTTACCGGAAGAAGAACTTGTTTATGAAAGGCTATTCGTGTTTTTGTTTTGTTTTTTGGGGTGGGGGATGCAATGTGATTCTTGGAGTTTGACTGTGATGTCATGGACTGGAGTTTTGGGGATGCAGTAGTATTTCCTGGCAAGGATTCTTGGAAATGTCTTGGAATGAAATGTCATGGGTTTTGGGGCATGGGGTGGAGTGTCATGGCATAAGATTCAAGGAATGTCATGTAAAACATTACATTAGCATTGACAAGACATGTCATTAGAATGAAAGAATGATATTAGCCTTAACAAAACATTGTAACAACACTGACACATATTGCATGAATATGAGAGCAATACTATTACTGCATTTGTTCAACATTAGTCCTACAAAAACACTGGATTTCAATGACATTGCATATGAAGAAATGAACACACGCACAAAAGGGAACACAGAAAGCAGCTCTTTTATTTACACGCTCCCCTGTATCAAAAAGCACCAGACTGCCCCGTGTGAGGCTCGAACTCACGACCTTCAGATTATGAGACTGACGCGCTGCCTAACTGCGCCAACGAGGCACGTGCTGTGACCAGGGTGAGCGGTGAAGCACCAGCTTCAAGATCATCTGCCATTCGGTGCAGCTCCAACAGTACCGCTCAGCCTTAGCCGTCACGTCAGGATGGCCGAGCGGTCTAAGGCGCTGCGTTCAGGTCGCAGTCTCCCCTGGAGGCGTGGGTTCGAATCCCACTTCTGACAAAGCCAACCTTTGGCTGCGGGCTCAAGCTAGAGTCTTTAACCCTCTGGCAAGTTTACCCAGAAATGCATTGATGTTGACCAAGCACTGCATTCCAGTTCATGCTAGAATTAACCAAACATTACAGTAACACTGACCTGCATTACATGGCCTTTAAAGTAACACTTTAGTGCAACGTATGGGATTCTATGGCATTTTCGTGCAATTTTCTTGGAATTTCATGAAACTGGACATGTTTATAGAATGGAATTCAACGGAATTGCATGGAATACCATGCTGTGATGTTTACCGGAAGAAGAACTTGTTTATGAAAGGCTATTCGTGTTTTTGTTTTGTTTTTTGGGGTGGGGGATGCAATGTGATTCTTGGAGTTTGACTGTGATGTCATGGACTGGAGTTTTGGGGATGCAGTAGTATTTCCTGGCAAGGATTCTTGGAAATGTCTTGGAATGAAATGTCATGGGTTTTGGGGCATGGGGTGGAGTGTCATGGCATAAGATTCAAGGAATGTCATGTAAAACATTACATTAGCATTGACAAGACATGTCATTAGAATGAAAGAATGATATTAGCCTTAACAAAACATTGTAACAACACTGACACATATTGCATGAATATGAGAGCAATACTATTACTGCATTTGTTCAACATTAGTCCTACAAAAACACTGGATTTCAATGACATTGCATATGAAGAAATGAACACACGCACAAAAGGGAACACAGAAAGCAGCTCTTTTATTTACACGCTCCCCTGTATCAAAAAGCACCAGACTGCCCCGTGTGAGGCTCGAACTCACGACCTTCAGATTATGAGACTGACGCGCTGCCTAACTGCGCCAACGAGGCACGTGCTGTGACCAGGGTGAGCGGTGAAGCACCAGCTTCAAGATCATCTGCCATTCGGTGCAGCTCCAACAGTACCGCTCAGCCTTAGCCGTCACGTCAGGATGGCCGAGCGGTCTAAGGCGCTGCGTTCAGGTCGCAGTCTCCCCTGGAGGCGTGGGTTCGAATCCCACTTCTGACAAAGCCAACCTTTGGCTGCGGGCTCAAGCTAGAGTCTTTAACCCTCTGGCAAGTTTACCCAGAAATGCATTGATGTTGACCAAGCACTGCATTCCAGTTCATGCTAGAATTAACCAAACATTACAGTAACACTGACCTGCATTACATGGCCTTTAAAGTAACACTTTAGTGCAACGTATGGGATTCTATGGCATTTTCGTGCAATTTTCTTGGAATTTCATGAAACTGGACATGTTTATAGAATGGAATTCAACGGAATTGCATGGAATACCATGCTGTGATGTTTACCGGAAGAAGAACTTGTTTATGAAAGGCTATTCGTGTTTTTGTTTTGTTTTTTGGGGTGGGGGATGCAATGTGATTCTTGGAGTTTGACTGTGATGTCATGGACTGGAGTTTTGGGGATGCAGTAGTATTTCCTGGCAAGGATTCTTGGAAATGTCTTGGAATGAAATGTCATGGGTTTTGGGGCATGGGGTGGAGTGTCATGGCATAAGATTCAAGGAATGTCATGTAAAACATTACATTAGCATTGACAAGACATGTCATTAGAATGAAAGAATGATATTAGCCTTAACAAAACATTGTAACAACACTGACACATATTGCATGAATATGAGAGCAATACTATTACTGCATTTGTTCAACATTAGTCCTACAAAAACACTGGATTTCAATGACATTGCATATGAAGAAATGAACACACGCACAAAAGGGAACACAGAAAGCAGCTCTTTTATTTACACGCTCCCCTGTATCAAAAAGCACCAGACTGCCCCGTGTGAGGCTCGAACTCACGACCTTCAGATTATGAGACTGACGCGCTGCCTAACTGCGCCAACGAGGCACGTGCTGTGACCAGGGTGAGCGGTGAAGCACCAGCTTCAAGATCATCTGCCATTCGGTGCAGCTCCAACAGTACCGCTCAGCCTTAGCCGTCACGTCAGGATGGCCGAGCGGTCTAAGGCGCTGCGTTCAGGTCGCAGTCTCCCCTGGAGGCGTGGGTTCGAATCCCACTTCTGACAAAGCCAACCTTTGGCTGCGGGCTCAAGCTAGAGTCTTTAACCCTCTGGCAAGTTTACCCAGAAATGCATTGATGTTGACCAAGCACTGCATTCCAGTTCATGCTAGAATTAACCAAACATTACAGTAACACTGACCTGCATTACATGGCCTTTAAAGTAACACTTTAGTGCAACGTATGGGATTCTATGGCATTTTCGTGCAATTTTCTTGGAATTTCATGAAACTGGACATGTTTATAGAATGGAATTCAACGGAATTGCATGGAATACCATGCTGTGATGTTTACCGGAAGAAGAACTTGTTTATGAAAGGCTATTCGTGTTTTTGTTTTGTTTTTTGGGGTGGGGGATGCAATGTGATTCTTGGAGTTTGACTGTGATGTCATGGACTGGAGTTTTGGGGATGCAGTAGTATTTCCTGGCAAGGATTCTTGGAAATGTCTTGGAATGAAATGTCATGGGTTTTGGGGCATGGGGTGGAGTGTCATGGCATAAGATTCAAGGAATGTCATGTAAAACATTACATTAGCATTGACAAGACATGTCATTAGAATGAAAGAATGATATTAGCCTTAACAAAACATTGTAACAACACTGACACATATTGCATGAATATGAGAGCAATACTATTACTGCATTTGTTCAACATTAGTCCTACAAAAACACTGGATTTCAATGACATTGCATATGAAGAAATGAACACACGCACAAAAGGGAACACAGAAAGCAGCTCTTTTATTTACACGCTCCCCTGTATCAAAAAGCACCAGACTGCCCCGTGTGAGGCTCGAACTCACGACCTTCAGATTATGAGACTGACGCGCTGCCTAACTGCGCCAACGAGGCACGTGCTGTGACCAGGGTGAGCGGTGAAGCACCAGCTTCAAGATCATCTGCCATTCGGTGCAGCTCCAACAGTACCGCTCAGCCTTAGCCGTCACGTCAGGATGGCCGAGCGGTCTAAGGCGCTGCGTTCAGGTCGCAGTCTCCCCTGGAGGCGTGGGTTCGAATCCCACTTCTGACAAAGCCAACCTTTGGCTGCGGGCTCAAGCTAGAGTCTTTAACCCTCTGGCAAGTTTACCCAGAAATGCATTGATGTTGACCAAGCACTGCATTCCAGTTCATGCTAGAATTAACCAAACATTACAGTAACACTGACCTGCATTACATGGCCTTTAAAGTAACACTTTAGTGCAACGTATGGGATTCTATGGCATTTTCGTGCAATTTTCTTGGAATTTCATGAAACTGGACATGTTTATAGAATGGAATTCAACGGAATTGCATGGAATACCATGCTGTGATGTTTACCGGAAGAAGAACTTGTTTATGAAAGGCTATTCGTGTTTTTGTTTTGTTTTTTGGGGTGGGGGATGCAATGTGATTCTTGGAGTTTGACTGTGATGTCATGGACTGGAGTTTTGGGGATGCAGTAGTATTTCCTGGCAAGGATTCTTGGAAATGTCTTGGAATGAAATGTCATGGGTTTTGGGGCATGGGGTGGAGTGTCATGGCATAAGATTCAAGGAATGTCATGTAAAACATTACATTAGCATTGACAAGACATGTCATTAGAATGAAAGAATGATATTAGCCTTAACAAAACATTGTAACAACACTGACACATATTGCATGAATATGAGAGCAATACTATTACTGCATTTGTTCAACATTAGTCCTACAAAAACACTGGATTTCAATGACATTGCATATGAAGAAATGAACACACGCACAAAAGGGAACACAGAAAGCAGCTCTTTTATTTACACGCTCCCCTGTATCAAAAAGCACCAGACTGCCCCGTGTGAGGCTCGAACTCACGACCTTCAGATTATGAGACTGACGCGCTGCCTAACTGCGCCAACGAGGCACGTGCTGTGACCAGGGTGAGCGGTGAAGCACCAGCTTCAAGATCATCTGCCATTCGGTGCAGCTCCAACAGTACCGCTCAGCCTTAGCCGTCACGTCAGGATGGCCGAGCGGTCTAAGGCGCTGCGTTCAGGTCGCAGTCTCCCCTGGAGGCGTGGGTTCGAATCCCACTTCTGACAAAGCCAACCTTTGGCTGCGGGCTCAAGCTAGAGTCTTTAACCCTCTGAGGTCTGAGCTGTTTTCTGGGCCCTGGAGGTGTTCTGACATGCTCTGACATTTCTGGTTATATCTGTTACTTGTGACATTTTCATGGCTAAAGTCTAATTACACTGTATTCAGCACAAACTCTGCTACAATAATATATCAACAGCATGTATGTAAAAGTTTGTAGTTTTGAGATAATGACATTTATGCGTGGTTTTTGAAAATACAAAAAAAAATTCTCACTGAAATAAGGCCATGAAACCCATACTGATTATTTCTTCACAAGACTTTTGAAAATTGTATGACGTAGCCTAGAATATTTGCTGCAAAACTATGTGAAAATCACCCTGACTGCTCATTCAGATAAGACAATATATTGATTTAAAATTTTTACGACGTGTTTTGCGTGAAAAAGCCTTATGCGAGAGCTCATTAATATGTAAGCTTTTCTCACCTGAGAAAGACAAAGAACCTCCCCTAACGGCCCTATTAGGAGCTATCAGGCACCTATCATTCTGAGCAACCTTGCACAATACTGTAAATGAGGAGATTTAAAAAAGAATGGCTTTTAAATTGTTTGGATTTATTTACAACACAACATAATCCAAAGATACACAACAAATGCCAAAAAAGCACTTCAAAGACAGAGACCTTTGTGCCATTCCTAAAAACACTGTACATACCTTTCATTTCCAAGATTTTCACTTTACCATGTTCACGTACTGAGACTCATGTGAATGTTGAAGTCCTCAGTGGCATCTGGGACCTGAAAAAAAAAAGTGAACATACTGATATCAAGAGAAAGGCCTGCACGATTTTGGAAATAAATATTAGATTTTTCTGGTTAAAATTGCTTTTTAAAATTCCTTTTTAAAATTCACAGAATACACACACACACACGTTTCAACTAAGCTAAAGAAAAATATATTGATTATCATGTTACTTCAAATGTTTCCATCCGTTATGATGATATGAAATGAGATAATAATAAAAACATGAAGCCGTTTGGTGCGTTTTGCTTTCATCCAAAATATGATACATTCAAACGCGATCGCTTGCAAAATATGATACATTCAAACGCGATCACGCTCAAATATAAAACATTATGGTTACCATAAACATATCTATGTTTGAGCAGATATCCACAAACACAGTAAACACGGGTCTAAATATTATAATATTCCCCATATATCTAGCAACAGTTCAACTGCAACGTGACATTTATGCAACAATAACAAACTAGGCTATGTAAGAATTTCTTACCTTATCTTTCTTGTCTTCAGATCGCGTTCTTCTTCTTCTGAGGTAGCCTAAATCCAATGTAAGCTCAGGCACGTCTTTCAAACTCGACGAAAAGTGAAGTGAAGTGTTTTGTTGTTGAGGTAACGAGCGCGTTCGCGTTCCATGTGGAGATTTGCATGTGAATATCTTTTGCGCGAGTAGGCGTGGCCAAATTAACTGTAATGAGCAAGCGTTTGAGAAGCTGGACATCTTGTTGGTTTTATACAAATTACGTAAACAGAGAATATTTGTTTTCGTTTTGAATCCGATTATTTAAAAGTACACACTTAAATGTTTATAAAGGTATATGGCTCATAAATGTGTGACAAGTATTCGCTGAGTTTTGTTTCAGTTTATAGACGTGCTCAAGAAAAAAAAGTTCACCGCGACAGAGAGGCAGAACGCACACCCTGTTTATTTTCTTTATTTTACAAAAGCACAATGTTTTGATTTGATTGTAAGTGGACACATACAAAAGGAGAAATATCACAGATTCTTTTTTTATATTTCTTTTTTCTGTATGACCATAAATGATGGAGTAATTTAAGTTTATAGTGCTACAATGTGGAGAAAATCCGGCAAAACGCGTCCGCGCGTTTGCCGACCTCAGAGGGTTAACCCTCTGGCAAGTTTACCCAGAAATGCATTGATGTTGACCAAGCACTGCATTCCAGTTCATGCTAGAATTAACCAAACATTACAGTAACACTGACCTGCATTACATGGCCTTTAAAGTAACACTTTAGTGCAACGTATGGGATTCTATGGCATTTTCGTGCAATTTTCTTGGAATTTCATGAAACTGGACATGTTTATAGAATGGAATTCAACGGAATTGCATGGAATACCATGCTGTGATGTTTACCGGAAGAAGAACTTGTTTATGAAAGGCTATTCGTGTTTTTGTTTTGTTTTTTGGGGTGGGGGATGCAATGTGATTCTTGGAGTTTGACTGTGATGTCATGGACTGGAGTTTTGGGGATGCAGTAGTATTTCCTGGCAAGGATTCTTGGAAATGTCTTGGAATGAAATGTCATGGGTTTTGGGGCATGGGGTGGAGTGTCATGGCATAAGATTCAAGGAATGTCATGTAAAACATTACATTAGCATTGACAAGACATGTCATTAGAATGAAAGAATGATATTAGCCTTAACAAAACATTGTAACAACACTGACACATATTGCATGAATATGAGAGCAATACTATTACTGCATTTGTTCAACATTAGTCCTACAAAAACACTGGATTTCAATGACATTGCATATGAAGAAATGAACACACGCACAAAAGGGAACACAGAAAGCAGCTCTTTTATTTACACGCTCCCCTGTATCAAAAAGCACCAGACTGCCCCGTGTGAGGCTCGAACTCACGACCTTCAGATTATGAGACTGACGCGCTGCCTAACTGCGCCAACGAGGCACGTGCTGTGACCAGGGTGAGCGGTGAAGCACCAGCTTCAAGATCATCTGCCATTCGGTGCAGCTCCAACAGTACCGCTCAGCCTTAGCCGTCACGTCAGGATGGCCGAGCGGTCTAAGGCGCTGCGTTCAGGTCGCAGTCTCCCCTGGAGGCGTGGGTTCGAATCCCACTTCTGACAAAGCCAACCTTTGGCTGCGGGCTCAAGCTAGAGTCTTTAACCCTCTGGCAAGTTTACCCAGAAATGCATTGATGTTGACCAAGCACTGCATTCCAGTTCATGCTAGAATTAACCAAACATTACAGTAACACTGACCTGCATTACATGGCCTTTAAAGTAACACTTTAGTGCAACGTATGGGATTCTATGGCATTTTCGTGCAATTTTCTTGGAATTTCATGAAACTGGACATGTTTATAGAATGGAATTCAACGGAATTGCATGGAATACCATGCTGTGATGTTTACCGGAAGAAGAACTTGTTTATGAAAGGCTATTCGTGTTTTTGTTTTGTTTTTTGGGGTGGGGGATGCAATGTGATTCTTGGAGTTTGACTGTGATGTCATGGACTGGAGTTTTGGGGATGCAGTAGTATTTCCTGGCAAGGATTCTTGGAAATGTCTTGGAATGAAATGTCATGGGTTTTGGGGCATGGGGTGGAGTGTCATGGCATAAGATTCAAGGAATGTCATGTAAAACATTACATTAGCATTGACAAGACATGTCATTAGAATGAAAGAATGATATTAGCCTTAACAAAACATTGTAACAACACTGACACATATTGCATGAATATGAGAGCAATACTATTACTGCATTTGTTCAACATTAGTCCTACAAAAACACTGGATTTCAATGACATTGCATATGAAGAAATGAACACACGCACAAAAGGGAACACAGAAAGCAGCTCTTTTATTTACACGCTCCCCTGTATCAAAAAGCACCAGACTGCCCCGTGTGAGGCTCGAACTCACGACCTTCAGATTATGAGACTGACGCGCTGCCTAACTGCGCCAACGAGGCACGTGCTGTGACCAGGGTGAGCGGTGAAGCACCAGCTTCAAGATCATCTGCCATTCGGTGCAGCTCCAACAGTACCGCTCAGCCTTAGCCGTCACGTCAGGATGGCCGAGCGGTCTAAGGCGCTGCGTTCAGGTCGCAGTCTCCCCTGGAGGCGTGGGTTCGAATCCCACTTCTGACAAAGCCAACCTTTGGCTGCGGGCTCAAGCTAGAGTCTTTAACCCTCTGGCAAGTTTACCCAGAAATGCATTGATGTTGACCAAGCACTGCATTCCAGTTCATGCTAGAATTAACCAAACATTACAGTAACACTGACCTGCATTACATGGCCTTTAAAGTAACACTTTAGTGCAACGTATGGGATTCTATGGCATTTTCGTGCAATTTTCTTGGAATTTCATGAAACTGGACATGTTTATAGAATGGAATTCAACGGAATTGCATGGAATACCATGCTGTGATGTTTACCGGAAGAAGAACTTGTTTATGAAAGGCTATTCGTGTTTTTGTTTTGTTTTTTGGGGTGGGGGATGCAATGTGATTCTTGGAGTTTGACTGTGATGTCATGGACTGGAGTTTTGGGGATGCAGTAGTATTTCCTGGCAAGGATTCTTGGAAATGTCTTGGAATGAAATGTCATGGGTTTTGGGGCATGGGGTGGAGTGTCATGGCATAAGATTCAAGGAATGTCATGTAAAACATTACATTAGCATTGACAAGACATGTCATTAGAATGAAAGAATGATATTAGCCTTAACAAAACATTGTAACAACACTGACACATATTGCATGAATATGAGAGCAATACTATTACTGCATTTGTTCAACATTAGTCCTACAAAAACACTGGATTTCAATGACATTGCATATGAAGAAATGAACACACGCACAAAAGGGAACACAGAAAGCAGCTCTTTTATTTACACGCTCCCCTGTATCAAAAAGCACCAGACTGCCCCGTGTGAGGCTCGAACTCACGACCTTCAGATTATGAGACTGACGCGCTGCCTAACTGCGCCAACGAGGCACGTGCTGTGACCAGGGTGAGCGGTGAAGCACCAGCTTCAAGATCATCTGCCATTCGGTGCAGCTCCAACAGTACCGCTCACCCTTAGCCGTCACGTAAGGATGGCCGAGCGGTCTAAGGCGCTGCGTTCAGGTCGCAGTCTCCCCTGGAGGCGTGGGTTCGAATCCCACTTCTGACAAAGCCAACCTTTGGCTGCGGGCTCAAGCTAGAGTCTTTAACCCTCTGGCAAGTTTACCCAGAAATGCATTGATGTTGACCAAGCACTGCATTCCAGTTCATGCTAGAATTAACCAAACATTACAGTAACACTGACCTGCATTACATGGCCTTTAAAGTAACACTTTAGTGCAACGTATGGGATTCTATGGCATTTTCGTGCAATTTTCTTGGAATTTCATGAAACTGGACATGTTTATAGAATGGAATTCAACGGAATTGCATGGAATACCATGCTGTGATGTTTACCGGAAGAAGAACTTGTTTATGAAAGGCTATTCGTGTTTTTGTTTTGTTTTTTGGGGTGGGGGATGCAATGTGATTCTTGGAGTTTGACTGTGATGTCATGGACTGGAGTTTTGGGGATGCAGTAGTATTTCCTGGCAAGGATTCTTGGAAATGTCTTGGAATGAAATGTCATGGGTTTTGGGGCATGGGGTGGAGTGTCATGGCATAAGATTCAAGGAATGTCATGTAAAACATTACATTAGCATTGACAAGACATGTCATTAGAATGAAAGAATGATATTAGCCTTAACAAAACATTGTAACAACACTGACACATATTGCATGAATATGAGAGCAATACTATTACTGCATTTGTTCAACATTAGTCCTACAAAAACACTGGATTTCAATGACATTGCATATGAAGAAATGAACACACGCACAAAAGGGAACACAGAAAGCAGCTCTTTTATTTACACGCTCCCCTGTATCAAAAAGCACCAGACTGCCCCGTGTGAGGCTCGAACTCACGACCTTCAGATTATGAGACTGACGCGCTGCCTAACTGCGCCAACGAGGCACGTGCTGTGACCAGGGTGAGCGGTGAAGCACCAGCTTCAAGATCATCTGCCATTCGGTGCAGCTCCAACAGTACCGCTCAGCCTTAGCCGTCACGTCAGGATGGCCGAGCGGTCTAAGGCGCTGCGTTCAGGTCGCAGTCTCCCCTGGAGGCGTGGGTTCGAATCCCACTTCTGACAAAGCCAACCTTTGGCTGCGGGCTCAAGCTAGAGTCTTTAACCCTCTGGCAAGTTTACCCAGAAATGCATTGATGTTGACCAAGCACTGCATTCCAGTTCATGCTAGAATTAACCAAACATTACAGTAACACTGACCTGCATTACATGGCCTTTAAAGTAACACTTTAGTGCAACGTATGGGATTCTATGGCATTTTCGTGCAATTTTCTTGGAATTTCATGAAACTGGACATGTTTATAGAATGGAATTCAACGGAATTGCATGGAATACCATGCTGTGATGTTTACCGGAAGAAGAACTTGTTTATGAAAGGCTATTCGTGTTTTTGTTTTGTTTTTTGGGGTGGGGGATGCAATGTGATTCTTGGAGTTTGACTGTGATGTCATGGACTGGAGTTTTGGGGATGCAGTAGTATTTCCTGGCAAGGATTCTTGGAAATGTCTTGGAATGAAATGTCATGGGTTTTGGGGCATGGGGTGGAGTGTCATGGCATAAGATTCAAGGAATGTCATGTAAAACATTACATTAGCATTGACAAGACATGTCATTAGAATGAAAGAATGATATTAGCCTTAACAAAACATTGTAACAACACTGACACATATTGCATGAATATGAGAGCAATACTATTACTGCATTTGTTCAACATTAGTCCTACAAAAACACTGGATTTCAATGACATTGCATATGAAGAAATGAACACACGCACAAAAGGGAACACAGAAAGCAGCTCTTTTATTTACACGCTCCCCTGTATCAAAAAGCACCAGACTGCCCCGTGTGAGGCTCGAACTCACGACCTTCAGATTATGAGACTGACGCGCTGCCTAACTGCGCCAACGAGGCACGTGCCGTGACCAGGGTGAGCGGTGAAGCACCAGCTTCTAGATCATCTGCCATTCGGTGCAGCTCCAACAGTACCGCTCACCCTTAGCCGTCACGTCAGGATGGCCGAGCGGTCCAAGGCGCTGCGTTCAGGTCGCAGTCTCCCCTGGAGGCGTGGGTTCGAATCCCACTTCTGACAAAGCCAACCTTTGGCTGCGGGCTCAAGCTAGAGTCTTTAACCCTCTGGCAAGTCTACCCAGAAATGCATTAATGTTGACCAAGCACTGCATTCCAGTTCATGCTAGAATTAACCAAACATTACAGTAACACTGACCTGCATTACATGGCCTTTAAAGTAACACTTTAGTGCAACGTATGGGATTCTATGGCATTTTCGTGCAATTTTCTTGGAATTTCATGAAACTGGACATGTTTATAGAATGGAATTCAACGGACATTGCATATGAAGAAATGAACACACGCACAAAAGGGAACACAGAAAGCAGCTCTTTTATTTACACGCTCCCCTGTATCAAAAAGCACCAGACTGCCCCGTGTGAGGCTCGAACTCACGACCTTCAGATTATGAGACTGACGCGCTGCCTAACTGCGCCAACGAGGCACGTGCTGTGGCCGGGGTGAGCGGTGAAGCACCAGCTTCTAGATCATCTGCCATTCGGTGCAGCTCCAACAGTACCGCTCACCCTTAGCCGTCACGTCAGGATGGCCGAGCGGTCTAAGGCGCTGCGTTCAGGTCGCAGTCTCCCCTGGAGGCGTGGGTTCGAATCCCACTTCTGACAAAGCCAACCTTTGGCTGCGGGCTCAAGCTAGAGTCTTTAACCCTCTGGCAAGTTTACCCAGAAATGCATTAATGTTGACCAAGCACTGCATTCCAGTTCATGCTAGAATTAACCAAACATTACAGTAACACTGACCTGCATTACATGGCCTTTAAAGTAACACTTTAGTGCAACGTATGGGATTCTATGGCATTTTCGTGCAATTTTCTTGGAATTTCATGAAACTGGACATGTTTATAGAATGGAATTCAACGGAATTGCATGGAATACCATGCTGTGATGTTTACCGGAAGAAGAACTTGTTTATGAAAGGCTATTCGTGTTTTTGTTTTGTTTTTTGGGGTGGGGGATGCAATGTGATTCTTGGAGTTTGACTGTGATGTCATGGACTGGAGTTTTGGGGATGCAGTAGTATTTCCTGGCAAGGATTCTTGGAAATGTCTTGGAATGAAATGTCATGGGTTTTGGGGCATGGGGTGGAGTGTCATGGCATAAGATTCAAGGAATGTCATGTAAAACATTACATTAGCATTGACAAGACATGTCATTAGAATGAAAGAATGATATTAGCCTTAACAAAACATTGTAACAACACTGACACATATTGCATGAATATGAGAGCAATACTATTACTGCATTTGTTCAACATTAGTCCTACAAAAACACTGGATTTCAATGACATTGCATATGAAGAAATGAACACACGCACAAAAGGGAACACAGAAAGCAGCTCTTTTATTTACACGCTCCCCTGTATCAAAAAGCACCAGACTGCCCCGTGTGAGGCTCGAACTCACGACCTTCAGATTATGAGACTGACGCGCTGCCTAACTGCGCCAACGAGGCATGTGCTGTGACCGGGGTGAGCGGTGAAGCACCAGCTTCTAGATCATCTGCCATTCGGTGCAGCTCCAACAGTACCGCTCACCCTTAGCCGTCAAGTCAGGATGGCCGAGCGGTCTAAGGCGCTGCGTTCAGGTCGCAGTCTCCCCTGGAGGCGTGGGTTCGAATCCCACTTCTGACAAAGCCAACCTTTGGCTGCGGGCTCAAGCTAGAGTCTTTAACCCTCTGGCAAGTTTACCCAGAAATGCATTAATGTTGACCAAGCACTGCATTCCAGTTCATGCTAGAATTAACCAAACATTACAGTAACACTGACCTGCATTACATGGCCTTTAAAGTAACACTTTTATGCCTCGTTTCCACTGAGCAGTACGGTACGGTACGGGACAGTACGGTACGGTTCGGGTCTGTTAACCATGATCTGGCTAGCGTTTCCACTGCCAACAGTACCCTTACTTGATAGGCGTGGTGTTTCGATCAACGTCATTTTCGCGCGAAGAAGAACATAGAGCATGTAGAACATGCTACAATGGATGACATGCAGCAGATCTTGTTCTTGCTCCTCGACATGTTTGTCACAAGAAGACAAGCGCCGACATTAGGCTTTTCTCAATATCAAGTACGCAAAGTTTGTACTTGCCATGTGCGACTCCTACATGCAAATGGTACAGAGCGTTTTTAAAAGCGTCACTCAGCTCGCTCTGCTACTCCGGTTATCTCTGTTAACTTGCTCTGTATGTACATTTTAAGAAACAATAAAACGAAATATGTTATAAAACACCACTCTGCCTCTTTTCGTTTTCATTTAAATAAATTAAACATTATAGGGACACAAATGTGGTTCATGCGCAACGCATATTCATTATTCACTGCACGTTATACGTTATTCTATTTATAACAAAACGAAATTTAAAACACAACCCTAACGTTACCTCTTTTCGTTTAAATAAAAAAAAAAAAAAACATATTCCAGGCAATATATGCGTTTGTACAAATGTTGCAATAAACATCAGTGATAATCTTGTAATAAAAAAATGACAAGAAACCATATTTCTTTTTGTAAAATTTCAGTTTTATCAATAATAGCCTATATAAAAGTTTAAGTAAAAGGTACAAGAAGCTATACAATAAGAAATAAAGCAAACAATTCAGTCAAATATCCAAATGCAGCGCTCTAGTCTAACATTACAAGTAAAGTTAAATATAAATAGCCTATAACATTAATATGAAACTAAACTTAGCCCTCAGCCAAAACGATTGACAGGGAACTCATTATATATTCACGAGAGCAAAGATCGCCCGTTAGGTCTACACAAGACGAATTATATCTCATGTTTAACCACTACCGTCGGAGTAAGCGACGAACGTCAGAAGATTAGCCGAGGAAAGGCTCATCCAGCCGGGAAACATGAGCGCCGAGCGCCCGCTGAACGCATGGATCTCACAACCGGGGGAAAAAAAAATCATCTTTATAAATAAACCACAGATTTGAGCTTTAAACAACTACATTCTCGCCTGAAAAACTCTTAAAATTACATTTCGTGATACAGTAACAGTAGTATTATATTAAACTGTATATTAAAAAATGGCGCTTCTTATGTTGTCATTCCCCTTGTAGCACGCGCAAGTGACGATTCTCTGTCAACCAATCAACGTCCTGCAGTGAGTCTAGCTCCACCTTTTAGTACCGTTCCACTGTGCTAGGTACCCCAATGGAAGGGTACCTAAAAAGTGGTACGGTACGGTTCGGCATTTTGGTACCATTCACAACTTTTGATAGTGGAAACGCAAATAAATGCGTACCGTTCCGTACCGTACCGTACCGTACTGCTCAGTGGAAACGAGGCATTAGTGCAACGTATGGGATTCTATGGCATTTTCGTGCAATTTTCTTGGAATTTCATGAAACTGGACATGTTTATAGAATGGAATTCAACGGAATTGCATGGAATACCATGCTGTGATGTTTACCGGAAGAAGAACTTGTTTATGAAAGGCTGTTCGTGTTTTTGTTTTGTTTTTTGGGGTGGGGGATGCAATGTGATTCTTGGAGTTTGACTGTGATGTCATGGACTGGAGTTTTGGGGATGCAGTAGTATTTCCTGGCAAGGATTCTTGGAAATGTCTTGGAATGAAATGTCATGGGTTTTGGGGCATGGGGTGGAGTGTCATGGCATAAGATTCAAGGAATGTCATGTAAAACATTACATTAGCATTGACAAGACATGTCATTAGAATGAAAGAATGATATTAGCCTTAACAAAACATTGTAACAACACTGACACATATTGCATGAATATGAGAGCAATACTATTACTGCATTTGTTCAACATTAGTCCTACAAAAACACTGGATTTCAATGACATTGCATATGAAGAAATGAACACACGCACAAAAGGGAACACAGAAAGCAGCTCTTTTATTTACACGCTCCCCTGTATCAAAAAGCACCAGACTGCCCCGTGTGAGGCTCGAACTCACGACCTTCAGATTATGAGACTGACGCGCTGCCTAACTGCGCCAACGAGGCACGTGCTGTGACCAGGGTGAGCGGTGAAGGACCAGCTTCAAGATCATCTGCCATTCGGTGCAGCTCCAACAGTACCGCTCACCCTTAGCCGTCACGTCAGGATGGCCGAGCGGTCTAAGGCGCTGCGTTCAGGTCGCAGTCTCCCCTGGAGGCGTGGGTTCGAATCCCACTTCTGACAAAGCCAACCTTTGGCTGCGGGCTCAAGCTAGAGTCTTTAACCCTCTGGCAAGTTTACCCAGAAATGCATTGATGTTGACCAAGCACTGCATTCCAGTTCATGCTAGAATTAACCAAACATTACAGTAACACTGACCTGCATTACATGGCCTTTAAAGTAACACTTTAGTGCAACGTATGGGATTCTATGGCATTTTCGTGCAATTTTCTTGGAATTTCATGAAACTGGACATGTTTATAGAATGGAATTCAACGGAATTGCATGGAATACCATGCTGTGATGTTTACCGGAAGAAGAACTTGTTTATGAAAGGCTATTCGTGTTTTTGTTTTGTTTTTTGGGGTGGGGGATGCAATGTGATTCTTGGAGTTTGACTGTGATGTCATGGACTGGAGTTTTGGGGATGCAGTAGTATTTCCTGGCAAGGATTCTTGGAAATGTCTTGGAATGAAATGTCATGGGTTTTGGGGCATGGGGTGGAGTGTCATGGCATAAGATTCAAGGAATGTCATGTAAAACATTACATTAGCATTGACAAGACATGTCATTAGAATGAAAGAATGATATTAGCCTTAACAAAACATTGTAACAACACTGACACATATTGCATGAATATGAGAGCAATACTATTACTGCATTTGTTCAACATTAGTCCTACAAAAACACTGGATTTCAATGACATTGCATATGAAGAAATGAACACACGCACAAAAGGGAACACAGAAAGCAGCTCTTTTATTTACACGCTCCCCTGTATCAAAAAGCACCAGACTGCCCCGTGTGAGGCTCGAACTCACGACCTTCAGATTATGAGACTGACGCGCTGCCTAACTGCGCCAACGAGGCACGTGCTGTGACCAGGGTGAGCGGTGAAGCACCAGCTTCAAGATCATCT
The DNA here is from genome assembly GCF_963993115.1 of Abramis brama. Classification (NCBI taxonomy): domain Eukaryota; kingdom Metazoa; phylum Chordata; class Actinopteri; order Cypriniformes; family Leuciscidae; genus Abramis; species Abramis brama. Next base: position 34,364,808 of record NC_139966.1, on the reverse strand, counting down.
GCCATTCGGTGCAGCTCCAACAGTACCGCTCAGCCTTAGCCGTCACGTCATGATGGCCGAGCGGTCTAAGGCGCTGCGTTCAGGTCGCAGTCTCCCCTGGAGGCGTGGGTTCGAATCCCACTTCTGACAAAGCCAACCTTTGGCTGCGGGCTCAAGCTAGAGTCTTTAACCCTCTGGCAAGTTTACCCAGAAATGCATTGATGTTGACCAAGCACTGCATTCCAGTTCATGCTAGAATTAACCAAACATTACAGTAACACTGACCTGCATTACATGGCCTTTAAAGTAACACTTTAGTGCAACGTATGGGATTCTATGGCATTTTCGTGCAATTTTCTTGGAATTTCATGAAACTGGACATGTTTATAGAATGGAATTCAACGGAATTGCATGGAATACCATGCTGTGATGTTTACCGGAAGAAGAACTTGTTTATGAAAGGCTATTCGTGTTTTTGTTTTGTTTTTTGGGGTGGGGGATGCAATGTGATTCTTGGAGTTTGACTGTGATGTCATGGACTGGAGTTTTGGGGATGCAGTAGTATTTCCTGGCAAGGATTCTTGGAAATGTCTTGGAATGAAATGTCATGGGTTTTGGGGCATGGGGTGGAGTGTCATGGCATAAGATTCAAGGAATGTCATGTAAAACATTACATTAGCATTGACAAGACATGTCATTAGAATGAAAGAATGATATTAGCCTTAACAAAACATTGTAACAACACTGACACATATTGCATGAATATGAGAGCAATACTATTACTGCATTTGTTCAACATTAGTCCTACAAAAACACTGGATTTCAATGACATTGCATATGAAGAAATGAACACACGCACAAAAGGGAACACAGAAAGCAGCTCTTTTATTTACACGCTCCCCTGTATCAAAAAGCACCAGACTGCCCCGTGTGAGGCTCGAACTCACGACCTTCAGATTATGAGACTGACGCGCTGCCTAACTGCGCCAACGAGGCACGTGCTGTGACCAGGGTGAGCGGTGAAGCACCAGCTTCAAGATCATCTGCCATTCGGTGCAGCTCCAACAGTACCGCTCACCCTTAGCCGTCACGTAAGGATGGCCGAGCGGTCTAAGGCGCTGCGTTCAGGTCGCAGTCTCCCCTGGAGGCGTGGGTTCGAATCCCACTTCTGACAAAGCCAACCTTTGGCTGCGGGCTCAAGCTAGAGTCTTTAACCCTCTGGCAAGTTTACCCAGAAATGCATTGATGTTGACCAAGCACTGCATTCCAGTTCATGCTAGAATTAACCAAACATTACAGTAACACTGACCTGCATTACATGGCCTTTAAAGTAACACTTTAGTGCAACGTATGGGATTCTATGGCATTTTCGTGCAATTTTCTTGGAATTTCATGAAACTGGACATGTTTATAGAATGGAATTCAACGGAATTGCATGGAATACCATGCTGTGATGTTTACCGGAAGAAGAACTTGTTTATGAAAGGCTATTCGTGTTTTTGTTTTGTTTTTTGGGGTGGGGGATGCAATGTGATTCTTGGAGTTTGACTGTGATGTCATGGACTGGAGTTTTGGGGATGCAGTAGTATTTCCTGGCAAGGATTCTTGGAAATGTCTTGGAATGAAATGTCATGGGTTTTGGGGCATGGGGTGGAGTGTCATGGCATAAGATTCAAGGAATGTCATGTAAAACATTACATTAGCATTGACAAGACATGTCATTAGAATGAAAGAATGATATTAGCCTTAACAAAACATTGTAACAACACTGACACATATTGCATGAATATGAGAGCAATACTATTACTGCATTTGTTCAACATTAGTCCTACAAAAACACTGGATTTCAATGACATTGCATATGAAGAAATGAACACACGCACAAAAGGGAGCACAGAAAGCAGCTCTTTTATTTACACGCTCCCCTGTATCAAAAAGCACCAGACTGCCCTGTGTGAGGCTCGAACTCACGACCTTCAGATTATGAGACTGACGCGCTGCCTAACTGCGCCAACGAGGCACGTGCTGTGACCAGGGTGAGCGGTGAAGCACCAGCTTCTAGATCATCTGCCATTCGGTGCAGCTCCAACAGTACCGCTCACCCTTAGCCATCACGTCAGGATGGCCGAGCGGTCTAAGGCGCTGCGTTCAGGTCGCAGTCTCCCCTGGAGGCGTGGGTTTGAATCCCACTTCTGACAAAGCCAACCTTTGGCTGCGGGCTCAAGCTAGAGTCTTTAACCCTCTGGCAAGTTTACCCAGAAATGCATTAATGTTGACCAAGCACTGCATTCCAGTTCATGCTAGAATTAACCAAACATTACAGTAACACTGACCTGCATTACATGGCCTTTAAAGTAACACTTTAGTGCAACGTATGGGATTCTATGGCATTTTCGTGCAATTTTCTTGGAATTTCATGGAACTGGACATGTTTATAGAATGGAATTCAACGGAATTGCATGGAATACCATGCTGTGATGTTTACCGGAAGAAGAACTTGTTTATGAAAGGCTATTCGTGTTTTTGTTTTGTTTTTTGGGGTGGGGGATGCAATGTGATTCTTGGAGTTTGACTGTGATGTCATGGACTGGAGTTTTGGGGATGCAGTAGTATTTCCTGGCAAGGATTCTTGGAAATGTCTTGGAATGAAATGTCATGGGTTTTGGGGCATGGGGTGGAGTGTCATGGCATAAGATTCAAGGAATGTCATGTAAAACATTACATTAGCATTGACAAGACATGTCATTAGAATGAAAGAATGATATTAGCCTTAACAAAACATTGTAACAACACTGACACATATTGCATGAATATGAGAGCAATACTATTACTGCATTTGTTCAACATTAGTCCTACAAAAACACTGGATTTCAATGACATTGCATATGAAGAAATGAACACACGCACAAAAGGGAACACAGAAAGCAGCTCTTTTATTTACACGCTCCCCTGTATCAAAAAGCACCAGACTGCCCCGTGTGAGGCTCGAACTCACGACCTTCAGATTATGAGACTGACGCGCTGCCTAACTGCGCCAACGAGGCACGTGCTGTGACCAGGGTGAGCGGTGAAGCACCAGCTTCAAGATCATCTGCCATTCGGTGCAGCTCCAACAGTACCGCTCAGCCTTAGCCGTCACGTCATGATGGCCGAGCGGTCTAAGGCGCTGCGTTCAGGTCGCAGTCTCCCCTGGAGGCGTGGGTTCGAATCCCACTTCTGACAAAGCCAACCTTTGGCTGCGGGCTCAAGCTAGAGTCTTTAACCCTCTGGCAAGTTTACCCAGAAATGCATTGATGTTGACCAAGCACTGCATTCCAGTTCATGCTAGAATTAACCAAACATTACAGTAACACTGACCTGCATTACATGGCCTTTAAAGTAACACTTTAGTGCAACGTATGGGATTCTATGGCATTTTCGTGCAATTTTCTTGGAATTTCATGAAACTGGACATGTTTATAGAATGGAATTCAACGGAATTGCATGGAATACCATGCTGTGATGTTTACCGGAAGAAGAACTTGTTTATGAAAGGCTATTCGTGTTTTTATTTTGTTTTTTGGGGTGGGGGATGCAATGTGATTCTTGGAGTTTGACTGTGATGTCATGGACTGGAGTTTTGGGGATGCAGTAGTATTTCCTGGCAAGGATTCTTGGAAATGTCTTGGAATGAAATGTCATGGGTTTTGGGGCATGGGGTGGAGTGTCATGGCATAAGATTCAAGGAATGTCATGTAAAACATTACATTAGCATTGACAAGACATGTCATTAGAATGAAAGAATGATATTAGCCTTAACAAAACATTGTAACAACACTGACACATATTGCATGAATATGAGAGCAATACTATTACTGCATTTGTTCAACATTAGTCCTACAAAAACACTGGATTTCAATGACATTGCATATGAAGAAATGAACACACGCACAAAAGGGAACACAGAAAGCAGCTCTTTTATTTACACGCTCCCCTGTATCAAAAAGCACCAGACTGCCCCGTGTGAGGCTCGAACTCACGACCTTCAGATTATGAGACTGACGCGCTGCCTAACTGCGCCAACGAGGCACGTGCTGTGACCAGGGTGAGCGGTGAAGCACCAGCTTCAAGATCATCTGCCATTCGGTGCAGCTCCAACAGTACCGCTCACCCTTAGCCGTCACGTAAGGATGGCCGAGCGGTCTAAGGCGCTGCGTTCAGGTCGCAGTCTCCCCTGGAGGCGTGGGTTCGAATCCCACTTCTGACAAAGCCAACCTTTGGCTGCGGGCTCAAGCTAGAGTCTTTAACCCTCTGGCAAGTTTACCCAGAAATGCATTGATGTTGACCAAGCACTGCATTCCAGTTCATGCTAGAATTAACCAAACATTACAGTAACACTGACCTGCATTACATGGCCTTTAAAGTAACACTTTAGTGCAACGTATGGGATTCTATGGCATTTTCGTGCAATTTTCTTGGAATTTCATGAAACTGGACATGTTTATAGAATGGAATTCAACGGAATTGCATGGAATACCATGCTGTGATGTTTACCGGAAGAAGAACTTGTTTATGAAAGGCTATTCGTGTTTTTGTTTTGTTTTTTGGGGTGGGGGATGCAATGTGATTCTTGGAGTTTGGCTGTGATGTCATGGACTGGAGTTTTGGGGATGCAGTAGTATTTCCTGGCAAGGATTCTTGGAAATGTCTTGGAATGAAATGTCATGGGTTTTGGGGCATGGGGTGGAGTGTCATGGCATAAGATTCAAGGAATGTCATGTAAAACATTACATTAGCATTGACAAGACATGTCATTAGAATGAAAGAATGATATTAGCCTTAACAAAACATTGTAACAACACTGACACATATTGCATGAATATGAGAGCAATACTATTACTGCATTTGTTCAACATTAGTCCTACAAAAACACTGGATTTCAATGACATTGCATATGAAGAAATGAACACACGCACAAAAGGGAACACAGAAAGCAGCTCTTTTATTTACACGCTCCCCTGTATCAAAAAGCACCAGACTGCCCCGTGTGAGGCTCGAACTCACGACCTTCAGATTATGAGACTGACGCGCTGCCTAACTGCGCCAACGAGGCACGTGCTGTGACCAGGGTGAGCGGTGAAGCACCAGCTTCTAGATCATCTGCCATTCGGTGCAGGTCCAACAGTACCGCTCACCCTTAGCCGTCACGTCAGGATGGCCGAGCGGTCTAAGGCGCTGCGTTCAGGTCGCAGTCTCCCCTGGAGGCGTGGGTTCGAATCCCACTTCTGACAAAGCCAACCTTTGGCTGCGGGCTCAAGCTAGAGTCTTTAACCCTCTGGCAAGTTTACCCAGAAATGCATTGATGTTGACCAAGCACTGCATTCCAGTTCATGCTAGAATTAACCAAACATTACAGTAACACTGACCTGCATTACATGGCCTTTAAAGTAACACTTTAGTGCAACGTATGGGATTCTATGGCATTTTCGTGCAATTTTCTTGGAATTTCATGAAACTGGACATGTTTATAGAATGGAATTCAACGGAATTGCATGGAATACCATGCTGTGATGTTTACCGGAAGAAGAACTTGTTTATGAAAGGCTATTCGTGTTTTTGTTTTGTTTTTTGGGGTGGGGGATGCAATGTGATTCTTGGAGTTTGACTGTGATGTCATGGACTGGAGTTTTGGGGATGCAGTAGTATTTCCTGGCAAGGATTCTTGGAAATGTCTTGGAATGAAATGTCATGGGTTTTGGGGCATGGGGTGGAGTGTCATGGCATAAGATTCAAGGAATGTCATGTAAAACATTACATTAGCATTGACAAGACATGTCATTAGAATGAAAGAATGATATTAGCCTTAACAAAACATTGTAACAACACTGACACATATTGCATGAATATGAGAGCAATACTATTACTGCATTTGTTCAACATTAGTCCTACAAAAACACTGGATTTCAATGACATTGCATATGAAGAAATGAACACACGCACAAAAGGGAACACAGAAAGCAGCTCTTTTATTTACACGCTCCCCTGTATCAAAAAGCACCAGACTGCCCCGTGTGAGGCTCGAACTCACGACCTTCAGATTATGAGACTGACGCGCTGCCTAACTGCGCCAACGAGGCACGTGCTGTGACCAGGGTGAGCGGTGAAGCACCAGCTTCAAGATCATCTGCCATTCGGTGCAGCTCCAACAGTACCGCTCACCCTTAGCCGTCACGTAAGGATGGCCGAGCGGTCTAAGGCGCTGCGTTCAGGTCGCAGTCTCCCCTGGAGGCGTGGGTTCGAATCCCACTTCTGACAAAGCCAACCTTTGGCTGCGGGCTCAAGCTAGAGTCTTTAACCCTCTGGCAAGTTTACCCAGAAATGCATTGATGTTGACCAAGCACTGCATTCCAGTTCATGCTAGAATTAACCAAACATTACAGTAACACTGACCTGCATTACATGGCCTTTAAAGTAACACTTTAGTGCAACGTATGGGATTCTATGGCATTTTCGTGCAATTTTCTTGGAATTTCATGAAACTGGACATGTTTATAGAATGGAATTCAACGGAATTGCATGGAATACCATGCTGTGATGTTTACCGGAAGAAGAACTTGTTTATGAAAGGCTATTCGTGTTTTTGTTTTGTTTTTTGGGGTGGGGGATGCAATGTGATTCTTGGAGTTTGACTGTGATGTCATGGACTGGAGTTTTGGGGATGCAGTAGTATTTCCTGGCAAGGATTCTTGGAAATGTCTTGGAATGAAATGTCATGGGTTTTGGGGCATGGGGTGGAGTGTCATGGCATAAGATTCAAGGAATGTCATGTAAAACATTACATTAGCATTGACAAGACATGTCATTAGAATGAAAGAATGATATTAGCCTTAACAAAACATTGTAACAACACTGACACATATTGCATGAATATGAGAGCAATACTATTACTGCATTTGTTCAACATTAGTCCTACAAAAACACTGGATTTCAATGACATTGCATATGAAGAAATGAACACACGCACAAAAGGGAACACAGAAAGCAGCTCTTTTATTTACACGCTCCCCTGTATCAAAAAGCACCAGACTGCCCCGTGTGAGGCTCGAACTCACGACCTTCAGATTATGAGACTGACGCGCTGCCTAACTGCGCCAACGAGGCACGTGCTGTGACCAGGGTGAGCGGTGAAGCACCAGCTTCTAGATCATCTGCCATTCGGTGCAGGTCCAACAGTACCGCTCACCCTTAGCCGTCACGTCAGGATGGCCGAGCGGTCTAAGGCGCTGCGTTCAGGTCGCAGTCTCCCCTGGAGGCGTGGGTTCGAATCCCACTTCTGACAAAGCCAACCTTTGGCTGCGGGCTCAAGCTAGAGTCTTTAACCCTCTGGCAAGTTTACCCAGAAATGCATTGATGTTGACCAAGCACTGCATTCCAGTTCATGCTAGAATTAACCAAACATTACAGTAACACTGACCTGCATTACATGGCCTTTAAAGTAACACTTTAGTGCAACGTATGGGATTCTATGGCATTTTCGTGCAATTTTCTTGGAATTTCATGAAACTGGACATGTTTATAGAATGGAATTCAACGGAATTGCATGGAATACCATGCTGTGATGTTTACCGGAAGAAGAACTTGTTTATGAAAGGCTATTCGTGTTTTTGTTTTGTTTTTTGGGGTGGGGGATGCAATGTGATTCTTGGAGTTTGACTGTGATGTCATGGACTGGAGTTTTGGGGATGCAGTAGTATTTCCTGGCAAGGATTCTTGGAAATGTCTTGGAATGAAATGTCATGGGTTTTGGGGCATGGGGTGGAGTGTCATGGCATAAGATTCAAGGAATGTCATGTAAAACATTACATTAGCATTGACAAGACATGTCATTAGAATGAAAGAATGATATTAGCCTTAACAAAACATTGTAACAACACTGACACATATTGCATGAATATGAGAGCAATACTATTACTGCATTTGTTCAACATTAGTCCTACAAAAACACTGGATTTCAATGACATTGCATATGAAGAAATGAACACATGCACAAAAGGGAACACAGAAAGCAGCTCTTTTATTTACACGCTCCCCTGTATCAAAAAGCACCAGACTGCCCCGTGTGAGGCTCGAACTCACGACCTTCAGATTATGAGACTGACGCGCTGCCTAACTGCGCCAACGAGGCACGTGCTGTGACCAGGGTGAGCGGTGAAGCACCAGCTTCAAGATCATCTGCCATTCGGTGCAGCTCCAACAGTACCGCTCAGCCTTAGCCGTCACGTCAGGATGGCCGAGCGGTCTAAGGCGCTGCGTTCAGGTCGCAGTCTCCCCTGGAGGCGTGGGTTCGAATCCCACTTCTGACAAAGCCAACCTTTGGCTGCGGGCTCAAGCTAGAGTCTTTAACCCTCTGGCAAGTTTACCCAGAAAAGCATTGATGTTGACCAAGCACTGCATTCCAGTTCATGCTAGAATTAACCAAACATTACAGTAACACTGACCTGCATTACATGGCCTTTAAAGTAACACTTTAGTGCAACGTATGGGATTCTATGGCATTTTCGTGCAATTTTCTTGGAATTTCATGAAACTGGACATGTTTATAGAATGGAATTCAACGGAATTGCATGGAATACCATGCTGTGATGTTTACCGGAAGAAGAACTTGTTTATGAAAGGCTATTCGTGTTTTTGTTTTGTTTTTTGGGGTGGGGGATGCAATGTGATTCTTGGAGTTTGACTGTGATGTCATGGACTGGAGTTTTGGGGATGCAGTAGTATTTCCTGGCAAGGATTCTTGGAAATGTCTTGGAATGAAATGTCATGGGTTTTGGGGCATGGGGTGGAGTGTCATGGCATAAGATTCAAGGAATGTCATGTAAAACATTACATTAGCATTGACAAGACATGTCATTAGAATGAAAGAATGATATTAGCCTTAACAAAACATTGTAACAACACTGACACATATTGCATGAATATGAGAGCAATACTATTACTGCATTTGTTCAACATTAGTCCTACAAAAACACTGGATTTCAATGACATTGCATATGAAGAAATGAACACACGCACAAAAGGGAGCACAGAAAGCAGCTCTTTTATTTACACGCTCCCCTGTATCAAAAAGCACCAGACTGCCCTGTGTGAGGCTCGAACTCACGACCTTCAGATTATGAGACTGACGCGCTGCCTAACTGCGCCAACGAGGCACGTGCTGTGACCAGGGTGAGCGGTGAAGCACCAGCTTCTAGATCATCTGCCATTCGGTGCAGCTCCAACAGTACCGCTCACCCTTAGCCGTCACGTCAGGATGGCCGAGCGGTCTAAGGCGCTGCGTTCAGGTCGCAGTCTCCCCTGGAGGCGTGGGTTCGAATCCCGCTTCTGACAAAGCCAACCTTTGGCTGCGGGCTCAAGCTAGAGTCTTTAACCCTCTGGCAAGTTTACCCAGAAATGCATTAATGTTGACCAAGCACTGCATTCCAGTTCATGCTAGAATTAACCAAACATTACAGTAACACTGACCTGCATTACATGGCCTTTAAAGTAACACTTTAGTGCAACGTATGGGATTCTATGGCATTTTCGTGCAATTTTCTTGGAATTTCATGAAACTGGACATGTTTATAGAATGGAATTCAACGGAATTGCATGGAATACCATGCTGTGATGTTTACCGGAAGAAGAACTTGTTTATGAAAGGCTATTCGTGTTTTTGTTTTGTTTTTTGGGGTGGGGGATGCAATGTGATTCTTGGAGTTTGACTGTGATGTCATGGACTGGAGTTTTGGGGATGCAGTAGTATTTCCTGGCAAGGATTCTTGGAAATGTCTTGGAATGAAATGTCATGGGTTTTGGGGCATGGGGTGGAGTGTCATGGCATAAGATTCAAGGAATGTCATGTAAAACATTACATTAGCATTGACAAGACATGTCATTAGAATGAAAGAATGATATTAGCCTTAACAAAACATTGTAACAACACTGACACATATTGCATGAATATGAGAGCAATACTATTACTGCATTTGTTCAACATTAGTCCTACAAAAACACTGGATTTCAATGACATTGCATATGAAGAAATGAACACATGCACAAAAGGGAACACAGAAAGCAGCTCTTTTATTTACACGCTCCCCTGTATCAAAAAGCACCAGACTGCCCCGTGTGAGGCTCGAACTCACGACCTTCAGATTATGAGACTGACGCGCTGCCTAACTGCGCCAACGAGGCACGTGCCGTGACCAGGGTGAGCGGTGAAGCACCAGCTTCTAGATCATCTGCCATTCGGTGCAGCTCCAACAGTACCGCTCACCCTTAGCCGTCACGTCAGGATGGCCGAGCCCTCTAAGGCGCTGCGTTCAGGTCGCAGTCTCCCTTGGAGGCGTGGGTTCGAATCCCACTTCTGACAAAGCCAACCTTTGGCTGCGGGCTCAAGCTAGAGTCTTTAACCCTCTGGCAAGTTTACCCAGAAATGCATTAATGTTGACCAAGCACTGCATTCCAGTTCATGCTAGAATTAACCAAACATTACAGTAACACTGACCTGCATTACATGGCCTTTAAAGTAACACTTTAGTGCAACGTATGGGATTCTATGGCATTTTCGTGCAATTTTCTTGGAATTTCATGAAACTGGACATGTTTATAGAATGGAATTCAACGGAATTGCATGGAATACCATGCTGTGATGTTTACCGGAAGAAGAACTTGTTTATGAAAGGCTATTCGTGTTTTTGTTTTGTTTTTTGGGGTGGGGGATGCAATGTGATTCTTGGAGTTTGACTGTGATGTCATGGACTGGAGTTTTGGGGATGCAGTAGTATTTCCTGGCAAGGATTCTTGGAAATGTCTTGGAATGAAATGTCATGGGTTTTGGGGCATGGGGTGGAGTGTCATGGCATAAGATTCAAGGAATGTCATGTAAAACATTACATTAGCATTGACAAGACATGTCATTAGAATGAAAGAATGATATTAGCCTTAACAAAACATTGTAACAACACTGACACATATTGCATGAATATGAGAGCAATACTATTACTGCATTTGTTCAACATTAGTCCTACAAAAACACTGGATTTCAATGACATTGCATATGAAGAAATGAACACACGCACAAAAGGGAACACAGAAAGCAGCTCTTTTATTTACACGCTCCCCTGTATCAAAAAGCACCAGACTGCCCCGTGTGAGGCTCGAACTCACGACCTTCAGATTATGAGACTGACGCGCTGCCTAACTGCGCCAATGAGGCACGTGCTGTGACCAGGGTGAGCGGTGAAGCACCAGCTTCTAGATAATCTGCCATTCGGTGCAGCTCCAACAGTACCGCTCACCCTTAGCCGTCACGTCAGGATGGCCGAGCGGTCTAAGGCGCTGCGTTCAGGTCGCAGTCTCCCGTGGAGGCGTGGGTTCGAATCCCACTTCTGACAAAGCCAACCTTTGGCTGCGGGCTCAAGCTAGAGTCTTTAACCCTCTGGCAAGTTTACCCAGAAATGCATTGATGTTGACCAAGCACTGCATTCCAGTTCATGCTAGAATTAACCAAACATTACAGTAACACTGACCTGCATTACATGGCCTTTAAAGTAACACTTTAGTGCAACGTATGGGATTCTATGGCATTTTCGTGCAATTTTCTTGGAATTTCATGAAACTGGACATGTTTATAGAATGGAATTCAACGGAATTGCATGGAATACCATGCTGTGATGTTTACCGGAAGAAGAACTTGTTTATGAAAGGCTATTCGTGTTTTTGTTTTGTTTTTTGGGGTGGGGGATGCAATGTGATTCTTGGAGTTTGACTGTGATGTCATGGACTGGAGTTTTGGGGATGCAGTAGTATTTCCTGGCAAGGATTCTTGGAAATGTCTTGGAATGAAATGTCATGGGTTTTGGGGCATGGGGTGGAGTGTCATGGCATAAGATTCAAGGAATGTCATGTAAAACATTACATTAGCATTGACAAGATATGTCATTAGAATGAAAGAATGATATTAGCCTTAACAAAACATTGTAACAACACTGACACATATTGCATGAATATGAGAGCAATACTATTACTGCATTTGTTCAACATTAGTCCTACAAAAACACTGGATTTCAATGACATTGCATATGAAGAAATGAACACACGCACAAAAGGGAACACAGAAAGCAGCTCTTTTATTTACACGCTCCCCTGTATCAAAAAGCACCAGACTGCCCCGTGTGAGGCTCGAACTCACGACCTTCAGATTATGAGACTGACGCGCTGCCTAACTGCGCCAACGAGGCACGTGCTGTGACCAGGGTGAGCGGTGAAGCACTAGCTTCAAGATCATCTGCCATTCGGTGCAGCTCCAACAGTACCGCTCACCCTTAGCCGTCACGTAAGGATGGCCGAGCGGTCTAAGGCGCTGCGTTCAGGTCGCAGTCTCCCCTGGAGGCGTGGGTTCGAATCCCACTTCTGACAAAGCCAACCTTTGGCTGCGGGCTCAAGCTAGAGTCTTTAACCCTCTGGCAAGTTTACCCAGAAATGCATTGATGTTGACCAAGCACTGCATTCCAGTTCATGCTAGAATTAACCAAACATTACAGTAACACTGACCTGCATTACATGGCCTTTAAAGTAACACTTTAGTGCAACGTATGGGATTCTATGGCATTTTCGTGCAATTTTCTTGGAATTTCATGAAACTGGACATGTTTATAGAATGGAATTCAACGGAATTGCATGGAATACCATGCTGTGATGTTTACCGGAAGAAGAACTTGTTTATGAAAGGCTATTCGTGTTTTTGTTTTGTTTTTTGGGGTGGGGGATGCAATGTGATTCTTGGAGTTTGACTGTGATGTCATGGACTGGAGTTTTGGGGATGCAGTAGTATTTCCTGGCAAGGATTCTTGGAAATGTCTTGGAATGAAATGTCATGGGTTTTGGGGCATGGGGTGGAGTGTCATGGCATAAGATTCAAGGAATGTCATGTAAAACATTACATTAGCATTGACAAGACATGTCATTAGAATGAAAGAATGATATTAGCCTTAACAAAACATTGTAACAACACTGACACATATTGCATGAATATGAGAGCAATACTATTACTGCATTTGTTCAACATTAGTCCTACAAAAACACTGGATTTCAATGACATTGCATATGAAGAAATGAACACACGCACAAAAGGGAACACAGAAAGCAGCTCTTTTATTTACACGCTCCCCTGTATCAAAAAGCACCAGACTGCCCCGTGTGAGGCTCGAACTCACGACCTTCAGATTATGAGACTGACGCGCTGCCTAACTGCGCCAACGAGGCACGTGCTGTGACCAGGGTGAGCGGTGAAGCACCAGCTTCTAGATCATCTGCCATTCGGTGCAGCTCCAACAGTACCGCTCACCCTTAGCCGTCACGTCAGGATGGCCGAGCGGTCTAAGGCGCTGCGTTCAGGTCGCAGTCTCCCCTGGAGGCGTGGGTTCGAATCCCACTTCTGACAAAGCCAACCTTTGGCTGCGGGCTCAAGCTAGAGTCTTTAACCCTCTGGCAAGTTTACCCAGAAATGCATTGATGTTGACCAAGCACTGCATTCCAGTTCATGCTAGAATTAACCAAACATTACAGTAACACTGACCTGCATTACATGGCCTTTAAAGTAACACTTTAGTGCAACGTATGGGATTCTATGGCATTTTCGTGCAATTTTCTTGGAATTTCATGAAACTGGACATGTTTATAGAATGGAATTCAACGGAATTGCATGGAATACCATGCTGTGATGTTTACCGGAAGAAGAACTTGTTTATGAAAGGCTATTCGTGTTTTTGTTTTGTTTTTTGGGGTGGGGGATGCAATGTGATTCTTGGAGTTTGACTGTGATGTCATGGACTGGAGTTTTGGGGATGCAGTAGTATTTCCTGGCAAGGATTCTTGGAAATGTCTTGGAATGAAATGTCATGGGTTTTGGGGCATGGGGTGGAGTGTCATGGCATAAGATTCAAGGAATGTCATGTAAAACATTACATTAGCATTGACAAGACATGTCATTAGAATGAAAGAATGATATTAGCCTTAACAAAACATTGTAACAACACTGACACATATTGCATGAATATGAGAGCAATACTATTACTGCATTTGTTCAACATTAGTCCTACAAAAACACTGGATTTCAATGACATTGCATATGAAGAAATGAACACACGCACAAAAGGGAACACAGAAAGCAGCTCTTTTATTTACACGCTCCCCTGTATCAAAAAGCACCAGACTGCCCCGTGTGAGGCTCGAACTCACGACCTTCAGATTATGAGACTGACGCGCTGCCTAACTGCGCCAACGAGGCACGTGCTGTGACCAGGGTGAGCGGTGAAGCACCAGCTTCAAGATCATCTGCCATTCGGTGCAGCTCCAACAGTACCGCTCACCCTTAGCCGTCACGTAAGGATGGCCGAGCGGTCTAAGGCGCTGCGTTCAGGTCGCAGTCTCCCCTGGAGGCGTGGGTTCGAATCCCACTTCTGACAAAGCCAACCTTTGGCTGCGGGCTCAAGCTAGAGTCTTTAACCCTCTGGCAAGTTTACCCAGAAATGCATTGATGTTGACCAAGCACTGCATTCCAGTTCATGCTAGAATTAACCAAACATTACAGTAACACTGACCTGCATTACATGGCCTTTAAAGTAACACTTTAGTGCAACGTATGGGATTCTATGGCATTTTCGTGCAATTTTCTTGGAATTTCATGAAACTGGACATGTTTATAGAATGGAATTCAACGGAATTGCATGGAATACCATGCTGTGATGTTTACCGGAAGAAGAACTTGTTTATGAAAGGCTATTCGTGTTTTTGTTTTGTTTTTTGGGGTGGGGGATGCAATGTGATTCTTGGAGTTTGACTGTGATGTCATGGACTGGAGTTTTGGGGATGCAGTAGTATTTCCTGGCAAGGATTCTTGGAAATGTCTTGGAATGAAATGTCATGGGTTTTGGGGCATGGGGTGGAGTGTCATGGCATAAGATTCAAGGAATGTCATGTAAAACATTACATTAGCATTGACAAGACATGTCATTAGAATGAAAGAATGATATTAGCCTTAACAAAACATTGTAACAACACTGACACATATTGCATGAATATGAGAGCAATACTATTACTGCATTTGTTCAACATTAGTCCTACAAAAACACTGGATTTCAATGACATTGCATATGAAGAAATGAACACACGCACAAAAGGGAACACAGAAAGCAGCTCTTTTATTTACACGCTCCCCTGTATCAAAAAGCACCAGACTGCCCCGTGTGAGGCTCGAACTCACGACCTTCAGATTATGAGACTGACGCGCTGCCTAACTGCGCCAACGAGGCACGTGCTGTGACCAGGGTGAGCGGTGAAGCACCAGCTTCAAGATCATCTGCCATTCGGTGCAGCTCCAACAGTACCGCTCACCCTTAGCCGTCACGTCAGGATGGCCGAGCGGTCTAAGGCGCTGCGTTCAGGTCGCAGTCTCCCCTGGAGGCGTGGGTTCGAATCCCACTTCTGACAAAGCCAACCTTTGGCTGCGGGCTCAAGCTAGAGTCTTTAACCCTCTGGCAAGTTTACCCAGAAATGCATTGATGTTGACCAAGCACTGCATTCCAGTTCATGCTAGAATTAACCAAACATTACAGTAACACTGACCTGCATTACATGGCCTTTAAAGTAACACTTTAGTGCAACGTATGGGATTCTATGGCATTTTCGTGCAATTTTCTTGGAATTTCATGAAACTGGACATGTTTATAGAATGGAATTCAACGGAATTGCATGGAATACCATGCTGTGATGTTTACCGGAAGAAGAACTTGTTTATGAAAGGCTATTCGTGTTTTTGTTTTGTTTTTTGGGGTGGGGGATGCAATGTGATTCTTGGAGTTTGACTGTGATGTCATGGACTGGAGTTTTGGGGATGCAGTAGTATTTCCTGGCAAGGATTCTTGGAAATGTCTTGGAATGAAATGTCATGGGTTTTGGGGCATGGGGTGGAGTGTCATGGCATAAGATTCAAGGAATGTCATGTAAAACATTACATTAGCATTGACAAGACATGTCATTAGAATGAAAGAATGATATTAGCCTTAACAAAACATTGTAACAACACTGACACATATTGCATGAATATGAGAGCAATACTATTACTGCATTTGTTCAACATTAGTCCTACAAAAACACTGGATTTCAATGACATTGCATATGAAGAAATGAACACACGCACAAAAGGGAACACAGAAAGCAGCTCTTTTATTTACACGCTCCCCTGTATCAAAAAGCACCAGACTGCCGCGTGTGAGGCTCGAACTCACGACCTTCAGATTATGAGACTGACGCGCTGCCTAACTGCGCCAACGAGGCACGTGCCGTGACCAGGGTGAGCGGTGAAGCACCAGCTTCTAGATCATCTGCCATTCGGTGCAGCTCCAACAGTACCGCTCACCCTTAGCCGTCACGTCAGGATGGCCGAGCGGTCCAAGGCGCTGCGTTCAGGTCGCAGTCTCCCCTGGAGGCGTGGGTTCGAATCCCACTTCTGACAAAGCCAACCTTTGGCTGCGGGCTCAAGCTAGAGTCTTTAACCCTCTGGCAAGTCTACCCAGAAATGCATTAATGTTGACCAAGCACTGCATTCCAGTTCATGCTAGAATTAACCAAACATTACAGTAACACTGACCTGCATTACATGGCCTTTAAAGTAACACTTTAGTGCAACGTATGGGATTCTATGGCATTTTCGTGCAATTTTCTTGGAATTTCATGAAACTGGACATGTTTATAGAATGGAATTCAACGGACATTGCATATGAAGAAATGAACACACGCACAAAAGGGAACACAGAAAGCAGCTCTTTTATTTACACGCTCC
Source organism: Abramis brama (assembly GCF_963993115.1). Classification (NCBI taxonomy): domain Eukaryota; kingdom Metazoa; phylum Chordata; class Actinopteri; order Cypriniformes; family Leuciscidae; genus Abramis; species Abramis brama. Next base: position 34,347,968 of record NC_139966.1, on the reverse strand, counting down.
CCTGTATCAAAAAGCACCAGACTGCCCCGTGTGAGGCTCGAACTCACGACCTTCAGATTATGAGACTGACGCGCTGCCTAACTGCGCCAACGAGGCACGTGCTGTGGCCGGGGTGAGCGGTGAAGCACCAGCTTCTAGATCATCTGCCATTCGGTGCAGCTCCAACAGTACCGCTCACCCTTAGCCGTCACGTCAGGATGGCCGAGCGGTCTAAGGCGCTGCGTTCAGGTCGCAGTCTCCCCTGGAGGCGTGGGTTCGAATCCCACTTCTGACAAAGCCAACCTTTGGCTGCGGGCTCAAGCTAGAGTCTTTAACCCTCTGGCAAGTTTACCCAGAAATGCATTAATGTTGACCAAGCACTGCATTCCAGTTCATGCTAGAATTAACCAAACATTACAGTAACACTGACCTGCATTACATGGCCTTTAAAGTAACACTTTAGTGCAACGTATGGGATTCTATGGCATTTTCGTGCAATTTTCTTGGAATTTCATGAAACTGGACATGTTTATAGAATGGAATTCAACGGAATTGCATGGAATACCATGCTGTGATGTTTACCGGAAGAAGAACTTGTTTATGAAAGGCTATTCGTGTTTTTGTTTTGTTTTTTGGGGTGGGGGATGCAATGTGATTCTTGGAGTTTGACTGTGATGTCATGGACTGGAGTTTTGGGGATGCAGTAGTATTTCCTGGCAAGGATTCTTGGAAATGTCTTGGAATGAAATGTCATGGGTTTTGGGGCATGGGGTGGAGTGTCATGGCATAAGATTCAAGGAATGTCATGTAAAACATTACATTAGCATTGACAAGACATGTCATTAGAATGAAAGAATGATATTAGCCTTAACAAAACATTGTAACAACACTGACACATATTGCATGAATATGAGAGCAATACTATTACTGCATTTGTTCAACATTAGTCCTACAAAAACACTGGATTTCAATGACATTGCATATGAAGAAATGAACACACGCACAAAAGGGAACACAGAAAGCAGCTCTTTTATTTACACGCTCCCCTGTATCAAAAAGCACCAGACTGCCCCGTGTGAGGCTCGAACTCACGACCTTCAGATTATGAGACTGACGCGCTGCCTAACTGCGCCAACGAGGCATGTGCTGTGACCGGGGTGAGCGGTGAAGCACCAGCTTCTAGATCATCTGCCATTCGGTGCAGCTCCAACAGTACCGCTCACCCTTAGCCGTCACGTCAGGATGGCCGAGCGGTCTAAGGCGCTGCGTTCAGGTCGCAGTCTCCCCTGGAGGCGTGGGTTCGAATCCCACTTCTGACAAAGCCAACCTTTGGCTGCGGGCTCAAGCTAGAGTCTTTAACCCTCTGGCAAGTTTACCCAGAAATGCATTAATGTTGACCAAGCACTGCATTCCAGTTCATGCTAGAATTAACCAAACATTACAGTAACACTGACCTGCATTACATGGCCTTTAAAGTAACACTTTTATGCCTCGTTTCCACTGAGCAGTACGGTACGGTACGGGACAGTACGGTACGGTTCGGGTCTGTTAACCATGATCTGGCTAGCGTTTCCACTGCCAACAGTACCCTTACTTGATAGGCGTGGTGTTTCGATCAACGTCATTTTCGCGCGAAGAAGAACATAGAGCATGTAGAACATGCTACAATGGATGACATGCAGCAGATCTTGTTCTTGCTCCTCGACATGTTTGTCACAAGAAGACAAGCGCCGACATTAGGCTTTTCTCAATATCAAGTACGCAAAGTTTGTACTTGCCATGTGCGACTCCTACATGCAAATGGTACAGAGCGTTTTTAAAAGCGTCACTCAGCTCGCTCTGCTACTCCGGTTATCTCTGTTAACTTGCTCTGTATGTACATTTTAAGAAACAATAAAACGAAATATGTTATAAAACACCACTCTGCCTCTTTTCGTTTTCATTTAAATAAATTAAACATTATAGGGACACAAATGTGGTTCATGCGCAACGCATATTCATTATTCACTGCACGTTATACGTTATTCTATTTATAACAAAACGAAATTTAAAACACAACCCTAACGTTACCTCTTTTCGTTTAAATAAAAAAAAAAAAAAACATATTCCAGGCAATATATGCGTTTGTACAAATGTTGCAATAAACATCAGTGATAATCTTGTAATAAAAAAATGACAAGAAACCATATTTCTTTTTGTAAAATTTCAGTTTTATCAATAATAGCCTATATAAAAGTTTAAGTAAAAGGTACAAGAAGCTATACAATAAGAAATAAAGCAAACAATTCAGTCAAATATCCAAATGCAGCGCTCTAGTCTAACATTACAAGTAAAGTTAAATATAAATAGCCTATAACATTAATATGAAACTAAACTTAGCCCTCAGCCAAAACGATTGACAGGGAACTCATTATATATTCACGAGAGCAAAGATCGCCCGTTAGGTCTACACAAGACGAATTATATCTCATGTTTAACCACTACCGTCGGAGTAAGCGACGAACGTCAGAAGATTAGCCGAGGAAAGGCTCATCCAGCCGGGAAACATGAGCGCCGAGCGCCCGCTGAACGCATGGATCTCACAACCGGGGGAAAAAAAAATCATCTTTATAAATAAACCACAGATTTGAGCTTTAAACAACTACATTCTCGCCTGAAAAACTCTTAAAATTACATTTCGTGATACAGTAACAGTAGTATTATATTAAACTGTATATTAAAAAATGGCGCTTCTTATGTTGTCATTCCCCTTGTAGCACGCGCAAGTGACGATTCTCTGTCAACCAATCAACGTCCTGCAGTGAGTCTAGCTCCACCTTTTAGTACCGTTCCACTGTGCTAGGTACCCCAATGGAAGGGTACCTAAAAAGTGGTACGGTACGGTTCGGCATTTTGGTACCATTCACAACTTTTGATAGTGGAAACGCAAATAAATGCGTACCGTTCCGTACCGTACCGTACCGTACTGCTCAGTGGAAACGAGGCATTAGTGCAACGTATGGGATTCTATGGCATTTTCGTGCAATTTTCTTGGAATTTCATGAAACTGGACATGTTTATAGAATGGAATTCAACGGAATTGCATGGAATACCATGCTGTGATGTTTACCGGAAGAAGAACTTGTTTATGAAAGGCTGTTCGTGTTTTTGTTTTGTTTTTTGGGGTGGGGGATGCAATGTGATTCTTGGAGTTTGACTGTGATGTCATGGACTGGAGTTTTGGGGATGCAGTAGTATTTCCTGGCAAGGATTCTTGGAAATGTCTTGGAATGAAATGTCATGGGTTTTGGGGCATGGGGTGGAGTGTCATGGCATAAGATTCAAGGAATGTCATGTAAAACATTACATTAGCATTGACAAGACATGTCATTAGAATGAAAGAATGATATTAGCCTTAACAAAACATTGTAACAACACTGACACATATTGCATGAATATGAGAGCAATACTATTACTGCATTTGTTCAACATTAGTCCTACAAAAACACTGGATTTCAATGACATTGCATATGAAGAAATGAACACACGCACAAAAGGGAACACAGAAAGCAGCTCTTTTATTTACACGCTCCCCTGTATCAAAAAGCACCAGACTGCCCCGTGTGAGGCTCGAACTCACGACCTTCAGATTATGAGACTGACGCGCTGCCTAACTGCGCCAACGAGGCACGTGCTGTGACCAGGGTGAGCGGTGAAGGACCAGCTTCAAGATCATCTGCCATTCGGTGCAGCTCCAACAGTACCGCTCACCCTTAGCCGTCACGTCAGGATGGCCGAGCGGTCTAAGGCGCTGCGTTCAGGTCGCAGTCTCCCCTGGAGGCGTGGGTTCGAATCCCACTTCTGACAAAGCCAACCTTTGGCTGCGGGCTCAAGCTAGAGTCTTTAACCCTCTGGCAAGTTTACCCAGAAATGCATTGATGTTGACCAAGCACTGCATTCCAGTTCATGCTAGAATTAACCAAACATTACAGTAACACTGACCTGCATTACATGGCCTTTAAAGTAACACTTTAGTGCAACGTATGGGATTCTATGGCATTTTCGTGCAATTTTCTTGGAATTTCATGAAACTGGACATGTTTATAGAATGGAATTCAACGGAATTGCATGGAATACCATGCTGTGATGTTTACCGGAAGAAGAACTTGTTTATGAAAGGCTATTCGTGTTTTTGTTTTGTTTTTTGGGGTGGGGGATGCAATGTGATTCTTGGAGTTTGACTGTGATGTCATGGACTGGAGTTTTGGGGATGCAGTAGTATTTCCTGGCAAGGATTCTTGGAAATGTCTTGGAATGAAATGTCATGGGTTTTGGGGCATGGGGTGGAGTGTCATGGCATAAGATTCAAGGAATGTCATGTAAAACATTACATTAGCATTGACAAGACATGTCATTAGAATGAAAGAATGATATTAGCCTTAACAAAACATTGTAACAACACTGACACATATTGCATGAATATGAGAGCAATACTATTACTGCATTTGTTCAACATTAGTCCTACAAAAACACTGGATTTCAATGACATTGCATATGAAGAAATGAACACACGCACAAAAGGGAGCACAGAAAGCAGCTCTTTTATTTACACGCTCCCCTGTATCAAAAAGCACCAGACTGCCCCGTGTGAGGCTCGAACTCACGACCTTCAGATTATGAGACTGACGCGCTGCCTAACTGCGCCAACGAGGCACGTGCTGTGACCAGGGTGAGCGGTGAAGCACCAGCTTCTAGATCATCTGCCATTCGGTGCAGCTCCAACAGTACCGCTCACCCTTAGCCGTCACGTCAGGATGGCCGAGCGGTCTAAGGCGCTGCGTTCAGGTCGCAGTCTCCCCTGGAGGCGTGGGTTCGAATCCCACTTCTGACAAAGCCAACCTTTGGCTGCGGGCTCAAGCTAGAGTCTTTAACCCTCTGGCAAGTTTACCCAGAAATGCATTGATGTTGACCAAGCACTGCATTCCAGTTCATGCTAGAATTAACCAAACATTACAGTAACACTGACCTGCATTACATGGCCTTTAAAGTAACACTTTAGTGCAACGTATGGGATTCTATGGCATTTTCGTGCAATTTTCTTGGAATTTCATGAAACTGGACATGTTTATAGAATGGAATTCAACGGAATTGCATGGAATACCATGCTGTGATGTTTACCGGAAGAAGAACTTGTTTATGAAAGGCTATTCGTGTTTTTGTTTTGTTTTTTGGGGTGGGGGATGCAATGTGATTCTTGGAGTTTGACTGTGATGTCATGGACTGGAGTTTTGGGGATGCAGTAGTATTTCCTGGCAAGGATTCTTGGAAATGTCTTGGAATGAAATGTCATGGGTTTTGGGGCATGGGGTGGAGTGTCATGGCATAAGATTCAAGGAATGTCATGTAAAACATTACATTAGCATTGACAAGACATGTCATTAGAATGAAAGAATGATATTAGCCTTAACAAAACATTGTAACAACACTGACACATATTGCATGAATATGAGAGCAATACTATTACTGCATTTGTTCAACATTAGTCCTACAAAAACACTGGATTTCAATGACATTGCATATGAAGAAATGAACACATGCACAAAAGGGAACACAGAAAGCAGCTCTTTTATTTACACGCTCCCCTGTATCAAAAAGCACCAGACTGCCCCGTGTGAGGCTCGAACTCACGACCTTCAGATTATGAGACTGACGCGCTGCCTAACTGCGCCAACGAGGCACGTGCCGTGACCAGGGTGAGCGGTGAAGCACCAGCTTCTAGATCATCTGCCATTCGGTGCAGCTCCAACAGTACCGCTCACCCTTAGCCGTCACGTCAGGATGGCCGAGCCGTCTAAGGCGCTGCGTTCAGGTCGCAGTCTCCCTTGGAGGCGTGGGTTCGAATCCCACTTCTGACAAAGCCAACCTTTGGCTGCGGGCTCAAGCTAGAGTCTTTAACCCTCTGGCAAGTTTACCCAGAAATGCATTAATGTTGACCAAGCACTGCATTCCAGTTCATGCTAGAATTAACCAAACATTACAGTAACACTGACCTGCATTACATGGCCTTTAAAGTAACACTTTAGTGCAACGTATGGGATTCTATGGCATTTTCGTGCAATTTTCTTGGAATTTCATGAAACTGGACATGTTTATAGAATGGAATTCAACGGAATTGCATGGAATACCATGCTGTGATGTTTACCGGAAGAAGAACTTGTTTATGAAAGGCTATTCGTGTTTTTGTTTTGTTTTTTGGGGTGGGGGATGCAATGTGATTCTTGGAGTTTGTCTGTGATGTCATGGACTGGAGTTTTGGGGATGCAGTAGTATTTCCTGGCAAGGATTCTTGGAAATGTCTTGGAATGAAATGTCATGGGTTTTGGGGCATGGGGTGGAGTGTCATGGCATAAGATTCAAGGAATGTCATGTAAAACATTACATTAGCATTGACAAGACATGTCATTAGAATGAAAGAATGATATTAGCCTTAACAAAACATTGTAACAACACTGACACATATTGCATGAATATGAGAGCAATACTATTACTGCATTTGTTCAACATTAGTCCTACAAAAACACTGGATTTCAATGACATTGCATATGAAGAAATGAACACACGCACAAAAGGGAACACAGAAAGCAGCTCTTTTATTTACACGCTCCCCTGTATCAAAAAGCACCAGACTGCCCCGTGTGAGGCTCGAACTCACGACCTTCAGATTATGAGACTGACGCGCTGCCTAACTGCGCCAATGAGGCACGTGCTGTGACCAGGGTGAGCGGTGAAGCACCAGCTTCTAGATCATCTGCCATTCGGTGCAGCTCCAACAGTACCGCTCACCCTTAGCCGTCACGTCAGGATGGCCGAGCGGTCTAAGGCGCTGCGTTCAGGTCGCAGTCTCCCCTGGAGGCGTGGGTTCGAATCCCACTTCTGACAAAGCCAACCTTTGGCTGCGGGCTCAAGCTAGAGTCTTTAACCCTCTGGCAAGTTTACCCAGAAATGCATTGATGTTGACCAAGCACTGCATTCCAGTTCATGCTAGAATTAACCAAACATTACAGTAACACTGACCTGCATTACATGGCCTTTAAAGTAACACTTTAGTGCAACGTATGGGATTCTATGGCATTTTCGTGCAATTTTCTTGGAATTTCATGAAACTGGACATGTTTATAGAATGGAATTCAACGGAATTGCATGGAATACCATGCTGTGATGTTTACCGGAAGAAGAACTTGTTTATGAAAGGCTATTCGTGTTTTTGTTTTGTTTTTTGGGGTGGGGGATGCAATGTGATTCTTGGAGTTTGACTGTGATGTCATGGACTGGAGTTTTGGGGATGCAGTAGTATTTCCTGGCAAGGATTCTTGGAAATGTCTTGGAATGAAATGTCATGGGTTTTGGGGCATGGGGTGGAGTGTCATGGCATAAGATTCAAGGAATGTCATGTAAAACATTACATTAGCATTGACAAGACATGTCATTAGAATGAAAGAATGATATTAGCCTTAACAAAACATTGTAACAACACTGACACATATTGCATGAATATGAGAGCAATACTATTACTGCATTTGTTCAACATTAGTCCTACAAAAACACTGGATTTCAATGACATTGCATATGAAGAAATGAACACACGCACAAAAGGGAACACAGAAAGCAGCTCTTTTATTTACACGCTCCCCTGTATCAAAAAGCACCAGACTGCCCCGTGTGAGGCTCGAACTCACGACCTTCAGATTATGAGACTGACGCACTGCCTAACTGCGCCAACGAGGCACGTGCTGTGACCAGGGTGAGCGGTGAAGCACCAGCTTCTAGATCATCTGCCATTCGGTGCAGCTCCAACAGTACCGCTCACCCTTAGCCGTCACGTCAGGATGGCCGAGCGGTCTAAGGCGCTGCGTTCAGGTCGCAGTCTCCCCTGGAGGCGTGGGTTCGAATCCCACTTCTGACAAAGCCAACCTTTGGCTGCGGGCTCAAGCTAGAGTCTTTAACCCTCTGGCAAGTTTACCCAGAAATGCATTGATGTTGACCAAGCACTGCATTCCAGTTCATGCTAGAATTAACCAAACATTACAGTAACACTGACCTGCATTACATGGCCTTTAAAGTAACACTTTAGTGCAACGTATGGGATTCTATGGCATTTTCGTGCAATTTTCTTGGAATTTCATGAAACTGGACATGTTTATAGAATGGAATTCAACGGAATTGCATGGAATACCATGCTGTGATGTTTACCGGAAGAAGAACTTGTTTATGAAAGGCTATTCGTGTTTTTGTTTTGTTTTTTGGGGTGGGGGATGCAATGTGATTCTTGGAGTTTGACTGTGATGTCATGGACTGGAGTTTTGGGGATGCAGTAGTATTTCCTGGCAAGGATTCTTGGAAATGTCTTGGAATGAAATGTCATGGGTTTTGGGGCATGGGGTGGAGTGTCATGGCATAAGATTCAAGGAATGTCATGTAAAACATTACATTAGCATTGACAAGACATGTCATTAGAATGAAAGAATGATATTAGCCTTAACAAAACATTGTAACAACACTGACACATATTGCATGAATATGAGAGCAATACTATTACTGCATTTGTTCAACATTAGTCCTACAAAAACACTGGATTTCAATGACATTGCATATGAAGAAATGAACACACGCACAAAAGGGAACACAGAAAGCAGCTCTTTTATTTACACGCTCCCCTGTATCAAAAAGCACCAGACTGCCGCGTGTGAGGCTCGAACTCACGACCTTCAGATTATGAGACTGACGCGCTGCCTAACTGCGCCAACGAGGCACGTGCCGTGACCAGGGTGAGCGGTGAAGCACCAGCTTCTAGATCATCTGCCATTCGGTGCAGCTCCAACAGTACCGCTCACCCTTAGCCGTCACGTCAGGATGGCCGAGCGGTCCAAGGCGCTGCGTTCAGGTCGCAGTCTCCCCTGGAGGCGTGGGTTCGAATCCCACTTCTGACAAAGCCAACCTTTGGCTGCGGGCTCAAGCTAGAGTCTTTAACCCTCTGGCAAGTCTACCCAGAAATGCATTAATGTTGACCAAGCACTGCATTCCAGTTCATGCTAGAATTAACCAAACATTACAGTAACACTGACCTGCATTACATGGCCTTTAAAGTAACACTTTAGTGCAACGTATGGGATTCTATGGCATTTTCGTGCAATTTTCTTGGAATTTCATGAAACTGGACATGTTTATAGAATGGAATTCAACGGACATTGCATATGAAGAAATGAACACACGCACAAAAGGGAACACAGAAAGCAGCTCTTTTATTTACACGCTCCCCTGTATCAAAAAGCACCAGACTGCCCCGTGTGAGGCTCGAACTCACGACCTTCAGATTATGAGACTGACGCGCTGCCTAACTGCGCCAACGAGGCACGTGCTGTGGCCGGGGTGAGCGGTGAAGCACCAGCTTCTAGATCATCTGCCATTCGGTGCAGCTCCAACAGTACCGCTCACCCTTAGCCGTCACGTCAGGATGGCCGAGCGGTCTAAGGCGCTGCGTTCAGGTCGCAGTCTCCCCTGGAGGCGTGGGTTCGAATCCCACTTCTGACAAAGCCAACCTTTGGCTGCGGGCTCAAGCTAGAGTCTTTAACCCTCTGGCAAGTTTACCCAGAAATGCATTAATGTTGACCAAGCACTGCATTCCAGTTCATGCTAGAATTAACCAAACATTACAGTAACACTGACCTGCATTACATGGCCTTTAAAGTAACACTTTAGTGCAACGTATGGGATTCTATGGCATTTTCGTGCAATTTTCTTGGAATTTCATGAAACTGGACATGTTTATAGAATGGAATTCAACGGAATTGCATGGAATACCATGCTGTGATGTTTACCGGAAGAAGAACTTGTTTATGAAAGGCTATTCGTGTTTTTGTTTTGTTTTTTGGGGTGGGGGATGCAATGTGATTCTTGGAGTTTGACTGTGATGTCATGGACTGGAGTTTTGGGGATGCAGTAGTATTTCCTGGCAAGGATTCTTGGAAATGTCTTGGAATGAAATGTCATGGGTTTTGGGGCATGGGGTGGAGTGTCATGGCATAAGATTCAAGGAATGTCATGTAAAACATTACATTAGCATTGACAAGACATGTCATTAGAATGAAAGAATGATATTAGCCTTAACAAAACATTGTAACAACACTGACACATATTGCATGAATATGAGAGCAATACTATTACTGCATTTGTTCAACATTAGTCCTACAAAAACACTGGATTTCAATGACATTGCATATGAAGAAATGAACACACGCACAAAAGGGAACACAGAAAGCAGCTCTTTTATTTACACGCTCCCCTGTATCAAAAAGCACCAGACTGCCCCGTGTGAGGCTCGAACTCACGACCTTCAGATTATGAGACTGACGCGCTGCCTAACTGCGCCAACGAGGCATGTGCTGTGACCGGGGTGAGCGGTGAAGCACCAGCTTCTAGATCATCTGCCATTCGGTGCAGCTCCAACAGTACCGCTCACCCTTAGCCGTCACGTCAGGATGGCCGAGCGGTCTAAGGCGCTGCGTTCAGGTCGCAGTCTCCCCTGGAGGCGTGGGTTCGAATCCCACTTCTGACAAAGCCAACCTTTGGCTGCGGGCTCAAGCTAGAGTCTTTAACCCTCTGGCAAGTTTACCCAGAAATGCATTAATGTTGACCAAGCACTGCATTCCAGTTCATGCTAGAATTAACCAAACATTACAGTAACACTGACCTGCATTACATGGCCTTTAAAGTAACACTTTTATGCCTCGTTTCCACTGAGCAGTACGGTACGGTACGGGACAGTACGGTACGGTTCGGGTCTGTTAACCATGATCTGGCTAGCGTTTCCACTGCCAACAGTACCCTTACTTGATAGGCGTGGTGTTTCGATCAACGTCATTTTCGCGCGAAGAAGAACATAGAGCATGTAGAACATGCTACAATGGATGACATGCAGCAGATCTTGTTCTTGCTCCTCGACATGTTTGTCACAAGAAGACAAGCGCCGACATTAGGCTTTTCTCAATATCAAGTACGCAAAGTTTGTACTTGCCATGTGCGACTCCTACATGCAAATGGTACAGAGCGTTTTTAAAAGCGTCACTCAGCTCGCTCTGCTACTCCGGTTATCTCTGTTAACTTGCTCTGTATGTACATTTTAAGAAACAATAAAACGAAATATGTTATAAAACACCACTCTGCCTCTTTTCGTTTTCATTTAAATAAATTAAACATTATAGGGACACAAATGTGGTTCATGCGCAACGCATATTCATTATTCACTGCACGTTATACGTTATTCTATTTATAACAAAACGAAATTTAAAACACAACCCTAACGTTACCTCTTTTCGTTTAAATAAAAAAAAAAAAAAACATATTCCAGGCAATATATGCGTTTGTACAAATGTTGCAATAAACATCAGTGATAATCTTGTAATAAAAAAATGACAAGAAACCATATTTCTTTTTGTAAAATTTCAGTTTTATCAATAATAGCCTATATAAAAGTTTAAGTAAAAGGTACAAGAAGCTATACAATAAGAAATAAAGCAAACAATTCAGTCAAATATCCAAATGCAGCGCTCTAGTCTAACATTACAAGTAAAGTTAAATATAAATAGCCTATAACATTAATATGAAACTAAACTTAGCCCTCAGCCAAAACGATTGACAGGGAACTCATTATATATTCACGAGAGCAAAGATCGCCCGTTAGGTCTACACAAGACGAATTATATCTCATGTTTAACCACTACCGTCGGAGTAAGCGACGAACGTCAGAAGATTAGCCGAGGAAAGGCTCATCCAGCCGGGAAACATGAGCGCCGAGCGCCCGCTGAACGCATGGATCTCACAACCGGGGGAAAAAAAAATCATCTTTATAAATAAACCACAGATTTGAGCTTTAAACAACTACATTCTCGCCTGAAAAACTCTTAAAATTACATTTCGTGATACAGTAACAGTAGTATTATATTAAACTGTATATTAAAAAATGGCGCTTCTTATGTTGTCATTCCCCTTGTAGCACGCGCAAGTGACGATTCTCTGTCAACCAATCAACGTCCTGCAGTGAGTCTAGCTCCACCTTTTAGTACCGTTCCACTGTGCTAGGTACCCCAATGGAAGGGTACCTAAAAAGTGGTACGGTACGGTTCGGCATTTTGGTACCATTCACAACTTTTGATAGTGGAAACGCAAATAAATGCGTACCGTTCCGTACCGTACCGTACCGTACTGCTCAGTGGAAACGAGGCATTAGTGCAACGTATGGGATTCTATGGCATTTTCGTGCAATTTTCTTGGAATTTCATGAAACTGGACATGTTTATAGAATGGAATTCAACGGAATTGCATGGAATACCATGCTGTGATGTTTACCGGAAGAAGAACTTGTTTATGAAAGGCTGTTCGTGTTTTTGTTTTGTTTTTTGGGGTGGGGGATGCAATGTGATTCTTGGAGTTTGACTGTGATGTCATGGACTGGAGTTTTGGGGATGCAGTAGTATTTCCTGGCAAGGATTCTTGGAAATGTCTTGGAATGAAATGTCATGGGTTTTGGGGCATGGGGTGGAGTGTCATGGCATAAGATTCAAGGAATGTCATGTAAAACATTACATTAGCATTGACAAGACATGTCATTAGAATGAAAGAATGATATTAGCCTTAACAAAACATTGTAACAACACTGACACATATTGCATGAATATGAGAGCAATACTATTACTGCATTTGTTCAACATTAGTCCTACAAAAACACTGGATTTCAATGACATTGCATATGAAGAAATGAACACACGCACAAAAGGGAACACAGAAAGCAGCTCTTTTATTTACACGCTCCCCTGTATCAAAAAGCACCAGACTGCCCCGTGTGAGGCTCGAACTCACGACCTTCAGATTATGAGACTGACGCGCTGCCTAACTGCGCCAACGAGGCACGTGCTGTGACCAGGGTGAGCGGTGAAGGACCAGCTTCAAGATCATCTGCCATTCGGTGCAGCTCCAACAGTACCGCTCACCCTTAGCCGTCACGTCAGGATGGCCGAGCGGTCTAAGGCGCTGCGTTCAGGTCGCAGTCTCCCCTGGAGGCGTGGGTTCGAATCCCACTTCTGACAAAACCAACCTTTGGCTGCGGGCTCAAGCTAGAGTCTTTAACCCTCTGGCAAGTTTACCCAGAAATGCATTGATGTTGACCAAGCACTGCATTCCAGTTCATGCTAGAATTAACCAAACATTACAGTAACACTGACCTGCATTACATGGCCTTTAAAGTAACACTTTAGTGCAACGTATGGGATTCTATGGCATTTTCGTGCAATTTTCTTGGAATTTCATGAAACTGGACATGTTTATAGAATGGAATTCAACGGAATTGCATGGAATACCATGCTGTGATGTTTACCGGAAGAAGAACTTGTTTATGAAAGGCTATTCGTGTTTTTGTTTTGTTTTTTGGGGTGGGGGATGCAATGTGATTCTTGGAGTTTGACTGTGATGTCATGGACTGGAGTTTTGGGGATGCAGTAGTATTTCCTGGCAAGGATTCTTGGAAATGTCTTGGAATGAAATGTCATGGGTTTTGGGGCATGGGGTGGAGTGTCATGGCATAAGATTCAAGGAATGTCATGTAAAACATTACATTAGCATTGACAAGACATGTCATTAGAATGAAAGAATGATATTAGCCTTAACAAAACATTGTAACAACACTGACACATATTGCATGAATATGAGAGCAATACTATTACTGCATTTGTTCAACATTAGTCCTACAAAAACACTGGATTTCAATGACATTGCATATGAAGAAATGAACACACGCACAAAAGGGAGCACAGAAAGCAGCTCTTTTATTTACACGCTCCCCTGTATCAAAAAGCACCAGACTGCCCCGTGTGAGGCTCGAACTCACGACCTTCAGATTATGAGACTGACGCGCTGCCTAACTGCGCCAACGAGGCACGTGCTGTGACCAGGGTGAGCGGTGAAGCACCAGCTTCTAGATCATCTGCCATTCGGTGCAGCTCCAACAGTACCGCTCACCCTTAGCCGTCACGTCAGGATGGCCGAGCGGTCTAAGGCGCTGCGTTCAGGTCGCAGTCTCCCCTGGAGGCGTGGGTTCGAATCCCACTTCTGACAAAGCCAACCTTTGGCTGCGGGCTCAAGCTAGAGTCTTTAACCCTCTGGCAAGTTTACCCAGAAATGCATTGATGTTGACCAAGCACTGCATTCCAGTTCATGCTAGAATTAACCAAACATTACAGTAACACTGACCTGCATTACATGGCCTTTAAAGTAACACTTTAGTGCAACGTATGGGATTCTATGGCATTTTCGTGCAATTTTCTTGGAATTTCATGAAACTGGACATGTTTATAGAATGGAATTCAACGGAATTGCATGGAATACCATGCTGTGATGTTTACCGGAAGAAGAACTTGTTTATGAAAGGCTATTCGTGTTTTTGTTTTGTTTTTTGGGGTGGGGGATGCAATGTGATTCTTGGAGTTTGACTGTGATGTCATGGACTGGAGTTTTGGGGATGCAGTAGTATTTCCTGGCAAGGATTCTTGGAAATGTCTTGGAATGAAATGTCATGGGTTTTGGGGCATGGGGTGGAGTGTCATGGCATAAGATTCAAGGAATGTCATGTAAAACATTACATTAGCATTGACAAGACATGTCATTAGAATGAAAGAATGATATTAGCCTTAACAAAACATTGTAACAACACTGACACATATTGCATGAATATGAGAGCAATACTATTACTGCATTTGTTCAACATTAGTCCTACAAAAACACTGGATTTCAATGACATTGCATATGAAGAAATGAACACATGCACAAAAGGGAACACAGAAAGCAGCTCTTTTATTTACACGCTCCCCTGTATCAAAAAGCACCAGACTGCCCCGTGTGAGGCTCGAACTCACGACCTTCAGATTATGAGACTGACGCGCTGCCTAACTGCGCCAACGAGGCACGTGCCGTGACCAGGGTGAGCGGTGAAACACCAGCTTCTAGATCATCTGCCATTCGGTGCAGCTCCAACAGTACCGCTCACCCTTAGCCGTCACGTCAGGATGGCCGAGCCGTCTAAGGCGCTGCGTTCAGGTCGCAGTCTCCCTTGGAGGCGTGGGTTCGAATCCCACTTCTGACAAAGCCAACCTTTGGCTGCGGGCTCAAGCTAGAGTCTTTAACCCTCTGGCAAGTTTACCCAGAAATGCATTAATGTTGACCAAGCACTGCATTCCAGTTCATGCTAGAATTAACCAAACATTACAGTAACACTGACCTGCATTACATGGCCTTTAAAGTAACACTTTAGTGCAACGTATGGGATTCTATGGCATTTTCGTGCAATTTTCTTGGAATTTCATGAAACTGGACATGTTTATAGAATGGAATTCAACGGAATTGCATGGAATACCATGCTGTGATGTTTACCGGAAGAAGAACTTGTTTATGAAAGGCTATTCGTGTTTTTGTTTTGTTTTTTGGGGTGGGGGATGCAATGTGATTCTTGGAGTTTGACTGTGATGTCATGGACTGGAGTTTTGGGGATGCAGTAGTATTTCCTGGCAAGGATTCTTGGAAATGTCTTGGAATGAAATGTCATGGGTTTTGGGGCATGGGGTGGAGTGTCATGGCATAAGATTCAAGGAATGTCATGTAAAACATTACATTAGCATTGACAAGACATGTCATTAGAATGAAAGAATGATATTAGCCTTAACAAAACATTGTAACAACACTGACACATATTGCATGAATATGAGAGCAATACTATTACTGCATTTGTTCAACATTAGTCCTACAAAAACACTGGATTTCAATGACATTGCATATGAAGAAATGAACACACGCACAAAAGGGAACACAGAAAGCAGCTCTTTTATTTACACGCTCCCCTGTATCAAAAAGCACCAGACTGCCCCGTGTGAGGCTCGAACTCACGACCTTCAGATTATGAGACTGACGCGCTGCCTAACTGCGCCAATGAGGCACGTGCTGTGACCAGGGTGAGCGGTGAAGCACCAGCTTCTAGATCATCTGCCATTCGGTGCAGCTCCAACAGTACCGCTCACCCTTAGCCGTCACGTCAGGATGGCCGAGCGGTCTAAGGCGCTGCGTTCAGGTCGCAGTCTCCCCTGGAGGCGTGGGTTCGAATCCCACTTCTGACAAAGCCAACCTTTGGCTGCGGGCTCAAGCTAGAGTCTTTAACCCTCTGGCAAGTTTACCCAGAAATGCATTGATGTTGACCAAGCACTGCATTCCAGTTCATGCTAGAATTAACCAAACATTACAGTAACACTGACCTGCATTACATGGCCTTTAAAGTAACACTTTAGTGCAACGTATGGGATTCTATGGCATTTTCGTGCAATTTTCTTGGAATTTCATGAAACTGGACATGTTTATAGAATGGAATTCAACGGAATTGCATGGAATACCATGCTGTGATGTTTACCGGAAGAAGAACTTGTTTATGAAAGGCTATTCGTGTTTTTGTTTTGTTTTTTGGGGTGGGGGATGCAATGTGATTCTTGGAGTTTGACTGTGATGTCATGGACTGGAGTTTTGGGGATGCAGTAGTATTTCCTGGCAAGGATTCTTGGAAATGTCTTGGAATGAAATGTCATGGGTTTTGGGGCATGGGGTGGAGTGTCATGGCATAAGATTCAAGGAATGTCATGTAAAACATTACATTAGCATTGACAAGACATGTCATTAGAATGAAAGAATGATATTAGCCTTAACAAAACATTGTAACAACACTGACACATATTGCATGAATATGAGAGCAATACTATTACTGCATTTGTTCAACATTAGTCCTACAAAAACACTGGATTTCAATGACATTGCATATGAAGAAATGAACACACGCACAAAAGGGAACACAGAAAGCAGCTCTTTTATTTACACGCTCCCCTGTATCAAAAAGCACCAGACTGCCCCGTGTGAGGCTCGAACTCACGACCTTCAGATTATGAGACTGACGCGCTGCCTAACTGCGCCAACGAGGCACGTGCTGTGACCAGGGTGAGCGGTGAAGCACCAGCTTCAAGATCATCTGCCATTCGGTGCAGCTCCAACAGTACCGCTCACCCTTAGCCGTCACGTCAGGATGGCCGAGCGGTCTAAGGCGCTGCGTTCAGGTCGCAGTCTCCCCTGGAGGCGTGGGTTCGAATCCCACTTCTGACAAAGCCAACCTTTGGCTGCGGGCTCAAGCTAGAGTCTTTAACCCTCTGGCAAGTTTACCCAGAAATGCATTGATGTTGACCAAGCACTGCATTCCAGTTCATGCTAGAATTAACCAAACATTACAGTAACACTGACCTGCATTACATGGCCTTTAAAGTAACACTTTAGTGCAACGTATGGGATTCTATGGCATTTTCGTGCAATTTTCTTGGAATTTCATGAAACTGGACATGTTTATAGAATGGAATTCAACGGAATTGCATGGAATACCATGCTGTGATGTTTACCGGAAGAAGAACTTGTTTATGAAAGGCTATTCGTGTTTTTGTTTTGTTTTTTGGGGTGGGGGATGCAATGTGATTCTTGGAGTTTGACTGTGATGTCATGGACTGGAGTTTTGGGGATGCAGTAGTATTTCCTGGCAAGGATTCTTGGAAATGTCTTGGAATGAAATGTCATGGGTTTTGGGGCATGGGGTGGAGTGTCATGGCATAAGATTCAAGGAATGTCATGTAAAACATTACATTAGCATTGACAAGACATGTCATTAGAATGAAAGAATGATATTAGCCTTAACAAAACATTGTAACAACACTGACACATACTGCATGAATATGAGAGCAATACTATTACTGCATTTGTTCAACATTAGTCCTACAAAAACACTGGATTTCAATGACATTGCATATGAAGAAATGAACACACGCACAAAAGGGAACACAGAAAGCAGCTCTTTTATTTACACGCTCCCCTGTATCAAAAAGCACCAGACTGCCCCGCGTGAGGCTCGAACTCACGACCTTCAGATTATGAGACTGACGCGCTGCCTAACTGCGCCAACGAGGCACGTGCCGTGACCAGGGTGAGCGGTGAAGCACCAGCTTCTAGATCATCTGCCATTCGGTGCAGCTCCAACAGTACCGCTCACCCTTAGCCGTCACGTCAGGATGGCCGAGCGGTCCAAGGCGCTGCGTTCAGGTCGCAGTCTCCCCTGGAGGCGTGGGTTCGAATCCCACTTCTGACAAAGCCAACCTTTGGCTGCGGGCTCAAGCTAGAGTCTTTAACCCTCTGGCAAGTCTACCCAGAAATGCATTAATGTTGACCAAGCACTGCATTCCAGTTCATGCTAGAATTAACCAAACATTACAGTAACACTGACCTGCATTACATGGCCTTTAAAGTAACACTTTAGTGCAACGTATGGGATTCTATGGCATTTTCGTGCAATTTTCTTGGAATTTCATGAAACTGGACATGTTTATAGAATGGAATTCAACGGACACTGCATATGAAGAAATGAACACACGCACAAAAGGGAACACAGAAAGCAGCTCTTTTATTTACACGCTCCCCTGTATCAAAAAGCACCAGACTGCCCCGTGTGAGGCTCGAACTCACGACCTTCAGATTATGAGACTGACGCGCTGCCTAACTGCGCCAACGAGGCACGTGCTGTGGCCGGGGTGAGCGGTGAAGCACCAGCTTCTAGATCATCTGCCATTCGGTGCAGCTCCAACAGTACCGCTCACCCTTAGCCGTCACGTCAGGATGGCCGAGCGGTCTAAGGCGCTGCGTTCAGGTCGCAGTCTCCCCTGGAGGCGTGGGTTCGAATCCCACTTCTGACAAAGCCAACCTTTGGCTGCGGGCTCAAGCTAGAGTCTTTAACCCTCTGGCAAGTTTACCCAGAAATGCATTAATGTTGACCAAGCACTGCATTCCAGTTCATGCTAGAATTAACCAAACATTACAGTAACACTGACCTGCATTACATGGCCTTTAAAGTAACACTTTAGTGCAACGTATGGGATTCTATGGCATTTTCGTGCAATTTTCTTGGAATTTCATGAAACTGGACATGTTTATAGAATGGAATTCAACGGAATTGCATGGAATACCATGCTGTGATGTTTACCGGAAGAAGAACTTGTTTATGAAAGGCTATTCGTGTTTTTGTTTTGTTTTTTGGGGTGGGGGATGCAATGTGATTCTTGGAGTTTGACTGTGATGTCATGGACTGGAGTTTTGGGGATGCAGTAGTATTTCCTGGCAAGGATTCTTGGAAATGTCTTGGAATGAAATGTCATGGGTTTTGGGGCATGGGGTGGAGTGTCATGGCATAAGATTCAAGGAATGTCATGTAAAACATTACATTAGCATTGACAAGACATGTCATTAGAATGAAAGAATGATATTAGCCTTAACAAAACATTGTAACAACACTGACACATATTGCATGAATATGAGAGCAATACTATTACTGCATTTGTTCAACATTAGTCCTACAAAAACACTGGATTTCAATGACATTGCATATGAAGAAATGAACACACGCACAAAAGGGAACACAGAAAGCAGCTCTTTTATTTACACGCTCCCCTGTATCAAAAAGCACCAGACTGCCCCGTGTGAGGCTCGAACTCACGACCTTCAGATTATGAGACTGACGCGCTGCCTAACTGCGCCAACGAGGCACGTGCTGTGACCGGGGTGAGCGGTGAAGCACCAGCTTCTAGATCATCTGCCATTCGGTGCAGCTCCAACAGTACCGCTCACCCTTAGCCGTCACTTCAGGATGGCCGAGCGGTCTAAGGCGCTGCGTTCAGGTCGCAGTCTCCCCTGGAGGCGTGGGTTCGAATCCCACTTCTGACAAAGCCAACCTTTGGCTGCGGGCTCAAGCTAGAGTCTTTAACCCTCTGGCAAGTTTACCCAGAAATGCATTAATGTTGACCAAGCACTGCATTCCAGTTCATGCTAGAATTAACCAAACATTACAGTAACACTGACCTGCATTACATGGCCTTTAAAGTAACACTTTTATGCCTCGTTTCCACTGAGCAGTACGGTACGGTACGGGACAGTACGGTACGGTTCGGGTCTGTTAACCATGATCTGGCTAGCGTTTCCACTGCCAACAGTACCCTTACTTGATAGGCGTGGTGTTTCGATCAACGTCATTTTCGCGCGAAGAAGAACATAGAGCATGTAGAACATGCTACAATGGATGACATGCAGCAGATCTTGTTCTTGCTCCTCGACATGTTTGTCACAAGAAGACAAGCGCCGACATTAGGCTTTTCTCAATATCAAGTACGCAAAGTTTGTACTTGCCATGTGCGACTCCTACATGCAAATGGTACAGAGCGTTTTTAAAAGCGTCACTCAGCTCGCTCTGCTACTCCGGTTATCTCTGTTAACTTGCTCTGTATGTACATTTTAAGAAACAATAAAACGAAATATGTTATAAAACACCACTCTGCCTCTTTTCGTTTTCATTTAAATAAATTAAACATTATAGGGACACAAATGTGGTTCATGCGCAACGCATATTCATTATTCACTGCACGTTATACGTTATTCTATTTATAACAAAACGAAATTTAAAACACAACCCTAACGTTACCTCTTTTCGTTTAAATAAAAAAAAAAAAAACATATTCCAGGCAATATATGCGTTTGTACAAATGTTGCAATAAACATCAGTGATAATCTTGTAATAAAAAAATGACAAGAAACCATATTTCTTTTTGTAAAATTTCAGTTTTATCAATAATAGCCTATATAAAAGTTTAAGTAAAAGGTACAAGAAGCTATACAATAAGAAATAAAGCAAACAATTCAGTCAAATATCCAAATGCAGCGCTCTAGTCTAACATTACAAGTAAAGTTAAATATAAATAGCCTATAACATTAATATGAAACTAAACTTAGCCCTCAGCCAAAACGATTGACAGGGAACTCATTATATATTCACGAGAGCAAAGATCGCCCGTTAGGTCTACACAAGACGAATTATATCTCATGTTTAACCACTACCGTCGGAGTAAGCGACGAACGTCAGAAGATTAGCCGAGGAAAGGCTCATCCAGCCGGGAAACATGAGCGCCGAGCGCCCGCTGAACGCATGGATCTCACAACCGGGGGAAAAAAAAATCATCTTTATAAATAAACCACAGATTTGAGCTTTAAACAACTACATTCTCGCCTGAAAAACTCTTAAAATTACATTTCGTGATACAGTAACAGTAGTATTATATTAAACTGTATATTAAAAAATGGCGCTTCTTATGTTGTCATTCCCCTTGTAGCACGCGCAAGTGACGATTCTCTGTCAACCAATCAACGTCCTGCAGTGAGTCTAGCTCCACCTTTTAGTACCGTTCCACTGTGCTAGGTACCCCAATGGAAGGGTACCTAAAAAGTGGTACGGTACGGTTCGGCATTTTGGTACCATTCACAACTTTTGATAGTGGAAACGCAAATAAATGCGTACCGTTCCGTACCGTACCGTACCGTACTGCTCAGTGGAAACGAGGCATTAGTGCAACGTATGGGATTCTATGGCATTTTCGTGCAATTTTCTTGGAATTTCATGAAACTGGACATGTTTATAGAATGGAATTCAACGGAATTGCATGGAATACCATGCTGTGATGTTTACCGGAAGAAGAACTTGTTTATGAAAGGCTGTTCGTGTTTTTGTTTTGTTTTTTGGGGTGGGGGATGCAATGTGATTCTTGGAGTTTGACTGTGATGTCATGGACTGGAGTTTTGGGGATGCAGTAGTATTTCCTGGCAAGGATTCTTGGAAATGTCTTGGAATGAAATGTCATGGGTTTTGGGGCATGGGGTGGAGTGTCATGGCATAAGATTCAAGGAATGTCATGTAAAACATTACATTAGCATTGACAAGACATGTCATTAGAATGAAAGAATGATATTAGCCTTAACAAAACATTGTAACAACACTGACACATATTGCATGAATATGAGAGCAATACTATTACTGCATTTGTTCAACATTAGTCCTACAAAAACACTGGATTTCAATGACATTGCATATGAAGAAATGAACACACGCACAAAAGGGAACACAGAAAGCAGCTCTTTTATTTACACGCTCCCCTGTATCAAAAAGCACCAGACTGCCCCGTGTGAGGCTCGAACTCACGACCTTCAGATTATGAGACTGACGCGCTGCCTAACTGCGCCAACGAGGCACGTGCTGTGACCAGGGTGAGCGGTGAAGGACCAGCTTCAAGATCATCTGCCATTCGGTGCAGCTCCAACAGTACCGCTCACCCTTAGCCGTCACGTCAGGATGGCCGAGCGGTCTAAGGCGCTGCGTTCAGGTCGCAGTCTCCCCTGGAGGCGTGGGTTCGAATCCCACTTCTGACAAAGCCAACCTTTGGCTGCGGGCTCAAGCTAGAGTCTTTAACCCTCTGGCAAGTTTACCCAGAAATGCATTGATGTTGACCAAGCACTGCATTCCAGTTCATGCTAGAATTAACCAAACATTACAGTAACACTGACCTGCATTACATGGCCTTTAAAGTAACACTTTAGTGCAACGTATGGGATTCTATGGCATTTTCGTGCAATTTTCTTGGAATTTCATGAAACTGGACATGTTTATAGAATGGAATTCAACGGAATTGCATGGAATACCATGCTGTGATGTTTACCGGAAGAAGAACTTGTTTATGAAAGGCTATTCGTGTTTTTGTTTTGTTTTTTGGGGTGGGGGATGCAATGTGATTCTTGGAGTTTGACTGTGATGTCATGGACTGGAGTTTTGGGGATGCAGTAGTATTTCCTGGCAAGGATTCTTGGAAATGTCTTGGAATGAAATGTCATGGGTTTTGGGGCATGGGGTGGAGTGTCATGGCATAAGATTCAAGGAATGTCATGTAAAACATTACATTAGCATTGACAAGACATGTCATTAGAATGAAAGAATGATATTAGCCTTAACAAAACATTGTAACAACACTGACACATATTGCATGAATATGAGAGCAATACTATTACTGCATTTGTTCAACATTAGTCCTACAAAAACACTGGATTTCAATGACATTGCATATGAAGAAATGAACACATGCACAAAAGGGAACACAGAAAGCAGCTCTTTTATTTACACGCTCCCCTGTATCAAAAAGCACCAGACTGCCCCGTGTGAGGCTCGAACTCACGACCTTCAGATTATGAGACTGACGCGCTGCCTAACTGCGCCAACGAGGCACGTGCCGTGACCAGGGTGAGCGGTGAAGCACCAGCTTCTAGATCATCTGCCATTCGGTGCAGCTCCAACAGTACCGCTCACCCTTAGCCGTCACGTCAGGATGGCCGAGCCGTCTAAGGCGCTGCGTTCAGGTCGCAGTCTCCCTTGGAGGCGTGGGTTCGAATCCCACTTCTGACAAAGCCAACCTTTGGCTGCGGGCTCAAGCTAGAGTCTTTAACCCTCTGGCAAGTTTACCCAGAAATGCATTAATGTTGACCAAGCACTGCATTCCAGTTCATGCTAGAATTAACCAAACATTACAGTAACACTGACCTGCATTACATGGCCTTTAAAGTAACACTTTAGTGCAACGTATGGGATTCTATGGCATTTTCGTGCAATTTTCTTGGAATTTCATGAAACTGGACATGTTTATAGAATGGAATTCAACGGAATTGCATGGAATACCATGCTGTGATGTTTACCGGAAGAAGAACTTGTTTATGAAAGGCTATTCGTGTTTTTGTTTTGTTTTTTGGGGTGGGGGATGCAATGTGATTCTTGGAGTTTGACTGTGATGTCATGGACTGGAGTTTTGGGGATGCAGTAGTATTTCCTGGCAAGGATTCTTGGAAATGTCTTGGAATGAAATGTCATGGGTTTTGGGGCATGGGGTGGAGTGTCATGGCATAAGATTCAAGGAATGTCATGTAAAACATTACATTAGCATTGACAAGACATGTCATTAGAATGAAAGAATGATATTAGCCTTAACAAAACATTGTAACAACACTGACACATATTGCATGAATATGAGAGCAATACTATTACTGCATTTGTTCAACATTAGTCCTACAAAAACACTGGATTTCAATGACATTGCATATGAAGAAATGAACACACGCACAAAAGGGAACACAGAAAGCAGCTCTTTTATTTACACGCTCCCCTGTATCAAAAAGCACCAGACTGCCCCGTGTGAGGCTCGAACTCACGACCTTCAGATTATGAGACTGACGCGCTGCCTAACTGCGCCAACGAGGCACGTGCTGTGACCAGGGTGAGCGGTGAAGCACCAGCTTCAAGATCATCTGCCATTCGGTGCAGCTCCAACAGTACCGCTCACCCTTAGCTGTCACGTAAGGATGGCCGAGCGGTCTAAGGCGCTGCGTTCAGGTCGCAGTCTCCCCTGGAGGCGTGGGTTCGAATCCCACTTCTGACAAAGCCAACCTTTGGCTGCGGGCTCAAGCTAGAGTCTTTAACCCTCTGGCAAGTTTACCCAGAAATGCATTAATGTTGACCAAGCACTGCATTCCAGTTCATGCTAGAATTAACCAAACATTACAGTAACACTGACCTGCATTACATGGCCTTTAAAGTAACACTTTTATGCCTCGTTTCCACTGAGCAGTACGGTACGGTACGGGACAGTACGGTACGGTTCGGGTCTGTTAACCATGATCTGGCTAGCGTTTCCACTGCCAACAGTACCCTTACTTGATAGGCGTGGTGTTTCGATCAACGTCATTTTCGCGCGAAGAAGAACATAGAGCATGTAGAACATGCTACAATGGATGACATGCAGCAGATCTTGTTCTTGCTCCTCGACATGTTTGTCACAAGAAGACAAGCGCCGACATTAGGCTTTTCTCAATATCAAGTACGCAAAGTTTGTACTTGCCATGTGCGACTCCTACATGCAAATGGTACAGAGCGTTTTTAAAAGCGTCACTCAGCTCGCTCTGCTACTCCGGTTATCTCTGTTAACTTGCTCTGTATGTACATTTTAAGAAACAATAAAACGAAATATGTTATAAAACACCACTCTGCCTCTTTTCGTTTTCATTTAAATAAATTAAACATTATAGGGACACAAATGTGGTTCATGCGCAACGCATATTCATTATTCACTGCACGTTATACGTTATTCTATTTATAACAAAACGAAATTTAAAACACAACCCTAACGTTACCTCTTTTCGTTTAAATAAAAAAAAAAAAAAACATATTCCAGGCAATATATGCGTTTGTACAAATGTTGCAATAAACATCAGTGATAATCTTGTAATAAAAAAATGACAAGAAACCATATTTCTTTTTGTAAAATTTCAGTTTTATCAATAATAGCCTATATAAAAGTTTAAGTAAAAGGTACAAGAAGCTATACAATAAGAAATAAAGCAAACAATTCAGTCAAATATCCAAATGCAGCGCTCTAGTCTAACATTACAAGTAAAGTTAAATATAAATAGCCTATAACATTAATATGAAACTAAACTTAGCCCTCAGCCAAAACGATTGACAGGGAACTCATTATATATTCACGAGAGCAAAGATCGCCCGTTAGGTCTACACAAGACGAATTATATCTCATGTTTAACCACTACCGTCGGAGTAAGCGACGAACGTCAGAAGATTAGCCGAGGAAAGGCTCATCCAGCCGGGAAACATGAGCGCCGAGCGCCCGCTGAACGCATGGATCTCACAACCGGGGGAAAAAAAAATCATCTTTATAAATAAACCACAGATTTGAGCTTTAAACAACTACATTCTCGCCTGAAAAACTCTTAAAATTACATTTCGTGATACAGTAACAGTAGTATTATATTAAACTGTATATTAAAAAATGGCGCTTCTTATGTTGTCATTCCCCTTGTAGCACGCGCAAGTGACGATTCTCTGTCAACCAATCAACGTCCTGCAGTGAGTCTAGCTCCACCTTTTAGTACCGTTCCACTGTGCTAGGTACCCCAATGGAAGGGTACCTAAAAAGTGGTACGGTACGGTTCGGCATTTTGGTACCATTCACAACTTTTGATAGTGGAAACGCAAATAAATGCGTACCGTTCCGTACCGTACCGTACCGTACTGCTCAGTGGAAACGAGGCATTAGTGCAACGTATGGGATTCTATGGCATTTTCGTGCAATTTTCTTGGAATTTCATGAAACTGGACATGTTTATAGAATGGAATTCAACGGAATTGCATGGAATACCATGCTGTGATGTTTACCGGAAGAAGAACTTGTTTATGAAAGGCTATTCGTGTTTTTGTTTTGTTTTTTGGGGTGGGGGATGCAATGTGATTCTTGGAGTTTGACTGTGATGTCATGGACTGGAGTTTTGGGGATGCAGTAGTATTTCCTGGCAAGGATTCTTGGAAATGTCTTGGAATGAAATGTCATGGGTTTTGGGGCATGGGGTGGAGTGTCATGGCATAAGATTCAAGGAATGTCATGTAAAACATTACATTAGCATTGACAAGACATGTCATTAGAATGAAAGAATGATATTAGCCTTAACAAAACATTGTAACAACACTGACACATATTGCATGAATATGAGAGCAATACTATTACTGCATTTGTTCAACATTAGTCCTACAAAAACACTGGATTTCAATGACATTGCATATGAAGAAATGAACACATGCACAAAAGGGAACACAGAAAGCAGCTCTTTTATTTACACGCTCCCCTGTATCAAAAAGCACCAGACTGCCCCGTGTGAGGCTCGAACTCACGACCTTCAGATTATGAGACTGACGCGCTGCCTAACTGCGCCAACGAGGCACGTGCCGTGACCAGGGTGAGCGGTGAAACACCAGCTTCTAGATCATCTGCCATTCGGTGCAGCTCCAACAGTACCGCTCACCCTTAGCCGTCACGTCAGGATGGCCGAGCCGTCTAAGGCGCTGCGTTCAGGTCGCAGTCTCCCTTGGAGGCGTGGGTTCGAATCCCACTTCTGACAAAGCCAACCTTTGGCTGCGGGCTCAAGCTAGAGTCTTTAACCCTCTGGCAAGTTTACCCAGAAATGCATTAATGTTGACCAAGCACTGCATTCCAGTTCATGCTAGAATTAACCAAACATTACAGTAACACTGACCTGCATTACATGGCCTTTAAAGTAACACTTTAGTGCAACGTATGGGATTCTATGGCATTTTCGTGCAATTTTCTTGGAATTTCATGAAACTGGACATGTTTATAGAATGGAATTCAACGGAATTGCATGGAATACCATGCTGTGATGTTTACCGGAAGAAGAACTTGTTTATGAAAGGCTATTCGTGTTTTTGTTTTGTTTTTTGGGGTGGGGGATGCAATGTGATTCTTGGAGTTTGACTGTGATGTCATGGACTGGAGTTTTGGGGATGCAGTAGTATTTCCTGGCAAGGATTCTTGGAAATGTCTTGGAATGAAATGTCATGGGTTTTGGGGCATGGGGTGGAGTGTCATGGCATAAGATTCAAGGAATGTCATGTAAAACATTACATTAGCATTGACAAGACATGTCATTAGAATGAAAGAATGATATTAGCCTTAACAAAACATTGTAACAACACTGACACATATTGCATGAATATGAGAGCAATACTATTACTGCATTTGTTCAACATTAGTCCTACAAAAACACTGGATTTCAATGACATTGCATATGAAGAAATGAACACACGCACAAAAGGGAACACAGAAAGCAGCTCTTTTATTTACACGCTCCCCTGTATCAAAAAGCACCAGACTGCCCCGTGTGAGGCTCGAACTCACGACCTTCAGATTATGAGACTGACGCGCTGCCTAACTGCGCCAACGAGGCACGTGCTGTGACCAGGGTGAGCGGTGAAGCACCAGCTTCTAGATCATCTGCCATTCGGTGCAGCTCCAACAGTACCGCTCACCCTTAGCCGTCACGTCAGGATGGCCGAGCGGTCTAAGGCGCTGCGTTCAGGTCGCAGTCTCCCCTGGAGGCGTGGGTTCGAATCCCACTTCTGACAAAGCCAACCTTTGGCTGCGGGCTCAAGCTAGAGTCTTTAACCCTCTGGCAAGTTTACCCAGAAATGCATTGATGTTGACCAAGCACTGCATTCCAGTTCATGCTAGAATTAACCAAACATTACAGTAACACTGACCTGCATTACATGGCCTTTAAAGTAACACTTTAGTGCAACGTATGGGATTCTATGGCATTTTCGTGCAATTTTCTTGGAATTTCATGAAACTGGACATGTTTATAGAATGGAATTCAACGGAATTGCATGGAATACCATGCTGTGATGTTTACCGGAAGAAGAACTTGTTTATGAAAGGCTATTCGTGTTTTTGTTTTGTTTTTTGGGGTGGGGGATGCAATGTGATTCTTGGAGTTTGACTGTGATGTCATGGACTGGAGTTTTGGGGATGCAGTAGTATTTCCTGGCAAGGATTCTTGGAAATGTCTTGGAATGAAATGTCATGGGTTTTGGGGCATGGGGTGGAGTGTCATGGCATAAGATTCAAGGAATGTCATGTAAAACATTACATTAGCATTGACAAGACATGTCATTAGAATGAAAGAATGATATTAGCCTTAACAAAACATTGTAACAACACTGACACATATTGCATGAATATGAGAGCAATACTATTACTGCATTTGTTCAACATTAGTCCTACAAAAACACTGGATTTCAATGACATTGCATATGAAGAAATGAACACACGCACAAAAGGGAACACAGAAAGCAGCTCTTTTATTTACACGCTCCCCTGTATCAAAAAGCACCAGACTGCCCCGTGTGAGGCTCGAACTCACGACCTTCAGATTATGAGACTGACGCGCTGCCTAACTGCGCCAACGAGGCACGTGCTGTGACCAGGGTGAGCGGTGAAGCACCAGCTTCAAGATCATCTGCCATTCGGTGCAGCTCCAACAGTACCGCTCACCCTTAGCTGTCACGTAAGGATGGCCGAGCGGTCTAAGGCGCTGCGTTCAGGTCGCAGTCTCCCCTGGAGGCGTGGGTTTGAATCCCACTTCTGACAAAGCCAACCTTTGGCTGCGGGCTCAAGCTAGAGTCTTTAACCCTCTGGCAAGTTTACCCAGAAATGCATTAATGTTGACCAAGCACTGCATTCCAGTTCATGCTAGAATTAACCAAACATTACAGTAACACTGACCTGCATTACATGGCCTTTAAAGTAACACTTTTATGCCTCGTTTCCACTGAGCAGTACGGTACGGTACGGGACAGTACGGTACGGTTCGGGTCTGTTAACCATGATCTGGCTAGCGTTTCCACTGCCAACAGTACCCTTACTTGATAGGCGTGGTGTTTCGATCAACGTCATTTTCGCGCGAAGAAGAACATAGAGCATGTAGAACATGCTACAATGGATGACATGCAGCAGATCTTGTTCTTGCTCCTCGACATGTTTGTCACAAGAAGACAAGCGCCGACATTAGGCTTTTCTCAATATCAAGTACGCAAAGTTTGTACTTGCCATGTGCGACTCCTACATGCAAATGGTACAGAGCGTTTTTAAAAGCGTCACTCAGCTCGCTCTGCTACTCCGGTTATCTCTGTTAACTTGCTCTGTATGTACATTTTAAGAAACAATAAAACGAAATATGTTATAAAACACCACTCTGCCTCTTTTCGTTTTCATTTAAATAAATTAAACATTATAGGGACACAAATGTGGTTCATGCGCAACGCATATTCATTATTCACTGCACGTTATACGTTATTCTATTTATAACAAAACGAAATTTAAAACACAACCCTAACGTTACCTCTTTTCGTTTAAATAAAAAAAAAAAAAAACATATTCCAGGCAATATATGCGTTTGTACAAATGTTGCAATAAACATCAGTGATAATCTTGTAATAAAAAAATGACAAGAAACCATATTTCTTTTTGTAAAATTTCAGTTTTATCAATAATAGCCTATATAAAAGTTTAAGTAAAAGGTACAAGAAGCTATACAATAAGAAATAAAGCAAACAATTCAGTCAAATATCCAAATGCAGCGCTCTAGTCTAACATTACAAGTAAAGTTAAATATAAATAGCCTATAACATTAATATGAAACTAAACTTAGCCCTCAGCCAAAACGATTGACAGGGAACTCATTATATATTCACGAGAGCAAAGATCGCCCGTTAGGTCTACACAAGACGAATTATATCTCATGTTTAACCACTACCGTCGGAGTAAGCGACGAACGTCAGAAGATTAGCCGAGGAAAGGCTCATCCAGCCGGGAAACATGAGCGCCGAGCGCCCGCTGAACGCATGGATCTCACAACCGGGGGAAAAAAAAAATCATCTTTATAAATAAACCACAGATTTGAGCTTTAAACAACTACATTCTCGCCTGAAAAACTCTTAAAATTACATTTCGTGATACAGTAACAGTAGTATTATATTAAACTGTATATTAAAAAATGGCGCTTCTTATGTTGTCATTCCCCTTGTAGCACGCGCAAGTGACGATTCTCTGTCAACCAATCAACGTCCTGCAGTGAGTCTAGCTCCACCTTTTAGTACCGTTCCACTGTGCTAGGTACCCCAATGGAAGGGTACCTAAAAAGTGGTACGGTACGGTTCGGCATTTTGGTACCATTCACAACTTTTGATAGTGGAAACGCAAATAAATGCGTACCGTTCCGTACCGTACCGTACCGTACTGCTCAGTGGAAACGAGGCATTAGTGCAACGTATGGGATTCTATGGCATTTTCGTGCAATTTTCTTGGAATTTCATGAAACTGGACATGTTTATAGAATGGAATTCAACGGAATTGCATGGAATACCATGCTGTGATGTTTACCGGAAGAAGAACTTGTTTATGAAAGGCTGTTCGTGTTTTTGTTTTGTTTTTTGGGGTGGGGGATGCAATGTGATTCTTGGAGTTTGACTGTGATGTCATGGACTGGAGTTTTGGGGATGCAGTAGTATTTCCTGGCAAGGATTCTTGGAAATGTCTTGGAATGAAATGTCATGGGTTTTGGGGCATGGGGTGGAGTGTCATGGCATAAGATTCAAGGAATGTCATGTAAAACATTACATTAGCATTGACAAGACATGTCATTAGAATGAAAGAATGATATTAGCCTTAACAAAACATTGTAACAACACTGACACATATTGCATGAATATGAGAGCAATACTATTACTGCATTTGTTCAACATTAGTCCTACAAAAACACTGGATTTCAATGACATTGCATATGAAGAAATGAACACACGCACAAAAGGGAACACAGAAAGCAGCTCTTTTATTTACACGCTCCCCTGTATCAAAAAGCACCAGACTGCCCCGTGTGAGGCTCGAACTCACGACCTTCAGATTATGAGACTGACGCGCTGCCTAACTGCGCCAACGAGGCACGTGCTGTGACCAGGGTGAGCGGTGAAGGACCAGCTTCAAGATCATCTGCCATTCGGTGCAGCTCCAACAGTACCGCTCACCCTTAGCCGTCACGTCAGGATGGCCGAGCGGTCTAAGGCGCTGCGTTCAGGTCGCAGTCTCCCCTGGAGGCGTGGGTTCGAATCCCACTTCTGACAAAGCCAACCTTTGGCTGCGGGCTCAAGCTAGAGTCTTTAACCCTCTGGCAAGTTTACCCAGAAATGCATTGATGTTGACCAAGCACTGCATTCCAGTTCATGCTAGAATTAACCAAACATTACAGTAACACTGACCTGCATTACATGGCCTTTAAAGTAACACTTTAGTGCAACGTATGGGATTCTATGGCATTTTCGTGCAATTTTCTTGGAATTTCATGAAACTGGACATGTTTATAGAATGGAATTCAACGGAATTGCATGGAATACCATGCTGTGATGTTTACCGGAAGAAGAACTTGTTTATGAAAGGCTATTCGTGTTTTTGTTTTGTTTTTTGGGGTGGGGGATGCAATGTGATTCTTGGAGTTTGACTGTGATGTCATGGACTGGAGTTTTGGGGATGCAGTAGTATTTCCTGGCAAGGATTCTTGGAAATGTCTTGGAATGAAATGTCATGGGTTTTGGGGCATGGGGTGGAGTGTCATGGCATAAGATTCAAGGAATGTCATGTAAAACATTACATTAGCATTGACAAGACATGTCATTAGAATGAAAGAATGATATTAGCCTTAACAAAACATTGTAACAACACTGACACATATTGCATGAATATGAGAGCAATACTATTACTGCATTTGTTCAACATTAGTCCTACAAAAACACTGGATTTCAATGACATTGCATATGAAGAAATGAACACACGCACAAAAGGGAGCACAGAAAGCAGCTCTTTTATTTACACGCTCCCCTGTATCAAAAAGCACCAGACTGCCCCGTGTGAGGCTCGAACTCACGACCTTCAGATTATGAGACTGACGCGCTGCCTAACTGCGCCAACGAGGCACGTGCTGTGACCAGGGTGAGCGGTGAAGCACCAGCTTCTAGATCATCTGCCATTCGGTGCAGCTCCAACAGTACCGCTCACCCTTAGCCGTCACGTCAGGATGGCCGAGCGGTCTAAGGCGCTGCGTTCAGGTCGCAGTCTCCCCTGGAGGCGTGGGTTCGAATCCCACTTCTGACAAAGCCAACCTTTGGCTGCGGGCTCAAGCTAGAGTCTTTAACCCTCTGGCAAGTTTACCCAGAAATGCATTGATGTTGACCAAGCACTGCATTCCAGTTCATGCTAGAATTAACCAAACATTACAGTAACACTGACCTGCATTACATGGCCTTTAAAGTAACACTTTAGTGCAACGTATGGGATTCTATGGCATTTTCGTGCAATTTTCTTGGAATTTCATGAAACTGGACATGTTTATAGAATGGAATTCAACGGAATTGCATGGAATACCATGCTGTGATGTTTACCGGAAGAAGAACTTGTTTATGAAAGGCTATTCGTGTTTTTGTTTTGTTTTTTGGGGTGGGGGATGCAATGTGATTCTTGGAGTTTGACTGTGATGTCATGGACTGGAGTTTTGGGGATGCAGTAGTATTTCCTGGCAAGGATTCTTGGAAATGTCTTGGAATGAAATGTCATGGGTTTTGGGGCATGGGGTGGAGTGTCATGGCATAAGATTCAAGGAATGTCATGTAAAACATTACATTAGCATTGACAAGACATGTCATTAGAATGAAAGAATGATATTAGCCTTAACAAAACATTGTAACAACACTGACACATATTGCATGAATATGAGAGCAATACTATTACTGCATTTGTTCAACATTAGTCCTACAAAAACACTGGATTTCAATGACATTGCATATGAAGAAATGAACACATGCACAAAAGGGAACACAGAAAGCAGCTCTTTTATTTACACGCTCCCCTGTATCAAAAAGCACCAGACTGCCCCGTGTGAGGCTCGAACTCACGACCTTCAGATTATGAGACTGACGCGCTGCCTAACTGCGCCAACGAGGCACGTGCCGTGACCAGGGTGAGCGGTGAAACACCAGCTTCTAGATCATCTGCCATTCGGTGCAGCTCCAACAGTACCGCTCACCCTTAGCCGTCACGTCAGGATGGCCGAGCCGTCTAAGGCGCTGCGTTCAGGTCGCAGTCTCCCTTGGAGGCGTGGGTTCGAATCCCACTTCTGACAAAGCCAACCTTTGGCTGCGGGCTCAAGCTAGAGTCTTTAACCCTCTGGCAAGTTTACCCAGAAATGCATTAATGTTGACCAAGCACTGCATTCCAGTTCATGCTAGAATTAACCAAACATTACAGTAACACTGACCTGCATTACATGGCCTTTAAAGTAACACTTTAGTGCAACGTATGGGATTCTATGGCATTTTCGTGCAATTTTCTTGGAATTTCATGAAACTGGACATGTTTATAGAATGGAATTCAACGGAATTGCATGGAATACCATGCTGTGATGTTTACCGGAAGAAGAACTTGTTTATGAAAGGCTATTCGTGTTTTTGTTTTGTTTTTTGGGGTGGGGGATGCAATGTGATTCTTGGAGTTTGACTGTGATGTCATGGACTGGAGTTTTGGGGATGCAGTAGTATTTCCTGGCAAGGATTCTTGGAAATGTCTTGGAATGAAATGTCATGGGTTTTGGGGCATGGGGTGGAGTGTCATGGCATAAGATTCAAGGAATGTCATGTAAAACATTACATTAGCATTGACAAGACATGTCATTAGAATGAAAGAATGATATTAGCCTTAACAAAACATTGTAACAACACTGACACATATTGCATGAATATGAGAGCAATACTATTACTGCATTTGTTCAACATTAGTCCTACAAAAACACTGGATTTCAATGACATTGCATATGAAGAAATGAACACACGCACAAAAGGGAACACAGAAAGCAGCTCTTTTATTTACACACTCCCCTGTATCAAAAAGCACCAGACTGCCCCGTGTGAGGCTCGAACTCACGACCTTCAGATTATGAGACTGACGCGCTGCCTAACTGCGCCAATGAGGCACGTGCTGTGACCAGGGTGAGCGGTGAAGCACCAGCTTCTAGATCATCTGCCATTCGGTGCAGCTCCAACAGTACCGCTCACCCTTAGCCGTCACGTCAGGATGGCCGAGCGGTCTAAGGCGCTGCGTTCAGGTCGCAGTCTCCCCTGGAGGCGTGGGTTCGAATCCCACTTCTGACAAAGCCAACCTTTGGCTGCGGGCTCAAGCTAGAGTCTTTAACCCTCTGGCAAGTTTACCCAGAAATGCATTGATGTTGACCAAGCACTGCATTCCAGTTCATGCTAGAATTAACCAAACATTACAGTAACACTGACCTGCATTACATGGCCTTTAAAGTAACACTTTAGTGCAACGTATGGGATTCTATGGCATTTTCGTGCAATTTTCTTGGAATTTCATGAAACTGGACATGTTTATAGAATGGAATTCAACGGAATTGCATGGAATACCATGCTGTGATGTTTACCGGAAGAAGAACTTGTTTATGAAAGGCTATTCGTGTTTTTGTTTTGTTTTTTGGGGTGGGGGATGCAATGTGATTCTTGGAGTTTGACTGTGATGTCATGGACTGGAGTTTTGGGGATGCAGTAGTATTTCCTGGCAAGGATTCTTGGAAATGTCTTGGAATGAAATGTCATGGGTTTTGGGGCATGGGGTGGAGTGTCATGGCATAAGATTCAAGGAATGTCATGTAAAACATTACATTAGCATTGACAAGACATGTCATTAGAATGAAAGAATGATATTAGCCTTAACAAAACATTGTAACAACACTGACACATATTGCATGAATATGAGAGCAATACTATTACTGCATTTGTTCAACATTAGTCCTACAAAAACACTGGATTTCAATGACATTGCATATGAAGAAATGAACACACGCACAAAAGGGAACACAGAAAGCAGCTCTTTTATTTACACGCTCCCCTGTATCAAAAAGCACCAGACTGCCCCGTGTGAGGCTCGAACTCACGACCTTCAGATTATGAGACTGACGCGCTGCCTAACTGCGCCAACGAGGCACGTGCTGTGACCAGGGTGAGCGGTGAAGCACCAGCTTCAAGATCATCTGCCATTCGGTGCAGCTCCAACAGTACCGCTCACCCTTAGCCGTCACGTCAGGATGGCCGAGCGGTCTAAGGCGCTGCGTTCAGGTCGCAGTCTCCCCTGGAGGCGTGGGTTCGAATCCCACTTCTGACAAAGCCAACCTTTGGCTGCGGGCTCAAGCTAGAGTCTTTAACCCTCTGGCAAGTTTACCCAGAAATGCATTGATGTTGACCAAGCACTGCATTCCAGTTCATGCTAGAATTAACCAAACATTACAGTAACACTGACCTGCATTACATGGCCTTTAAAGTAACACTTTAGTGCAACGTATGGGATTCTATGGCATTTTCGTGCAATTTTCTTGGAATTTCATGAAACTGGACATGTTTATAGAATGGAATTCAACGGAATTGCATGGAATACCATGCTGTGATGTTTACCGGAAGAAGAACTTGTTTATGAAAGGCTATTCGTGTTTTTGTTTTGTTTTTTGGGGTGGGGGATGCAATGTGATTCTTGGAGTTTGACTGTGATGTCATGGACTGGAGTTTTGGGGATGCAGTAGTATTTCCTGGCAAGGATTCTTGGAAATGTCTTGGAATGAAATGTCATGGGTTTTGGGGCATGGGGTGGAGTGTCATGGCATAAGATTCAAGGAATGTCATGTAAAACATTACATTAGCATTGACAAGACATGTCATTAGAATGAAAGAATGATATTAGCCTTAACAAAACATTGTAACAACACTGACACATACTGCATGAATATGAGAGCAATACTATTACTGCATTTGTTCAACATTAGTCCTACAAAAACACTGGATTTCAATGACATTGCATATGAAGAAATGAACACACGCACAAAAGGGAACACAGAAAGCAGCTCTTTTATTTACACGCTCCCCTGTATCAAAAAGCACCAGACTGCCCCGCGTGAGGCTCGAACTCACGACCTTCAGATTATGAGACTGACGCGCTGCCTAACTGCGCCAACGAGGCACGTGCCGTGACCAGGGTGAGCGGTGAAGCACCAGCTTCTAGATCATCTGCCATTCGGTGCAGCTCCAACAGTACCGCTCACCCTTAGCCGTCACGTCAGGATGGCCGAGCGGTCCAAGGCGCTGCGTTCAGGTCGCAGTCTCCCCTGGAGGCGTGGGTTCGAATCCCACTTCTGACAAAGCCAACCTTTGGCTGCGGGCTCAAGCTAGAGTCTTTAACCCTCTGGCAAGTCTACCCAGAAATGCATTAATGTTGACCAAGCACTGCATTCCAGTTCATGCTAGAATTAACCAAACATTACAGTAACACTGA
The DNA here is from genome assembly GCF_963993115.1 of Abramis brama. Lineage (NCBI taxonomy): Eukaryota > Metazoa > Chordata > Actinopteri > Cypriniformes > Leuciscidae > Abramis > Abramis brama. The sequence goes on along the minus strand of NC_139966.1, from coordinate 34,311,195 downwards.
CCTGCATTACATGGCCTTTAAAGTAACACTTTAGTGCAACGTATGGGATTCTATGGCATTTTCGTGCAATTTTCTTGGAATTTCATGAAACTGGACATGTTTATAGAATGGAATTCAACGGACACTGCATATGAAGAAATGAACACACGCACAAAAGGGAACACAGAAAGCAGCTCTTTTATTTACACGCTCCCCTGTATCAAAAAGCACCAGACTGCCCCGTGTGAGGCTCGAACTCACGACCTTCAGATTATGAGACTGACGCGCTGCCTAACTGCGCCAACGAGGCACGTGCTGTGGCCGGGGTGAGCGGTGAAGCACCAGCTTCTAGATCATCTGCCATTCGGTGCAGCTCCAACAGTACCGCTCACCCTTAGCCGTCACGTCAGGATGGCCGAGCGGTCCAAGGCGCTGCGTTCAGGTCGCAGTCTCCCCTGGAGGCGTGGGTTCGAATCCCACTTCTGACAAAGCCAACCTTTGGCTGCGGGCTCAAGCTAGAGTCTTTAACCCTCTGGCAAGTCTACCCAGAAATGCATTAATGTTGACCAAGCACTGCATTCCAGTTCATGCTAGAATTAACCAAACATTACAGTAACACTGACCTGCATTACATGGCCTTTAAAGTAACACTTTAGTGCAACGTATGGGATTCTATGGCATTTTCGTGCAATTTTCTTGGAATTTCATGAAACTGGACATGTTTATAGAATGGAATTCAACGGACACTGCATATGAAGAAATGAACACACGCACAAAAGGGAACACAGAAAGCAGCTCTTTTATTTACACGCTCCCCTGTATCAAAAAGCACCAGACTGCCCCGTGTGAGGCTCGAACTCACGACCTTCAGATTATGAGACTGACGCGCTGCCTAACTGCGCCAACGAGGCACGTGCTGTGGCCGGGGTGAGCGGTGAAGCACCAGCTTCTAGATCATCTGCCATTCGGTGCAGCTCCAACAGTACCGCTCACCCTTAGCCGTCACGTCAGGATGGCCGAGCGGTCTAAGGCGCTGCGTTCAGGTCGCAGTCTCCCCTGGAGGCGTGGGTTCGAATCCCACTTCTGACAAAGCCAACCTTTGGCTGCGGGCTCAAGCTAGAGTCTTTAACCCTCTGGCAAGTTTACCCAGAAATGCATTAATGTTGACCAAGCACTGCATTCCAGTTCATGCTAGAATTAACCAAACATTACAGTAACACTGACCTGCATTACATGGCCTTTAAAGTAACACTTTAGTGCAACGTATGGGATTCTATGGCATTTTCGTGCAATTTTCTTGGAATTTCATGAAACTGGACATGTTTATAGAATGGAATTCAACGGAATTGCATGGAATACCATGCTGTGATGTTTACCGGAAGAAGAACTTGTTTATGAAAGGCTATTCGTGTTTTTGTTTTGTTTTTTGGGGTGGGGGATGCAATGTGATTCTTGGAGTTTGACTGTGATGTCATGGACTGGAGTTTTGGGGATGCAGTAGTATTTCCTGGCAAGGATTCTTGGAAATGTCTTGGAATGAAATGTCATGGGTTTTGGGGCATGGGGTGGAGTGTCATGGCATAAGATTCAAGGAATGTCATGTAAAACATTACATTAGCATTGACAAGACATGTCATTAGAATGAAAGAATGATATTAGCCTTAACAAAACATTGTAACAACACTGACACATATTGCATGAATATGAGAGCAATACTATTACTGCATTTGTTCAACATTAGTCCTACAAAAACACTGGATTTCAATGACATTGCATATGAAGAAATGAACACACGCACAAAAGGGAACACAGAAAGCAGCTCTTTTATTTACACGCTCCCCTGTATCAAAAAGGACCAGACTGCCCCGTGTGAGGCTCGAACTCACGACCTTCAGATTATGAGACTGACGCGCTGCCTAACTGCGCCAACGAGGCACGTGCTGTGACCGGGGTGAGCGGTGAAGCACCAGCTTCTAGATCATCTGCCATTCGGTGCAGCTCCAACAGTACCGCTCACCCTTAGCCGTCACTTCAGGATGGCCGAGCGGTCTAAGGCGCTGCGTTCAGGTCGCAGTCTCCCCTGGAGGCGTGGGTTCGAATCCCACTTCTGACAAAGCCAACCTTTGGCTGCGGGCTCAAGCTAGAGTCTTTAACCCTCTGGCAAGTTTACCCAGAAATGCATTAATGTTGACCAAGCACTGCATTCCAGTTCATGCTAGAATTAACCAAACATTACAGTAACACTGACCTGCATTACATGGCCTTTAAAGTAACACTTTTATGCCTCGTTTCCACTGAGCAGTACGGTACGGTACGGGACAGTACGGTACGGTTCGGGTCTGTTAACCATGATCTGGCTAGCGTTTCCACTGCCAACAGTACCCTTACTTGATAGGCGTGGTGTTTCGATCAACGTCATTTTCGCGCGAAGAAGAACATAGAGCATGTAGAACATGCTACAATGGATGACATGCAGCAGATCTTGTTCTTGCTCCTCGACATGTTTGTCACAAGAAGACAAGCGCCGACATTAGGCTTTTCTCAATATCAAGTACGCAAAGTTTGTACTTGCCATGTGCGACTCCTACATGCAAATGGTACAGAGCGTTTTTAAAAGCGTCACTCAGCTCGCTCTGCTACTCCGGTTATCTCTGTTAACTTGCTCTGTATGTACATTTTAAGAAACAATAAAACGAAATATGTTATAAAACACCACTCTGCCTCTTTTCGTTTTCATTTAAATAAATTAAACATTATAGGGACACAAATGTGGTTCATGCGCAACGCATATTCATTATTCACTGCACGTTATACGTTATTCTATTTATAACAAAACGAAATTTAAAACACAACCCTAACGTTACCTCTTTTCGTTTAAATAAAAAAAAAAAAAACATATTCCAGGCAATATATGCGTTTGTACAAATGTTGCAATAAACATCAGTGATAATCTTGTAATAAAAAAATGACAAGAAACCATATTTCTTTTTGTAAAATTTCAGTTTTATCAATAATAGCCTATATAAAAGTTTAAGTAAAAGGTACAAGAAGCTATACAATAAGAAATAAAGCAAACAATTCAGTCAAATATCCAAATGCAGCGCTCTAGTCTAACATTACAAGTAAAGTTAAATATAAATAGCCTATAACATTAATATGAAACTAAACTTAGCCCTCAGCCAAAACGATTGACAGGGAACTCATTATATATTCACGAGAGCAAAGATCGCCCGTTAGGTCTACACAAGACGAATTATATCTCATGTTTAACCACTACCGTCGGAGTAAGCGACGAACGTCAGAAGATTAGCCGAGGAAAGGCTCATCCAGCCGGGAAACATGAGCGCCGAGCGCCCGCTGAACGCATGGATCTCACAACCGGGGGAAAAAAAAATCATCTTTATAAATAAACCACAGATTTGAGCTTTAAACAACTACATTCTCGCCTGAAAAACTCTTAAAATTACATTTCGTGATACAGTAACAGTAGTATTATATTAAACTGTATATTAAAAAATGGCGCTTCTTATGTTGTCATTCCCCTTGTAGCACGCGCAAGTGACGATTCTCTGTCAACCAATCAACGTCCTGCAGTGAGTCTAGCTCCACCTTTTAGTACCGTTCCACTGTGCTAGGTACCCCAATGGAAGGGTACCTAAAAAGTGGTACGGTACGGTTCGGCATTTTGGTACCATTCACAACTTTTGATAGTGGAAACGCAAATAAATGCGTACCGTTCCGTACCGTACCGTACCGTACTGCTCAGTGGAAACGAGGCATTAGTGCAACGTATGGGATTCTATGGCATTTTCGTGCAATTTTCTTGGAATTTCATGAAACTGGACATGTTTATAGAATGGAATTCAACGGAATTGCATGGAATACCATGCTGTGATGTTTACCGGAAGAAGAACTTGTTTATGAAAGGCTGTTCGTGTTTTTGTTTTGTTTTTTGGGGTGGGGGATGCAATGTGATTCTTGGAGTTTGACTGTGATGTCATGGACTGGAGTTTTGGGGATGCAGTAGTATTTCCTGGCAAGGATTCTTGGAAATGTCTTGGAATGAAATGTCATGGGTTTTGGGGCATGGGGTGGAGTGTCATGGCATAAGATTCAAGGAATGTCATGTAAAACATTACATTAGCATTGACAAGACATGTCATTAGAATGAAAGAATGATATTAGCCTTAACAAAACATTGTAACAACACTGACACATATTGCATGAATATGAGAGCAATACTATTACTGCATTTGTTCAACATTAGTCCTACAAAAACACTGGATTTCAATGACATTGCATATGAAGAAATGAACACACGCACAAAAGGGAACACAGAAAGCAGCTCTTTTATTTACACGCTCCCCTGTATCAAAAAGCACCAGACTGCCCCGTGTGAGGCTCGAACTCACGACCTTCAGATTATGAGACTGACGCGCTGCCTAACTGCGCCAACGAGGCACGTGCTGTGACCAGGGTGAGCGGTGAAGGACCAGCTTCAAGATCATCTGCCATTCGGTGCAGCTCCAACAGTACCGCTCACCCTTAGCCGTCACGTCAGGATGGCCGAGCGGTCTAAGGCGCTGCGTTCAGGTCGCAGTCTCCCCTGGAGGCGTGGGTTCGAATCCCACTTCTGACAAAGCCAACCTTTGGCTGCGGGCTCAAGCTAGAGTCTTTAACCCTCTGGCAAGTTTACCCAGAAATGCATTGATGTTGACCAAGCACTGCATTCCAGTTCATGCTAGAATTAACCAAACATTACAGTAACACTGACCTGCATTACATGGCCTTTAAAGTAACACTTTAGTGCAACGTATGGGATTCTATGGCATTTTCGTGCAATTTTCTTGGAATTTCATGAAACTGGACATGTTTATAGAATGGAATTCAACGGAATTGCATGGAATACCATGCTGTGATGTTTACCGGAAGAAGAACTTGTTTATGAAAGGCTATTCGTGTTTTTGTTTTGTTTTTTGGGGTGGGGGATGCAATGTGATTCTTGGAGTTTGACTGTGATGTCATGGACTGGAGTTTTGGGGATGCAGTAGTATTTCCTGGCAAGGATTCTTGGAAATGTCTTGGAATGAAATGTCATGGGTTTTGGGGCATGGGGTGGAGTGTCATGGCATAAGATTCAAGGAATGTCATGTAAAACATTACATTAGCATTGACAAGACATGTCATTAGAATGAAAGAATGATATTAGCCTTAACAAAACATTGTAACAACACTGACACATATTGCATGAATATGAGAGCAATACTATTACTGCATTTGTTCAACATTAGTCCTACAAAAACACTGGATTTCAATGACATTGCATATGAAGAAATGAACACATGCACAAAAGGGAACACAGAAAGCAGCTCTTTTATTTACACGCTCCCCTGTATCAAAAAGCACCAGACTGCCCCGTGTGAGGCTCGAACTCACGACCTTCAGATTATGAGACTGACGCGCTGCCTAACTGCGCCAACGAGGCACGTGCCGTGACCAGGGTGAGCGGTGAAGCACCAGCTTCTAGATCATCTGCCATTCGGTGCAGCTCCAACAGTACCGCTCACCCTTAGCCGTCACGTCAGGATGGCCGAGCCGTCTAAGGCGCTGCGTTCAGGTCGCAGTCTCCCTTGGAGGCGTGGGTTCGAATCCCACTTCTGACAAAGCCAACCTTTGGCTGCGGGCTCAAGCTAGAGTCTTTAACCCTCTGGCAAGTTTACCCAGAAATGCATTAATGTTGACCAAGCACTGCATTCCAGTTCATGCTAGAATTAACCAAACATTACAGTAACACTGACCTGCATTACATGGCCTTTAAAGTAACACTTTAGTGCAACGTATGGGATTCTATGGCATTTTCGTGCAATTTTCTTGGAATTTCATGAAACTGGACATGTTTATAGAATGGAATTCAACGGAATTGCATGGAATACCATGCTGTGATGTTTACCGGAAGAAGAACTTGTTTATGAAAGGCTATTCGTGTTTTTGTTTTGTTTTTTGGGGTGGGGGATGCAATGTGATTCTTGGAGTTTGACTGTGATGTCATGGACTGGAGTTTTGGGGATGCAGTAGTATTTCCTGGCAAGGATTCTTGGAAATGTCTTGGAATGAAATGTCATGGGTTTTGGGGCATGGGGTGGAGTGTCATGGCATAAGATTCAAGGAATGTCATGTAAAACATTACATTAGCATTGACAAGACATGTCATTAGAATGAAAGAATGATATTAGCCTTAACAAAACATTGTAACAACACTGACACATATTGCATGAATATGAGAGCAATACTATTACTGCATTTGTTCAACATTAGTCCTACAAAAACACTGGATTTCAATGACATTGCATATGAAGAAATGAACACACGCACAAAAGGGAACACAGAAAGCAGCTCTTTTATTTACACGCTCCCCTGTATCAAAAAGCACCAGACTGCCCCGTGTGAGGCTCGAACTCACGACCTTCAGATTATGAGACTGACGCGCTGCCTAACTGCGCCAACGAGGCACGTGCTGTGACCAGGGTGAGCGGTGAAGCACCAGCTTCAAGATCATCTGCCATTCGGTGCAGCTCCAACAGTACCGCTCACCCTTAGCTGTCACGTAAGGATGGCCGAGCGGTCTAAGGCGCTGCGTTCAGGTCGCAGTCTCCCCTGGAGGCGTGGGTTCGAATCCCACTTCTGACAAAGCCAACCTTTGGCTGCGGGCTCAAGCTAGAGTCTTTAACCCTCTGGCAAGTTTACCCAGAAATGCATTGATGTTGACCAAGCACTGCATTCCAGTTCATGCTAGAATTAACCAAACATTACAGTAACACTGACCTGCATTACATGGCCTTTAAAGTAACACTTTAGTGCAACGTATGGGATTCTATGGCATTTTCGTGCAATTTTCTTGGAATTTCATGAAACTGGACATGTTTATAGAATGGAATTCAACGGAATTGCATGGAATACCATGCTGTGATGTTTACCGGAAGAAGAACTTGTTTATGAAAGGCTATTCGTGTTTTTGTTTTGTTTTTTGGGGTGGGGGATGCAATGTGATTCTTGGAGTTTGACTGTGATGTCATGGACTGGAGTTTTGGGGATGCAGTAGTATTTCCTGGCAAGGATTCTTGGAAATGTCTTGGAATGAAATGTCATGGGTTTTGGGGCATGGGGTGGAGTGTCATGGCATAAGATTCAAGGAATGTCATGTAAAACATTACATTAGCATTGACAAGACATGTCATTAGAATGAAAGAATGATATTAGCCTTAACAAAACATTGTAACAACACTGACACATATTGCATGAATATGAGAGCAATACTATTACTGCATTTGTTCAACATTAGTCCTACAAAAACACTGGATTTCAATGACATTGCATATGAAGAAATGAACACACGCACAAAAGGGAACACAGAAAGCAGCTCTTTTATTTACACGCTCCCCTGTATCAAAAAGCACCAGACTGCCCCGTGTGAGGCTCGAACTCACGACCTTCAGATTATGAGACTGACGCGCTGCCTAACTGCGCCAACGAGGCACGTGCTGTGACCAGGGTGAGCGGTGAAGCACCAGCTTCTAGATCATCTGCCATTCGGTGCAGGTCCAACAGTACCGCTCACCCTTAGCCGTCACGTCAGGATGGCCGAGCGGTCTAAGGCGCTGCGTTCAGGTCGCAGTCTCCCCTGGAGGCGTGGGTTCGAATCCCACTTCTGACAAAGCCAACCTTTGGCTGCGGGCTCAAGCTAGAGTCTTTAACCCTCTGGCAAGTTTACCCAGAAATGCATTGATGTTGACCAAGCACTGCATTCCAGTTCATGCTAGAATTAACCAAACATTACAGCAACACTGACCTGCATTACATGGCCTTTAAAGTAACACTTTAGTGCAACGTATGGGATTCTATGGCATTTTCGTGCAATTTTCTTGGAATTTCATGAAACTGGACATGTTTATAGAATGGAATTCAACGGAATTGCATGGAATACCATGCTGTGATGTTTACCGGAAGAAGAACTTGTTTATGAAAGGCTATTCGTGTTTTTGTTTTGTTTTTTGGGGTGGGGGATGCAATGTGATTCTTGGAGTTTGACTGTGATGTCATGGACTGGAGTTTTGGGGATGCAGTAGTATTTCCTGGCAAGGATTCTTGGAAATGTCTTGGAATGAAATGTCATGGGTTTTGGGGCATGGGGTGGAGTGTCATGGCATAAGATTCAAGGAATGTCATGTAAAACATTACATTAGCATTGACAAGACATGTCATTAGAATGAAAGAATGATATTAGCCTTAACAAAACATTGTAACAACACTGACACATATTGCATGAATATGAGAGCAATACTATTACTGCATTTGTTCAACATTAGTCCTACAAAAACACTGGATTTCAATGACATTGCATATGAAGAAATGAACACACGCACAAAAGGGAACACAGAAAGCAGCTCTTTTATTTACACGCTCCCCTGTATCAAAAAGCACCAGACTGCCCCGTGTGAGGCTCGAACTCACGACCTTCAGATTATGAGACTGACGCGCTGCCTAACTGCGCCAACGAGGCACGTGCTGTGACCAGGGTGAGCGGTGAAGCACCAGCTTCAAGATCATCTGCCATTCGGTGCAGCTCCAACAGTACCGCTCACCCTTAGCTGTCACGTAAGGATGGCCGAGCGGTCTAAGGCGCTGCGTTCAGGTCGCAGTCTCCCCTGGAGGCGTGGGTTCGAATCCCACTTCTGACAAAGCCAACCTTTGGCTGCGGGCTCAAGCTAGAGTCTTTAACCCTCTGGCAAGTTTACCCAGAAATGCATTGATGTTGACCAAGCACTGCATTCCAGTTCATGCTAGAATTAACCAAACATTACAGTAACACTGACCTGCATTACATGGCCTTTAAAGTAACACTTTAGTGCAACGTATGGGATTCTATGGCATTTTCGTGCAATTTTCTTGGAATTTCATGAAACTGGACATGTTTATAGAATGGAATTCAACGGAATTGCATGGAATACCATGCTGTGATGTTTACCGGAAGAAGAACTTGTTTATGAAAGGCTATTCGTGTTTTTGTTTTGTTTTTTGGGGTGGGGGATGCAATGTGATTCTTGGAGTTTGACTGTGATGTCATGGACTGGAGTTTTGGGGATGCAGTAGTATTTCCTGGCAAGGATTCTTGGAAATGTCTTGGAATGAAATGTCATGGGTTTTGGGGCATGGGGTGGAGTGTCATGGCATAAGATTCAAGGAATGTCATGTAAAACATTACATTAGCATTGACAAGACATGTCATTAGAATGAAAGAATGATATTAGCCTTAACAAAACATTGTAACAACACTGACACATATTGCATGAATATGAGAGCAATACTATTACTGCATTTGTTCAACATTAGTCCTACAAAAACACTGGATTTCAATGACATTGCATATGAAGAAATGAACACACGCACAAAAGGGAACACAGAAAGCAGCTCTTTTATTTACACGCTCCCCTGTATCAAAAAGCACCAGACTGCCCCGTGTGAGGCTCGAACTCACGACCTTCAGATTATGAGACTGACGCGCTGCCTAACTGCGCCAACGAGGCACGTGCTGTGACCAGGGTGAGCGGTGAAGCACCAGCTTCTAGATCATCTGCCATTCGGTGCAGGTCCAACAGTACCGCTCACCCTTAGCCGTCACGTCAGGATGGCCGAGCGGTCTAAGGCGCTGCGTTCAGGTCGCAGTCTCCCCTGGAGGCGTGGGTTCGAATCCCACTTCTGACAAAGCCAACCTTTGGCTGCGGGCTCAAGCTAGAGTCTTTAACCCTCTGGCAAGTTTACCCAGAAATGCATTGATGTTGACCAAGCACTGCATTCCAGTTCATGCTAGAATTAACCAAACATTACAGCAACACTGACCTGCATTACATGGCCTTTAAAGTAACACTTTAGTGCAACGTATGGGATTCTATGGCATTTTCGTGCAATTTTCTTGGAATTTCATGAAACTGGACATGTTTATAGAATGGAATTCAACGGAATTGCATGGAATACCATGCTGTGATGTTTACCGGAAGAAGAACTTGTTTATGAAAGGCTATTCGTGTTTTTGTTTTGTTTTTTGGGGTGGGGGATGCAATGTGATTCTTGGAGTTTGACTGTGATGTCATGGACTGGAGTTTTGGGGATGCAGTAGTATTTCCTGGCAAGGATTCTTGGAAATGTCTTGGAATGAAATGTCATGGGTTTTGGGGCATGGGGTGGAGTGTCATGGCATAAGATTCAAGGAATGTCATGTAAAACATTACATTAGCATTGACAAGACATGTCATTAGAATGAAAGAATGATATTAGCCTTAACAAAACATTGTAACAACACTGACACATATTGCATGAATATGAGAGCAATACTATTACTGCATTTGTTCAACATTAGTCCTACAAAAACACTGGATTTCAATGACATTGCATATGAAGAAATGAACACACGCACAAAAGGGAACACAGAAAGCAGCTCTTTTATTTACACGCTCCCCTGTATCAAAAAGCACCAGACTGCCCCGTGTGAGGCTCGAACTCACGACCTTCAGATTATGAGACTGACGCGCTGCCTAACTGCGCCAACGAGGCACGTGCCGTGACCAGGGTGAGCGGTGAAGCACCAGCTTCTAGATCATCTGCCATTCGGTGCAGCTCCAACAGTACCGCTCACCCTTAGCCGTCACGTCAGGATGGCCGAGCCGTCTAAGGCGCTGCGTTCAGGTCGCAGTCTCCCTTGGAGGCGTGGGTTCGAATCCCACTTCTGACAAAGCCAACCTTTGGCTGCGGGCTCAAGCTAGAGTCTTCAACCCTCTGGCAAGTTTACCCAGAAATGCATTAATGTTGACCAAGCACTGCATTCCAGTTCATGCTAGAATTAACCAAACATTACAGTAACACTGACCTGCATTACATGGCCTTTAAAGTAACACTTTAGTGCAACGTATGGGATTCTATGGCATTTTCGTGCAATTTTCTTGGAATTTCATGAAACTGGACATGTTTATAGAATGGAATTCAACGGAATTGCATGGAATACCATGCTGTGATGTTTACCGGAAGAAGAACTTGTTTATGAAAGGCTATTCGTGTTTTTGTTTTGTTTTTTGGGGTGGGGGATGCAATGTGATTCTTGGAGTTTGACTGTGATGTCATGGACTGGAGTTTTGGGGATGCAGTAGTATTTCCTGGCAAGGATTCTTGGAAATGTCTTGGAATGAAATGTCATGGGTTTTGGGGCATGGGGTGGAGTGTCATGGCATAAGATTCAAGGAATGTCATGTAAAACATTACATTAGCATTGACAAGACATGTCATTAGAATGAAAGAATGATATTAGCCTTAACAAAACATTGTAACAACACTGACACATATTGCATGAATATGAGAGCAATACTATTACTGCATTTGTTCAACATTAGTCCTACAAAAACACTGGATTTCAATGACATTGCATATGAAGAAATGAACACACGCACAAAAGGGAACACAGAAAGCAGCTCTTTTATTTACACGCTCCCCTGTATCAAAAAGCACCAGACTGCCCCGTGTGAGGCTCGAACTCACGACCTTCAGATTATGAGACTGACGCGCTGCCTAACTGCGCCAACGAGGCACGTGCTGTGACCAGGGTGAGCGGTGAAGCACCAGCTTCTAGATCATCTGCCATTCGGTGCAGCTCCAACAGTACCGCTCACCCTTAGCCGTCACGTCAGGATGGCCGAGCGGTCTAAGGCGCTGCGTTCAGGTCGCAGTCTCCCCTGGAGGCGTGGGTTCGAATCCCACTTCTGACAAAGCCAACCTTTGGCTGCGGGCTCAAGCTAGAGTCTTTAACCCTCTGGCAAGTTTACCCAGAAATGCATTGATGTTGACCAAGCACTGCATTCCAGTTCATGCTAGAATTAACCAAACATTACAGTAACACTGACCTGCATTACATGGCCTTTAAAGTAACACTTTAGTGCAACGTATGGGATTCTATGGCATTTTCGTGCAATTTTCTTGGAATTTCATGAAACTGGACATGTTTATAGAATGGAATTCAACGGAATTGCATGGAATACCATGCTGTGATGTTTACCGGAAGAAGAACTTGTTTATGAAAGGCTATTCGTGTTTTTGTTTTGTTTTTTGGGGTGGGGGATGCAATGTGATTCTTGGAGTTTGACTGTGATGTCATGGACTGGAGTTTTGGGGATGCAGTAGTATTTCCTGGCAAGGATTCTTGGAAATGTCTTGGAATGAAATGTCATGGGTTTTGGGGCATGGGGTGGAGTGTCATGGCATAAGATTCAAGGAATGTCATGTAAAACATTACATTAGCATTGACAAGACATGTCATTAGAATGAAAGAATGATATTAGCCTTAACAAAACATTGTAACAACACTGACACATATTGCATGAATATGAGAGCAATACTATTACTGCATTTGTTCAACATTAGTCCTACAAAAACACTGGATTTCAATGACATTGCATATGAAGAAATGAACACACGCACAAAAGGGAACACAGAAAGCAGCTCCCCTCAGGTCGCAGTCTCCCCTGGAGGCGTGGGTTCGAATCCCACTTCTGACAAAGCCAACCTTTGGCTGCGGGCTCAAGCTAGAGTCTTTAACCCTCTGGCAAGTTTACCCAGAAATGCATTGATGTTGACCAAGCACTGCATTCCAGTTCATGCTAGAATTAACCAAACATTACAGTAACACTGACCTGCATTACATGGCCTTTAAAGTAACACTTTAGTGCAACGTATGGGATTCTATGGCATTTTCGTGCAATTTTCTTGGAATTTCATGAAACTGGACATGTTTATAGAATGGAATTCAACGGAATTGCATGGAATACCATGCTGTGATGTTTACCGGAAGAAGAACTTGTTTATGAAAGGCTATTCGTGTTTTTGTTTTGTTTTTTGGGGTGGGGGATGCAATGTGATTCTTGGAGTTTGACTGTGATGTCATGGACTGGAGTTTTGGGGATGCAGTAGTATTTCCTGGCAAGGATTCTTGGAAATGTCTTGGAATGAAATGTCATGGGTTTTGGGGCATGGGGTGGAGTGTCATGGCATAAGATTCAAGGAATGTCATGTAAAACATTACATTAGCATTGACAAGACATGTCATTAGAATGAAAGAATGATATTAGCCTTAACAAAACATTGTAACAACACTGACACATACTGCATGAATATGAGAGCAATACTATTACTGCATTTGTTCAACATTAGTCCTACAAAAACACTGGATTTCAATGACATTGCATATGAAGAAATGAACACACGCACAAAAGGGAACACAGAAAGCAGCTCTTTTATTTACACGCTCCCCTGTATCAAAAAGCACCAGACTGCCCCGCGTGAGGCTCGAACTCACGACCTTCAGATTATGAGACTGACGCGCTGCCTAACTGCGCCAACGAGGCACGTGCCGTGACCAGGGTGAGCGGTGAAGCACCAGCTTCTAGATCATCTGCCATTCGGTGCAGCTCCAACAGTACCGCTCACCCTTAGCCGTCACGTCAGGATGGCCGAGCGGTCCAAGGCGCTGCGTTCAGGTCGCAGTCTCCCCTGGAGGCGTGGGTTCGAATCCCACTTCTGACAAAGCCAACCTTTGGCTGCGGGCTCAAGCTAGAGTCTTTAACCCTCTGGCAAGTCTACCCAGAAATGCATTAATGTTGACCAAGCACTGCATTCCAGTTCATGCTAGAATTAACCAAACATTACAGTAACACTGACCTGCATTACATGGCCTTTAAAGTAACACTTTAGTGCAACGTATGGGATTCTATGGCATTTTCGTGCAATTTTCTTGGAATTTCATGAAACTGGACATGTTTATAGAATGGAATTCAACGGACATTGCATATGAAGAAATGAACACACGCACAAAAGGGAACACAGAAAGCAGCTCTTTTATTTACACGCTCCCCTGTATCAAAAAGCACCAGACTGCCCCGTGTGAGGCTCGAACTCACGACCTTCAGATTATGAGACTGACGCGCTGCCTAACTGCGCCAACGAGGCACGTGCTGTGGCCGGGGTGAGCGGTGAAGCACCAGCTTCTAGATCATCTGCCATTCGGTGCAGCTCCAACAGTACCGCTCACCCTTAGCCGTCACGTCAGGATGGCCGAGCGGTCTAAGGCGCTGCGTTCAGGTCGCAGTCTCCCCTGGAGGCGTGGGTTCGAATCCCACTTCTGACAAAGCCAACCTTTGGCTGCGGGCTCAAGCTAGAGTCTTTAACCCTCTGGCAAGTTTACCCAGAAATGCATTAATGTTGACCAAGCACTGCATTCCAGTTCATGCTAGAATTAACCAAACATTACAGTAACACTGACCTGCATTACATGGCCTTTAAAGTAACACTTTAGTGCAACGTATGGGATTCTATGGCATTTTCGTGCAATTTTCTTGGAATTTCATGAAACTGGACATGTTTATAGAATGGAATTCAACGGAATTGCATGGAATACCATGCTGTGATGTTTACCGGAAGAAGAACTTGTTTATGAAAGGCTATTCGTGTTTTTGTTTTGTTTTTTGGGGTGGGGGATGCAATGTGATTCTTGGAGTTTGACTGTGATGTCATGGACTGGAGTTTTGGGGATGCAGTAGTATTTCCTGGCAAGGATTCTTGGAAATGTCTTGGAATGAAATGTCATGGGTTTTGGGGCATGGGGTGGAGTGTCATGGCATAAGATTCAAGGAATGTCATGTAAAACATTACATTAGCATTGACAAGACATGTCATTAGAATGAAAGAATGATATTAGCCTTAACAAAACATTGTAACAACACTGACACATATTGCATGAATATGAGAGCAATACTATTACTGCATTTGTTCAACATTAGTCCTACAAAAACACTGGATTTCAATGACATTGCATATGAAGAAATGAACACACGCACAAAAGGGAACACAGAAAGCAGCTCTTTTATTTACACGCTCCCCTGTATCAAAAAGCACCAGACTGCCCCGTGTGAGGCTCGAACTCACGACCTTCAGATTATGAGACTGACGCGCTGCCTAACTGCGCCAACGAGGCACGTGCTGTGACCGGGGTGAGCGGTGAAGCACCAGCTTCTAGATCATCTGCCATTCGGTGCAGCTCCAACAGTACCGCTCACCCTTAGCCGTCACTTCAGGATGGCCGAGCGGTCTAAGGCGCTGCGTTCAGGTCGCAGTCTCCCCTGGAGGCGTGGGTTCGAATCCCACTTCTGACAAAGCCAACCTTTGGCTGCGGGCTCAAGCTAGAGTCTTTAACCCTCTGGCAAGTTTACCCAGAAATGCATTAATGTTGACCAAGCACTGCATTCCAGTTCATGCTAGAATTAACCAAACATTACAGTAACACTGACCTGCATTACATGGCCTTTAAAGTAACACTTTTATGCCTCGTTTCCACTGAGCAGTACGGTACGGTACGGGACAGTACGGTACGGTTCGGGTCTGTTAACCATGATCTGGCTAGCGTTTCCACTGCCAACAGTACCCTTACTTGATAGGCGTGGTGTTTCGATCAACGTCATTTTCGCGCGAAGAAGAACATAGAGCATGTAGAACATGCTACAATGGATGACATGCAGCAGATCTTGTTCTTGCTCCTCGACATGTTTGTCACAAGAAGACAAGCGCCGACATTAGGCTTTTCTCAATATCAAGTACGCAAAGTTTGTACTTGCCATGTGCGACTCCTACATGCAAATGGTACAGAGCGTTTTTAAAAGCGTCACTCAGCTCGCTCTGCTACTCCGGTTATCTCTGTTAACTTGCTCTGTATGTACATTTTAAGAAACAATAAAACGAAATATGTTATAAAACACCACTCTGCCTCTTTTCGTTTTCATTTAAATAAATTAAACATTATAGGGACACAAATGTGGTTCATGCGCAACGCATATTCATTATTCACTGCACGTTATACGTTATTCTATTTATAACAAAACGAAATTTAAAACACAACCCTAACGTTACCTCTTTTCGTTTAAATAAAAAAAAAAAAAAACATATTCCAGGCAATATATGCGTTTGTACAAATGTTGCAATAAACATCAGTGATAATCTTGTAATAAAAAAATGACAAGAAACCATATTTCTTTTTGTAAAATTTCAGTTTTATCAATAATAGCCTATATAAAAGTTTAAGTAAAAGGTACAAGAAGCTATACAATAAGAAATAAAGCAAACAATTCAGTCAAATATCCAAATGCAGCGCTCTAGTCTAACATTACAAGTAAAGTTAAATATAAATAGCCTATAACATTAATATGAAACTAAACTTAGCCCTCAGCCAAAACGATTGACAGGGAACTCATTATATATTCACGAGAGCAAAGATCGCCCGTTAGGTCTACACAAGACGAATTATATCTCATGTTTAACCACTACCGTCGGAGTAAGCGACGAACGTCAGAAGATTAGCCGAGGAAAGGCTCATCCAGCCGGGAAACATGAGCGCCGAGCGCCCGCTGAACGCATGGATCTCACAACCGGGGGAAAAAAAAATCATCTTTATAAATAAACCACAGATTTGAGCTTTAAACAACTACATTCTCGCCTGAAAAACTCTTAAAATTACATTTCGTGATACAGTAACAGTAGTATTATATTAAACTGTATATTAAAAAATGGCGCTTCTTATGTTGTCATTCCCCTTGTAGCACGCGCAAGTGACGATTCTCTGTCAACCAATCAACGTCCTGCAGTGAGTCTAGCTCCACCTTTTAGTACCGTTCCACTGTGCTAGGTACCCCAATGGAAGGGTACCTAAAAAGTGGTACGGTACGGTTCGGCATTTTGGTACCATTCACAACTTTTGATAGTGGAAACGCAAATAAATGCGTACCGTTCCGTACCGTACCGTACCGTACTGCTCAGTGGAAACGAGGCATTAGTGCAACGTATGGGATTCTATGGCATTTTCGTGCAATTTTCTTGGAATTTCATGAAACTGGACATGTTTATAGAATGGAATTCAACGGAATTGCATGGAATACCATGCTGTGATGTTTACCGGAAGAAGAACTTGTTTATGAAAGGCTGTTCGTGTTTTTGTTTTGTTTTTTGGGGTGGGGGATGCAATGTGATTCTTGGAGTTTGACTGTGATGTCATGGACTGGAGTTTTGGGGATGCAGTAGTATTTCCTGGCAAGGATTCTTGGAAATGTCTTGGAATGAAATGTCATGGGTTTTGGGGCATGGGGTGGAGTGTCATGGCATAAGATTCAAGGAATGTCATGTAAAACATTACATTAGCATTGACAAGACATGTCATTAGAATGAAAGAATGATATTAGCCTTAACAAAACATTGTAACAACACTGACACATATTGCATGAATATGAGAGCAATACTATTACTGCATTTGTTCAACATTAGTCCTACAAAAACACTGGATTTCAATGACATTGCATATGAAGAAATGAACACACGCACAAAAGGGAACACAGAAAGCAGCTCTTTTATTTACACGCTCCCCTGTATCAAAAAGCACCAGACTGCCCCGTGTGAGGCTCGAACTCACGACCTTCAGATTATGAGACTGACGCGCTGCCTAACTGCGCCAACGAGGCACGTGCTGTGACCAGGGTGAGCGGTGAAGGACCAGCTTCAAGATCATCTGCCATTCGGTGCAGCTCCAACAGTACCGCTCACCCTTAGCCGTCACGTCAGGATGGCCGAGCGGTCTAAGGCGCTGCGTTCAGGTCGCAGTCTCCCCTGGAGGCGTGGGTTCGAATCCCACTTCTGACAAAGCCAACCTTTGGCTGCGGGCTCAAGCTAGAGTCTTTAACCCTCTGGCAAGTTTACCCAGAAATGCATTGATGTTGACCAAGCACTGCATTCCAGTTCATGCTAGAATTAACCAAACATTACAGTAACACTGACCTGCATTACATGGCCTTTAAAGTAACACTTTAGTGCAACGTATGGGATTCTATGGCATTTTCGTGCAATTTTCTTGGAATTTCATGAAACTGGACATGTTTATAGAATGGAATTCAACGGAATTGCATGGAATACCATGCTGTGATGTTTACCGGAAGAAGAACTTGTTTATGAAAGGCTATTCGTGTTTTTGTTTTGTTTTTTGGGGTGGGGGATGCAATGTGATTCTTGGAGTTTGACTGTGATGTCATGGACTGGAGTTTTGGGGATGCAGTAGTATTTCCTGGCAAGGATTCTTGGAAATGTCTTGGAATGAAATGTCATGGGTTTTGGGGCATGGGGTGGAGTGTCATGGCATAAGATTCAAGGAAT
This sequence comes from Abramis brama, assembly GCF_963993115.1. Classification (NCBI taxonomy): domain Eukaryota; kingdom Metazoa; phylum Chordata; class Actinopteri; order Cypriniformes; family Leuciscidae; genus Abramis; species Abramis brama. The sequence continues at coordinate 34,292,940 of NC_139966.1, read as the reverse complement.
GTCATGTAAAACATTACATTAGCATTGACAAGACATGTCATTAGAATGAAAGAATGATATTAGCCTTAACAAAACATTGTAACAACACTGACACATATTGCATGAATATGAGAGCAATACTATTACTGCATTTGTTCAACATTAGTCCTACAAAAACACTGGATTTCAATGACATTGCATATGAAGAAATGAACACATGCACAAAAGGGAACACAGAAAGCAGCTCTTTTATTTACACGCTCCCCTGTATCAAAAAGCACCAGACTGCCCCGTGTGAGGCTCGAACTCACGACCTTCAGATTATGAGACTGACGCGCTGCCTAACTGCGCCAACGAGGCACGTGCCGTGACCAGGGTGAGCGGTGAAGCACCAGCTTCTAGATCATCTGCCATTCGGTGCAGCTCCAACAGTACCGCTCACCCTTAGCCGTCACGTCAGGATGGCCGAGCCGTCTAAGGCGCTGCGTTCAGGTCGCAGTCTCCCTTGGAGGCGTGGGTTCGAATCCCACTTCTGACAAAGCCAACCTTTGGCTGCGGGCTCAAGCTAGAGTCTTTAACCCTCTGGCAAGTTTACCCAGAAATGCATTAATGTTGACCAAGCACTGCATTCCAGTTCATGCTAGAATTAACCAAACATTACAGTAACACTGACCTGCATTACATGGCCTTTAAAGTAACACTTTAGTGCAACGTATGGGATTCTATGGCATTTTCGTGCAATTTTCTTGGAATTTCATGAAACTGGACATGTTTATAGAATGGAATTCAACGGAATTGCATGGAATACCATGCTGTGATGTTTACCGGAAGAAGAACTTGTTTATGAAAGGCTATTCGTGTTTTTGTTTTGTTTTTTGGGGTGGGGGATGCAATGTGATTCTTGGAGTTTGACTGTGATGTCATGGACTGGAGTTTTGGGGATGCAGTAGTATTTCCTGGCAAGGATTCTTGGAAATGTCTTGGAATGAAATGTCATGGGTTTTGGGGCATGGGGTGGAGTGTCATGGCATAAGATTCAAGGAATGTCATGTAAAACATTACATTAGCATTGACAAGACATGTCATTAGAATGAAAGAATGATATTAGCCTTAACAAAACATTGTAACAACACTGACACATATTGCATGAATATGAGAGCAATACTATTACTGCATTTGTTCAACATTAGTCCTACAAAAACACTGGATTTCAATGACATTGCATATGAAGAAATGAACACACGCACAAAAGGGAACACAGAAAGCAGCTCTTTTATTTACACGCTCCCCTGTATCAAAAAGCACCAGACTGCCCCGTGTGAGGCTCGAACTCACGACCTTCAGATTATGAGACTGACGCGCTGCCTAACTGCGCCAACGAGGCACGTGCTGTGACCAGGGTGAGCGGTGAAGCACCAGCTTCAAGATCATCTGCCATTCGGTGCAGCTCCAACAGTACCGCTCACCCTTAGCTGTCACGTAAGGATGGCCGAGCGGTCTAAGGCGCTGCGTTCAGGTCGCAGTCTCCCCTGGAGGCGTGGGTTCGAATCCCACTTCTGACAAAGCCAACCTTTGGCTGCGGGCTCAAGCTAGAGTCTTTAACCCTCTGGCAAGTTTACCCAGAAATGCATTGATGTTGACCAAGCACTGCATTCCAGTTCATGCTAGAATTAACCAAACATTACAGTAACACTGACCTGCATTACATGGCCTTTAAAGTAACACTTTAGTGCAACGTATGGGATTCTATGGCATTTTCGTGCAATTTTCTTGGAATTTCATGAAACTGGACATGTTTATAGAATGGAATTCAACGGAATTGCATGGAATACCATGCTGTGATGTTTACCGGAAGAAGAACTTGTTTATGAAAGGCTATTCGTGTTTTTGTTTTGTTTTTTGGGGTGGGGGATGCAATGTGATTCTTGGAGTTTGACTGTGATGTCATGGACTGGAGTTTTGGGGATGCAGTAGTATTTCCTGGCAAGGATTCTTGGAAATGTCTTGGAATGAAATGTCATGGGTTTTGGGGCATGGGGTGGAGTGTCATGGCATAAGATTCAAGGAATGTCATGTAAAACATTACATTAGCATTGACAAGACATGTCATTAGAATGAAAGAATGATATTAGCCTTAACAAAACATTGTAACAACACTGACACATATTGCATGAATATGAGAGCAATACTATTACTGCATTTGTTCAACATTAGTCCTACAAAAACACTGGATTTCAATGACATTGCATATGAAGAAATGAACACACGCACAAAAGGGAACACAGAAAGCAGCTCTTTTATTTACACGCTCCCCTGTATCAAAAAGCACCAGACTGCCCCGTGTGAGGCTCGAACTCACGACCTTCAGATTATGAGACTGACGCGCTGCCTAACTGCGCCAACGAGGCACGTGCTGTGACCAGGGTGAGCGGTGAAGCACCAGCTTCAAGATCATCTGCCATTCGGTGCAGCTCCAACAGTACCGCTCACCCTTAGCTGTCACGTAAGGATGGCCGAGCGGTCTAAGGCGCTGCGTTCAGGTCGCAGTCTCCCCTGGAGGCGTGGGTTCGAATCCCACTTCTGACAAAGCCAACCTTTGGCTGCGGGCTCAAGCTAGAGTCTTTAACCCTCTGGCAAGTTTACCCAGAAATGCATTGATGTTGACCAAGCACTGCATTCCAGTTCATGCTAGAATTAACCAAACATTACAGTAACACTGACCTGCATTACATGGCCTTTAAAGTAACACTTTAGTGCAACGTATGGGATTCTATGGCATTTTCGTGCAATTTTCTTGGAATTTCATGAAACTGGACATGTTTATAGAATGGAATTCAACGGAATTGCATGGAATACCATGCTGTGATGTTTACCGGAAGAAGAACTTGTTTATGAAAGGCTATTCGTGTTTTTGTTTTGTTTTTTGGGGTGGGGGATGCAATGTGATTCTTGGAGTTTGACTGTGATGTCATGGACTGGAGTTTTGGGGATGCAGTAGTATTTCCTGGCAAGGATTCTTGGAAATGTCTTGGAATGAAATGTCATGGGTTTTGGGGCATGGGGTGGAGTGTCATGGCATAAGATTCAAGGAATGTCATGTAAAACATTACATTAGCATTGACAAGACATGTCATTAGAATGAAAGAATGATATTAGCCTTAACAAAACATTGTAACAACACTGACACATATTGCATGAATATGAGAGCAATACTATTACTGCATTTGTTCAACATTAGTCCTACAAAAACACTGGATTTCAATGACATTGCATATGAAGAAATGAACACATGCACAAAAGGGAACACAGAAAGCAGCTCTTTTATTTACACGCTCCCCTGTATCAAAAAGCACCAGACTGCCCCGTGTGAGGCTCGAACTCACGACCTTCAGATTATGAGACTGACGCGCTGCCTAACTGCGCCAACGAGGCACGTGCCGTGACCAGGGTGAGCGGTGAAGCACCAGCTTCTAGATCATCTGCCATTCGGTGCAGCTCCAACAGTACCGCTCACCCTTAGCCGTCACGTCAGGATGGCCGAGCCGTCTAAGGCGCTGCGTTCAGGTCGCAGTCTCCCTTGGAGGCGTGGGTTCGAATCCCACTTCTGACAAAGCCAACCTTTGGCTGCGGGCTCAAGCTAGAGTCTTTAACCCTCTGGCAAGTTTACCCAGAAATGCATTAATGTTGACCAAGCACTGCATTCCAGTTCATGCTAGAATTAACCAAACATTACAGTAACACTGACCTGCATTACATGGCCTTTAAAGTAACACTTTAGTGCAACGTATGGGATTCTATGGCATTTTCGTGCAATTTTCTTGGAATTTCATGAAACTGGACATGTTTATAGAATGGAATTCAACGGAATTGCATGGAATACCATGCTGTGATGTTTACCGGAAGAAGAACTTGTTTATGAAAGGCTATTCGTGTTTTTGTTTTGTTTTTTGGGGTGGGGGATGCAATGTGATTCTTGGAGTTTGACTGTGATGTCATGGACTGGAGTTTTGGGGATGCAGTAGTATTTCCTGGCAAGGATTCTTGGAAATGTCTTGGAATGAAATGTCATGGGTTTTGGGGCATGGGGTGGAGTGTCATGGCATAAGATTCAAGGAATGTCATGTAAAACATTACATTAGCATTGACAAGACATGTCATTAGAATGAAAGAATGATATTAGCCTTAACAAAACATTGTAACAACACTGACACATATTGCATGAATATGAGAGCAATACTATTACTGCATTTGTTCAACATTAGTCCTACAAAAACACTGGATTTCAATGACATTGCATATGAAGAAATGAACACACGCACAAAAGGGAACACAGAAAGCAGCTCTTTTATTTACACGCTCCCCTGTATCAAAAAGCACCAGACTGCCCCGTGTGAGGCTCGAACTCACGACCTTCAGATTATGAGACTGACGCGCTGCCTAACTGCGCCAACGAGGCACGTGCTGTGACCAGGGTGAGCGGTGAAGCACCAGCTTCAAGATCATCTGCCATTCGGTGCAGCTCCAACAGTACCGCTCACCCTTAGCTGTCACGTAAGGATGGCCGAGCGGTCTAAGGCGCTGCGTTCAGGTCGCAGTCTCCCCTGGAGGCGTGGGTTCGAATCCCACTTCTGACAAAGCCAACCTTTGGCTGCGGGCTCAAGCTAGAGTCTTTAACCCTCTGGCAAGTTTACCCAGAAATGCATTGATGTTGACCAAGCACTGCATTCCAGTTCATGCTAGAATTAACCAAACATTACAGTAACACTGACCTGCATTACATGGCCTTTAAAGTAACACTTTAGTGCAACGTATGGGATTCTATGGCATTTTCGTGCAATTTTCTTGGAATTTCATGAAACTGGACATGTTTATAGAATGGAATTCAACGGAATTGCATGGAATACCATGCTGTGATGTTTACCGGAAGAAGAACTTGTTTATGAAAGGCTATTCGTGTTTTTGTTTTGTTTTTTGGGGTGGGGGATGCAATGTGATTCTTGGAGTTTGACTGTGATGTCATGGACTGGAGTTTTGGGGATGCAGTAGTATTTCCTGGCAAGGATTCTTGGAAATGTCTTGGAATGAAATGTCATGGGTTTTGGGGCATGGGGTGGAGTGTCATGGCATAAGATTCAAGGAATGTCATGTAAAACATTACATTAGCATTGACAAGACATGTCATTAGAATGAAAGAATGATATTAGCCTTAACAAAACATTGTAACAACACTGACACATATTGCATGAATATGAGAGCAATACTATTACTGCATTTGTTCAACATTAGTCCTACAAAAACACTGGATTTCAATGACATTGCATATGAAGAAATGAACACACGCACAAAAGGGAACACAGAAAGCAGCTCTTTTATTTACACGCTCCCCTGTATCAAAAAGCACCAGACTGCCCCGTGTGAGGCTCGAACTCACGACCTTCAGATTATGAGACTGACGCGCTGCCTAACTGCGCCAACGAGGCACGTGCTGTGACCAGGGTGAGCGGTGAAGCACCAGCTTCTAGATCATCTGCCATTCGGTGCAGGTCCAACAGTACCGCTCACCCTTAGCCGTCACGTCAGGATGGCCGAGCGGTCTAAGGCGCTGCGTTCAGGTCGCAGTCTCCCCTGGAGGCGTGGGTTCGAATCCCACTTCTGACAAAGCCAACATTTGGCTGCGGGCTCAAGCTAGAGTCTTTAACCCTCTGGCAAGTTTACCCAGAAATGCATTGATGTTGACCAAGCACTGCATTCCAGTTCATGCTAGAATTAACCAAACATTACAGCAACACTGACCTGCATTACATGGCCTTTAAAGTAACACTTTAGTGCAACGTATGGGATTCTATGGCATTTTCGTGCAATTTTCTTGGAATTTCATGAAACTGGACATGTTTATAGAATGGAATTCAACGGAATTGCATGGAATACCATGCTGTGATGTTTACCGGAAGAAGAACTTGTTTATGAAAGGCTATTCGTGTTTTTGTTTTGTTTTTTGGGGTGGGGGATGCAATGTGATTCTTGGAGTTTGACTGTGATGTCATGGACTGGAGTTTTGGGGATGCAGTAGTATTTCCTGGCAAGGATTCTTGGAAATGTCTTGGAATGAAATGTCATGGGTTTTGGGGCATGGGGTGGAGTGTCATGGCATAAGATTCAAGGAATGTCATGTAAAACATTACATTAGCATTGACAAGACATGTCATTAGAATGAAAGAATGATATTAGCCTTAACAAAACATTGTAACAACACTGACACATATTGCATGAATATGAGAGCAATACTATTACTGCATTTGTTCAACATTAGTCCTACAAAAACACTGGATTTCAATGACATTGCATATGAAGAAATGAACACACGCACAAAAGGGAACACAGAAAGCAGCTCTTTTATTTACACGCTCCCCTGTATCAAAAAGCACCAGACTGCCCCGTGTGAGGCTCGAACTCACGACCTTCAGATTATGAGACTGACGCGCTGCCTAACTGCGCCAACGAGGCACGTGCTGTGACCAGGGTGAGCGGTGAAGCACCAGCTTCAAGATCATCTGCCATTCGGTGCAGCTCCAACAGTACCGCTCACCCTTAGCTGTCACGTAAGGATGGCCGAGCGGTCTAAGGCGCTGCGTTCAGGTCGCAGTCTCCCCTGGAGGCGTGGGTTCGAATCCCACTTCTGACAAAGCCAACCTTTGGCTGCGGGCTCAAGCTAGAGTCTTTAACCCTCTGGCAAGTTTACCCAGAAATGCATTGATGTTGACCAAGCACTGCATTCCAGTTCATGCTAGAATTAACCAAACATTACAGTAACACTGACCTGCATTACATGGCCTTTAAAGTAACACTTTAGTGCAACGTATGGGATTCTATGGCATTTTCGTGCAATTTTCTTGGAATTTCATGAAACTGGACATGTTTATAGAATGGAATTCAACGGAATTGCATGGAATACCATGCTGTGATGTTTACCGGAAGAAGAACTTGTTTATGAAAGGCTATTCGTGTTTTTGTTTTGTTTTTTGGGGTGGGGGATGCAATGTGATTCTTGGAGTTTGACTGTGATGTCATGGACTGGAGTTTTGGGGATGCAGTAGTATTTCCTGGCAAGGATTCTTGGAAATGTCTTGGAATGAAATGTCATGGGTTTTGGGGCATGGGGTGGAGTGTCATGGCATAAGATTCAAGGAATGTCATGTAAAACATTACATTAGCATTGACAAGACATGTCATTAGAATGAAAGAATGATATTAGCCTTAACAAAACATTGTAACAACACTGACACATATTGCATGAATATGAGAGCAATACTATTACTGCATTTGTTCAACATTAGTCCTACAAAAACACTGGATTTCAATGACATTGCATATGAAGAAATGAACACACGCACAAAAGGGAACACAGAAAGCAGCTCTTTTATTTACACGCTCCCCTGTATCAAAAAGCACCAGACTGCCCCGTGTGAGGCTCGAACTCACGACCTTCAGATTATGAGACTGACGCGCTGCCTAACTGCGCCAACGAGGCACGTGCTGTGACCAGGGTGAGCGGTGAAGCACCAGCTTCTAGATCATCTGCCATTCGGTGCAGGTCCAACAGTACCGCTCACCCTTAGCCGTCACGTCAGGATGGCCGAGCGGTCTAAGGCGCTGCGTTCAGGTCGCAGTCTCCCCTGGAGGCGTGGGTTCGAATCCCACTTCTGACAAAGCCAACCTTTGGCTGCGGGCTCAAGCTAGAGTCTTTAACCCTCTGGCAAGTTTACCCAGAAATGCATTGATGTTGACCAAGCACTGCATTCCAGTTCATGCTAGAATTAACCAAACATTACAGCAACACTGACCTGCATTACATGGCCTTTAAAGTAACACTTTAGTGCAACGTATGGGATTCTATGGCATTTTCGTGCAATTTTCTTGGAATTTCATGAAACTGGACATGTTTATAGAATGGAATTCAACGGAATTGCATGGAATACCATGCTGTGATGTTTACCGGAAGAAGAACTTGTTTATGAAAGGCTATTCGTGTTTTTGTTTTGTTTTTTGGGGTGGGGGATGCAATGTGATTCTTGGAGTTTGACTGTGATGTCATGGACTGGAGTTTTGGGGATGCAGTAGTATTTCCTGGCAAGGATTCTTGGAAATGTCTTGGAATGAAATGTCATGGGTTTTGGGGCATGGGGTGGAGTGTCATGGCATAAGATTCAAGGAATGTCATGTAAAACATTACATTAGCATTGACAAGACATGTCATTAGAATGAAAGAATGATATTAGCCTTAACAAAACATTGTAACAACACTGACACATATTGCATGAATATGAGAGCAATACTATTACTGCATTTGTTCAACATTAGTCCTACAAAAACACTGGATTTCAATGACATTGCATATGAAGAAATGAACACACGCACAAAAGGGAACACAGAAAGCAGCTCTTTTATTTACACGCTCCCCTGTATCAAAAAGCACCAGACTGCCCCGTGTGAGGCTCGAACTCACGACCTTCAGATTATGAGACTGACGCGCTGCCTAACTGCGCCAACGAGGCACGTGCTGTGACCAGGGTGAGCGGTGAAGCACCAGCTTCAAGATCATCTGCCATTCGGTGCAGCTCTAACAGTACCGCTCAGCCTTAGCCGTCACGTCAGGATGGCCGAGCGGTCTAAGGCGCTGCGTTCAGGTCGCAGTCTCCCCTGGAGGCGTGGGTTCGAATCCCACTTCTGACAAAGCCAACCTTTGGCTGCGGGCTCAAGCTAGAGTCTTTAACCCTCTGGCAAGTTTACCCAGAAATGCACTGATGTTGACCAAGCACTGCATTCCAGTTCATGCTAGAATTAACCAAACATTACAGTAACACTGACCTGCATTACATGGCCTTTAAAGTAACACTTTAGTGCAACGTATGGGATTCTATGGCATTTTCGTGCAATTTTCTTGGAATTTCATGAAACTGGACATGTTTATAGAATGGAATTCAACGGAATTGCATGGAATACCATGCTGTGATGTTTACCGGAAGAAGAACTTGTTTATGAAAGGCTATTCGTGTTTTTGTTTTGTTTTTTGGGGTGGGGGATGCAATGTGATTCTTGGAGTTTGACTGTGATGTCATGGACTGGAGTTTTGGGGATGCAGTAGTATTTCCTGGCAAGGATTCTTGGAAATGTCTTGGAATGAAATGTCATGGGTTTTGGGGCATGGGGTGGAGTGTCATGGCATAAGATTCAAGGAATGTCATGTAAAACATTACATTAGCATTGACAAGACATGTCATTAGAATGAAAGAATGATATTAGCCTTAACAAAACATTGTAACAACACTGACACATATTGCATGAATATGAGAGCAATACTATTACTGCATTTGTTCAACATTAGTCCTACAAAAACACTGGATTTCAATGACATTGCATATGAAGAAATGAACACACGCACAAAAGGGAACACAGAAAGCAGCTCTTTTATTTACACGCTCCCCTGTATCAAAAAGCACCAGACTGCCCCGTGTGAGGCTCGAACTCACGACCTTCAGATTATGAGACTGACGCGCTGCCTAACTGCGCCAACGAGGCACGTGCTGTGACCAGGGTGAGCGGTGAAGCACCAGCTTCAAGATCATCTGCCATTCGGTGCAGCTCCAACAGTACCGCTCACCCTTAGCCGTCACGTAAGGATGGCAGAGCGGTCTAAGGCGCTGCGTTCAGGTCGCAGTCTCCCCTGGAGGCGTGGGTTCGAATCCCACTTCTGACAAAGCCAACCTTTGGCTGCGGGCTCAAGCTAGAGTCTTTAACCCTCTGGCAAGTTTACCCAGAAATGCATTGATGTTGACCAAGCACTGCATTCCAGTTCATGCTAGAATTAACCAAACATTACAGTAACACTGACCTGCATTACATGGCCTTTAAAGTAACACTTTAGTGCAACGTATGGGATTCTATGGCATTTTCGTGCAATTTTCTTGGAATTTCATGAAACTGGACATGTTTATAGAATGGAATTCAACGGAATTGCATGGAATACCATGCTGTGATGTTTACCGGAAGAAGAACTTGTTTATGAAAGGCTATTCGTGTTTTTGTTTTGTTTTTTGGGGTGGGGGATGCAATGTGATTCTTGGAGTTTGACTGTGATGTCATGGACTGGAGTTTTGGGGATGCAGTAGTATTTCCTGGCAAGGATTCTTGGAAATGTCTTGGAATGAAATGTCATGGGTTTTGGGGCATGGGGTGGAGTGTCATGGCATAAGATTCAAGGAATGTCATGTAAAACATTACATTAGCATTGACAAGACATGTCATTAGAATGAAAGAATGATATTAGCCTTAACAAAACATTGTAACAACACTGACACATATTGCATGAATATGAGAGCAATACTATTACTGCATTTGTTCAACATTAGTCCTACAAAAACACTGGATTTCAATGACATTGCATATGAAGAAATGAACACACGCACAAAAGGGAACACAGAAAGCAGCTCTTTTATTTACACGCTCCCCTGTATCAAAAAGCACCAGACTGCCCCGTGTGAGGCTCGAACTCACGACCTTCAGATTATGAGACTGACGCGCTGCCTAACTGCGCCAACGAGGCACGTGCTGTGACCAGGGTGAGCGGTGAAGCACCAGCTTCAAGATCATCTGCCATTCGGTGCAGCTCCAACAGTACCGCTCACCCTTAGCCGTCACGTAAGGATGGCCGAGCGGTCTAAGGCGCTGCGTTCAGGTCGCAGTCTCCCCTGGAGGCGTGGGTTCGAATCCCACTTCTGACAAAGCCAACCTTTGGCTGCGGGCTCAAGCTAGAGTCTTTAACCCTCTGGCAAGTTTACCCAGAAATGCATTGATGTTGACCAAGCACTGCATTCCAGTTCATGCTAGAATTAACCAAACATTACAGTAACACTGACCTGCATTACATGGCCTTTAAAGTAACACTTTAGTGCAACGTATGGGATTCTATGGCATTTTCGTGCAATTTTCTTGGAATTTCATGAAACTGGACATGTTTATAGAATGGAATTCAACGGAATTGCATGGAATACCATGCTGTGATGTTTACCGGAAGAAGAACTTGTTTATGAAAGGCTATTCGTGTTTTTGTTTTGTTTTTTGGGGTGGGGGATGCAATGTGATTCTTGGAGTTTGACTGTGATGTCATGGACTGGAGTTTTGGGGATGCAGTAGTATTTCCTGGCAAGGATTCTTGGAAATGTCTTGGAATGAAATGTCATGGGTTTTGGGGCATGGGGTGGAGTGTCATGGCATAAGATTCAAGGAATGTCATGTAAAACATTACATTAGCATTGACAAGACATGTCATTAGAATGAAAGAATGATATTAGCCTTAACAAAACATTGTAACAACACTGACACATATTGCATGAATATGAGAGCAATACTATTACTGCATTTGTTCAACATTAGTCCTACAAAAACACTGGATTTCAATGACATTGCATATGAAGAAATGAACACACGCACAAAAGGGAACACAGAAAGCAGCTCTTTTATTTACACGCTCCCCTGTATCAAAAAGCACCAGACTGCCCCGTGTGAGGCTCGAACTCACGACCTTCAGATTATGAGACTGACGCGCTGCCTAACTGCGCCAACGAGGCACGTGCTGTGACCAGGGTGAGCGGTGAAGCACCAGCTTCTAGATCATCTGCCATTCGGTGCAGGTCCAACAGTACCGCTCACCCTTAGCCGTCACGTCAGGATGGCCGAGCGGTCTAAGGCGCTGCGTTCAGGTCGCAGTCTCCCCTGGAGGCGTGGGTTCGAATCCCACTTCTGACAAAGCCAACCTTTGGCTGCGGGCTCAAGCTAGAGTCTTTAACCCTCTGGCAAGTTTACCCAGAAATGCATTGATGTTGACCAAGCACTGCATTCCAGTTCATGCTAGAATTAACCAAACATTACAGCAACACTGACCTGCATTACATGGCCTTTAAAGTAACACTTTAGTGCAACGTATGGGATTCTATGGCATTTTCGTGCAATTTTCTTGGAATTTCATGAAACTGGACATGTTTATAGAATGGAATTCAACGGAATTGCATGGAATACCATGCTGTGATGTTTACCGGAAGAAGAACTTGTTTATGAAAGGCTATTCGTGTTTTTGTTTTGTTTTTTGGGGTGGGGGATGCAATGTGATTCTTGGAGTTTGACTGTGATGTCATGGACTGGAGTTTTGGGGATGCAGTAGTATTTCCTGGCAAGGATTCTTGGAAATGTCTTGGAATGAAATGTCATGGGTTTTGGGGCATGGGGTGGAGTGTCATGGCATAAGATTCAAGGAATGTCATGTAAAACATTACATTAGCATTGACAAGACATGTCATTAGAATGAAAGAATGATATTAGCCTTAACAAAACATTGTAACAACACTGACACATATTGCATGAATATGAGAGCAATACTATTACTGCATTTGTTCAACATTAGTCCTACAAAAACACTGGATTTCAATGACATTGCATATGAAGAAATGAACACACGCACAAAAGGGAACACAGAAAGCAGCTCTTTTATTTACACGCTCCCCTGTATCAAAAAGCACCAGACTGCCCCGTGTGAGGCTCGAACTCACGACCTTCAGATTATGAGACTGACGCGCTGCCTAACTGCGCCAACGAGGCACGTGCTGTGACCAGGGTGAGCGGTGAAGCACCAGCTTCTAGATCATCTGCCATTCGGTGCAGGTCCAACAGTACCGCTCACCCTTAGCCGTCACGTCAGGATGGCCGAGCGGTCTAAGGCGCTGCGTTCAGGTCGCAGTCTCCCCTGGAGGCGTGGGTTCGAATCCCACTTCTGACAAAGCCAACCTTTGGCTGCGGGCTCAAGCTAGAGTCTTTAAAGGGACACTTCACCCATTTGCATTAAGCTTTCTATTGTTAGAAACCCAGTCATATATTATAATAAACGTGGATTTTTCATTAATTTTTCCCTGAGATGGGAGAAATAAGGATTTAAGTGTTTTACTTCCTGCTTATTATGACGTAAAAATCATCATTTTGCGTCATAATAAGCAGGAAGTCACATTTCATTGAAAAGTGTAGAGACTACAAACACTAGCTCCTCATTATTCCAGGGGGCGGGAACCGCTCACGCTACAGGCCTATTACAGATCAGTGGGTGGGACTTTACTCTCTGAAACTGAAAGCAATATCCTCCATCTTGTTTGAAGCTAAGCTAACAGGCGCTGTGGAGACAGATGTAAAGTTATGACAATAGCGGAGGAGAGTGCTCAATATGATATAAAGGAAGAGGATTTCGGAAGTCTGATGCTTGAATCAGGTGTTTGTGGCTACCTTTACAAGCCGCATTATAGCGAAGAGCAGCCGAGGCAGAAGACCTGCCTGCCGCGGACGAGGAGCCCGGACTGGCTCGAGTTAGGGCGGACTGGTGGCGCCGGTGATCTCACTATGCAACTACGAACCGCTACGAACACAGATATAGAGTCTGTCTGCGGCAAAGAATTTCAACGATGACAATTTCTCCTGGACGAAATCTCTGAATCAGACGAGGACACGGACGTTTGTGTTGAGAACTATCCTAGTTTCGCACCGCATATGTTCTGACTGAACATCCAGGTACCATGCAATAATTCACCTTTTCGAAAGAAATACAAACGAGGAGTAATGCACTAATGAGTTCGCCAACTAACTAGACATTTTGTGTGAATGTGAAATGAATTTTAAGCTCTGGTGGTAGCTAGCCTTGTAGACGGAAGAGTGATTTCTCTTATAGGCAGATATGCGCTTTCTGGATTAGTGGGAGTGGCTTGCGGAGCTGTGCAATGTGGTGCATTGTGGGAGTTGTTGTCTTTCATACAAATGCATCCTGAAGTTATTTTTTGTCTTTTCTCGTTCACGAAGGCACCAAATTCAAAAATTATTTTACATTTCGACTACATATATGACCCACTTTAAATAAAAAACAATGTTCAAATGGGTGAAATGCCCCTTTAACCCTCTGGCAAGTTTACCCAGAAATGCATTGATGTTGACCAAGCACTGCATTCCAGTTCATGCTAGAATTAACCAAACATTACAGTAACACTGACCTGCATTACATGGCCTTTAAAGTAACACTTTAGTGCAACGTATGGGATTCTATGGCATTTTCGTGCAATTTTCTTGGAATTTCATGAAACTGGACATGTTTATAGAATGGAATTCAACGGAATTGCATGGAATACCATGCTGTGATGTTTACCGGAAGAAGAACTTGTTTATGAAAGGCTATTCGTGTTTTTGTTTTGTTTTTTGGGGTGGGGGATGCAATGTGATTCTTGGAGTTTGACTGTGATGTCATGGACTGGAGTTTTGGGGATGCAGTAGTATTTCCTGGCAAGGATTCTTGGAAATGTCTTGGAATGAAATGTCATGGGTTTTGGGGCATGGGGTGGAGTGTCATGGCATAAGATTCAAGGAATGTCATGTAAAACATTACATTAGCATTGACAAGACATGTCATTAGAATGAAAGAATGATATTAGCCTTAACAAAACATTGTAACAACACTGACACATATTGCATGAATATGAGAGCAATACTATTACTGCATTTGTTCAACATTAGTCCTACAAAAACACTGGATTTCAATGACATTGCATATGAAGAAATGAACACACGCACAAAAGGGAACACAGAAAGCAGCTCTTTTATTTACACGCTCCCCTGTATCAAAAAGCACCAGACTGCCCCGTGTGAGGCTCGAACTCACGACCTTCAGATTATGAGACTGACGCGCTGCCTAACTGCGCCAACGAGGCACGTGCCGTGACCAGGGTGAGCGGTGAAGCACCAGCTTCTAGATCATCTGCCATTCGGTGCAGCTCCAACAGTACCACTCACCCTTAGCCGTCACGTCAGGATGGCCGAGCGGTCCAAGGCGCTGCGTTCAGGTCGCAGTCTCCCCTGGAGGCGTGGGTTCGAATCCCACTTCTGACAAAGCCAACCTTTGGCTGCGGGCTCAAGCTAGAGTCTTTAACCCTCTGGCAAGTCTACCCAGAAATGCATTAATGTTGACCAAGCACTGCATTCCAGTTCATGCTAGAATTAACCAAACATTACAGTAACACTGACCTGCATTACATGGCCTTTAAAGTAACACTTTAGTGCAACGTATGGGATTCTATGGCATTTTCGTGCAATTTTCTTGGAATTTCATGAAACTGGACATGTTTATAGAATGGAATTCAACGGACATTGCATATGAAGAAATGAACACACGCACAAAAGGGAACACAGAAAGCAGCTCTTTTATTTACACGCTCCCCTGTATCAAAAAGCACCAGACTGCCCCGTGTGAGGCTCGAACTCACGACCTTCAGATTATGAGACTGACGCGCTGCCTAACTGCGCCAACGAGGCACGTGCCGTGACCAGGGTGAGCGGTGAAGCACCAGCTTCTAGATCATCTGCCATTCGGTGCAGCTCCAACAGTACCGCTCACCCTTAGCCGTCACGTCAGGATGGCCGAGCGGTCCAAGGCGCTGCGTTCAGGTCACAGTCTCCCCTGGAGGCGTGGGTTCGAATCCCACTTCTGACAAAGCCAACCTTTGGCTGCGGGCTCAAGCTAGAGTCTTTAACCCTCTGGCAAGTCTACCCAGAAATGCATTAATGTTGACCAAGCACTGCATTCCAGTTCATGCTAGAATTAACCAAACATTACAGTAACACTGACCTGCATTACATGGCCTTTAAAGTAACACTTTAGTGCAACGTATGGGATTCTATGGCATTTTCGTGCAATTTTCTTGGAATTTCATGAAACTGGACATGTTTATAGAATGGAATTCAACGGAATTGCATGGAATACCATGCTGTGATGTTTACCGGAAGAAGAACTTGTTTATGAAAGGCTATTCGTGTTTTTGTTTTGTTTTTTGGGGTGGGGGATGCAATGTGATTCTTGGAGTTTGACTGTGATGTCATGGACTGGAGTTTTGGGGATGCAGTAGTATTTCCTGGCAAGGATTCTTGGAAATGTCTTGGAATGAAATGTCATGGGTTTTGGGGCATGGGGTGGAGTGTCATGGCATAAGATTCAAGGAATGTCATGTAAAACATTACATTAGCCTTAACAAAACATTGTAACAACACTGACACATATTGCATGAATATGAGAGCAATACTATTACTGCATTTGTTCAACATTAGTCCTACAAAAACACTGGATTTCAATGACATTGCATATGAAGAAATGAACACACGCACAAAAGGGAACACAGAAAGCAGCTCTTTTATTTACACGCTCCCCTGTATCAAAAAGCACCAGACTGCCCCGTGTGAGGCTCGAACTCACGACCTTCAGATTATGAGACTGACGCGCTGCCTAACTGCGCCAACGAGGCATGTGCCGTGACCAGGGTGAGCGGTGAAGCACCAGCTTCTAGATCATCTGCCATTCGGTGCAGCTCCAACAGTACCGCTCACCCTTAGCCGTCACGTCAGGATGGCCGAGCGGTCTAAGGCGCTGCGTTCAGGTCGCAGTCTCCCCTGGAGGCGTGGGTTCGAATCCCACTTCTGACAAAGCCAACCTTTGGCTGCGGGCTCAAGCTAGAGTCTTTAACCCTCTGGCAAGTTTACCCAGAAATGCATTGATGTTGACCAAGCACTGCATTCCAGTTCATGCTAGAATTAACCAAACATTACAGTAACACTGACCTGCATTACATGGCCTTTAAAGTAACACTTTAGTGCAACGTATGGGATTCTATGGCATTTTCGTGCAATTTTCTTGGAATTTCATGAAACTGGACATGTTTATAGAATGGAATTCAACGGAATTGCATGGAATACCATGCTGTGATGTTTACCGGAAGAAGAACTTGTTTATGAAAGGCTATTCGTGTTTTTGTTTTGTTTTTTGGGGTGGGGGATGCAATGTGATTCTTGGAGTTTGACTGTGATGTCATGGACTGGAGTTTTGGGGATGCAGTAGTATTTCCTGGCAAGGATTCTTGGAAATGTCTTGGAATGAAATGTCATGGGTTTTGGGGCATGGGGTGGAGTGTCATGGCATAAGATTCAAGGAATGTCATGTAAAACATTACATTAGCATTGACAAGACATGTCATTAGAATGAAAGAATGATATTAGCCTTAACAAAACATTGTAACAACACTGACACATATTGCATGAATATGAGAGCAATACTATTACTGCATTTGTTCAACATTAGTCCTACAAAAACACTGGATTTCAATGACATTGCATATGAAGAAATGAACACACGCACAAAAGGGAACACAGAAAGCAGCTCTTTTATTTACACGCTCCCCTGTATCAAAAAGCACCAGACTGCCCCGTGTGAGGCTCGAACTCACGACCTTCAGATTATGAGACTGACGCGCTGCCTAACTGCGCCAACGAGGCATGTGCCGTGACCAGGGTGAGCGGTGAAGCACCAGCTTCTAGATCATCTGCCATTCGGTGCAGCTCCAACAGTACCGCTCACCCTTAGCCGTCACGTCAGGATGGCCGAGCGGTCTAAGGCGCTGCGTTCAGGTCGCAGTCTCCCCTGGAGGCGTGGGTTCGAATCCCACTTCTGACAAAGCCAACCTTTGGCTGTGGGCTCAAGCTAGAGTCTTTAACCCTCTGGCAAGTCTACCCAGAAATGCATTAATGTTGACCAAGCACTGCATTCCAGTTCATGCTAGAATTAACCAAACATTACAGTATGACCTGCATTACATGGCCTTTAAAGTAACACTTTAGTGCAACGTATGGGATTCTATGGCATTTTCGTGCAATTTTCTTGGAATTTCATGAAACTGGACATGTTTATAGAATGGAATTCAACGGAATTGCATGGAATACCATGCTGTGATGTTTACCGGAAGAAGAACTTGTTTATGAAAGGCTATTCGTGTTTTTGTTTTGTTTTTTGGGGTGGGGGATGCAATGTGATTCTTGGAGTTTGACTGTGATGTCATGGACTGGAGTTTTGGGGATGCAGTAGTATTTCCTGGCAAGGATTCTTGGAAATGTCTTGGAATGAAATGTCATGGGTTTTGGGGCATGGGGTGGAGTGTCATGGCATAAGATTCAAGGAATGTCATGTAAAACATTACATTAGCATTGACAAGACATGTCATTAGAATGAAAGAATGATATTAGCCTTAACAAAACATTGTAACAACACTGACACATATTGCATGAATATGAGAGCAATACTATTACTGCATTTGTTCAACATTAGTCCTACAAAAACACTGGATTTCAATGACATTGCATATGAAGAAATGAACACACGCACAAAAGGGAACACAGAAAGCAGCTCTTTTATTTACACGCTCCCCTGTATCAAAAAGCACCAGACTGCCCCGTGTGAGGCTCGAACTCACGACCTTCAGATTATGAGACTGACGCGCTGCCTAACTGCGCCAACGAGGCATGTGCCGTGACCAGGGTGAGCGGTGAAGCACCAGCTTCTAGATCATCTGCCATTCGGTGCAGCTCCAACAGTACCGCTCACCCTTAGCCGTCACGTCAGGATGGCCGAGCGGTCTAAGGCGCTGCGTTCAGGTTGCAGTCTCCCCTGGAGGCGTGGGTTCGAATCCCACTTCTGACAAAGCCAACCTTTGGCTGCGGGCTCAAGCTAGAGTCTTTAACCCTCTGGCAAGTCTACCCAGAAATGCATTAATGTTGACCAAGCACTGCATTCCAGTTCATGCTAGAATTAACCAAACATTACAGTATGACCTGCATTACATGGCCTTTAAAGTAACACTTTAGTGCAACGTATGGGATTCTATGGCATTTTCGTGCAATTTTCTTGGAATTTCATGAAACTGGACATGTTTATAGAATGGAATTCAACGGAATTGCATGGAATACCATGCTGTGATGTTTACCGGAAGAAGAACTTGTTTATGAAAGGCTATTCGTGTTTTTGTTTTGTTTTTTGGGGTGGGGGATGCAATGTGATTCTTGGAGTTTGACTGTGATGTCATGGACTGGAGTTTTGGGGATGCAGTAGTATTTCCTGGCAAGGATTCTTGGAAATGTCTTGGAATGAAATGTCATGGGTTTTGGGGCATGGGGTGGAGTGTCATGGCATAAGATTCAAGGAATGTCATGTAAAACATTACATTAGCATTGACAAGACATGTCATTAGAATGAAAGAATGATATTAGCCTTAACAAAACATTGTAACAACACTGACACATATTGCATGAATATGAGAGCAATACTATTACTGCATTTGTTCAACATTAGTCCTACAAAAACACTGGATTTCAATGACATTGCATATGAAGAAATGAACACACGCACAAAAGGGAACACAGAAAGCAGCTCTTTTATTTACACGCTCCCCTGTATCAAAAAGCACCAGACTGCCCCGTGTGAGGCTCGAACTCACGACCTTCAGATTATGAGACTGACGCGCTGCCTAACTGCGCCAACGAGGCATGTGCCGTGACCAGGGTGAGCGGTGAAGCACCAGCTTCTAGATCATCTGCCATTCGGTGCAGCTCCAACAGTACCGCTCACCCTTAGCCGTCACGTCAGGATGGCCGAGCGGTCTAAGGCGCTGCGTTCAGGTCGCAGTCTCCCCTGGAGGCGTGGGTTCGAGTCCCACTTCTGACAAAGTCAACCTTTGGCTGCGGGCTCAAGCTAGAGTCTTTAACCCTCTGGCAAGTTTACCCAGAAATGCATTAATGTTGACCAAGCACTGCATTCCAGTTCATGCTAGAATTAACCAAACATTACAGTAACACTGACCTGCATTACATGGCCTTTAAAGTAACACTTTAGTGCAACGTATGGGATTCTATGGCATTTTCGTGCAATTTTCTTGGAATTTCATGAAACTGGACATGTTTATAGAATGGAATTCAACGGAATTGCATGGAATACCATGCTGTGATGTTTACCGGAAGAAGAACTTGTTTATGAAAGGCTATTCGTGTTTTTGTTTTGTTTTTTGGGGTGGGGGATGCAATGTGATTCTTGGAGTTTGACTGTGATGTCATGGACTGGAGTTTTGGGGATGCAGTAGTATTTCCTGGCAAGGATTCTTGGAAATGTCTTGGAATGAAATGTCATGGGTTTTGGGGCATGGGGTGGAGTGTCATGGCATAAGATTCAAGGAATGTCATGTAAAACATTACATTAGCATTGACAAGACATGTCATTAGAATGAAAGAATGATATTAGCCTTAACAAAACATTGTAACAACACTGACACATATTGCATGAATATGAGAGCAATACTATTACTGCATTTGTTCAACATTAGTCCTACAAAAACACTGGATTTCAATGACATTGCATATGAAGAAATGAACACACGCACAAAAGGGAACACAGAAAGCAGCTCTTTTATTTACACGCTCCCCTGTATCAAAAAGCACCAGACTGCCCCGTGTGAGGCTCGAACTCACGACCTTCAGATTATGAGACTGACGCGCTGCCTAACTGCGCCAACGAGGCATGTGCCGTGACCAGGGTGAGTGGTGAAGCACCAGTTTCTAGATCATCTGCCATTCGGTGCAGCTCCAACAGTACCGCTCACCCTTAGCCGTCACGTCAGGATGGCCGAGCGGTCTAAGGCGCTGCGTTCAGGTCGCAGTCTCCCCTGGAGGCGTGGGTTCGAATCACACTTCTGACAAAGCCAACCTTTGGCTGCGGGCTCAAGCTAGAGTCTTTAACCCTCTGGCAAGTCTACCCAGAAATGCATTAATGTTGACCAAGCACTGCATTCCAGTTCATGCTAGAATTAACCAAACATTACAGTAACACTGACCTGCATTACATGGCCTTTAAAGTAACACTTTAGTGCAACGTATGGGATTCTATGGCATTTTCGTGCAATTTTCTTGGAATTTCATGAAACTGGACATGTTTATAGAATGGAATTCAACGGACATTGCATATGAAGAAATGAACACACGCACAAAAGGGAACACAGAAAGCAGCTCTTTTATTTACACGCTCCCCTGTATCAAAAAGCACCAGACTGCCCCGTGTGAGGCTCGAACTCACGACCTTCAGATTATGAGACTGACGCGCTGCCTAACTGCGCCAACGAGGCACGTGCCGTGACCAGGGTGAGCGGTGAAGCACCAGCTTCTAGATCATCTGCCATTCGGTGCAGCTCCAACAGTACCGCTCACCCTTAGCCGTCACGTCAGGATGGCCGAGCGGTCCAAGGCGCTGCGTTCAGGTCGCAGTCTCCCCTGGAGGCGTGGGTTCGAATCCCACTTCTGACAAAGCCAACCTTTGGCTGCGGGCTCAAGCTAGAGTCTTTAACCCTCTGGCAAGTCTACCCAGAAACGCATTAATGTTGACCAAGCACTGCATTCCAGTTCATGCTAGAATTAACCAAACATTACAGTAACACTGACCTGCATTACATGGCCTTTAAAGTAACACTTTAGTGCAACGTATGGGATTCTATGGCATTTTCGTGCAATTTTCTTGGAATTTCATGAAACTGGACATGTTTATAGAATGGAATTCAACGGAATTGCATGGAATACCATGCTGTGATGTTTACCGGAAGAAGAACTTGTTTATGAAAGGCTATTCGTGTTTTTGTTTTGTTTTTTGGGGTGGGGGATGCAATGTGATTCTTGGAGTTTGACTGTGATGTCATGGACTGGAGTTTTGGGGATGCAGTAGTATTTCCTGGCAAGGATTCTTGGAAATGTCTTGGAATGAAATGTCATGGGTTTTGGGGCATGGGGTGGAGTGTCATGGCATAAGATTCAAGGAATGTCATGTAAAACATTACATTAGCCTTAACAAAACATTGTAACAACACTGACACATATTGCATGAATATGAGAGCAATACTATTACTGCATTTGTTCAACATTAGTCCTACAAAAACACTGGATTTCAATGACATTGCATATGAAGAAATGAACACACGCACAAAAGGGAACACAGAAAGCAGCTCTTTTATTTACACGCTCCCCTGTATCAAAAAGCACCAGACTGCCCCGTGTGAGGCTCGAACTCACGACCTTCAGATTATGAGACTGACGCGCTGCCTAACTGCGCCAACGAGGCATGTGCCGTGACCAGGGTGAGCGGTGAAGCACCAGCTTCTAGATCATCTGCCATTCGGTGCAGCTCCAACAGTACCGCTCACCCTTAGCCGTCACGTCAGGATGGCCGAGCGGTCTAAGGCGCTGCGTTCAGGTCGCAGTCTCCCCTGGAGGCGTGGGTTCGAATCCCACTTCTGACAAAGCCAACCTTTGGCTGCGGGCTCAAGCTAGAGTCTTTAACCCTCTGGCAAGTTTACCCAGAAATGCATTGATGTTGACCAAGCACTGCATTCCAGTTCATGCTAGAATTAACCAAACATTACAGTAACACTGACCTGCATTACATGGCCTTTAAAGTAACACTTTAGTGCAACGTATGGGATTCTATGGCATTTTCGTGCAATTTTCTTGGAATTTCATGAAACTGGACATGTTTATAGAATGGAATTCAACGGAATTGCATGGAATACCATGCTGTGATGTTTACCGGAAGAAGAACTTGTTTATGAAAGGCTATTCGTGTTTTTGTTTTGTTTTTTGGGGTGGGGGATGCAATGTGATTCTTGGAGTTTGACTGTGATGTCATGGACTGGAGTTTTGGGGATGCAGTAGTATTTCCTGGCAAGGATTCTTGGAAATGTCTTGGAATGAAATGTCATGGGTTTTGGG
This sequence comes from Abramis brama, assembly GCF_963993115.1. Taxonomy (NCBI): domain Eukaryota; kingdom Metazoa; phylum Chordata; class Actinopteri; order Cypriniformes; family Leuciscidae; genus Abramis; species Abramis brama. The sequence continues at coordinate 34,270,272 of NC_139966.1, read as the reverse complement.
GCATGGGGTGGAGTGTCATGGCATAAGATTCAAGGAATGTCATGTAAAACATTACATTAGCATTGACAAGACATGTCATTAGAATGAAAGAATGATATTAGCCTTAACAAAACATTGTAACAACACTGACACATATTGCATGAATATGAGAGCAATACTATTACTGCATTTGTTCAACATTAGTCCTACAAAAACACTGGATTTCAATGACATTGCATATGAAGAAATGAACACACGCACAAAAGGGAACACAGAAAGCAGCTCTTTTATTTACACGCTCCCCTGTATCAAAAAGCACCAGACTGCCCCGTGTGAGGCTCGAACTCACGACCTTCAGATTATGAGACTGACGCGCTGCCTAACTGCGCCAACGAGGCATGTGCCGTGACCAGGGTGAGCGGTGAAGCACCAGCTTCTAGATCATCTGCCATTCGGTGCAGCTCCAACAGTACCGCTCACCCTTAGCCGTCACGTCAGGATGGCCGAGCGGTCTAAGGCGCTGCGTTCAGGTCGCAGTCTCCCCTGGAGGCGTGGGTTCGAATCCCACTTCTGACAAAGCCAACCTTTGGCTGCGGGCTCAAGCTAGAGTCTTTAACCCTCTGGCAAGTCTACCCAGAAATGCATTAATGTTGACCAAGCACTGCATTCCAGTTCATGCTAGAATTAACCAAACATTACAGTATGACCTGCATTACATGGCCTTTAAAGTAACACTTTAGTGCAACGTATGGGATTCTATGGCATTTTCGTGCAATTTTCTTGGAATTTCATGAAACTGGACATGTTTATAGAATGGAATTCAACGGAATTGCATGGAATACCATGCTGTGATGTTTACCGGAAGAAGAACTTGTTTATGAAAGGCTATTCGTGTTTTTGTTTTGTTTTTTGGGGTGGGGGATGCAATGTGATTCTTGGAGTTTGACTGTGATGTCATGGACTGGAGTTTTGGGGATGCAGTAGTATTTCCTGGCAAGGATTCTTGGAAATGTCTTGGAATGAAATGTCATGGGTTTTGGGGCATGGGGTGGAGTGTCATGGCATAAGATTCAAGGAATGTCATGTAAAACATTACATTAGCATTGACAAGACATGTCATTAGAATGAAAGAATGATATTAGCCTTAACAAAACATTGTAACAACACTGACACATATTGCATGAATATGAGAGCAATACTATTACTGCATTTGTTCAACATTAGTCCTACAAAAACACTGGATTTCAATGACATTGCATATGAAGAAATGAACACACGCACAAAAGGGAACACAGAAAGCAGCTCTTTTATTTACACGCTCCCCTGTATCAAAAAGCACCAGACTGCCCCGTGTGAGGCTCGAACTCACGACCTTCAGATTATGAGACTGACGCGCTGCCTAACTGCGCCAACGAGGCATGTGCCGTGACCAGGGTGAGTGGTGAAGCACCAGTTTCTAGATCATCTGCCATTCGGTGCAGCTCCAACAGTACCGCTCACCCTTAGCCGTCACGTCAGGATGGCCGAGCGGTCTAAGGCGCTGCGTTCAGGTCGCAGTCTCCCCTGGAGGCGTGGGTTCGAATCACACTTCTGACAAAGCCAACCTTTGGCTGCGGGCTCAAGCTAGAGTCTTTAACCCTCTGGCAAGTCTACCCAGAAATGCATTAATGTTGACCAAGCACTGCATTCCAGTTCATGCTAGAATTAACCAAACATTACAGTATGACCTGCATTACATGGCCTTTAAAGTAACACTTTAGTGCAACGTATGGGATTCTATGGCATTTTCGTGCAATTTTCTTGGAATTTCATGAAACTGGACATGTTTATAGAATGGAATTCAACGGAATTGCATGGAATACCATGCTGTGATGTTTACCGGAAGAAGAACTTGTTTATGAAAGGCTATTCGTGTTTTTGTTTTGTTTTTTGGGGTGGGGGATGCAATGTGATTCTTGGAGTTTGACTGTGATGTCATGGACTGGAGTTTTGGGGATGCAGTAGTATTTCCTGGCAAGGATTCTTGGAAATGTCTTGGAATGAAATGTCATGGGTTTTGGGGCATGGGGTGGAGTGTCATGGCATAAGATTCAAGGAATGTCATGTAAAACATTACATTAGCATTGACAAGACATGTCATTAGAATGAAAGAATGATATTAGCCTTAACAAAACATTGTAACAACACTGACACATATTGCATGAATATGAGAGCAATACTATTACTGCATTTGTTCAACATTAGTCCTACAAAAACACTGGATTTCAATGACATTGCATATGAAGAAATGAACACACGCACAAAAGGGAACACAGAAAGCAGCTCTTTTATTTACACGCTCCCCTGTATCAAAAAGCACCAGACTGCCCCGTGTGAGGCTCGAACTCACGACCTTCAGATTATGAGACTGACGCGCTGCCTAACTGCGCCAACGAGGCATGTGCCGTGACCAGGGTGAGTGGTGAAGCACCAGTTTCTAGATCATCTGCCATTCGGTGCAGCTCCAACAGTACCGCTCACCCTTAGCCGTCACGTCAGGATGGCCGAGCGGTCTAAGGCGCTGCGTTCAGGTCGCAGTCTCCCCTGGAGGCGTGGGTTCGAATCCCACTTCTGACAAAGCCAACCTTTGGCTGCGGGCTCAAGCTAGAGTCTTTAACCCTCTGGCAAGTCTACCCAGAAATGCATTAATGTTGACCAAGCACTGCATTCCAGTTCATGCTAGAATTAACCAAACATTACAGTATGACCTGCATTACATGGCCTTTAAAGTAACACTTTAGTGCAACGTATGGGATTCTATGGCATTTTCGTGCAATTTTCTTGGAATTTCATGAAACTGGACATGTTTATAGAATGGAATTCAACGGAATTGCATGGAATACCATGCTGTGATGTTTACCGGAAGAAGAACTTGTTTATGAAAGGCTATTCGTGTTTTTGTTTTGTTTTTTGGGGTGGGGGATGCAATGTGATTCTTGGAGTTTGACTGTGATGTCATGGACTGGAGTTTTGGGGATGCAGTAGTATTTCCTGGCAAGGATTCTTGGAAATGTCTTGGAATGAAATGTCATGGGTTTCGGGGCATGGGGTGGAGTGTCATGGCATAAGATTCAAGGAATGTCATGTAAAACATTACATTAGCATTGACAAGACATGTCATTAGAATGAAAGAATGATATTAGCCTTAACAAAACATTGTAACAACACTGACACATATTGCATGAATATGAGAGCAATACTATTACTGCATTTGTTCAACATTAGTCCTACAAAAACACTGGATTTCAATGACATTGCATATGAAGAAATGAACACACGCACAAAAGGGAACACAGAAAGCAGCTCTTTTATTTACACGCTCCCCTGTATCAAAAAGCACCAGACTGCCCCGTGTGAGGCTCGAACTCACGACCTTCAGATTATGAGACTGACGCGCTGCCTAACTGCGCCAACGAGGCATGTGCCGTGACCAGGGTGAGCGGTGAAGCACCAGCTTCTAGATCATCTGCCATTCGGTGCAGCTCCAACAGTACCACTCACCCTTAGCCGTCACGTCAGGATGGCCGAGCGGTCTAAGGCGCTGCGTTCAGGTCGCAGTCTCCCCTGGAGGCGTGGGTTCGAATCCCACTTCTGACAAAGCCAACCTTTGGCTGCGGGCTCAAGCTAGAGTCTTTAACCCTCTGGCAAGTCTACCCAGAAATGCATTAATGTTGACCAAGCACTGCATTCCAGTTCATGCTAGAATTAACCAAACATTACAGTATGACCTGCATTACATGGCCTTTAAAGTAACACTTTAGTGCAACGTATGGGATTCTATGGCATTTTCGTGCAATTTTCTTGGAATTTCATGAAACTGGACATGTTTATAGAATGGAATTCAACGGAATTGCATGGAATACCATGCTGTGATGTTTACCGGAAGAAGAACTTGTTTATGAAAGGCTATTCGTGTTTTTGTTTTGTTTTTTGGGGTGGGGGATGCAATGTGATTCTTGGAGTTTGACTGTGATGTCATGGACTGGAGTTTTGGGGATGCAGTAGTATTTCCTGGCAAGGATTCTTGGAAATGTCTTGGAATGAAATGTCATGGGTTTTGGGGCATGGGGTGGAGTGTCATGGCATAAGATTCAAGGAATGTCATGTAAAACATTACATTAGCATTGACAAGACATGTCATTAGAATGAAAGAATGATATTAGCCTTAACAAAACATTGTAACAACACTGACACATATTGCATGAATATGAGAGCAATACTATTACTGCATTTGTTCAACATTAGTCCTACAAAAACACTGGATTTCAATGACATTGCATATGAAGAAATGAACACACGCACAAAAGGGAACACAGAAAGCAGCTCTTTTATTTACACGCTCCCCTGTATCAAAAAGCACCAGACTGCCCCGTGTGAGGCTCGAACTCACGACCTTCAGATTATGAGACTGACGCGCTGCCTAACTGCGCCAACGAGGCATGTGCCGTGACCAGGGTGAGCGGTGAAGCACCAGCTTCTAGATCATCTGCCATTCGGTGCAGCTCCAACAGTACCGCTCACCCTTAGCCGTCACGTCAGGATGGCCGAGCGGTCTAAGGCGCTGCGTTCAGGTCGCAGTCTCCCCTGGAGGCGTGGGTTCGAATCCCACTTCTGACAAAGCCAACCTTTGGCTGCGGGCTCAAGCTAGAGTCTTTAACCCTCTGGCAAGTCTACCCAGAAATGCATTAATGTTGACCAAGCACTGCATTCCAGTTCATGCTAGAATTAACCAAACATTACAGTATGACCTGCATTACATGGCCTTTAAAGTAACACTTTAGTGCAACGTATGGGATTCTATGGCATTTTCGTGCCATTTTCTTGGAATTTCATGAAACTGGACATGTTTATAGAATGGAATTCAACGGAATTGCATGGAATACCATGCTGTGATGTTTACCGGAAGAAGAACTTGTTTATGAAAGGCTATTCGTGTTTTTGTTTTGTTTTTTGGGGTGGGGGATGCAATGTGATTCTTGGAGTTTGACTGTGATGTCATGGACTGGAGTTTTGGGGATGCAGTAGTATTTCCTGGCAAGGATTCTTGGAAATGTCTTGGAATGAAATGTCATGGGTTTCGGGGCATGGGGTGGAGTGTCATGGCATAAGATTCAAGGAATGTCATGTAAAACATTACATTAGCATTGACAAGACATGTCATTAGAATGAAAGAATGATATTAGCCTTAACAAAACATTGTAACAACACTGACACATATTGCATGAATATGAGAGCAATACTATTACTGCATTTGTTCAACATTAGTCCTACAAAAACACTGGATTTCAATGACATTGCATATGAAGAAATGAACACACGCACAAAAGGGAACACAGAAAGCAGCTCTTTTATTTACACGCTCCCCTGTATCAAAAAGCACCAGACTGCCCCGTGTGAGGCTCGAACTCACGACCTTCAGATTATGAGACTGACGCGCTGCCTAACTGCGCCAACGAGGCATGTGCCGTGACCAGGGTGAGCGGTGAAGCACCAGCTTCTAGATCATCTGCCATTCGGTGCAGCTCCAACAGTACCGCTCACCCTTAGCCGTCACGTCAGCATGGCCGAGCGGTCTAAGGCGCTGCGTTCAGGTCGCAGTCTCCCCTGGAGGCGTGGGTTCGAGTCCCACTTCTGACAAAGCCAACCTTTGGCTGCGGGCTCAAGCTAGAGTCTTTAACCCTCTGGCAAGTTTACCCAGAAATGCATTAATGTTGACCAAGCACTGCATTCCAGTTCATGCTAGAATTAACCAAACATTACAGTAACACTGACCTGCATTACATGGCCTTTAAAGTAACACTTTAGTGCAACGTATGGGATTCTATGGCATTTTCGTGCAATTTTCTTGGAATTTCATGAAACTGGACATGTTTATAGAATGGAATTCAACGGAATTGCATGGAATACCATGCTGTGATGTTTACCGGAAGAAGAACTTGTTTATGAAAGGCTATTCGTGTTTTTGTTTTGTTTTTTGGGGTGGGGGATGCAATGTGATTCTTGGAGTTTGACTGTGATGTCATGGACTGGAGTTTTGGGGATGCAGTAGTATTTCCTGGCAAGGATTCTTGGAAATGTCTTGGAATGAAATGTCATGGGTTTTGGGGCATGGGGTGGAGTGTCATGGCATAAGATTCAAGGAATGTCATGTAAAACATTACATTAGCATTGACAAGACATGTCATTAGAATGAAAGAATGATATTAGCCTTAACAAAACATTGTAACAACACTGACACATATTGCATGAATATGAGAGCAATACTATTACTGCATTTGTTCAACATTAGTCCTACAAAAACACTGGATTTCAATGACATTGCATATGAAGAAATGAACACACGCACAAAAGGGAACACAGAAAGCAGCTCTTTTATTTACACGCTCCCCTGTATCAAAAAGCACCAGACTGCCCCGTGTGAGGCTCGAACTCACGACCTTCAGATTATGAGACTGACGCGCTGCCTAACTGCGCCAACGAGGCATGTGCCGTGACCAGGGTGAGCGGTGAAGCACCAGCTTCTAGATCATCTGCCATTCGGTGCAGCTCCAACAGTACCGCTCACCCTTAGCCGTCACGTCAGGATGGCCGAGCGGTCTAAGGCGCTGCGTTCAGGTCGCAGTCTCCCCTGGAGGCGTGGGTTCGAATCCCACTTCTGACAAAGCCAACCTTTGGCTGCGGGCTCAAGCTAGAGTCTTTAACCCTCTGGCAAGTCTACCCAGAAATGCATTAATGTTGACCAAGCACTGCATTCCAGTTCATGCTAGAATTAACCAAACATTACAGTATGACCTGCATTACATGGCCTTTAAAGTAACACTTTAGTGCAACGTATGGGATTCTATGGCATTTTCGTGCAATTTTCTTGGAATTTCATGAAACTGGACATGTTTATAGAATGGAATTCAACGGAATTGCATGGAATACCATGCTGTGATGTTTACCGGAAGAAGAACTTGTTTATGAAAGGCTATTCGTGTTTTTGTTTTGTTTTTTGGGGTGGGGGATGCAATGTGATTCTTGGAGTTTGACTGTGATGTCATGGACTGGAGTTTTGGGGATGCAGTAGTATTTCCTGGCAAGGATTCTTGGAAATGTCTTGGAATGAAATGTCATGGGTTTTGGGGCATGGGGTGGAGTGTCATGGCATAAGATTCAAGGAATGTCATGTAAAACATTACATTAGCATTGACAAGACATGTCATTAGAATGAAAGAATGATATTAGCCTTAACAAAACATTGTAACAACACTGACACATATTGCATGAATATGAGAGCAATACTATTACTGCATTTGTTCAACATTAGTCCTACAAAAACACTGGATTTCAATGACATTGCATATGAAGAAATGAACACACGCACAAAAGGGAACACAGAAAGCAGCTCTTTTATTTACACGCTCCCCTGTATCAAAAAGCACCAGACTGCCCCGTGTGAGGCTCGAACTCACGACCTTCAGATTATGAGACTGACGCGCTGCCTAACTGCGCCAACGAGGCATGTGCCGTGACCAGGGTGAGCGGTGAAGCACCAGCTTCTAGATCATCTGCCATTCGGTGCAGCTCCAACAGTACCGCTCACCCTTAGCCGTCACGTCAGGATGGCCGAGCGGTCTAAGGCGCTGCGTTCAGGTCGCAGTCTCCCCTGGAGGCGTGGGTTCGAATCCCACTTCTGACAAAGCTAACCTTTGGCTGCGGGCTCAAGCTAGAGTCTTTAACCCTCTGGCAAGTCTACCCAGAAATGCATTAATGTTGACCAAGCACTGCATTCCAGTTCATGCTAGAATTAACCAAACATTACAGTATGACCTGCATTACATGGCCTTTAAAGTAACACTTTAGTGCAACGTATGGGATTCTATGGCATTTTCGTGCAATTTTCTTGGAATTTCATGAAACTGGACATGTTTATAGAATGGAATTCAACGGAATTGCATGGAATACCATGCTGTGATGTTTACCGGAAGAAGAACTTGTTTATGAAAGGCTATTCGTGTTTTTGTTTTGTTTTTTGGGGTGGGGGATGCAATGTGATTCTTGGAGTTTGACTGTGATGTCATGGACTGGAGTTTTGGGGATGCAGTAGTATTTCCTGGCAAGGATTCTTGGAAATGTCTTGGAATGAAATGTCATGGGTTTTGGGGCATGGGGTGGAGTGTCATGGCATAAGATTCAAGGAATGTCATGTAAAACATTACATTAGCATTGACAAGACATGTCATTAGAATGAAAGAATGATATTAGCCTTAACAAAACATTGTAACAACACTGACACATATTGCATGAATATGAGAGCAATACTATTACTGCATTTGTTCAACATTAGTCCTACAAAAACACTGGATTTCAATGACATTGCATATGAAGAAATGAACACACGCACAAAAGGGAACACAGAAAGCAGCTCTTTTATTTACACGCTCCCCTGTATCAAAAAGCACCAGACTGCCCCGTGTGAGGCTCGAACTCACGACCTTCAGATTATGAGACTGACGCGCTGCCTAACTGCGCCAACGAGGCATGTGCCGTGACCAGGGTGAGCGGTGAAGCACCAGCTTCTAGATCATCTGCCATTCGGTGCAGCTCCAACAGTACCGCTCACCCTTAGCCGTCACGTCAGGATGGCCGAGCGGTCTAAGGCGCTGCGTTCAGGTCGCAGTCTCCCCTGGAGGCGTGGGTTCGAATCCCACTTCTGACAAAGCCAACCTTTGGCTGCGGGCTCAAGCTAGAGTCTTTAACCCTCTGGCAAGTCTACCCAGAAATGCATTAATGTTGACCAAGCACTGCATTCCAGTTCATGCTAGAATTAACCAAACATTACAGTATGACCTGCATTACATGGCCTTTAAAGTAACACTTTAGTGCAACGTATGGGATTCTATGGCATTTTCGTGCCATTTTCTTGGAATTTCATGAAACTGGACATGTTTATAGAATGGAATTCAACGGAATTGCATGGAATACCATGCTGTGATGTTTACCGGAAGAAGAACTTGTTTATGAAAGGCTATTCGTGTTTTTGTTTTGTTTTTTGGGGTGGGGGATGCAATGTGATTCTTGGAGTTTGACTGTGATGTCATGGACTGGAGTTTTGGGGATGCAGTAGTATTTCCTGGCAAGGATTCTTGGAAATGTCTTGGAATGAAATGTCATGGGTTTCGGGGCATGGGGTGGAGTGTCATGGCATAAGATTCAAGGAATGTCATGTAAAACATTACATTAGCATTGACAAGACATGTCATTAGAATGAAAGAATGATATTAGCCTTAACAAAACATTGTAACAACACTGACACATATTGCATGAATATGAGAGCAATACTATTACTGCATTTGTTCAACATTAGTCCTACAAAAACACTGGATTTCAATGACATTGCATATGAAGAAATGAACACACGCACAAAAGGGAACACAGAAAGCAGCTCTTTTATTTACACGCTCCCCTGTATCAAAAAGCACCAGACTGCCCCGTGTGAGGCTCGAACTCACGACCTTCAGATTATGAGACTGACGCGCTGCCTAACTGCGCCAACGAGGCATGTGCCGTGACCAGGGTGAGCGGTGAAGCACCAGCTTCTAGATCATCTGCCATTCGGTGCAGCTCCAACAGTACCGCTCACCCTTAGCCGTCACGTCAGGATGGCCGAGCGGTCTAAGGCGCTGCGTTCAGGTCGCAGTCTCCCCTGGAGGCGTGGGTTCGAATCCCACTTCTGACAAAGCCAACCTTTGGCTGCGGGCTCAAGCTAGAGTCTTTAACCCTCTGGCAAGTCTACCCAGAAATGCATTAATGTTGACCAAGCACTGCATTCCAGTTCATGCTAGAATTAACCAAACATTACAGTATGACCTGCATTACATGGCCTTTAAAGTAACACTTTAGTGCAACGTATGGGATTCTATGGCATTTTCGTGCAATTTTCTTGGAATTTCATGAAACTGGACATGTTTATAGAATGGAATTCAACGGAATTGCATGGAATACCATGCTGTGATGTTTACCGGAAGAAGAACTTGTTTATGAAAGGCTATTCGTGTTTTTGTTTTGTTTTTTGGGGTGGGGGATGCAATGTGATTCTTGGAGTTTGACTGTGATGTCATGGACTGGAGTTTTGGGGATGCAGTAGTATTTCCTGGCAAGGATTCTTGGAAATGTCTTGGAATGAAATGTCATGGGTTTTGGGGCATGGGGTGGAGTGTCATGGCATAAGATTCAAGGAATGTCATGTAAAACATTACATTAGCATTGACAAGACATGTCATTAGAATGAAAGAATGATATTAGCCTTAACAAAACATTGTAACAACACTGACACATATTGCATGAATATGAGAGCAATACTATTACTGCATTTGTTCAACATTAGTCCTACAAAAACACTGGATTTCAATGACATTGCATATGAAGAAATGAACACACGCACAAAAGGGAACACAGAAAGCAGCTCTTTTATTTACACGCTCCCCTGTATCAAAAAGCACCAGACTGCCCCGTGTGAGGCTCGAACTCACGACCTTCAGATTATGAGACTGACGCGCTGCCTAACTGCGCCAACGAGGCATGTGCCGTGACCAGGGTGAGCGGTGAAGCACCAGCTTCTAGATCATCTGCCATTCGGTGCAGCTCCAACAGTACCGCTCACCCTTAGCCGTCACGTCAGGATGGCCGAGCGGTCTAAGGCGCTGCGTTCAGGTCGCAGTCTCCCCTGGAGGCGTGGGTTCGAATCCCACTTCTGACAAAGCTAACCTTTGGCTGCGGGCTCAAGCTAGAGTCTTTAACCCTCTGGCAAGTCTACCCAGAAATGCATTAATGTTGACCAAGCACTGCATTCCAGTTCATGCTAGAATTAACCAAACATTACAGTATGACCTGCATTACATGGCCTTTAAAGTAACACTTTAGTGCAACGTATGGGATTCTATGGCATTTTCGTGCAATTTTCTTGGAATTTCATGAAACTGGACATGTTTATAGAATGGAATTCAACGGAATTGCATGGAATACCATGCTGTGATGTTTACCGGAAGAAGAACTTGTTTATGAAAGGCTATTCGTGTTTTTGTTTTGTTTTTTGGGGTGGGGGATGCAATGTGATTCTTGGAGTTTGACTGTGATGTCATGGACTGGAGTTTTGGGGATGCAGTAGTATTTCCTGGCAAGGATTCTTGGAAATGTCTTGGAATGAAATGTCATGGGTTTTGGGGCATGGGGTGGAGTGTCATGGCATAAGATTCAAGGAATGTCATGTAAAACATTACATTAGCATTGACAAGACATGTCATTAGAATGAAAGAATGATATTAGCCTTAACAAAACATTGTAACAACACTGACACATATTGCATGAATATGAGAGCAATACTATTACTGCATTTGTTCAACATTAGTCCTACAAAAACACTGGATTTCAATGACATTGCATATGAAGAAATGAACACACGCACAAAAGGGAACACAGAAAGCAGCTCTTTTATTTACACGCTCCCCTGTATCAAAAAGCACCAGACTGCCCCGTGTGAGGCTCGAACTCACGACCTTCAGATTATGAGACTGACGCGCTGCCTAACTGCGCCAACGAGGCATGTGCCGTGACCAGGGTGAGCGGTGAAGCACCAGCTTCTAGATCATCTGCCATTCGGTGCAGCTCCAACAGTACCGCTCACCCTTAGCCGTCACGTCAGGATGGCCGAGCGGTCTAAGGCGCTGCGTTCAGGTCGCAGTCTCCCCTGGAGGCGTGGGTTCGAATCCCACTTCTGACAAAGCCAACCTTTGGCTGCGGGCTCAAGCTAGAGTCTTTAACCCTCTGGCAAGTCTACCCAGAAATGCATTAATGTTGACCAAGCACTGCATTCCAGTTCATGCTAGAATTAACCAAACATTACAGTATGACCTGCATTACATGGCCTTTAAAGTAACACTTTAGTGCAACGTATGGGATTCTATGGCATTTTCGTGCCATTTTCTTGGAATTTCATGAAACTGGACATGTTTATAGAATGGAATTCAACGGAATTGCATGGAATACCATGCTGTGATGTTTACCGGAAGAAGAACTTGTTTATGAAAGGCTATTCGTGTTTTTGTTTTGTTTTTTGGGGTGGGGGATGCAATGTGATTCTTGGAGTTTGACTGTGATGTCATGGACTGGAGTTTTGGGGATGCAGTAGTATTTCCTGGCAAGGATTCTTGGAAATGTCTTGGAATGAAATGTCATGGGTTTCGGGGCATGGGGTGGAGTGTCATGGCATAAGATTCAAGGAATGTCATGTAAAACATTACATTAGCATTGACAAGACATGTCATTAGAATGAAAGAATGATATTAGCCTTAACAAAACATTGTAACAACACTGACACATATTGCATGAATATGAGAGCAATACTATTACTGCATTTGTTCAACATTAGTCCTACAAAAACACTGGATTTCAATGACATTGCATATGAAGAAATGAACACACGCACAAAAGGGAACACAGAAAGCAGCTCTTTTATTTACACGCTCCCCTGTATCAAAAAGCACCAGACTGCCCCGTGTGAGGCTCGAACTCACGACCTTCAGATTATGAGACTGACGCGCTGCCTAACTGCGCCAACGAGGCATGTGCCGTGACCAGGGTGAGCGGTGAAGCACCAGCTTCTAGATCATCTGCCATTCGGTGCAGCTCCAACAGTACCGCTCACCCTTAGCCGTCACGTCAGCATGGCCGAGCGGTCTAAGGCGCTGCGTTCAGGTCGCAGTCTCCCCTGGAGGCGTGGGTTCGAGTCCCACTTCTGACAAAGCCAACCTTTGGCTGCGGGCTCAAGCTAGAGTCTTTAACCCTCTGGCAAGTTTACCCAGAAATGCATTAATGTTGACCAAGCACTGCATTCCAGTTCATGCTAGAATTAACCAAACATTACAGTAACACTGACCTGCATTACATGGCCTTTAAAGTAACACTTTAGTGCAACGTATGGGATTCTATGGCATTTTCGTGCAATTTTCTTGGAATTTCATGAAACTGGACATGTTTATAGAATGGAATTCAACGGAATTGCATGGAATACCATGCTGTGATGTTTACCGGAAGAAGAACTTGTTTATGAAAGGCTATTCGTGTTTTTGTTTTGTTTTTTGGGGTGGGGGATGCAATGTGATTCTTGGAGTTTGACTGTGATGTCATGGACTGGAGTTTTGGGGATGCAGTAGTATTTCCTGGCAAGGATTCTTGGAAATGTCTTGGAATGAAATGTCATGGGTTTTGGGGCATGGGGTGGAGTGTCATGGCATAAGATTCAAGGAATGTCATGTAAAACATTACATTAGCATTGACAAGACATGTCATTAGAATGAAAGAATGATATTAGCCTTAACAAAACATTGTAACAACACTGACACATATTGCATGAATATGAGAGCAATACTATTACTGCATTTGTTCAACATTAGTCCTACAAAAACACTGGATTTCAATGACATTGCATATGAAGAAATGAACACACGCACAAAAGGGAACACAGAAAGCAGCTCTTTTATTTACACGCTCCCCTGTATCAAAAAGCACCAGACTGCCCCGTGTGAGGCTCGAACTCACGACCTTCAGATTATGAGACTGACGCGCTGCCTAACTGCGCCAACGAGGCATGTGCCGTGACCAGGGTGAGCGGTGAAGCACCAGCTTCTAGATCATCTGCCATTCGGTGCAGCTCCAACAGTACCGCTCACCCTTAGCCGTCACGTCAGGATGGCCGAGCGGTCTAAGGCGCTGCGTTCAGGTCGCAGTCTCCCCTGGAGGCGTGGGTTCGAATCCCACTTCTGACAAAGCCAACCTTTGGCTGCGGGCTCAAGCTAGAGTCTTTAACCCTCTGGCAAGTCTACCCAGAAATGCATTAATGTTGACCAAGCACTGCATTCCAGTTCATGCTAGAATTAACCAAACATTACAGTATGACCTGCATTACATGGCCTTTAAAGTAACACTTTAGTGCAACGTATGGGATTCTATGGCATTTTCGTGCAATTTTCTTGGAATTTCATGAAACTGGACATGTTTATAGAATGGAATTCAACGGAATTGCATGGAATACCATGCTGTGATGTTTACCGGAAGAAGAACTTGTTTATGAAAGGCTATTCGTGTTTTTGTTTTGTTTTTTGGGGTGGGGGATGCAATGTGATTCTTGGAGTTTGACTGTGATGTCATGGACTGGAGTTTTGGGGATGCAGTAGTATTTCCTGGCAAGGATTCTTGGAAATGTCTTGGAATGAAATGTCATGGGTTTTGGGGCATGGGGTGGAGTGTCATGGCATAAGATTCAAGGAATGTCATGTAAAACATTACATTAGCATTGACAAGACATGTCATTAGAATGAAAGAATGATATTAGCCTTAACAAAACATTGTAACAACACTGACACATATTGCATGAATATGAGAGCAATACTATTACTGCATTTGTTCAACATTAGTCCTACAAAAACACTGGATTTCAATGACATTGCATATGAAGAAATGAACACACGCACAAAAGGGAACACAGAAAGCAGCTCTTTTATTTACACGCTCCCCTGTATCAAAAAGCACCAGACTGCCCCGTGTGAGGCTCGAACTCACGACCTTCAGATTATGAGACTGACGCGCTGCCTAACTGCGCCAACGAGGCATGTGCCGTGACCAGGGTGAGCGGTGAAGCACCAGCTTCTAGATCATCTGCCATTCGGTGCAGCTCCAACAGTACCGCTCACCCTTAGCCGTCACGTCAGGATGGCCGAGCGGTCTAAGGCGCTGCGTTCAGGTCGCAGTCTCCCCTGGAGGCGTGGGTTCGAATCCCACTTCTGACAAAGCCAACCTTTGGCTGCGGGCTCAAGCTAGAGTCTTTAACCCTCTGGCAAGTCTACCCAGAAATGCATTAATGTTGACCAAGCACTGCATTCCAGTTCATGCTAGAATTAACCAAACATTACAGTATGACCTGCATTACATGGCCTTTAAAGTAACACTTTAGTGCAACGTATGGGATTCTATGGCATTTTCGTGCCATTTTCTTGGAATTTCATGAAACTGGACATGTTTATAGAATGGAATTCAACGGAATTGCATGGAATACCATGCTGTGATGTTTACCGGAAGAAGAACTTGTTTATGAAAGGCTATTCGTGTTTTTGTTTTGTTTTTTGGGGTGGGGGATGCAATGTGATTCTTGGAGTTTGACTGTGATGTCATGGACTGGAGTTTTGGGGATGCAGTAGTATTTCCTGGCAAGGATTCTTGGAAATGTCTTGGAATGAAATGTCATGGGTTTCGGGGCATGGGGTGGAGTGTCATGGCATAAGATTCAAGGAATGTCATGTAAAACATTACATTAGCATTGACAAGACATGTCATTAGAATGAAAGAATGATATTAGCCTTAACAAAACATTGTAACAACACTGACACATATTGCATGAATATGAGAGCAATACTATTACTGCATTTGTTCAACATTAGTCCTACAAAAACACTGGATTTCAATGACATTGCATATGAAGAAATGAACACACGCACAAAAGGGAACACAGAAAGCAGCTCTTTTATTTACACGCTCCCCTGTATCAAAAAGCACCAGACTGCCCCGTGTGAGGCTCGAACTCACGACCTTCAGATTATGAGACTGACGCGCTGCCTAACTGCGCCAACGAGGCATGTGCCGTGACCAGGGTGAGCGGTGAAGCACCAGCTTCTAGATCATCTGCCATTCGGTGCAGCTCCAACAGTACCGCTCACCCTTAGCCGTCACGTCAGGATGGCCGAGCGGTCTAAGGCGCTGCGTTCAGGTCGCAGTCTCCCCTGGAGGCGTGGGTTCGAGTCCCACTTCTGACAAAGCCAACCTTTGGCTGCGGGCTCAAGCTAGAGTCTTTAACCCTCTGGCAAGTTTACCCAGAAATGCATTAATGTTGACCAAGCACTGCATTCCAGTTCATGCTAGAATTAACCAAACATTACAGTAACACTGACCTGCATTACATGGCCTTTAAAGTAACACTTTAGTGCAACGTATGGGATTCTATGGCATTTTCGTGCAATTTTCTTGGAATTTCATGAAACTGGACATGTTTATAGAATGGAATTCAACGGAATTGCATGGAATACCATGCTGTGATGTTTACCGGAAGAAGAACTTGTTTATGAAAGGCTATTCGTGTTTTTGTTTTGTTTTTTGGGGTGGGGGATGCAATGTGATTCTTGGAGTTTGACTGTGATGTCATGGACTGGAGTTTTGGGGATGCAGTAGTATTTCCTGGCAAGGATTCTTGGAAATGTCTTGGAATGAAATGTCATGGGTTTTGGGGCATGGGGTGGAGTGTCATGGCATAAGATTCAAGGAATGTCATGTAAAACATTACATTAGCATTGACAAGACATGTCATTAGAATGAAAGAATGATATTAGCCTTAACAAAACATTGTAACAACACTGACACATATTGCATGAATATGAGAGCAATACTATTACTGCATTTGTTCAACATTAGTCCTACAAAAACACTGGATTTCAATGACATTGCATATGAAGAAATGAACACACGCACAAAAGGGAACACAGAAAGCAGCTCTTTTATTTACACGCTCCCCTGTATCAAAAAGCACCAGACTGCCCCGTGTGAGGCTCGAACTCACGACCTTCAGATTATGAGACTGACGCGCTGCCTAACTGCGCCAACGAGGCATGTGCCGTGACCAGGGTGAGCGGTGAAGCACCAGCTTCTAGATCATCTGCCATTCGGTGCAGCTCCAACAGTACCGCTCACCCTTAGCCGTCACGTCAGGATGGCCGAGCGGTCTAAGGCGCTGCGTTCAGGTCGCAGTCTCCCCTGGAGGCGTGGGTTCGAATCCCACTTCTGACAAAGCCAACCTTTGGCTGCGGGCTCAAGCTAGAGTCTTTAACCCTCTGGCAAGTCTACCCAGAAATGCATTAATGTTGACCAAGCACTGCATTCCAGTTCATGCTAGAATTAACCAAACATTACAGTATGACCTGCATTACATGGCCTTTAAAGTAACACTTTAGTGCAACGTATGGGATTCTATGGCATTTTCGTGCAATTTTCTTGGAATTTCATGAAACTGGACATGTTTATAGAATGGAATTCAACGGAATTGCATGGAATACCATGCTGTGATGTTTACCGGAAGAAGAACTTGTTTATGAAAGGCTATTCGTGTTTTTGTTTTGTTTTTTGGGGTGGGGGATGCAATGTGATTCTTGGAGTTTGACTGTGATGTCATGGACTGGAGTTTTGGGGATGCAGTAGTATTTCCTGGCAAGGATTCTTGGAAATGTCTTGGAATGAAATGTCATGGGTTTTGGGGCATGGGGTGGAGTGTCATGGCATAAGATTCAAGGAATGTCATGTAAAACATTACATTAGCATTGACAAGACATGTCATTAGAATGAAAGAATGATATTAGCCTTAACAAAACATTGTAACAACACTGACACATATTGCATGAATATGAGAGCAATACTATTACTGCATTTGTTCAACATTAGTCCTACAAAAACACTGGATTTCAATGACATTGCATATGAAGAAATGAACACACGCACAAAAGGGAACACAGAAAGCAGCTCTTTTATTTACACGCTCCCCTGTATCAAAAAGCACCAGACTGCCCCGTGTGAGGCTCGAACTCACGACCTTCAGATTATGAGACTGACGCGCTGCCTAACTGCGCCAACGAGGCATGTGCCGTGACCAGGGTGAGCGGTGAAGCACCAGCTTCTAGATCATCTGCCATTCGGTGCAGCTCCAACAGTACCGCTCACCCTTAGCCGTCACGTCAGGATGGCCGAGCGGTCTAAGGCGCTGCGTTCAGGTCGCAGTCTCCCCTGGAGGCGTGGGTTCGAATCCCACTTCTGACAAAGCCAACCTTTGGCTGCGGGCTCAAGCTAGAGTCTTTAACCCTCTGGCAAGTCTACCCAGAAATGCATTAATGTTGACCAAGCACTGCATTCCAGTTCATGCTAGAATTAACCAAACATTACAGTATGACCTGCATTACATGGCCTTTAAAGTAACACTTTAGTGCAACGTATGGGATTCTATGGCATTTTCGTGCAATTTTCTTGGAATTTCATGAAACTGGACATGTTTATAGAATGGAATTCAACGGAATTGCATGGAATACCATGCTGTGATGTTTACCGGAAGAAGAACTTGTTTATGAAAGGCTATTCGTGTTTTTGTTTTGTTTTTTGGGGTGGGGGATGCAATGTGATTCTTGGAGTTTGACTGTGATGTCATGGACTGGAGTTTTGGGGATGCAGTAGTATTTCCTGGCAAGGATTCTTGGAAATGTCTTGGAATGAAATGTCATGGGTTTTGGGGCATGGGGTGGAGTGTCATGGCATAAGATTCAAGGAATGTCATGTAAAACATTACATTAGCATTGACAAGACATGTCATTAGAATGAAAGAATGATATTAGCCTTAACAAAACATTGTAACAACACTGACACATATTGCATGAATATGAGAGCAATACTATTACTGCATTTGTTCAACATTAGTCCTACAAAAACACTGGATTTCAATGACATTGCATATGAAGAAATGAACACACGCACAAAAGGGAACACAGAAAGCAGCTCTTTTATTTACACGCTCCCCTGTATCAAAAAGCACCAGACTGCCCCGTGTGAGGCTCGAACTCACGACCTTCAGATTATGAGACTGACGCGCTGCCTAACTGCGCCAACGAGGCATGTGCCGTGACCAGGGTGAGTGGTGAAGCACCAGCTTCTAGATCATCTGCCATTCGGTGCAGCTCCAACAGTACCGCTCACCCTTAGCCGTCACGTCAGGATGGCCGAGCGGTCTAAGGCGCTGCGTTCAGGTCGCAGTCTCCCCTGGAGGCGTGGGTTCGAATCCCACTTCTGACAAAGCCAACCTTTGGCTGCGGGCTCAAGCTAGAGTCTTTAACCCTCTGGCAAGTCTACCCAGAAATGCATTAATGTTGACCAAGCACTGCATTCCAGTTCATGCTAGAATTAACCAAACATTACAGTATGACCTGCATTACATGGCCTTTAAAGTAACACTTTAGTGCAACGTATGGGATTCTATGGCATTTTCGTGCAATTTTCTTGGAATTTCATGAAACTGGACATGTTTATAGAATGGAATTCAACGGAATTGCATGGAATACCATGCTGTGATGTTTACCGGAAGAAGAACTTGTTTATGAAAGGCTATTCGTGTTTTTGTTTTGTTTTTTGGGGTGGGGGATGCAATGTGATTCTTGGAGTTTGACTGTGATGTCATGGACTGGAGTTTTGGGGATGCAGTAGTATTTCCTGGCAAGGATTCTTGGAAATGTCTTGGAATGAAATGTCATGGGTTTCGGGGCATGGGGTGGAGTGTCATGGCATAAGATTCAAGGAATGTCATGTAAAACATTACATTAGCATTGACAAGACATGTCATTAGAATGAAAGAATGATATTAGCCTTAACAAAACATTGTAACAACACTGACACATATTGCATGAATATGAGAGCAATACTATTACTGCATTTGTTCAACATTAGTCCTACAAAAACACTGGATTTCAATGACATTGCATATGAAGAAATGAACACACGCACAAAAGGGAACACAGAAAGCAGCTCTTTTATTTACACGCTCCCCTGTATCAAAAAGCACCAGACTGCCCCGTGTGAGGCTCGAACTCACGACCTTCAGATTATGAGACTGACGCGCTGCCTAACTGCGCCAACGAGGCATGTGCCGTGACCAGGGTGAGCGGTGAAGCACCAGCTTCTAGATCATCTGCCATTCGGTGCAGCTCCAACAGTACCGCTCACCCTTAGCCGTCACGTCAGGATGGCCGAGCGGTCTAAGGCGCTGCGTTCAGGTCGCAGTCTCCCCTGGAGGCGTGGGTTCGAGTCCCACTTCTGACAAAGCCAACCTTTGGCTGCGGGCTCAAGCTAGAGTCTTTAACCCTCTGGCAAGTTTACCCAGAAATGCATTAATGTTGACCAAGCACTGCATTCCAGTTCATGCTAGAATTAACCAAACATTACAGTAACACTGACCTGCATTACATGGCCTTTAAAGTAACACTTTAGTGCAACGTATGGGATTCTATGGCATTTTCGTGCAATTTTCTTGGAATTTCATGAAACTGGACATGTTTATAGAATGGAATTCAACGGAATTGCATGGAATACCATGCTGTGATGTTTACCGGAAGAAGAACTTGTTTATGAAAGGCTATTCGTGTTTTTGTTTTGTTTTTTGGGGTGGGGGATGCAATGTGATTCTTGGAGTTTGACTGTGATGTCATGGACTGGAGTTTTGGGGATGCAGTAGTATTTCCTGGCAAGGATTCTTGGAAATGTCTTGGAATGAAATGTCATGGGTTTTGGGGCATGGGGTGGAGTGTCATGGCATAAGATTCAAGGAATGTCATGTAAAACATTACATTAGCATTGACAAGACATGTCATTAGAATGAAAGAATGATATTAGCCTTAACAAAACATTGTAACAACACTGACACATATTGCATGAATATGAGAGCAATACTATTACTGCATTTGTTCAACATTAGTCCTACAAAAACACTGGATTTCAATGACATTGCATATGAAGAAATGAACACACGCACAAAAGGGAACACAGAAAGCAGCTCTTTTATTTACACGCTCCCCTGTATCAAAAAGCACCAGACTGCCCCGTGTGAGGCTCGAACTCACGACCTTCAGATTATGAGACTGACGCGCTGCCTAACTGCGCCAACGAGGCATGTGCCGTGACCAGGGTGAGCGGTGAAGCACCAGCTTCTAGATCATCTGCCATTCGGTGCAGCTCCAACAGTACCGCTCACCCTTAGCCGTCACGTCAGGATGGCCGAGCGGTCTAAGGCGCTGCGTTCAGGTCGCAGTCTCCCCTGGAGGCGTGGGTTCGAATCCCACTTCTGACAAAGCCAACCTTTGGCTGCGGGCTCAAGCTAGAGTCTTTAACCCTCTGGCAAGTCTACCCAGAAATGCATTAATGTTGACCAAGCACTGCATTCCAGTTCATGCTAGAATTAACCAAACATTACAGTATGACCTGCATTACATGGCCTTTAAAGTAACACTTTAGTGCAACGTATGGGATTCTATGGCATTTTCGTGCCATTTTCTTGGAATTTCATGAAACTGGACATGTTTATAGAATGGAATTCAACGGAATTGCATGGAATACCATGCTGTGATGTTTACCGGAAGAAGAACTTGTTTATGAAAGGCTATTCGTGTTTTTGTTTTGTTTTTTGGGGTGGGGGATGCAATGTGATTCTTGGAGTTTGACTGTGATGTCATGGACTGGAGTTTTGGGGATGCAGTAGTATTTCCTGGCAAGGATTCTTGGAAATGTCTTGGAATGAAATGTCATGGGTTTCGGGGCATGGGGTGGAGTGTCATGGCATAAGATTCAAGGAATGTCATGTAAAACATTACATTAGCATTGACAAGACATGTCATTAGAATGAAAGAATGATATTAGCCTTAACAAAACATTGTAACAACACTGACACATATTGCATGAATATGAGAGCAATACTATTACTGCATTTGTTCAACATTAGTCCTACAAAAACACTGGATTTCAATGACATTGCATATGAAGAAATGAACACACGCACAAAAGGGAACACAGAAAGCAGCTCTTTTATTTACACGCTCCCCTGTATCAAAAAGCACCAGACTGCCCCGTGTGAGGCTCGAACTCACGACCTTCAGATTATGAGACTGACGCGCTGCCTAACTGCGCCAACGAGGCATGTGCCGTGACCAGGGTGAGCGGTGAAGCACCAGCTTCTAGATCATCTGCCATTCGGTGCAGCTCCAACAGTACCGCTCACCCTTAGCCGTCACGTCAGGATGGCCGAGCGGTCTAAGGCGCTGCGTTCAGGTCGCAGTCTCCCCTGGAGGCGTGGGTTCGAATCCCACTTCTGACAAAGCCAACCTTTGGCTGCGGGCTCAAGCTAGAGTCTTTAACCCTCTGGCAAGTCTACCCAGAAATGCATTAATGTTGACCAAGCACTGCATTCCAGTTCATGCTAGAATTAACCAAACATTACAGTATGACCTGCATTACATGGCCTTTAAAGTAACACTTTAGTGCAACGTATGGGATTCTATGGCATTTTCGTGCAATTTTCTTGGAATTTCATGAAACTGGACATGTTTATAGAATGGAATTCAACGGAATTGCATGGAATACCATGCTGTGATGTTTACCGGAAGAAGAACTTGTTTATGAAAGGCTATTCGTGTTTTTGTTTTGTTTTTTGGGGTGGGGGATGCAATGTGATTCTTGGAGTTTGACTGTGATGTCATGGACTGGAGTTTTG
This sequence comes from Abramis brama, assembly GCF_963993115.1. Classification (NCBI taxonomy): domain Eukaryota; kingdom Metazoa; phylum Chordata; class Actinopteri; order Cypriniformes; family Leuciscidae; genus Abramis; species Abramis brama. The sequence goes on along the minus strand of NC_139966.1, from coordinate 34,247,885 downwards.
GGGATGCAGTAGTATTTCCTGGCAAGGATTCTTGGAAATGTCTTGGAATGAAATGTCATGGGTTTTGGGGCATGGGGTGGAGTGTCATGGCATAAGATTCAAGGAATGTCATGTAAAACATTACATTAGCATTGACAAGACATGTCATTAGAATGAAAGAATGATATTAGCCTTAACAAAACATTGTAACAACACTGACACATATTGCATGAATATGAGAGCAATACTATTACTGCATTTGTTCAACATTAGTCCTACAAAAACACTGGATTTCAATGACATTGCATATGAAGAAATGAACACACGCATAAAAGGGAACACAGAAAGCAGCTCTTTTATTTACACGCTCCCCTGTATCAAAAAGCACCAGACTGCCCCGTGTGAGGCTCGAACTCACGACCTTCAGATTATGAGACTGACGCGCTGCCTAACTGCGCCAACGAGGCATGTGCCGTGACCAGGGTGAGCGGTGAAGCACCAGCTTCTAGATCATCTGCCATTCGGTGCAGCTCCAACAGTACCGCTCACCCTTAGCCGTCACGTCAGGATGGCCGAGCGGTCTAAGGCGCTGCGTTCAGGTCGCAGTCTCCCCTGGAGGCGTGGGTTCGAGTCCCACTTCTGACAAAGCCAACCTTTGGCTGCGGGCTCAAGCTAGAGTCTTTAACCCTCTGGCAAGTTTACCCAGAAATGCATTAATGTTGACCAAGCACTGCATTCCAGTTCATGCTAGAATTAACCAAACATTACAGTAACACTGACCTGCATTACATGGCCTTTAAAGTAACACTTTAGTGCAACGTATGGGATTCTATGGCATTTTCGTGCAATTTTCTTGGAATTTCATGAAACTGGACATGTTTATAGAATGGAATTCAACGGAATTGCATGGAATACCATGCTGTGATGTTTACCGGAAGAAGAACTTGTTTATGAAAGGCTATTCGTGTTTTTGTTTTGTTTTTTGGGGTGGGGGATGCAATGTGATTCTTGGAGTTTGACTGTGATGTCATGGACTGGAGTTTTGGGGATGCAGTAGTATTTCCTGGCAAGGATTCTTGGAAATGTCTTGGAATGAAATGTCATGGGTTTTGGGGCATGGGGTGGAGTGTCATGGCATAAGATTCAAGGAATGTCATGTAAAACATTACATTAGCATTGACAAGACATGTCATTAGAATGAAAGAATGATATTAGCCTTAACAAAACATTGTAACAACACTGACACATATTGCATGAATATGAGAGCAATACTATTACTGCATTTGTTCAACATTAGTCCTACAAAAACACTGGATTTCAATGACATTGCATATGAAGAAATGAACACACGCACAAAAGGGAACACAGAAAGCAGCTCTTTTATTTACACGCTCCCCTGTATCAAAAAGCACCAGACTGCCCCGTGTGAGGCTCGAACTCACGACCTTCAGATTATGAGACTGACGCGCTGCCTAACTGCACCAACGAGGCATGTGCCGTGACCAGGGTGAGCGGTGAAGCACCAGCTTCTAGATCATCTGCCATTCGGTGCAGCTCCAACAGTACCGCTCACCCTTAGCCGTCACGTCAGGATGGCCGAGCGGTCTAAGGCGCTGCGTTCAGGTCGCAGTCTCCCCTGGAGGCGTGGGTTCGAATCCCACTTCTGACAAAGCCAACCTTTGGCTGCGGGCTCAAGCTAGAGTCTTTAACCCTCTGGCAAGTCTACCCAGAAATGCATTAATGTTGACCAAGCACTGCATTCCAGTTCATGCTAGAATTAACCAAACATTACAGTATGACCTGCATTACATGGCCTTTAAAGTAACACTTTAGTGCAACGTATGGGATTCTATGGCATTTTCGTGCAATTTTCTTGGAATTTCATGAAACTGGACATGTTTATAGAATGGAATTCAACGGAATTGCATGGAATACCATGCTGTGATGTTTACCGGAAGAAGAACTTGTTTATGAAAGGCTATTCGTGTTTTTGTTTTGTTTTTTGGGGTGGGGGATGCAATGTGATTCTTGGAGTTTGACTGTGATGTCATGGACTGGAGTTTTGGGGATGCAGTAGTATTTCCTGGCAAGGATTCTTGGAAATGTCTTGGAATGAAATGTCATGGGTTTTGGGGCATGGGGTGGAGTGTCATGGCATAAGATTCAAGGAATGTCATGTAAAACATTACATTAGCATTGACAAGACATGTCATTAGAATGAAAGAATGATATTAGCCTTAACAAAACATTGTAACAACACTGACACATATTGCATGAATATGAGAGCAATACTATTACTGCATTTGTTCAACATTAGTCCTACAAAAACACTGGATTTCAATGACATTGCATATGAAGAAATGAACACACGCACAAAAGGGAACACAGAAAGCAGCTCTTTTATTTACACGCTCCCCTGTATCAAAAAGCACCAGACTGCCCCGTGTGAGGCTCGAACTCACGACCTTCAGATTATGAGACTGACGCGCTGCCTAACTGCGCCAACGAGGCATGTGCCGTGACCAGGGTGAGCGGTGAAGCACCAGCTTCTAGATCATCTGCCATTCGGTGCAGCTCCAACAGTACCGCTCACCCTTAGCCGTCACGTCAGGATGGCCGAGCGGTCTAAGGCGCTGCGTTCAGGTCGCAGTCTCCCCTGGAGGCGTGGGTTCGAATCCCACTTCTGACAAAGCCAACCTTTGGCTGCGGGCTCAAGCTAGAGTCTTTAACCCTCTGGCAAGTCTACCCAGAAATGCATTAATGTTGACCAAGCACTGCATTCCAGTTCATGCTAGAATTAACCAAACATTACAGTATGACCTGCATTACATGGCCTTTAAAGTAACACTTTAGTGCAACGTATGGGATTCTATGGCATTTTCGTGCCATTTTCTTGGAATTTCATGAAACTGGACATGTTTATAGAATGGAATTCAACGGAATTGCATGGAATACCATGCTGTGATGTTTACCGGAAGAAGAACTTGTTTATGAAAGGCTATTCGTGTTTTTGTTTTGTTTTTTGGGGTGGGGGATGCAATGTGATTCTTGGAGTTTGACTGTGATGTCATGGACTGGAGTTTTGGGGATGCAGTAGTATTTCCTGGCAAGGATTCTTGGAAATGTCTTGGAATGAAATGTCATGGGTTTCGGGGCATGGGGTGGAGTGTCATGGCATAAGATTCAAGGAATGTCATGTAAAACATTACATTAGCATTGACAAGACATGTCATTAGAATGAAAGAATGATATTAGCCTTAACAAAACATTGTAACAACACTGACACATATTGCATGAATATGAGAGCAATACTATTACTGCATTTGTTCAACATTAGTCCTACAAAAACACTGGATTTCAATGACATTGCATATGAAGAAATGAACACACGCACAAAAGGGAACACAGAAAGCAGCTCTTTTATTTACACGCTCCCCTGTATCAAAAAGCACCAGACTGCCCCGTGTGAGGCTCGAACTCACGACCTTCAGATTATGAGACTGACGCGCTGCCTAACTGCGCCAACGAGGCATGTGCCGTGACCAGGGTGAGCGGTGAAGCACCAGCTTCTAGATCATCTGCCATTCGGTGCAGCTCCAACAGTACCGCTCACCCTTAGCCGTCACGTCAGGATGGCCGAGCGGTCTAAGGCGCTGCGTTCAGGTCGCAGTCTCCCCTGGAGGCGTGGGTTCGAGTCCCACTTCTGACAAAGCCAACCTTTGGCTGCGGGCTCAAGCTAGAGTCTTTAACCCTCTGGCAAGTTTACCCAGAAATGCATTAATGTTGACCAAGCACTGCATTCCAGTTCATGCTAGAATTAACCAAACATTACAGTAACACTGACCTGCATTACATGGCCTTTAAAGTAACACTTTAGTGCAACGTATGGGATTCTATGGCATTTTCGTGCAATTTTCTTGGAATTTCATGAAACTGGACATGTTTATAGAATGGAATTCAACGGAATTGCATGGAATACCATGCTGTGATGTTTACCGGAAGAAGAACTTGTTTATGAAAGGCTATTCGTGTTTTTGTTTTGTTTTTTGGGGTGGGGGATGCAATGTGATTCTTGGAGTTTGACTGTGATGTCATGGACTGGAGTTTTGGGGATGCAGTAGTATTTCCTGGCAAGGATTCTTGGAAATGTCTTGGAATGAAATGTCATGGGTTTTGGGGCATGGGGTGGAGTGTCATGGCATAAGATTCAAGGAATGTCATGTAAAACATTACATTAGCATTGACAAGACATGTCATTAGAATGAAAGAATGATATTAGCCTTAACAAAACATTGTAACAACACTGACACATATTGCATGAATATGAGAGCAATACTATTACTGCATTTGTTCAACATTAGTCCTACAAAAACACTGGATTTCAATGACATTGCATATGAAGAAATGAACACACGCACAAAAGGGAACACAGAAAGCAGCTCTTTTATTTACACGCTCCCCTGTATCAAAAAGCACCAGACTGCCCCGTGTGAGGCTCGAACTCACGACCTTCAGATTATGAGACTGACGCGCTGCCTAACTGCGCCAACGAGGCATGTGCCGTGACCAGGGTGAGCGGTGAAGCACCAGCTTCTAGATCATCTGCCATTCGGTGCAGCTCCAACAGTACCGCTCACCCTTAGCCGTCACGTCAGGATGGCCGAGCGGTCTAAGGCGCTGCGTTCAGGTCGCAGTCTCCCCTGGAGGCGTGGGTTCGAATCCCACTTCTGACAAAGCCAACCTTTGGCTGCGGGCTCAAGCTAGAGTCTTTAACCCTCTGGCAAGTCTACCCAGAAATGCATTAATGTTGACCAAGCACTGCATTCCAGTTCATGCTAGAATTAACCAAACATTACAGTATGACCTGCATTACATGGCCTTTAAAGTAACACTTTAGTGCAACGTATGGGATTCTATGGCATTTTCGTGCAATTTTCTTGGAATTTCATGAAACTGGACATGTTTATAGAATGGAATTCAACGGAATTGCATGGAATACCATGCTGTGATGTTTACCGGAAGAAGAACTTGTTTATGAAAGGCTATTCGTGTTTTTGTTTTGTTTTTTGGGGTGGGGGATGCAATGTGATTCTTGGAGTTTGACTGTGATGTCATGGACTGGAGTTTTGGGGATGCAGTAGTATTTCCTGGCAAGGATTCTTGGAAATGTCTTGGAATGAAATGTCATGGGTTTCGGGGCATGGGGTGGAGTGTCATGGCATAAGATTCAAGGAATGTCATGTAAAACATTACATTAGCATTGACAAGACATGTCATTAGAATGAAAGAATGATATTAGCCTTAACAAAACATTGTAACAACACTGACACATATTGCATGAATATGAGAGCAATACTATTACTGCATTTGTTCAACATTAGTCCTACAAAAACACTGGATTTCAATGACATTGCATATGAAGAAATGAACACACGCACAAAAGGGAACACAGAAAGCAGCTCTTTTATTTACACGCTCCCCTGTATCAAAAAGCACCAGACTGCCCCGTGTGAGGCTCGAACTCACGACCTTCAGATTATGAGACTGACGCGCTGCCTAACTGCGCCAACGAGGCATGTGCCGTGACCAGGGTGAGCGGTGAAGCACCAGCTTCTAGATCATCTGCCATTCGGTGCAGCTCCAACAGTACCGCTCACCCTTAGCCGTCACGTCAGGATGGCCGAGCGGTCTAAGGCGCTGCGTTCAGGTCGCAGTCTCCCCTGGAGGCGTGGGTTCGAGTCCCACTTCTGACAAAGCCAACCTTTGGCTGCGGGCTCAAGCTAGAGTCTTTAACCCTCTGGCAAGTTTACCCAGAAATGCATTAATGTTGACCAAGCACTGCATTCCAGTTCATGCTAGAATTAACCAAACATTACAGTATGACCTGCATTACATGGCCTTTAAAGTAACACTTTAGTGCAACGTATGGGATTCTATGGCATTTTCGTGCCATTTTCTTGGAATTTCATGAAACTGGACATGTTTATAGAATGGAATTCAACGGAATTGCATGGAATACCATGCTGTGATGTTTACCGGAAGAAGAACTTGTTTATGAAAGGCTATTCGTGTTTTTGTTTTGTTTTTTGGGGTGGGGGATGCAATGTGATTCTTGGAGTTTGACTGTGATGTCATGGACTGGAGTTTTGGGGATGCAGTAGTATTTCCTGGCAAGGATTCTTGGAAATGTCTTGGAATGAAATGTCATGGGTTTTGGGGCATGGGGTGGAGTGTCATGGCATAAGATTCAAGGAATGTCATGTAAAACATTACATTAGCATTGACAAGACATGTCATTAGAATGAAAGAATGATATTAGCCTTAACAAAACATTGTAACAACACTGACACATATTGCATGAATATGAGAGCAATACTATTACTGCATTTGTTCAACATTAGTCCTACAAAAACACTGGATTTCAATGACATTGCATATGAAGAAATGAACACACGCACAAAAGGGAACACAGAAAGCAGCTCTTTTATTTACACGCTCCCCTGTATCAAAAAGCACCAGACTGCCCCGTGTGAGGCTCGAACTCACGACCTTCAGATTATGAGACTGACGCGCTGCCTAACTGCACCAACGAGGCATGTGCCGTGACCAGGGTGAGCGGTGAAGCACCAGCTTCTAGATCATCTGCCATTCGGTGCAGCTCCAACAGTACCGCTCACCCTTAGCCGTCACGTCAGGATGGCCGAGCGGTCTAAGGCGCTGCGTTCAGGTCGCAGTCTCCCCTGGAGGCGTGGGTTCGAATCCCACTTCTGACAAAGCCAACCTTTGGCTGCGGGCTCAAGCTAGAGTCTTTAACCCTCTGGCAAGTCTACCCAGAAATGCATTAATGTTGACCAAGCACTGCATTCCAGTTCATGCTAGAATTAACCAAACATTACAGTATGACTTGCATTACATGGCCTTTAAAGTAACACTTTAGTGCAACGTATGGGATTCTATGGCATTTTCGTGCAATTTTCTTGGAATTTCATGAAACTGGACATGTTTATAGAATGGAATTCAACGGAATTGCATGGAATACCATGCTGTGATGTTTACCGGAAGAAGAACTTGTTTATGAAAGGCTATTCGTGTTTTTGTTTTGTTTTTTGGGGTGGGGGATGCAATGTGATTCTTGGAGTTTGACTGTGATGTCATGGACTGGAGTTTTGGGGATGCAGTAGTATTTCCTGGCAAGGATTCTTGGAAATGTCTTGGAATGAAATGTCATGGGTTTTGGGGCATGGGGTGGAGTGTCATGGCATAAGATTCAAGGAATGTCATGTAAAACATTACATTAGCATTGACAAGACATGTCATTAGAATGAAAGAATGATATTAGCCTTAACAAAACATTGTAACAACACTGACACATATTGCATGAATATGAGAGCAATACTATTACTGCATTTGTTCAACATTAGTCCTACAAAAACACTGGATTTCAATGACATTGCATATGAAGAAATGAACACACGCACAAAAGGGAACACAGAAAGCAGCTCTTTTATTTACACGCTCCCCTGTATCAAAAAGCACCAGACTGCCCCGTGTGAGGCTCGAACTCACGACCTTCAGATTATGAGACTGACGCGCTGCCTAACTGCGCCAACGAGGCATGTGCCGTGACCAGGGTGAGCGGTGAAGCACCAGCTTCTAGATCATCTGCCATTCGGTGCAGCTCCAACAGTACCGCTCACCCTTAGCCGTCACGTCAGGATGGCCGAGCGGTCTAAGGCGCTGCGTTCAGGTCGCAGTCTCCCCTGGAGGCGTGGGTTCGAATCCCACTTCTGACAAAGCCAACCTTTGGCTGCGGGCTCAAGCTAGAGTCTTTAACCCTCTGGCAAGTCTACCCAGAAATGCATTAATGTTGACCAAGCACTGCATTCCAGTTCATGCTAGAATTAACCAAACATTACAGTATGACCTGCATTACATGGCCTTTAAAGTAACACTTTAGTGCAACATATGGGATTCTATGGCATTTTCGTGCCATTTTCTTGGAATTTCATGAAACTGGACATGTTTATAGAATGGAATTCAACGGAATTGCATGGAATACCATGCTGTGATGTTTACCGGAAGAAGAACTTGTTTATGAAAGGCTATTCGTGTTTTTGTTTTGTTTTTTGGGGTGGGGGATGCAATGTGATTCTTGGAGTTTGACTGTGATGTCATGGACTGGAGTTTTGGGGATGCAGTAGTATTTCCTGGCAAGGATTCTTGGAAATGTCTTGGAATGAAATGTCATGGGTTTCGGGGCATGGGGTGGAGTGTCATGGCATAAGATTCAAGGAATGTCATGTAAAACATTACATTAGCATTGACAAGACATGTCATTAGAATGAAAGAATGATATTAGCCTTAACAAAACATTGTAACAACACTGACACATATTGCATGAATATGAGAGCAATACTATTACTGCATTTGTTCAACATTAGTCCTACAAAAACACTGGATTTCAATGACATTGCATATGAAGAAATGAACACACGCACAAAAGGGAACACAGAAAGCAGCTCTTTTATTTACACGCTCCCCTGTATCAAAAAGCACCAGACTGCCCCGTGTGAGGCTCGAACTCACGACCTTCAGATTATGAGACTGACGCGCTGCCTAACTGCGCCAACGAGGCATGTGCCGTGACCAGGGTGAGCGGTGAAGCACCAGCTTCTAGATCATCTGCCATTCGGTGCAGCTCCAACAGTACCGCTCACCCTTAGCCGTCACGTCAGGATGGCCGAGCGGTCTAAGGCGCTGCGTTCAGGTCGCAGTCTCCCCTGGAGGCGTGGGTTCGAGTCCCACTTCTGACAAAGCCAACCTTTGGCTGCGGGCTCAAGCTAGAGTCTTTAACCCTCTGGCAAGTTTACCCAGAAATGCATTAATGTTGACCAAGCACTGCATTCCAGTTCATGCTAGAATTAACCAAACATTACAGTAACACTGACCTGCATTACATGGCCTTTAAAGTAACACTTTAGTGCAACGTATGGGATTCTATGGCATTTTCGTGCAATTTTCTTGGAATTTCATGAAACTGGACATGTTTATAGAATGGAATTCAACGGAATTGCATGGAATACCATGCTGTGATGTTTACCGGAAGAAGAACTTGTTTATGAAAGGCTATTCGTGTTTTTGTTTTGTTTTTTGGGGTGGGGGATGCAATGTGATTCTTGGAGTTTGACTGTGATGTCATGGACTGGAGTTTTGGGGATGCAGTAGTATTTCCTGGCAAGGATTCTTGGAAATGTCTTGGAATGAAATGTCATGGGTTTTGGGGCATGGGGTGGAGTGTCATGGCATAAGATTCAAGGAATGTCATGTAAAACATTACATTAGCATTGACAAGACATGTCATTAGAATGAAAGAATGATATTAGCCTTAACAAAACATTGTAACAACACTGACACATATTGCATGAATATGAGAGCAATACTATTACTGCATTTGTTCAACATTAGTCCTACAAAAACACTGGATTTCAATGACATTGCATATGAAGAAATGAACACACGCACAAAAGGGAACACAGAAAGCAGCTCTTTTATTTACACGCTCCCCTGTATCAAAAAGCACCAGACTGCCCCGTGTGAGGCTCGAACTCACGACCTTCAGATTATGAGACTGACGCGCTGCCTAACTGCGCCAACGAGGCATGTGCCGTGACCAGGGTGAGCGGTGAAGCACCAGCTTCTAGATCATCTGCCATTCGGTGCAGCTCCAACAGTACCGCTCACCCTTAGCCGTCACGTCAGGATGGCCGAGCGGTCTAAGGCGCTGCGTTCAGGTCGCAGTCTCCCCTGGAGGCGTGGGTTCGAATCCCACTTCTGACAAAGCCAACCTTTGGCTGCGGGCTCAAGCTAGAGTCTTTAACCCTCTGGCAAGTCTACCCAGAAATGCATTAATGTTGACCAAGCACTGCATTCCAGTTCATGCTAGAATTAACCAAACATTACAGTATGACCTGCATTACATGGCCTTTAAAGTAACACTTTAGTGCAACGTATGGGATTCTATGGCATTTTCGTGCAATTTTCTTGGAATTTCATGAAACTGGACATGTTTATAGAATGGAATTCAACGGAATTGCATGGAATACCATGCTGTGATGTTTACCGGAAGAAGAACTTGTTTATGAAAGGCTATTCGTGTTTTTGTTTTGTTTTTTGGGGTGGGGGATGCAATGTGATTCTTGGAGTTTGACTGTGATGTCATGGACTGGAGTTTTGGGGATGCAGTAGTATTTCCTGGCAAGGATTCTTGGAAATGTCTTGGAATGAAATGTCATGGGTTTTGGGGCATGGGGTGGAGTGTCATGGCATAAGATTCAAGGAATGTCATGTAAAACATTACATTAGCATTGACAAGACATGTCATTAGAATGAAAGAATGATATTAGCCTTAACAAAACATTGTAACAACACTGACACATATTGCATGAATATGAGAGCAATACTATTACTGCATTTGTTCAACATTAGTCCTACAAAAACACTGGATTTCAATGACATTGCATATGAAGAAATGAACACACGCACAAAAGGGAACACAGAAAGCAGCTCTTTTATTTACACGCTCCCCTGTATCAAAAAGCACCAGACTGCCCCGTGTGAGGCTCGAACTCACGACCTTCAGATTATGAGACTGACGCGCTGCCTAACTGCGCCAACGAGGCATGTGCCGTGACCAGGGTGAGCGGTGAAGCACCAGCTTCTAGATCATCTGCCATTCGGTGCAGCTCCAACAGTACCGCTCACCCTTAGCCGTCACGTCAGGATGGCCGAGCGGTCTAAGGCGCTGCGTTCAGGTCGCAGTCTCCCCTGGAGGCGTGGGTTCGAATCCCACTTCTGACAAAGCCAACCTTTGGCTGCGGGCTCAAGCTAGAGTCTTTAACCCTCTGGCAAGTCTACCCAGAAATGCATTAATGTTGACCAAGCACTGCATTCCAGTTCATGCTAGAATTAACCAAACATTACAGTATGACCTGCATTACATGGCCTTTAAAGTAACACTTTAGTGCAACGTATGGGATTCTATGGCATTTTCGTGCAATTTTCTTGGAATTTCATGAAACTGGACATGTTTATAGAATGGAATTCAACGGAATTGCATGGAATACCATGCTGTGATGTTTACCGGAAGAAGAACTTGTTTATGAAAGGCTATTCGTGTTTTTGTTTTGTTTTTTGGGGTGGGGGATGCAATGTGATTCTTGGAGTTTGACTGTGATGTCATGGACTGGAGTTTTGGGGATGCAGTAGTATTTCCTGGCAAGGATTCTTGGAAATGTCTTGGAATGAAATGTCATGGGTTTTGGGGCATGGGGTGGAGTGTCATGGCATAAGATTCAAGGAATGTCATGTAAAACATTACATTAGCATTGACAAGACATGTCATTAGAATGAAAGAATGATATTAGCCTTAACAAAACATTGTAACAACACTGACACATATTGCATGAATATGAGAGCAATACTATTACTGCATTTGTTCAACATTAGTCCTACAAAAACACTGGATTTCAATGACATTGCATATGAAGAAATGAACACACGCACAAAAGGGAACACAGAAAGCAGCTCTTTTATTTACACGCTCCCCTGTATCAAAAAGCACCAGACTGCCCCGTGTGAGGCTCGAACTCACGACCTTCAGATTATGAGACTGACGCGCTGCCTAACTGCGCCAACGAGGCATGTGCCGTGACCAGGGTGAGCGGTGAAGCACCAGCTTCTAGATCATCTGCCATTCGGTGCAGCTCCAACAGTACCGCTCACCCTTAGCCGTCACGTCAGGATGGCCGAGCGGTCTAAGGAGCTGCGTTCAGGTCGCAGTCTCCCCTGGAGGCGTGGGTTCGAGTCCCACTTCTGACAAAGCCAACCTTTGGCTGCGGGCTCAAGCTAGAGTCTTTAACCCTCTGGCAAGTTTACCCAGAAATGCATTAATGTTGACCAAGCACTGCATTCCAGTTCATGCTAGAATTAACCAAACATTACAGTAACACTGACCTGCATTACATGGCCTTTAAAGTAACACTTTAGTGCAACGTATGGGATTCTATGGCATTTTCGTGCAATTTTCTTGGAATTTCATGAAACTGGACATGTTTATAGAATGGAATTCAACGGAATTGCATGGAATACCATGCTGTGATGTTTACCGGAAGAAGAACTTGTTTATGAAAGGCTATTCGTGTTTTTGTTTTGTTTTTTGGGGTGGGGGATGCAATGTGATTCTTGGAGTTTGACTGTGATGTCATGGACTGGAGTTTTGGGGATGCAGTAGTATTTCCTGGCAAGGATTCTTGGAAATGTCTTGGAATGAAATGTCATGGGTTTTGGGGCATGGGGTGGAGTGTCATGGCATAAGATTCAAGGAATGTCATGTAAAACATTACATTAGCATTGACAAGACATGTCATTAGAATGAAAGAATGATATTAGCCTTAACAAAACATTGTAACAACACTGACACATATTGCATGAATATGAGAGCAATACTATTACTGCATTTGTTCAACATTAGTCCTACAAAAACACTGGATTTCAATGACATTGCATATGAAGAAATGAACACACGCACAAAAGGGAACACAGAAAGCAGCTCTTTTATTTACACGCTCCCCTGTATCAAAAAGCACCAGACTGCCCCGTGTGAGGCTCGAACTCACGACCTTCAGATTATGAGACTGACGCGCTGCCTAACTGCGCCAACGAGGCATGTGCCGTGACCAGGGTGAGCGGTGAAGCACCAGCTTCTAGATCATCTGCCATTCGGTGCAGCTCCAACAGTACCGCTCACCCTTAGCCATCACGTCAGGATGGCCGAGCGGTCTAAGGCGCTGCGTTCAGGTCGCAGTCTCCCCTGGAGGCGTGGGTTCGAATCCCACTTCTGACAAAGCCAACCTTTGGCTGCGGGCTCAAGCTAGAGTCTTTAACCCTCTGGCAAGTCTACCCAGAAATGCATTAATGTTGACCAAGCACTGCATTCCAGTTCATGCTAGAATTAACCAAACATTACAGTATGACCTGCATTACATGGCCTTTAAAGTAACACTTTAGTGCAACGTATGGGATTCTATGGCATTTTCGTGCCATTTTCTTGGAATTTCATGAAACTGGACATGTTTATAGAATGGAATTCAACGGAATTGCATGGAATACCATGCTGTGATGTTTACCGGAAGAAGAACTTGTTTATGAAAGGCTATTCGTGTTTTTGTTTTGTTTTTTGGGGTGGGGGATGCAATGTGATTCTTGGAGTTTGACTGTGATGTCATGGACTGGAGTTTTGGGGATGCAGTAGTATTTCCTGGCAAGGATTCTTGGAAATGTCTTGGAATGAAATGTCATGGGTTTTGGGGCATGGGGTGGAGTGTCATGGCATAAGATTCAAGGAATGTCATGTAAAACATTACATTAGCATTGACAAGACATGTCATTAGAATGAAAGAATGATATTAGCCTTAACAAAACATTGTAACAACACTGACACATATTGCATGAATATGAGAGCAATACTATTACTGCATTTGTTCAACATTAGTCCTACAAAAACACTGGATTTCAATGACATTGCATATGAAGAAATGAACACACGCACAAAAGGGAACACAGAAAGCAGCTCTTTTATTTACACGCTCCCCTGTATCAAAAAGCACCAGACTGCCCCGTGTGAGGCTCGAACTCACGACCTTCAGATTATGAGACTGACGCGCTGCCTAACTGCGCCAACGAGGCATGTGCCGTGACCAGGGTGAGCGGTGAAGCACCAGCTTCTAGATCATCTGCCATTCGGTGCAGCTCCAACAGTACCGCTCACCCTTAGCCGTCACGTCAGGATGGCCGAGCGGTCTAAGGCGCTGCGTTCAGGTCGCAGTCTCCCCTGGAGGCGTGGGTTCGAATCCCACTTCTGACAAAGCCAACCTTTGGCTGCGGGCTCAAGCTAGAGTCTTTAACCCTCTGGCAAGTCTACCCAGAAATGCATTAATGTTGACCAAGCACTGCATTCCAGTTCATGCTAGAATTAACCAAACATTACAGTATGACCTGCATTACATGGCCTTTAAAGTAACACTTTAGTGCAACGTATGGGATTCTATGGCATTTTCGTGCAATTTTCTTGGAATTTCATGAAACTGGACATGTTTATAGAATGGAATTCAACGGAATTGCATGGAATACCATGCTGTGATGTTTACCGGAAGAAGAACTTGTTTATGAAAGGCTATTCGTGTTTTTGTTTTGTTTTTTGGGGTGGGGGATGCAATGTGATTCTTGGAGTTTGACTGTGATGTCATGGACTGGAGTTTTGGGGATGCAGTAGTATTTCCTGGCAAGGATTCTTGGAAATGTCTTGGAATGAAATGTCATGGGTTTTGGGGCATGGGGTGGAGTGTCATGGCATAAGATTCAAGGAATGTCATGTAAAACATTACATTAGCATTGACAAGACATGTCATTAGAATGAAAGAATGATATTAGCCTTAACAAAACATTGTAACAACACTGACACATATTGCATGAATATGAGAGCAATACTATTACTGCATTTGTTCAACATTAGTCCTACAAAAACACTGGATTTCAATGACATTGCATATGAAGAAATGAACACACGCACAAAAGGGAACACAGAAAGCAGCTCTTTTATTTACACGCTCCCCTGTATCAAAAAGCACCAGACTGCCCCGTGTGAGGCTCGAACTCACGACCTTCAGATTATGAGACTGACGCGCTGCCTAACTGCGCCAACGAGGCATGTGCCGTGACCAGGGTGAGCGGTGAAGCACCAGCTTCTAGATCATCTGCCATTCGGTGCAGCTCCAACAGTACCGCTCACCCTTAGCCGTCACGTCAGGATGGCCGAGCGGTCTAAGGCGCTGCGTTCAGGTCGCAGTCTCCCCTGGAGGCGTGGGTTCGAGTCCCACTTCTGACAAAGCCAACCTTTGGCTGCGGGCTCAAGCTAGAGTCTTTAACCCTCTGGCAAGTTTACCCAGAAATGCATTAATGTTGACCAAGCACTGCATTCCAGTTCATGCTAGAATTAACCAAACATTACAGTAACACTGACCTGCATTACATGGCCTTTAAAGTAACACTTTAGTGCAACGTATGGGATTCTATGGCATTTTCGTGCAATTTTCTTGGAATTTCATGAAACTGGACATGTTTATAGAATGGAATTCAACGGAATTGCATGGAATACCATGCTGTGATGTTTACCGGAAGAAGAACTTGTTTATGAAAGGCTATTCGTGTTTTTGTTTTGTTTTTTGGGGTGGGGGATGCAATGTGATTCTTGGAGTTTGACTGTGATGTCATGGACTGGAGTTTTGGGGATGCAGTAGTATTTCCTGGCAAGGATTCTTGGAAATGTCTTGGAATGAAATGTCATGGGTTTTGGGGCATGGGGTGGAGTGTCATGGCATAAGATTCAAGGAATGTCATGTAAAACATTACATTAGCATTGACAAGACATGTCATTAGAATGAAAGAATGATATTAGCCTTAACAAAACATTGTAACAACACTGACACATATTGCATGAATATGAGAGCAATACTATTACTGCATTTGTTCAACATTAGTCCTACAAAAACACTGGATTTCAATGACATTGCATATGAAGAAATGAACACACGCACAAAAGGGAACACAGAAAGCAGCTCTTTTATTTACACGCTCCCCTGTATCAAAAAGCACCAGACTGCCCCGTGTGAGGCTCGAACTCACGACCTTCAGATTATGAGACTGACGCGCTGCCTAACTGCGCCAACGAGGCATGTGCCGTGACCAGGGTGAGCGGTGAAGCACCAGCTTCTAGATCATCTGCCATTCGGTGCAGCTCCAACAGTACCGCTCACCCTTAGCCATCACGTCAGGATGGCCGAGCGGTCTAAGGCGCTGCGTTCAGGTCGCAGTCTCCCCTGGAGGCGTGGGTTCGAATCCCACTTCTGACAAAGCCAACCTTTGGCTGCGGGCTCAAGCTAGAGTCTTTAACCCTCTGGCAAGTCTACCCAGAAATGCATTAATGTTGACCAAGCACTGCATTCCAGTTCATGCTAGAATTAACCAAACATTACAGTATGACCTGCATTACATGGCCTTTAAAGTAACACTTTAGTGCAACGTATGGGATTCTATGGCATTTTCGTGCCATTTTCTTGGAATTTCATGAAACTGGACATGTTTATAGAATGGAATTCAACGGAATTGCATGGAATACCATGCTGTGATGTTTACCGGAAGAAGAACTTGTTTATGAAAGGCTATTCGTGTTTTTGTTTTGTTTTTTGGGGTGGGGGATGCAATGTGATTCTTGGAGTTTGACTGTGATGTCATGGACTGGAGTTTTGGGGATGCAGTAGTATTTCCTGGCAAGGATTCTTGGAAATGTCTTGGAATGAAATGTCATGGGTTTTGGGGCATGGGGTGGAGTGTCATGGCATAAGATTCAAGGAATGTCATGTAAAACATTACATTAGCATTGACAAGACATGTCATTAGAATGAAAGAATGATATTAGCCTTAACAAAACATTGTAACAACACTGACACATATTGCATGAATATGAGAGCAATACTATTACTGCATTTGTTCAACATTAGTCCTACAAAAACACTGGATTTCAATGACATTGCATATGAAGAAATGAACACACGCACAAAAGGGAACACAGAAAGCAGCTCTTTTATTTACACGCTCCCCTGTATCAAAAAGCACCAGACTGCCCCGTGTGAGGCTCGAACTCACGACCTTCAGATTATGAGACTGACGCGCTGCCTAACTGCGCCAACGAGGCATGTGCCGTGACCAGGGTGAGCGGTGAAGCACCAGCTTCTAGATCATCTGCCATTCGGTGCAGCTCCAACAGTACCGCTCACCCTTAGCCGTCACGTCAGGATGGCCGAGCGGTCTAAGGCGCTGCGTTCAGGTCGCAGTCTCCCCTGGAGGCGTGGGTTCGAATCCCACTTCTGACAAAGCCAACCTTTGGCTGCGGGCTCAAGCTAGAGTCTTTAACCCTCTGGCAAGTCTACCCAGAAATGCATTAATGTTGACCAAGCACTGCATTCCAGTTCATGCTAGAATTAACCAAACATTACAGTATGACCTGCATTACATGGCCTTTAAAGTAACACTTTAGTGCAACGTATGGGATTCTATGGCATTTTCGTGCAATTTTCTTGGAATTTCATGAAACTGGACATGTTTATAGAATGGAATTCAACGGAATTGCATGGAATACCATGCTGTGATGTTTACCGGAAGAAGAACTTGTTTATGAAAGGCTATTCGTGTTTTTGTTTTGTTTTTTGGGGTGGGGGATGCAATGTGATTCTTGGAGTTTGACTGTGATGTCATGGACTGGAGTTTTGGGGATGCAGTAGTATTTCCTGGCAAGGATTCTTGGAAATGTCTTGGAATGAAATGTCATGGGTTTCGGGGCATGGGGTGGAGTGTCATGGCATAAGATTCAAGGAATGTCATGTAAAACATTACATTAGCATTGACAAGACATGTCATTAGAATGAAAGAATGATATTAGCCTTAACAAAACATTGTAACAACACTGACACATATTGCATGAATATGAGAGCAATACTATTACTGCATTTGTTCAACATTAGTCCTACAAAAACACTGGATTTCAATGACATTGCATATGAAGAAATGAACACACGCACAAAAGGGAACACAGAAAGCAGCTCTTTTATTTACACGCTCCCCTGTATCAAAAAGCACCA
Source organism: Abramis brama (assembly GCF_963993115.1). Lineage (NCBI taxonomy): Eukaryota > Metazoa > Chordata > Actinopteri > Cypriniformes > Leuciscidae > Abramis > Abramis brama. Next base: position 34,230,156 of record NC_139966.1, on the reverse strand, counting down.
GACTGCCCCGTGTGAGGCTCGAACTCACGACCTTCAGATTATGAGACTGACGCGCTGCCTAACTGCGCCAACGAGGCATGTGCCGTGACCAGGGTGAGCGGTGAAGCACCAGCTTCTAGATCATCTGCCATTCGGTGCAGCTCCAACAGTACCGCTCACCCTTAGCCGTCACGTCAGGATGGCCGAGCGGTCTAAGGCGCTGCGTTCAGGTCGCAGTCTCCCCTGGAGGCGTGGGTTCGAGTCCCACTTCTGACAAAGCCAACCTTTGGCTGCGGGCTCAAGCTAGAGTCTTTAACCCTCTGGCAAGTTTACCCAGAAATGCATTAATGTTGACCAAGCACTGCATTCCAGTTCATGCTAGAATTAACCAAACATTACAGTATGACCTGCATTACATGGCCTTTAAAGTAACACTTTAGTGCAACGTATGGGATTCTATGGCATTTTCGTGCCATTTTCTTGGAATTTCATGAAACTGGACATGTTTATAGAATGGAATTCAACGGAATTGCATGGAATACCATGCTGTGATGTTTACCGGAAGAAGAACTTGTTTATGAAAGGCTATTCGTGTTTTTGTTTTGTTTTTTGGGGTGGGGGATGCAATGTGATTCTTGGAGTTTGACTGTGATGTCATGGACTGGAGTTTTGGGGATGCAGTAGTATTTCCTGGCAAGGATTCTTGGAAATGTCTTGGAATGAAATGTCATGGGTTTTGGGGCATGGGGTGGAGTGTCATGGCATAAGATTCAAGGAATGTCATGTAAAACATTACATTAGCATTGACAAGACATGTCATTAGAATGAAAGAATGATATTAGCCTTAACAAAACATTGTAACAACACTGACACATATTGCATGAATATGAGAGCAATACTATTACTGCATTTGTTCAACATTAGTCCTACAAAAACACTGGATTTCAATGACATTGCATATGAAGAAATGAACACACGCACAAAAGGGAACACAGAAAGCAGCTCTTTTATTTACACGCTCCCCTGTATCAAAAAGCACCAGACTGCCCCGTGTGAGGCTCGAACTCACGACCTTCAGATTATGAGACTGACGCGCTGCCTAACTGCGCCAACGAGGCATGTGCCGTGACCAGGGTGAGCGGTGAAGCACCAGCTTCTAGATCATCTGCCATTCGGTGCAGCTCCAACAGTACCGCTCACCCTTAGCCGTCACGTCAGGATGGCCGAGCGGTCTAAGGCGCTGCGTTCAGGTCGCAGTCTCCCCTGGAGGCGTGGGTTCGAATCCCACTTCTGACAAAGCCAACCTTTGGCTGCGGGCTCAAGCTAGAGTCTTTAACCCTCTGGCAAGTCTACCCAGAAATGCATTAATGTTGACCAAGCACTGCATTCCAGTTCATGCTAGAATTAACCAAACATTACAGTATGACCTGCATTACATGGCCTTTAAAGTAACACTTTAGTGCAACATATGGGATTCTATGGCATTTTCGTGCCATTTTCTTGGAATTTCATGAAACTGGACATGTTTATAGAATGGAATTCAACGGAATTGCATGGAATACCATGCTGTGATGTTTACCGGAAGAAGAACTTGTTTATGAAAGGCTATTCGTGTTTTTGTTTTGTTTTTTGGGGTGGGGGATGCAATGTGATTCTTGGAGTTTGACTGTGATGTCATGGACTGGAGTTTTGGGGATGCAGTAGTATTTCCTGGCAAGGATTCTTGGAAATGTCTTGGAATGAAATGTCATGGGTTTCGGGGCATGGGGTGGAGTGTCATGGCATAAGATTCAAGGAATGTCATGTAAAACATTACATTAGCATTGACAAGACATGTCATTAGAATGAAAGAATGATATTAGCCTTAACAAAACATTGTAACAACACTGACACATATTGCATGAATATGAGAGCAATACTATTACTGCATTTGTTCAACATTAGTCCTACAAAAACACTGGATTTCAATGACATTGCATATGAAGAAATGAACACACGCACAAAAGGGAACACAGAAAGCAGCTCTTTTATTTACACGCTCCCCTGTATCAAAAAGCACCAGACTGCCCCGTGTGAGGCTCGAACTCACGACCTTCAGATTATGAGACTGACGCGCTGCCTAACTGCGCCAACGAGGCATGTGCCGTGAGCGGTGAAGCACCAGCTTCTAGATCATCTGCCATTCGGTGCAGCTCCAACAGTACCGCTCACCCTTAGCCGTCACGTCAGGATGGCCGAGCGGTCTAAGGCGCTGCGTTCAGGTCGCAGTCTCCCCTGGAGGCGTGGGTTCGAGTCCCACTTCTGACAAAGCCAACCTTTGGCTGCGGGCTCAAGCTAGAGTCTTTAACCCTCTGGCAAGTTTACCCAGAAATGCATTAATGTTGACCAAGCACTGCATTCCAGTTCATGCTAGAATTAACCAAACATTACAGTAACACTGACCTGCATTACATGGCCTTTAAAGTAACACTTTAGTGCAACGTATGGGATTCTATGGCATTTTCGTGCAATTTTCTTGGAATTTCATGAAACTGGACATGTTTATAGAATGGAATTCAACGGAATTGCATGGAATACCATGCTGTGATGTTTACCGGAAGAAGAACTTGTTTATGAAAGGCTATTCGTGTTTTTGTTTTGTTTTTTGGGGTGGGGGATGCAATGTGATTCTTGGAGTTTGACTGTGATGTCATGGACTGGAGTTTTGGGGATGCAGTAGTATTTCCTGGCAAGGATTCTTGGAAATGTCTTGGAATGAAATGTCATGGGTTTTGGGGCATGGGGTGGAGTGTCATGGCATAAGATTCAAGGAATGTCATGTAAAACATTACATTAGCATTGACAAGACATGTCATTAGAATGAAAGAATGATATTAGCCTTAACAAAACATTGTAACAACACTGACACATATTGCATGAATATGAGAGCAATACTATTACTGCATTTGTTCAACATTAGTCCTACAAAAACACTGGATTTCAATGACATTGCATATGAAGAAATGAACACACGCACAAAAGGGAACACAGAAAGCAGCTCTTTTATTTACACGCTCCCCTGTATCAAAAAGCACCAGACTGCCCCGTGTGAGGCTCGAACTCACGACCTTCAGATTATGAGACTGACGCGCTGCCTAACTGCGCCAACGAGGCATGTGCCGTGACCAGGGTGAGCGGTGAAGCACCAGCTTCTAGATCATCTGCCATTCGGTGCAGCTCCAACAGTACCGCTCACCCTTAGCCGTCACGTCAGGATGGCCGAGCGGTCTAAGGCGCTGCGTTCAGGTCGCAGTCTCCCCTGGAGGCGTGGGTTCGAGTCCCACTTCTGACAAAGCCAACCTTTGGCTGCGGGCTCAAGCTAGAGTCTTTAACCCTCTGGCAAGTTTACCCAGAAATGCATTAATGTTGACCAAGCACTGCATTCCAGTTCATGCTAGAATTAACCAAACATTACAGTAACACTGACCTGCATTACATGGCCTTTAAAGTAACACTTTAGTGCAACGTATGGGATTCTATGGCATTTTCGTGCAATTTTCTTGGAATTTCATGAAACTGGACATGTTTATAGAATGGAATTCAACGGAATTGCATGGAATACCATGCTGTGATGTTTACCGGAAGAAGAACTTGTTTATGAAAGGCTATTCGTGTTTTTGTTTTGTTTTTTGGGGTGGGGGATGCAATGTGATTCTTGGAGTTTGACTGTGATGTCATGGACTGGAGTTTTGGGGATGCAGTAGTATTTCCTGGCAAGGATTCTTGGAAATGTCTTGGAATGAAATGTCATGGGTTTTGGGGCATGGGGTGGAGTGTCATGGCATAAGATTCAAGGAATGTCATGTAAAACATTACATTAGCATTGACAAGACATGTCATTAGAATGAAAGAATGATATTAGCCTTAACAAAACATTGTAACAACACTGACACATATTGCATGAATATGAGAGCAATACTATTACTGCATTTGTTCAACATTAGTCCTACAAAAACACTGGATTTCAATGACATTGCATATGAAGAAATGAACACACGCACAAAAGGGAACACAGAAAGCAGCTCTTTTATTTACACGCTCCCCTGTATCAAAAAGCACCAGACTGCCCCGTGTGAGGCTCGAACTCACGACCTTCAGATTATGAGACTGACGCGCTGCCTAACTGCGCCAACGAGGCATGTGCCGTGACCAGGGTGAGCGGTGAAGCACCAGCTTCTAGATCATCTGCCATTCGGTGCAGCTCCAACAGTACCGCTCACCCTTAGCCGTCACGTCAGGATGGCCGAGCGGTCTAAGGCGCTGCGTTCAGGTCGCAGTCTCCCCTGGAGGCGTGGGTTCGAATCCCACTTCTGACAAAGCCAACCTTTGGCTGCGGGCTCAAGCTAGAGTCTTTAACCCTCTGGCAAGTCTACCCAGAAATGCATTAATGTTGACCAAGCACTGCATTCCAGTTCATGCTAGAATTAACCAAACATTACAGTATGACCTGCATTACATGGCCTTTAAAGTAACACTTTAGTGCAACGTATGGGATTCTATGGCATTTTCGTGCCATTTTCTTGGAATTTCATGAAACTGGACATGTTTATAGAATGGAATTCAACGGAATTGCATGGAATACCATGCTGTGATGTTTACCGGAAGAAGAACTTGTTTATGAAAGGCTATTCGTGTTTTTGTTTTGTTTTTTGGGGTGGGGGATGCAATGTGATTCTTGGAGTTTGACTGTGATGTCATGGACTGGAGTTTTGGGGATGCAGTAGTATTTCCTGGCAAGGATTCTTGGAAATGTCTTGGAATGAAATGTCATGGGTTTTGGGGCATGGGGTGGAGTGTCATGGCATAAGATTCAAGGAATGTCATGTAAAACATTACATTAGCATTGACAAGACATGTCATTAGAATGAAAGAATGATATTAGCCTTAACAAAACATTGTAACAACACTGACACATATTGCATGAATATGAGAGCAATACTATTACTGCATTTGTTCAACATTAGTCCTACAAAAACACTGGATTTCAATGACATTGCATATGAAGAAATGAACACACGCACAAAAGGGAACACAGAAAGCAGCTCTTTTATTTACACGCTCCCCTGTATCAAAAAGCACCAGACTGCCCCGTGTGAGGCTCGAACTCACGACCTTCAGATTATGAGACTGACGCGCTGCCTAACTGCGCCAACGAGGCATGTGCCGTGACCAGGGTGAGCGGTGAAGCACCAGCTTCTAGATCATCTGCCATTCGGTGCAGCTCCAACAGTACCGCTCACCCTTAGCCGTCACGTCAGGATGGCCGAGCGGTCTAAGGCGCTGCGTTCAGGTCGCAGTCTCCCCTGGAGGCGTGGGTTCGAATCCCACTTCTGACAAAGCCAACCTTTGGCTGCGGGCTCAAGCTAGAGTCTTTAACCCTCTGGCAAGTCTACCCAGAAATGCATTAATGTTGACCAAGCACTGCATTCCAGTTCATGCTAGAATTAACCAAACATTACAGTATGACCTGCATTACATGGCCTTTAAAGTAACACTTTAGTGCAACGTATGGGATTCTATGGCATTTTCGTGCAATTTTCTTGGAATTTCATGAAACTGGACATGTTTATAGAATGGAATTCAACGGAATTGCATGGAATACCATGCTGTGATGTTTACCGGAAGAAGAACTTGTTTATGAAAGGCTATTCGTGTTTTTGTTTTGTTTTTTGGGGTGGGGGATGCAATGTGATTCTTGGAGTTTGACTGTGATGTCATGGACTGGAGTTTTGGGGATGCAGTAGTATTTCCTGGCAAGGATTCTTGGAAATGTCTTGGAATGAAATGTCATGGGTTTTGGGGCATGGGGTGGAGTGTCATGGCATAAGATTCAAGGAATGTCATGTAAAACATTACATTAGCATTGACAAGACATGTCATTAGAATGAAAGAATGATATTAGCCTTAACAAAACATTGTAACAACACTGACACATATTGCATGAATATGAGAGCAATACTATTACTGCATTTGTTCAACATTAGTCCTACAAAAACACTGGATTTCAATGACATTGCATATGAAGAAATGAACACACGCATAAAAGGGAACACAGAAAGCAGCTCTTTTATTTACACGCTCCCCTGTATCAAAAAGCACCAGACTGCCCCGTGTGAGGCTCGAACTCACGACCTTCAGATTATGAGACTGACGCGCTGCCTAACTGCGCCAACGAGGCATGTGCCGTGACCAGGGTGAGCGGTGAAGCACCAGCTTCTAGATCATCTGCCATTCGGTGCAGCTCCAACAGTACCGCTCACCCTTAGCCGTCACGTCAGGATGGCCGAGCGGTCTAAGGCGCTGCGTTCAGGTCGCAGTCTCCCCTGGAGGCGTGGGTTCGAGTCCCACTTCTGACAAAGCCAACCTTTGGCTGCGGGCTCAAGCTAGAGTCTTTAACCCTCTGGCAAGTTTACCCAGAAATGCATTAATGTTGACCAAGCACTGCATTCCAGTTCATGCTAGAATTAACCAAACATTACAGTAACACTGACCTGCATTACATGGCCTTTAAAGTAACACTTTAGTGCAACGTATGGGATTCTATGGCATTTTCGTGCAATTTTCTTGGAATTTCATGAAACTGGACATGTTTATAGAATGGAATTCAACGGAATTGCATGGAATACCATGCTGTGATGTTTACCGGAAGAAGAACTTGTTTATGAAAGGCTATTCGTGTTTTTGTTTTGTTTTTTGGGGTGGGGGATGCAATGTGATTCTTGGAGTTTGACTGTGATGTCATGGACTGGAGTTTTGGGGATGCAGTAGTATTTCCTGGCAAGGATTCTTGGAAATGTCTTGGAATGAAATGTCATGGGTTTTGGGGCATGGGGTGGAGTGTCATGGCATAAGATTCAAGGAATGTCATGTAAAACATTACATTAGCATTGACAAGACATGTCATTAGAATGAAAGAATGATATTAGCCTTAACAAAACATTGTAACAACACTGACACATATTGCATGAATATGAGAGCAATACTATTACTGCATTTGTTCAACATTAGTCCTACAAAAACACTGGATTTCAATGACATTGCATATGAAGAAATGAACACACGCACAAAAGGGAACACAGAAAGCAGCTCTTTTATTTACACGCTCCCCTGTATCAAAAAGCACCAGACTGCCCCGTGTGAGGCTCGAACTCACGACCTTCAGATTATGAGACTGACGCGCTGCCTAACTGCGCCAACGAGGCATGTGCCGTGACCAGGGTGAGCGGTGAAACACCAGCTTCTAGATCATCTGCCATTCGGTGCAGCTCCAACAGTACCGCTCACCCTTAGCCGTCACGTCAGGATGGCCGAGCGGTCTAAGGCGCTGCGTTCAGGTCGCAGTCTCCCCTGGAGGCGTGGGTTCGAGTCCCACTTCTGACAAAGCCAACCTTTGGCTGCGGGCTCAAGCTAGAGTCTTTAACCCTCTGGCAAGTTTACCCAGAAATGCATTAATGTTGACCAAGCACTGCATTCCAGTTCATGCTAGAATTAACCAAACATTACAGTAACACTGACCTGCATTACATGGCCTTTAAAGTAACACTTTAGTGCAACGTATGGGATTCTATGGCATTTTCGTGCAATTTTCTTGGAATTTCATGAAACTGGACATGTTTATAGAATGGAATTCAACGGAATTGCATGGAATACCATGCTGTGATGTTTAGCGGAAGAAGAACTTGTTTATGAAAGGCTATTCGTGTTTTTGTTTTGTTTTTTGGGGTGGGGGATGCAATGTGATTCTTGGAGTTTGACTGTGATGTCATGGACTGGAGTTTTGGGGATGCAGTAGTATTTCCTGGCAAGGATTCTTGGAAATGTCTTGGAATGAAATGTCATGGGTTTTGGGGCATGGGGTGGAGTGTCATGGCATAAGATTCAAGGAATGTCATGTAAAACATTACATTAGCATTGACAAGACATGTCATTAGAATGAAAGAATGATATTAGCCTTAACAAAACATTGTAACAACACTGACACATATTGCATGAATATGAGAGCAATACTATTACTGCATTTGTTCAACATTAGTCCTACAAAAACACTGGATTTCAATGACATTGCATATGAAGAAATGAACACACGCACAAAAGGGAACACAGAAAGCAGCTCTTTTATTTACACGCTCCCCTGTATCAAAAAGCACCAGACTGCCCCGTGTGAGGCTCGAACTCACGACCTTCAGATTATGAGACTGACGCGCTGCCTAACTGCGCCAACGAGGCATGTGCCGTGACCAGGGTGAGCGGTGAAGCACCAGCTTCTAGATCATCTGCCATTCGGTGCAGCTCCAACAGTACCGCTCACCCTTAGCCGTCACGTCAGGATGGCCGAGCGGTCTAAGGCGCTGCGTTCAGGTCGCAGTCTCCCCTGGAGGCATGGGTTCGAATCCCACTTCTGACAAAGCCAACCTTTGGCTGCGGGCTCAAGCTAGAGTCTTTAACCCTCTGGCAAGTCTACCCAGAAATGCATTAATGTTGACCAAGCACTGCATTCCAGTTCATGCTAGAATTAACCAAACATTACAGTATGACCTGCATTACATGGCCTTTAAAGTAACACTTTAGTGCAACGTATGGGATTCTATGGCATTTTCGTGCCATTTTCTTGGAATTTCATGAAACTGGACATGTTTATAGAATGGAATTCAACGGAATTGCATGGAATACCATGCTGTGATGTTTACCGGAAGAAGAACTTGTTTATGAAAGGCTATTCGTGTTTTTGTTTTGTTTTTTGGGGTGGGGGATGCAATGTGATTCTTGGAGTTTGACTGTGATGTCATGGACTGGAGTTTTGGGGATGCAGTAGTATTTCCTGGCAAGGATTCTTGGAAATGTCTTGGAATGAAATGTCATGGGTTTCGGGGCATGGGGTGGAGTGTCATGGCATAAGATTCAAGGAATGTCATGTAAAACATTACATTAGCATTGACAAGACATGTCATTAGAATGAAAGAATGATATTAGCCTTAACAAAACATTGTAACAACACTGACACATATTGCATGAATATGAGAGCAATACTATTACTGCATTTGTTCAACATTAGTCCTACAAAAACACTGGATTTCAATGACATTGCATATGAAGAAATGAACACACGCACAAAAGGGAACACAGAAAGCAGCTCTTTTATTTACACGCTCCCCTGTATCAAAAAGCACCAGACTGCCCCGTGTGAGGCTCGAACTCACGACCTTCAGATTATGAGACTGACGCGCTGCCTAACTGCGCCAACGAGGCATGTGCTGTGACCAGGGTGAGCGGTGAAGCACCAGCTTCTAGATCATCTGCCATTCGGTGCAGCTCCAACAGTACCGCTCACCCTTAGCCGTCACGTCAGGATGGCCGAGCGGTCTAAGGCGCTGCGTTCAGGTCGCAGTCTCCCCTGGAGGCGTGGGTTCGAGTCCCACTTCTGACAAAGCCAACCTTTGGCTGCGGGCTCAAGCTAGAGTCTTTAACCCTCTGGCAAGTTTACCCAGAAATGCATTAATGTTGACCAAGCACTGCATTCCAGTTCATGCTAGAATTAACCAAACATTACAGTAACACTGACCTGCATTACATGGCCTTTAAAGTAACACTTTAGTGCAACGTATGGGATTCTATGGCATTTTCGTGCAATTTTCTTGGAATTTCATGAAACTGGACATGTTTATAGAATGGAATTCAACGGAATTGCATGGAATACCATGCTGTGATGTTTACCGGAAGAAGAACTTGTTTATGAAAGGCTATTCGTGTTTTTGTTTTGTTTTTTGGGGTGGGGGATGCAATGTGATTCTTGGAGTTTGACTGTGATGTCATGGACTGGAGTTTTGGGGATGCAGTAGTATTTCCTGGCAAGGATTCTTGGAAATGTCTTGGAATGAAATGTCATGGGTTTTGGGGCATGGGGTGGAGTGTCATGGCATAAGATTCAAGGAATGTCATGTAAAACATTACATTAGCATTGACAAGACATGTCATTAGAATGAAAGAATGATATTAGCCTTAACAAAACATTGTAACAACACTGACACATATTGCATGAATATGAGAGCAATACTATTACTGCATTTGTTCAACATTAGTCCTACAAAAACACTGGATTTCAATGACATTGCATATGAAGAAATGAACACACGCACAAAAGGGAACACAGAAAGCAGCTCTTTTATTTACACGCTCCCCTGTATCAAAAAGCACCAGACTGCCCCGTGTGAGGCTCGAACTCACGACCTTCAGATTATGAGACTGACGCGCTGCCTAACTGCGCCAACGAGGCATGTGCCGTGACCAGGGTGAGCGGTGAAGCACCAGCTTCTAGATCATCTGCCATTCGGTGCAGCTCCAACAGTACCGCTCACCCTTAGCCGTCACGTCAGGATGGCCGAGCGGTCTAAGGCGCTGCGTTCAGGTCGCAGTCTCCCCTGGAGGCGTGGGTTCGAATCCCACTTCTGACAAAGCCAACCTTTGGCTGCGGGCTCAAGCTAGAGTCTTTAACCCTCTGGCAAGTCTACCCAGAAATGCATTAATGTTGACCAAGCACTGCATTCCAGTTCATGCTAGAATTAACCAAACATTACAGTATGACCTGCATTACATGGCCTTTAAAGTAACACTTTAGTGCAACGTATGGGATTCTATGGCATTTTCGTGCAATTTTCTTGGAATTTCATGAAACTGGACATGTTTATAGAATGGAATTCAACGGAATTGCATGGAATACCATGCTGTGATGTTTACCGGAAGAAGAACTTGTTTATGAAAGGCTATTCGTGTTTTTGTTTTGTTTTTTGGGGTGGGGGATGCAATGTGATTCTTGGAGTTTGACTGTGATGTCATGGACTGGAGTTTTGGGGATGCAGTAGTATTTCCTGGCAAGGATTCTTGGAAATGTCTTGGAATGAAATGTCATGGGTTTTGGGGCATGGGGTGGAGTGTCATGGCATAAGATTCAAGGAATGTCATGTAAAACATTACATTAGCATTGACAAGACATGTCATTAGAATGAAAGAATGATATTAGCCTTAACAAAACATTGTAACAACACTGACACATATTGCATGAATATGAGAGCAATACTATTACTGCATTTGTTCAACATTAGTCCTACAAAAACACTGGATTTCAATGACATTGCATATGAAGAAATGAACACACGCACAAAAGGGAACACAGAAAGCAGCTCTTTTATTTACACGCTCCCCTGTATCAAAAAGCACCAGACTGCCCCGTGTGAGGCTCGAACTCACGACCTTCAGATTATGAGACTGACGCGCTGCCTAACTGCGCCAACGAGGCATGTGCCGTGACCAGGGTGAGCGGTGAAGCACCAGCTTCTAGATCATCTGCCATTCGGTGCAGCTCCAACAGTACCGCTCACCCTTAGCCGTCACGTCAGGATGGCCGAGCGGTCTAAGGCGCTGCGTTCAGGTCGCAGTCTCCCCTGGAGGCGTGGGTTCGAATCCCACTTCTGACAAAGCCAACCTTTGGCTGCGGGCTCAAGCTAGAGTCTTTAACCCTCTGGCAAGTCTACCCAGAAATGCATTAATGTTGACCAAGCACTGCATTCCAGTTCATGCTAGAATTAACCAAACATTACAGTATGACCTGCATTACATGGCCTTTAAAGTAACACTTTAGTGCAACGTATGGGATTCTATGGCATTTTCGTGCCATTTTCTTGGAATTTCATGAAACTGGACATGTTTATAGAATGGAATTCAACGGAATTGCATGGAATACCATGCTGTGATGTTTACCGGAAGAAGAACTTGTTTATGAAAGGCTATTCGTGTTTTTGTTTTGTTTTTTGGGGTGGGGGATGCAATGTGATTCTTGGAGTTTGACTGTGATGTCATGGACTGGAGTTTTGGGGATGCAGTAGTATTTCCTGGCAAGGATTCTTGGAAATGTCTTGGAATGAAATGTCATGGGTTTTGGGGCATGGGGTGGAGTGTCATGGCATAAGATTCAAGGAATGTCATGTAAAACATTACATTAGCATTGACAAGACATGTCATTAGAATGAAAGAATGATATTAGCCTTAACAAAACATTGTAACAACACTGACACATATTGCATGAATATGAGAGCAATACTATTACTGCATTTGTTCAACATTAGTCCTACAAAAACACTGGATTTCAATGACATTGCATATGAAGAAATGAACACACGCACAAAAGGGAACACAGAAAGCAGCTCTTTTATTTACACGCTCCCCTGTATCAAAAAGCACCAGACTGCCCCGTGTGAGGCTCGAACTCACGACCTTCAGATTATGAGACTGACGCGCTGCCTAACTGCGCCAACGAGGCATGTGCCGTGACCAGGGTGAGCGGTGAAGCACCAGCTTCTAGATCATCTGCCATTCGGTGCAGCTCCAACAGTACCGCTCACCCTTAGCCGTCACGTCAGGATGGCCGAGCGGTCTAAGGCGCTGCGTTCAGGTCGCAGTCTCCCCTGGAGGCGTGGGTTCGAATCCCACTTCTGACAAAGCCAACCTTTGGCTGCGGGCTCAAGCTAGAGTCTTTAACCCTCTGGCAAGTCTACCCAGAAATGCATTAATGTTGACCAAGCACTGCATTCCAGTTCATGCTAGAATTAACCAAACATTACAGTATGACCTGCATTACATGGCCTTTAAAGTAACACTTTAGTGCAACGTATGGGATTCTATGGCATTTTCGTGCAATTTTCTTGGAATTTCATGAAACTGGACATGTTTATAGAATGGAATTCAACGGAATTGCATGGAATACCATGCTGTGATGTTTACCGGAAGAAGAACTTGTTTATGAAAGGCTATTCGTGTTTTTGTTTTGTTTTTTGGGGTGGGGGATGCAATGTGATTCTTGGAGTTTGACTGTGATGTCATGGACTGGAGTTTTGGGGATGCAGTAGTATTTCCTGGCAAGGATTCTTGGAAATGTCTTGGAATGAAATGTCATGGGTTTTGGGGCATGGGGTGGAGTGTCATGGCATAAGATTCAAGGAATGTCATGTAAAACATTACATTAGCATTGACAAGACATGTCATTAGAATGAAAGAATGATATTAGCCTTAACAAAACATTGTAACAACACTGACACATATTGCATGAATATGAGAGCAATACTATTACTGCATTTGTTCAACATTAGTCCTACAAAAACACTGGATTTCAATGACATTGCATATGAAGAAATGAACACACGCATAAAAGGGAACACAGAAAGCAGCTCTTTTATTTACACGCTCCCCTGTATCAAAAAGCACCAGACTGCCCCGTGTGAGGCTCGAACTCACGACCTTCAGATTATGAGACTGACGCGCTGCCTAACTGCGCCAACGAGGCATGTGCCGTGACCAGGGTGAGCGGTGAAGCACCAGCTTCTAGATCATCTGCCATTCGGTGCAGCTCCAACAGTACCGCTCACCCTTAGCCGTCACGTCAGGATGGCCGAGCGGTCTAAGGCGCTGCGTTCAGGTCGCAGTCTCCCCTGGAGGCGTGGGTTCGAGTCCCACTTCTGACAAAGCCAACCTTTGGCTGCGGGCTCAAGCTAGAGTCTTTAACCCTCTGGCAAGTTTACCCAGAAATGCATTAATGTTGACCAAGCACTGCATTCCAGTTCATGCTAGAATTAACCAAACATTACAGTAACACTGACCTGCATTACATGGCCTTTAAAGTAACACTTTAGTGCAACGTATGGGATTCTATGGCATTTTCGTGCAATTTTCTTGGAATTTCATGAAACTGGACATGTTTATAGAATGGAATTCAACGGAATTGCATGGAATACCATGCTGTGATGTTTACCGGAAGAAGAACTTGTTTATGAAAGGCTATTCGTGTTTTTGTTTTGTTTTTTGGGGTGGGGGATGCAATGTGATTCTTGGAGTTTGACTGTGATGTCATGGACTGGAGTTTTGGGGATGCAGTAGTATTTCCTGGCAAGGATTCTTGGAAATGTCTTGGAATGAAATGTCATGGGTTTTGGGGCATGGGGTGGAGTGTCATGGCATAAGATTCAAGGAATGTCATGTAAAACATTACATTAGCATTGACAAGACATGTCATTAGAATGAAAGAATGATATTAGCCTTAACAAAACATTGTAACAACACTGACACATATTGCATGAATATGAGAGCAATACTATTACTGCATTTGTTCAACATTAGTCCTACAAAAACACTGGATTTCAATGACATTGCATATGAAGAAATGAACACACGCACAAAAGGGAACACAGAAAGCAGCTCTTTTATTTACACGCTCCCCTGTATCAAAAAGCACCAGACTGCCCCGTGTGAGGCTCGAACTCACGACCTTCAGATTATGAGACTGACGCGCTGCCTAACTGCGCCAACGAGGCATGTGCCGTGACCAGGGTGAGCGGTGAAGCACCAGCTTCTAGATCATCTGCCATTCGGTGCAGCTCCAACAGTACCGCTCACCCTTAGCCGTCACGTCAGGATGGCCGAGCGGTCTAAGGCGCTGCGTTCAGGTCGCAGTCTCCCCTGGAGGCGTGGGTTCGAGTCCCACTTCTGACAAAGCCAACCTTTGGCTGCGGGCTCAAGCTAGAGTCTTTAACCCTCTGGCAAGTTTACCCAGAAATGCATTAATGTTGACCAAGCACTGCATTCCAGTTCATGCTAGAATTAACCAAACATTACAGTAACACTGACCTGCATTACATGGCCTTTAAAGTAACACTTTAGTGCAACGTATGGGATTCTATGGCATTTTCGTGCAATTTTCTTGGAATTTCATGAAACTGGACATGTTTATAGAATGGAATTCAACGGAATTGCATGGAATACCATGCTGTGATGTTTAGCGGAAGAAGAACTTGTTTATGAAAGGCTATTCGTGTTTTTGTTTTGTTTTTTGGGGTGGGGGATGCAATGTGATTCTTGGAGTTTGACTGTGATGTCATGGACTGGAGTTTTGGGGATGCAGTAGTATTTCCTGGCAAGGATTCTTGGAAATGTCTTGGAATGAAATGTCATGGGTTTTGGGGCATGGGGTGGAGTGTCATGGCATAAGATTCAAGGAATGTCATGTAAAACATTACATTAGCATTGACAAGACATGTCATTAGAATGAAAGAATGATATTAGCCTTAACAAAACATTGTAACAACACTGACACATATTGCATGAATATGAGAGCAATACTATTACTGCATTTGTTCAACATTAGTCCTACAAAAACACTGGATTTCAATGACATTGCATATGAAGAAATGAACACACGCACAAAAGGGAACACAGAAAGCAGCTCTTTTATTTACACGCTCCCCTGTATCAAAAAGCACCAGACTGCCCCGTGTGAGGCTCGAACTCACGACCTTCAGATTATGAGACTGACGCGCTGCCTAACTGCGCCAACGAGGCATGTGCCGTGACCAGGGTGAGCGGTGAAGCACCAGCTTCTA
Organism: Abramis brama; assembly: GCF_963993115.1. Taxonomy (NCBI): domain Eukaryota; kingdom Metazoa; phylum Chordata; class Actinopteri; order Cypriniformes; family Leuciscidae; genus Abramis; species Abramis brama. The sequence goes on along the minus strand of NC_139966.1, from coordinate 34,214,719 downwards.
GATCATCTGCCATTCGGTGCAGCTCCAACAGTACCGCTCACCCTTAGCCGTCACGTCAGGATGGCCGAGCGGTCTAAGGCGCTGCGTTCAGGTCGCAGTCTCCCCTGGAGGCGTGGGTTCGAATCCCACTTCTGACAAAGCCAACCTTTGGCTGCGGGCTCAAGCTAGAGTCTTTAACCCTCTGGCAAGTTTACCCAGAAATGCATTAATGTTGACCAAGCACTGCATTCCAGTTCATGCTAGAATTAACCAAACATTACAGTAACACTGACCTGCATTACATGGCCTTTAAAGTAACACTTTAGTGCAACGTATGGGATTCTATGGCATTTTCGTGCAATTTTCTTGGAATTTCATGAAACTGGACATGTTTATAGAATGGAATTCAACGGAATTGCATGGAATACCATGCTGTGATGTTTACCGGAAGAAGAACTTGTTTATGAAAGGCTATTCGTGTTTTTGTTTTGTTTTTTGGGGTGGGGGATGCAATGTGATTCTTGGAGTTTGACTGTGATGTCATGGACTGGAGTTTTGGGGATGCAGTAGTATTTCCTGGCAAGGATTCTTGGAAATGTCTTGGAATGAAATGTCATGGGTTTTGGGGCATGGGGTGGAGTGTCATGGCATAAGATTCAAGGAATGTCATGTAAAACATTACATTAGCATTGACAAGACATGTCATTAGAATGAAAGAATGATATTAGCCTTAACAAAACATTGTAACAACACTGACACATATTGCATGAATATGAGAGCAATACTATTACTGCATTTGTTCAACATTAGTCCTACAAAAACACTGGATTTCAATGACATTGCATATGAAGAAATGAACACACGCACAAAAGGGAACACAGAAAGCAGCTCTTTTATTTACACGCTCCCCTGTATCAAAAAGCACCAGACTGCCCCGTGTGAGGCTCGAACTCACGACCTTCAGATTATGAGACTGACGCGCTGCCTAACTGCGCCAACGAGGCATGTGCCGTGACCAGGGTGAGCGGTGAAGCACCAGCTTTTAGATCATCTGCCATTCGGTGCAGCTCCAACAGTACTGCTCACCCTTAGCCATCACGTCAGGATGGCCTAGCGGTCTAAGGCGCTGTGTTCAGGTCGCAGTCTCCCCTGGAGGTGTGGGTTCGAATCCCACTTCTGACAAAGCCAACCTTTGTCTGCGGGCTCAAGCTAGAGTCTTTAACCCTCTGGCAAGTTTACCCAGAAATGCATTAGTGTTGACCAAGCACTGCATTCCAAGGGTATTGCAAGGTATTGCACAAAAGCAAGATAAGGGATTAAGCTGGGATTTTCCAGTTATTCTGGCTGAATTTAGCCCTGACTCGGTTGCATGAAGGGAGGCTAAATTAATCTACATTAAGTTACTATGGAGATTTACACTTTGCAGCTAGCCTGCTCCGGAGTGATTTATCGGCTAGTTCCTCCCTAAATCCTACTAGATATTGTGTTTTAGTCACTTCATGGTCCTGCATTAAAATACTAGATATACTGTCATTCATCTAAGTATGCGTACTGTTATTTTAGTTATTATTGAAAACTCCTGTTCATTTCACTGTCAGAGGTTTGATGAATATATATATTATTCGAGATTTAAAGCGTTTATTGTCATACACCCAGTGAGGAAAGCAGATTTTCCTGAGCAATTATTACTTTGCTGTCCACAATGAATGCCAACACAGTGCAAAAGAACTATACTATACAATATGAGAAATAGAATATAGACTATGTATATCTATATATGCAAGTATAGAGTAGTTGAATGAGAAAAAATATCAATTATATTTTATTGCAGTTGATGAGATACAGTGCTATGCATACGTTTAGACACCCATGCTAAAGTTGACTAAAAAGAGGAATAAAAAAATCATCTTTTGGAAATTGAACTTAATGCCTTAATTAAGAAAATTAGGAAAAATCCAACCTTTAAGGACACCAATTTTCTTTGTGAATGAATAATGTATCGTAAATAAATAAATGTTCTTCCTTAAAATACAGGGTGCATAAGTCTGGACACCCCTATGTTAAATTCCCATAGAGGCAGGCAGATTTTTATTTTTAAAGGCCTATTACTTCATGGAGCCAGGATACTATGTGTAGCGGGGCGAGAAATCGGAGGAGATCGACTAGCGACTACGCCACCCTGGAATCTTGCCAGGGACAATACAATGGAATTTCTGCTTTAAGACAACAGGTTCGTTCACAGTAAAGTGGCAGGAGACGTGGATACGAAAATATATATAAATTTTATTCAAGATAAATACTTTATATAAAATTCACAAAACACAATCAACAACACTTATAGACACGACAATGTCACTATTCAACAAGACACACAGAGCAACCTGAGAGGTCAGCGACAGAGGAGCCGAGGCAGAGCAGGGGATAAAGGGCACATAAGGCCTCCACGACAAGTCACCTTTCCCGTACACCTGTGCACACACACACACTCACACAAGTACACATGACACCACTCATGACACAGCACTTGTGAGAAAGACCACCACCAGCAATCCGCCCCTGCTTTACGCACTCAGCTCCTGTAACGACAGAATGAAGTTACACTCAGAATTGTCAGTTGAAACACTCAGAATTGTCAGTCGAAACACACTCAGAATTGTCACAATTGAAGCACTCAAAATTGTCACTTTACGGAGACCATGAATGGAATCGAGGTGGTCGCACTTTTCAATTTAAACCTTACAAATTCTAAATCAAAATACAAAAAAAAAATACAAAAGAAAAATATATAAACCACAACCACACACGCGCACACACACACACGTAATACACAAACACGAAAGACAACGATGTCGGTCCAATTGTTAACAGCAAAGCAACAGCGCCTTCGGACAGTAGTTCCACGCAGTCCAACCGCAAGAAAGCTAATCGGCCATGCAGACGCCACCAATCCGTACTTGATGCATCTATAAAATTACAAATTAACAATCAGACGAATTAACTACGAACAATTACTAAAATCGACAAAAGATCGCCACGCCAGACAGGCGAGAATGACTTAAATCACATACCTTATGGGTACGATCCCTGGGAACCAAACCAGTTAGGCAGATAAACGCATACATGCAGACTGAGGGCTCGTCCAGTCGATCGGGAGGACAGCGTGTGCCAGCGGAAACTAAGCACTTTCATATTGAAGTGTAAACACTCATACTGGCTGTACTTCTCACTCCAACCTTTGACTGTACACAACAAAAATGTCGCTACAATACAAGTGGATACAAAGTGTAAAACCAATATGACTTCACCTACCAGAGGAGGGACAACCTCAAACTGCCAGCCGCAGGAAACTCGCACGCCACTCTGAAAATAGGCTAATGTTAGCTACATTATACCATAGACAACCCAGCTAACATCACACAACATACCTGGATGGCGACCGAATGACGACCCGGGAAGGGGCGGTGACTCGTGACACCATAGCCAGCCCGTTTATATATGCTGCTACAGCCCACTGATAGGAGGAAACTCAACGAGTGGACTAACCAACCACATGCAGGCAGGAAGAATTTCATTAGCCCTGCCACATATGCATCCTGATAAAGTTCCCTTGGCCTTTGGAATTAAAATAGCCCCACATCATCACATAGCCTTCACCATACCTAGAGATTGGCATGGTTTTATTTCAGTTAGCCTAATAGCTAGTTTGATTTGCATTGAGAGATGATCTTATGGAAAGTACTCCATGCCAATCTCTAGGTATGGTGAAGGCTAAGTGATGATGCGGGGCTATTTTAATTCCAAAGGCCAAGGGACCTTCGGCCTCCTGAAATCACGATTTCAGTGCCTACACCACCCGAGGGTCTCCCCAGACAGAGCATGTGACGTGACTGTTGCCTGCACAGTGCTGCACAATATTGCCAGCCTAAGAAAAGAAAGGGCTCCCAGAGTTGCTTTGGATGTTGATTGGGACAATGCTGCCATATTCCCAGATAACAGAAATGGTAGACTTGTTAGAGAACAATACATTGCAAATTATTTCAGTTAAATTAGTTTTGATTTAGCCCATCCCTTAATAAAGGATAATGTAGGCTATATAACTTTTTCATGTGTACATGCATTTTATTTGGCATCGGTAGCACACACTGTGGTTATCTTCCCAAATTCTAGTTCTACTTCACTGGATCAATAACTATAAAGTGTACTTGACATTCATAAAAAAAGTTACAAGACCACAATGGTTTTGGGAATATTTTTATTTTATTATTTTGCTGTTATCACTTGTCAGCTTGGAGCTTTGGAGAGAAAAAATTATGATGATTAATACATTGTGTTACAGTCATGGTTACAGTATGAACTGAAGTCACTTACTTCTCTTTCTAGTTTCTGGATTTCCAGTTCTAGTTTCCTCAGTGTCTTGCGTTTAATTTGCATCTCAAGGTCCATGTCCTGCAGCTTTCTTTTGTTCACATCAATCTTGACTTCTGTCAGCTCGATCTGTCTCTTAAGATGTGTTGTGTAGAGATATCTGACAGTTTGTGAATTCTGTGAACACCTTTTAGTTAGCATAGCAGAATTTTTGCATAATGTAAATTTACTTTAGGCAATACTCACTATGTATAGATTAGATGGATAAAAATAGAGCAAATTATCTGATTATAGATTACATCAAATCAATTAGAAACAAAACCTACATACAAATAGATAAGAGTAAAAAGATTAAACGGATTATAGACATAAAAGAAACTAAATAGATCAAATAGATGCACATTGTGGGTAAGTGTTTGCAATTATTCTTCATGTTAAATGCATGTCCACTGGTCACATTTAAGGCAAAGTATACAATTATTTTTGAAAATGGCAAGTAACTCCTTGAATTGTAATTATGAGGGTTTCAGTGGAGCACTGGTTATTTGGACTACTTGCGCATTCAATCGGTCCGCTATTGTTTGCCAGGCATTCTCTCTTTGCTTTATTACAGCAGCTGTATTGCCTTTTTTACATATTATATGTTTCACTTCTTCATACGTTTCCATAAGAAGCTGTTGCTCAGGCGAAAAGTATGCCGCACGGGTTTTGTCCATTTTTGCATCGGTGATTCTGTGATCGATTTCGTGATCTTTTTAAGAATGCCGTGAACGCGCATTTATCCAAACTATATACACCTGGCTTGACATATCCGCGCGTTCTCATCCTGGCTCAGCAAACGTGCAACGGATTAAGCCAGGATGCACTGATTAAACTAGGTCAAGCCGCGACTGTTCTGTTATCCTGGCTTTCTTAATTCTACTTTTTGTGCAATACCCCTCAGTTCATGCTAGAATTAACCAAACATTATACAGTAACACTGACCTACATTACATGGACTTTAAAGTAACACTTTAGACATGGGGTGGAGCATGGGGTGGGAATACCATGTTGTGATGTTTACCGGAAGAAGAACTTGTCTATGAAAGGCTATTCATGTTTTTTGTTTTTGGGTTGGGGGATGCAATGTGATTCTTGGAGTTTGACTGTGATGTCATGGACTGAAGTTTTGGGGATGCAGTAGAATTTCATGGCAAGGTTTCTTGGAAATTTCTTGGAATGAAATGTCATGGGTTTTGGGGCATGGTATGGAGTGTCATGGAATAAGATTCTAAGAATGTTATGTAAAACATTACATTAGCATTGACAAGACATGTCATTAGAATGAAAGAATTATATTAGCCTTAACAAAGGAACATACAGTACGCAAACACGATTATTCACCAGAATGATCTACATCCCCTTTCTTTAGTTTGTGCCTTCTACGGCAAACAGAATAAAAGGCTAGGCATTAACTTACAACACTATGACAGTTTAATTTTTTTTTCATATTGTGAAATTTTACTTTTAATATTCAAAACATTTCAACATTCATATGTGAATTCAGTGCATTGAGTGGTAGTTGAAAACATTTTCACTGGAACAAAATAAAATTAAGTGCAGAACAAGGCTATATGCTAAGCACTACAACCAGTCCCATGGAGTCTACTGCAGAATTATTATTATTTTATTTTTTTTCTTAAATGTCTTTGGTTTGCAGTCCATAATAGCGAAATATTCATTGTTCATACTTTGGATTAGGCCTGCAGACGCGACCTGAGCGTGTCACATACCGTGTGTTACCTGGTGTTACCTTCGTTGGAGACTGGACAGCAGGCCTCTGTTGTTCACTGGTGGGCCGAGGTGTTACCTGGGTCTCTCGAGGTGTGTGTGGTGTGTATGGGGGACTGTCTGATGCAGCTGGATCGGCATACTGACAATCAAAGTCTGCAGGGTCGACCTGTCGTGGTGGTGGTTCGGCGACGGGGAGGATGTGGCAGCGATTTCTCCTGTAGGTCCCTACGTCGGACTCGATGATGTAGGAGCGTGGTTCCTTGCAGACTTCCCTCACGGTGCCCAAGTGGTCATGTCCCTTGATGGTCTGCATCCTGACGACTTGTCCCTCTGCAAGCGGCTGTAGTGGGCGACTTGATGCATCGTAGTATCGCTTTTGAATGAGTCTTTTATTTTGGAGTTGGGCAGTGACCTGCTTTGTGTTCTTCGGGGCTGGCTCCAGCAGTCTGGTGCTGACAGGAAGAGTCGAGCGTGTCTGCCGTGACATCAGACGTTCTGCAGGCGAGCCCAATGCTTGGTCGCGGGGAATTTTCTTGATGTTCAGCAGATTGAGATACACATCAGTCCCATCTCTGTGAGATTTTTTCCATCAGTAGTTTGGCACTGCGGACTGCTCTTTCTGCCAGTCCGTTTGACTGTGGATACCCCGGGCTGCTGGTGATGTGAATGAAGTCCCACTGCTCGGTGAAATCCTTGAAGCGCTGGCTTGTGTATTGCCTCGCATTATCACTGATGAGGGTGTGAGGTGTTCCGTGGACAGAAAAGTGCCTTTTCAGCTTTGTGATTACAGCTGCTGAAGTTGTGTCACGGAGAAGGTCGATTTCATGCCACCCTGAGTACGAGTCTACCAGCACCTGGTACTGTTGTCCGTGCCACTCAAACATATCAGTAGCCACTGTAGACCATGGCAAGGATGGGACTGAATGTGGCTGTAGAGGTTCCTTCTGCTGGCTGTAGAGGTTCCTTCTGCTGGCTGTTGCAGACGGAGCATGATAGCAGTTCTTCTTCAATGTCTTTGTTCATTGACGGCCAAAAGACAGTGCTCCTGGCCCTGCGTCTGGTTGACTCTAAGCCGGATGGAATGGATGGATGGGTGGACGCTGCGTTCTTTGTCAGGCCATCCGCGTTGAATGATTGTGCTGAGAGTTTGTAGCACCTGATCCTGTGCTGTGTGGGTCCGGAGCTCCTCTAGTCTGTTAGTTGAGATGTAGCTGATGGACATCACCTCAAATGTGTTGTTTGCAGCTGGGCTGCAAGACAGTTTTGTTTGGAGCTTGTGATAGGGTGTCGGCTAGATACATGTGCTTACCCTTCTTGTAGACCAGTGTGATGTCGTAGGCCTGTATCTGTTGTTTTTTTTTGACTTTGCAGTCGGGCAGGAGCAGTGTGGATGGGCTTCTTTAGGATTGTGACGAGGGGTTGGTGGTCGGTTTCAATGACCGTGGGCTTCCCATACATGTAATCCTTGAATTTGGTGCATGCAAACACCACTGCCAACAGCTCCTTTTCAATTTGAGCGTATCGTGTTTCTGTGTCAGTGAGCGTGCAAGACGCGTAGGCGACTGGTCTTTCCTCCTGTAGACATGCAGCACCAAGTCCGTAACATAACGCATCACAGATCAGTGTAACTGGTTTTCTCACATCATAGTAGGATAAGACTGGTGCGCTGGATAAGCATGACTTGAGACGGTTGAACGCCTGCTGATGCTGTGGAAAACAGCACCACGCAGTGTCTTTGTGCGTGAGCTGTCTAAGAGGCGCTGCAATCTCGCTTAGGTTTGGGATGAACTTCCCAAGATAGTTTACCATGCCAAGGAATCGCTGCATGGCTGGGACGTCCTGAGGGACTGGCATGGCTGTGATTGCCACAGTCTTGGCAGGGTCGGCTTTGAGGCCCTCCTTTGTAAATATGTGACCCACATAACAGACCTGGTCCAGGCGGAACTTCAGCCTGAGGTTTATCTCTCGGGCCCGGTCAAGCACTTGTTTTAGGTTAGCGTCGTGTTCTGTGGCATCACAAGTGATGATGTCGTCCACTATTATAGCACACGGGTATCCTGCAAACAACTGTTCCATTGAGCGCTGGAAAACTTTGCTTGCTGAGCTTATGCCAAATGGCATGCGAAGGAATCTGTAGCACACTGAAGGTGTGCTGAATGTGGTCAGCATTGATGACTTGTCATCGAGCCAGAATGAGCTCTTTGCGTCTAACACAGAGAACACTGTAGCACCTGACATCTGGGTGGCAAATTCCTCACCGCTGCGCATTGGATATTGGGGTCTCTTCAGAGCAGTGTTGAGGTCTTTTGGATTGATACACTGATTTCCTGTTTGTCCTTTTTGTGTGTTGCTACCATGGACGAAACCCACTCTGTAGGTTCAGAAACTGTGGTCATGACACCTTTATTCTGCATGCTGTCAAGCTTGGCTTTGACTCGTGTCTGCATTGCAACTGGTATGCGGTGTGCTGGACGAACCACTGGTTGTACAGTTGGATCCAGTGTCGTAGAGTATGTGATAGGGAGTTTTCCGAGCTCGTCACTGAACACATCTTTGTATTGTGCAAGAATCTGTTTGGTGAAATCGGCATCGCTCTCAGTGCTGACCTGATGAACGTGGGGGCTCATTGTGACAGTTCCTAAGCGCACACATGCACGAAATCACAGTAGTGGCACTACATCTCGGTCCACTAGGAAAAAAGGTAGTGTGTGTTGCTGTCCATCTAAACAGCAAGGCAGTGTGACTATTCCCGTAGTCTCTATTTTGCAGCCTCCATAAGCCACTAAGTTGGTGTCTTTGCTGCATTTCACTGGTCGCTCGCCGTCAGCAAGCTGTTGGAAGGCGTCTTTTGACATAACGTTACACCTAGCATCTGTATCAACTTTCATCTCAAAGGGCTTGTTATGTATGTGCAGTGTAACAAATCCTTTGTCCTTTCCTTCTGTCTGAGGAGTGATGGTGTTCACACACTTGTCGCCGAGTTCGACACCGTCCACATAAAAAGTGTCATCACTGGCACTGTTGTCTGGCTTTTCCAGTTCTAACTGGTGAACAGATTTTCTGTAGTCTTTGTTCTTTGCATAGCTTTTCTTTTCATTGCTTTGGCGGTGTGACTTACAGCATTTTTTGTAATGATTGACATTTTTACAGTTATGGCTGGCCAAAAGCAGGACACTTGTCTCTCTGCGCAGCATGGCTACTTCCACAATTGCTGCAGTTTGTAATGGATTTTGTCTCGTATTTGCCTGCTTGAGGTTTATATCTTGACCTCTGGTGCCACCCACTGGAATTTGGCTGAATTGTGTCAACAGTGGTGGCTGTTTGGGGCATGGCTAGCCATCCTATTACTTTCCTCAGTCATCTCATATATGCGGCAGATTGTAATGGCTTTAGTTAGAGTTAATTTGCTGTCACGTAGCAAAGCCTTTCTTATACTGTCATTTCTGATGCCACATACTATTCTGTCACATATCAGTTAATCTGTCAGGTTTCCAAAGTGACAACTGTTAGCTTTGATCCTCAAGTCACTGATGTAGGATTCCATAGTTACACCTTGCTTTTGTGAATGAAACGTGTGTCTCTCCATAGTTTTGTTATGTTGAGGGTCACATACCTCCCGAAATTTCCGTTTCAGGCACTCGGGGTCTTCTCTGGAGCCGTTCGATGGCCTCCGCTCCTGCGAGATTGAGGATGATACATGCCTTTGTTTTGGCAGGCTTGTCAGAGTGCGCCGCTGCTATGAAGATATCATACTCTTGTTCAAAAATCCGCCAATTCTCTGCGAGGTTCCCGTCAAAACGAGGGGGTCTGGTCTACGAAATCCACTCGCTCTGTCAGTTACCTTAATAAAGGCGACTGCAGATGTGTACTTTGCAGCCACCGAGCGCGTTGCAGTACCCGCTCACCTGCACCCAAATGCCGTTTTCACAGCAGCCCAGAGAAATCTCATAAAGAGTTCAATTTCTGGTTATCCGACTCATGTCGATGGTGTCTTGAGTGTAGAAAATGTGCCCGTTTCCCAGTGTTCACCCCTACTCACCCCACAAGCACGGTTCCCCCTGTATCACTCACTCACGCAGAGCCCACTCTCATAAAGCCGGCGTACGCCGCTCGAGTGTTAGATGTTGGGAATGTGGCCACAAATCAGCGCCCACATCTACTCACCGCCCGCTCTACCACACTTGTATCTCAGGGGTTAGAACTTATAAAACCAGCATTCACCGGCAGTGTGTTAAATGTAAGTCCTGTGCCTGCCCGCGAGCATTCACGCTTACTGATAAACACAACACGCCCGGCGCTACACACCCGGGGTTTTCTCCATGAAATGTTCCCCGTTCAAGGCGACCGGGGCGTTACATGTAAACTGGCCAGCTGCCGCTTTCAGCGCGCCGCTGTGTTCAAGCATCGAGAGCGCACTCGCCGCGCCGGTACCTCAGTCGAATAACCTAGAGGCTATTCGACCCCTAGCTATGCACGCAAAAGCGTGGGAAGCTATTCCAGGCGTGTCAGGATGGGTGCTGAACACAGTAACACAGGGCTATTCGCTGCAATTCGCTCGCCGTCCCCCGCGCTTTCTAGCGCGGACCGAGACGAAAGTGAATCAAGAGGTAGCACACCTGCTTCGTGCAGAAATAGCAAAGCTGTTGCGCAAGGGGGCCATAGAACCAGTACCGCCTTCCCAGAATGAGTCAGGCTTTTACAGCCGTTATTTCCTCGTTCCAAAGAAGGATGGGGATCTCAGACTGATCCTAGATCTGAGACATTTGAACAAAGCTCTCGTCAGACGACCGTTCAAAATGCTCACGACCAGGCAAATCCTCGCGCAAATTCACCCGAGGGACTGGTTTATCTCTCTCGATCTGAAAGACGCTTACTTTCAGATTCAGATAATACCCCGTCACAGGCCATTCTTGAGATTCGCCTTCGATGGTCAGGTATATCAATACACCGTCCTCCCTTTCGGCCTGTCCCTAGCACCCCGTACCTTCACGAAGTGCATGGACGCGGCTCTTGCTCCCCTCAGAAGTCAGGGCATGCGAATATTAAATTACTTGGACGATTGGTTGATTTTAGCACAGTCGAAGATAGAGTTGATATCTCACAGAACGTTGCTTCTCAGCCACCTGGAAAGCTTGGGTCTCACGGTCAACTGGACCAAGAGCTCATTACTGCCCAGCCAGACGATCTCTTTTTTGGGAATAGATCTGGATTCCGTGTCTATGACGGCTCGCCTGTCGACGCAGCACGCGCACCGCGTTCGATTCTTGGCCACTTCATTCCGGACAGGCAGCCTCGTTCCCCTGAAAACTTTTCAGAGAATGCTAGGCTGCATGGCATCAGCCACAGCGGTGCTTCAGCTGGGTCTGTTACGTATGCGCCCGCTACAGCGCTGGTTGAACGCACGATTACCACACCGAGCGTGGGCTCTCGGCGGTCTGCGCATCAGAGTGACTCAGAGCTGCGTCTCAGCTCTGGAGCCCTGGACAGCGGCCGAGTGGTACCGATCGGGGGTGACGATGGGAGCTATCTCACGCTGAAAAGTTATCTCGACAGATGCATCCAACCTGGGTTGGGGCGCACTTTTCGAGGGCAGACCGGTCTTTGGCCAGTGGTCAGACCGGGAAAAGCGCCTTCACATAAACTGTCTAGAGATGATGGCGGTTGAGAACGCTCTAGGACGCCTAAACGACGGTCCAGACAGGCTGTCCAGGGACAATGTTCCCCCGGGGGACTGGTCCCTGCATCCTCAGACAGTCCAGCTGCTGTGGCACCGTTTCGGCAAAGCGAAAGTCGACCTGTTTGCGTCGAAAGACAACGCTCACTGCCCACGGTTCTTTTCAAAGAACGAGGACGCGCTGGCCCAAGCGTGGCCCAGATGCCCGCTGTACGCTTTTCCCCCGATCTCGCTATTACCACAGGTAATCAGGAGAATCAGGGAGGTGGGCCATTCAGTGCTCCTTGTGGCCCCACGATGGGAGAATCAAGTCTGGTTCCCAGAGCTGATGCAGCTGACAGATATAGTCCCGTGGCCGATTCCGGTGAGAAGAGATCTCCTCTCTCAAGCCGGCGGCTCGATTTGGCATCCTCATCCAGAGCGCTGGTCTCTGCATGCATGGATAATCAACGGATACCCGTTGGCCTGCCAGAAGGGGTGGTGAACACGATCACGCAGTCTAGAGTTCCTTCCACGAGAAGGCTCTACGCGTCAAAATGGTCGGTGTTCGCGTGCTGGTGCACGGCAAAAGGCTCTGATCCACAAACCTGTGGAGTCGCTGAGGTACTTGTTTTCCTTCAAGAGCTGCTGGATAAGGGCAGGTCCCCTTCCACGCTCAAAGTTTATGTTGCGGCTATTGCGGCGTTCGTGGAGTCGACACGCGGCCAGGCAATGGGAAGGAATAAACTAGTCATCCGCTTCCTTAGAGGAGCTAGGAGGATGAATCCCCCGCGACCCCCGTCTGTCCCTATGTGGGATCTTTCTGTGGTCCTGGAGACCATGAAAGCACATCCCTTTGAACCACTGCAGACCGTGGATCTGAAATACCTTTTGCTCATAGCCCTGTCATCAGTTAAGCGCGTAGGTGACCTACATGCATTATCTGTTAACGCTGCGTGTCTCGAGTTTGGACCTAATGACTGTAAAGTCATCCTCAAACCGAGGCATGGTTATGTCCCCAAAGTGCTTGGCACTCCTTTCAGAGAGCAGGTTATTACGCTTTCAGCCCTGCCGGGCCCCAGTGGCGAAGCTGATGCTGACCTCCTCTTCCCTGTTAGAGCACTGAGGGTTTACATCGTGCGCTCTGCCGCCTTCAGGCGCTCGGAGCAGCTCTTCATTTCGTTCGGTGGACGCACTAAAGGCCTCGCCACCTCGAAACAGAGTCTGTCCAGGTGTATTGTTGACGCTATCGCTGCTGCATACGCGTCTAAAGACCTGCAGTGCCCTTTGGGCGTGAGGGCTCATTCCACTAGAGGCATGGCCTCTTCATGGGCCTGGTCCAGCGGGATTTCCATTCATGACATATGTACAGCGGCAGGCTGGGCCTCCCCCTCTACATTTATTAGGTTTTACAACCTAGAGGTTCCCACTCTGCAGGCTAGACTTTTGTCAGTCTAGTAGTAGAGTATGTTCGGCTCTAAACCGTTCATGGGAAGGTTACTCTCACTCTATCTCAGTTCCCCTGGCTACATGTCCAGCGGGATTTCCATTCATGACATATGTACAGCGGCAGGCTGGGCCTCCCCCTCTACATTTATTAGGTTTTACAACCTAGAGGTTCCCGCTCTGCAGGCTAGACTTTTGTCAGTCTAGTAGTAGAGTATGTTCGGCTCTAAACCGTTCATGGGCAGGCTACTCTCACTCTATCTCAGTTCCCCTGGCTGAACTACACTGTGATATAGTTATCCAAGTGTCAGTATGTTAAAGTTATCCAAGTGTCAGTACGGACCGGCAGTGCCGCTCTGTGTATTGACCACAGGATACTGTGTGCTTATGTACATGAATTGGCCCACTCAGGTTGGCCGTCTTATTCCCACTGATCTATGTTCCCCGGCTGTGTCCTTGGGAATATATGTGGTTGATGCGGGCGCGCACGGCGTTGACAAGGGGTTCCCGTAGCGTAAGCAACTTACGCAATACGAGAGAACCTCTCGTAAGAGAACGTAATCGGTTACTAACGTAACCTCGGTTCTCTCTAGAGAGGGAACGAGTATTGCGTAACCGGCCGTGCCCGCTTCGAGCTGATATCGCTTCAGTCGATGAAAACCAGGTAAGCAGCCTCCGAGCCGTCCTTATATACACTAAGCCACACCCATTCTGGCGGGCAATGCCGCATGAGGGCGCGAAGGATAATTTTTAAGGATCATTTTTGGCTTCAGTATCTCGAGAAAAGATGACTTTACCCGTAGCGTAAGCAACTTACGCAATACTCATTCCCTCTCTAGAGAGAACCGAGGTTACGTTAGTAACCGATTACGTTTTAAGGTTAACGATGTGACATATATGTCACCACAATATTTTCACAACTGGTTTTATATCAATTTGTTCAAGAAATGTATTAAAATCAGGTTAAGTGTAATCTAGGATATGTTATTAAAACATTAGAATTGTTGCATGGGTTGAAACATACCTTTAGTAACAAAAACAGGTGTTTTTAAAAATTGCTGACACTGCAACATGTGCTAACCAGACAGGCCATCATTATGGAAATGTTGCCATGGCAACAAAAATGCACACATTGTCACATGACTGAACCTGGGTGTTCCTTATACTCACTAAGGGACTTCCTGAGTTGAAAGTAAGGGATAATGCTTTAAAAAGACCTTTCCAGATAATCACACGTGTTTGTGACACCCGCGTCACTGTGGGTTCTTATGGGTTAAATTGGTGGTGTATGGAATTACCTTTGTGCCAATAATAATGAACGTAACTTTTCAAGAAACTAATGCAAATATAAATTGAAACTGAATAAAATATCTTTTAAACAAAAAAAAAACAAAAAAATGTTTTGACTTCGTTTTTAATACACTGCATGTTTTGCTAACTGTTTTCACATCTTTCTTTCACTGATCTGAACTTACAAATGCGCTTCTAGACTTTTCATTTATGCTTCTGAAGTTTTCGTTTACGTTCCCTGAGTTTTCATTCGCCATTCTGGCACATATCTCTCGTGGGGGCGGGGCTAGCAGCAGTGTATTCTCATTGGCTACTGATTGACAGCTTCTTGACCTGGAAGTGAAGACGTCAGTGTTGTGTTTACACGTGTGGATGTAAGTTTTATACTGTATTATAAATTGTATTAGTCTATTAAAACTTTTTTTAAAAATCTGACTTACCACGAATATCCAGTATCCTGTTAGTGACAATGACTGATGATAATGATTTCATTCGTCTGAACTATTCATTCTATAAGAAATCATCTCAACAATGTAGTGTAGCAGCAGATAAATACAGATATAAACTTTATATCAGTAAAATTAAATACACTGTAAAGCTGTGCTTACAGACGCTTACATCCACAAATGTAAACACAACACTTAGGCTAGTGACAAATGGTCAAAAAGTGCTTTAGTTTTTGAGATACCCCTACCGGAGGTAGAACTAAACCCAACAATGTTTTTCCTCATCTCTAAGGTCTCCCATATATGAAATGGATTCTTGGCTCAAAATATTTTACTGCTAAGATTGTTAAATTAACAGATATTGTTATACACCCCAAAACCAAAAAAGAACTAAAATATAGCTTGTCCGTATGGGAGTTAAGGCATATTAACTAGTGCAGATCAGTCACACAAGCTCTGAGAGCTTTGAAACTTGGCATGTGTGTAGTCAGGAAGTTGCTTTACCTACTAGAAAATACTGGATGTGAATATTTTGATGTATGGAATAAATAGAGACATATAAACACATACCTAAAATAAGCGGACATGCACAAATTGAATATCTATGCAGAATGTTTTCATTTACTTTGTGGTTGCTTTGCCAGGGATTATCATAGAAACACATATGATGACTTGTTGGAAAGATGGGGTTGTGCTGAATCCAGCCATACCAAATAAGTAAATATAGCACGACAAATCAGGGTGTTCTGTCACTCAATGTATGAGGTGTCTAAAATGAAAGAAAATGGAACACTGACATAATTTAGTCCAAAGCCCATTATCAGTGGTGAGAAGAATGGTGAGAAATTCTAATATAAGATACATTTAATAATGAAACATTTCATATGGCACCTTGTACTATAAGGAAACAAAGATTGAAATCGAAAGATAAGACCTTACCATAGCACAAACAGGAGACCAGGAGTCAGAATTGCAGTTTGACCTTAATGAGCCTTTTAATTAAACTATAACTTTACTTAACACAATACAAATTAAATTACTGTCTTAAATCAAACAAATGGCAATCTATCAAAACAAACACTCTAAGGGGGAATGAGCCCTCTCTTCTCAGGCTGTTTTTTTTTCTTCTAGCAGGGACCATTTGGAACATGAACTGCTTTTGGTAGCCATTCTGAGGTCAGCCCCCCATGATGTTACAACTGCAACACACCAATGTCACTCATCCACATTGTCATCAGTGACAAAGTGGGTCATATTTGGACAGTCTGGGAAAGGGCAAGACTAAACTCTGTGCAGGTCAAGCCTACTGAAAGACACTGGCATTTGGTGGCATCGTTGCAGTTTCCATCTTTACAGTAGAGGTGGGTGATGTCTCTAACTTCTTTAAGTGCTGGTGCCTTCTGGAACATTACAGGTTCAATGCACCCATCTTCTCTGAGCCTCCATCCTCTACCAACTGGGTTCCAGAGAAGAGCTTTGGCCAGGTGGCTGTGACGCCACACTGCTGTTTGGTACAAGGCTCTCAGCACATGTTGCTGGAAAGCATCTTCTGTTGGGGGTAGATTTGCTGCTGACAAATCTGTGGTAGACACTAGTGTACCTCAGCTCATCCAGGCTGGTTCAAGGATGCCCATCCACCTTTTTCTTTTGGCCATACAGGAGGAGGGCACACCTTCTTGCCACAGTGTGCTTTGCTTCTTGCAAAAGCCTTTTCCAGGCTACCAGAGAGTCCAAATTTGGTAATTTCCTGTAACTTACAAAGATGGGTCTTCAGTCTTGTGAAGTCAGTGGCCTTCCCAATTCTGTACAAACTGCTTGTGGTGTCACAACCCGTGAGGGCGTGGCATGCAATTAAACACTCACAAAGCACTGCTCCAAGCTTCTGAGCGATCAAACAGATAGGGACGAATCTTTCCTTAAGGCCATGTCCAGAGTGCATAAACACTGCTGAGGATCCAAACATCCCTTTGCTTGAATAGTACAGAAGCAAAACTAGTACATCTGTATCATCACATTTGACAATTAGACGAGAATGTGACTGTGCAAGATGTATTGCATGTAACACCAGCCTCGTGTCAGCCTCCTCCTGGTCACTGTTAAGATCTTTCAAGCAGTCAATGCCTGACTTGCTAACCTCCTGAGCATTTTCAAAGTCACCTGCCAAGATGGCAGTGTTCCCTGAAGAAATTCTCGTTGGCCCAGTACTGGCGATGTAGGTGCTGACAAAGCTACATAGAGCAGCCTTGTTTCCGCTGATCCTGAGGTATTTTCTGTAGTTTGGAACACTTGTTTGTCCTGTGAAGATATGTGTTTGTCTGCTGGTGTGAATGGTGCCTCTTCTTTGTCTTCCAAGATCTTTGTGTTGAGTGTTGGTGGTCATATCTATCAAACACTATAACGACACAGCTGTTATAATAATAATAATAATTTGTTACATTTATATAGCGCTTTTCTGGGTACTCAAAGCGCTTTACATGGGAGGGGGAATCTCCTCAACCACCAGCAATGTGCAGCATCCACCTGGATGATGCAACGGCAGCCATATTGCGCCAGAACGCCCACCACAAACAAGCTTACTGGTAGAGAGGGGACAGTGATGAAGCCAATCAGTATATGGGGATGATTAGGAGGCCATGATGGACAGAGGCCAAGGGGCAAATTTGGCCAGGATGCCGGGGTTACACCCCTACTCTTAGGACATCCTGGGATTTTTTAATGACCACAGAGAGTCAGGACCTCTGTTTAACGTCTCATCAGAAGGACGGTGCTCTTTGACAGTATAGTGTCCCGATCACTACACTGGGGCGTTAGGTCCCACACAGACCACGGGGTGAGCACCCCCTACTGGCCTCACTAACACCTCTTCCAGCAGCAACCTGGTTTTCTCAGGAGATGTCCCATCCAGGTACTAACCAGGCTCAGCCCTGCTTAGCTTCAGTGGGCAACCAGTCTTGGGCTACAGGGTGATATGGCTGCTAATATCACTGTTACCTTCCTTTCCCATTAAAGTTGCAATCTTTTTGACAGCCAGTAATCTTCGAAAGAGCACATCTGAGTCCATGTGAACCTTTGTATATATAATGACTCCAACTGATGTTTCCATGTCCTTGAAGGTTGCATACTGGTTTCTTTTCTCTGGCTCCCAGAAGCTCTTTGTTCTTTTTGATTTTGCCAGACGTTGTTCAATAAAGATGGGATTCTGCGTCGCAACATCTTGGAGGAAGCTTGAGAGCTCTTTTGCAACTTTCTCAGATGCAACCTGACCACTTGCAATGTTGATCAATTCCTTAGGAATGCTATCAAGATCAGAGGGATTCTGCCTCTGCTCCACAGCTTCCATTATCTTCTGTATGTCTCTTTCGTCTCGGTCCATTCTGGATGCTCCATGCTCTTTGTGTGCTTTCGGGCTCTGATCATCAGTGTCACAAAGCTCTTTCATGACATCCACATATGCTGTGGTCACATGTCTTGCCATCTTATGAGAGCTCCTTTTCGTAATGTGAAGCCAACAACTCCACCCTGACTCTTGCCTTCTCGATTAATGGTTTGCTCCAGTGCCTGATCAGTAGCCACACACTTCTATGCTCAGACTGGCGAATAACAAACCCACCTTGCTGCATGAATGTGTATCGTCGCTGTCCGATGAAAACCGCGTATGTCCATTTTGACGATTTTGAGATTTTTTGACGGATAGAATGTCCAGGTTCATTTCCGTATACAGTATGCTTCACATATCTAAATGACCAATGAAAAGTTGTGAAATCATGTCATCTGATTTTCACATATATCCATTTGGTGTCAAAGCTGTCAATCACGCCGCGTATCTCCCGCCCTGTGGAGGCATCTCGCCGGTCTAAGCGTCTCTGGAAGCTCAGCATTGGATAGCCGAATAACTCTGTGAGGTAAAGTATCAGCAAACGTTTGTTTTTGACAACTGTTCAAGTTTATTATATATTCGCAATATATTCACAACTGTTATTTACCGGTAAATGGTCTCTAGACGAAGTAATCGTCACTGTTTATTGTGGAGATGTTAACGCACGGGTCTGTTAACTTAAGCAATACTTTTAAGGTAGTCTAATATTTTTCTGACTAATAAATTACTGACACAGTAAAGGGTAGATTTAAATAAAGAATAACGAATTTTAAATAAAGAAAAACAAAATTTAAATAAAGAAAAAAACAAAATTTAAAAAAAGAAAAAATGAAATTTAAATAAAGAAAAAACGAAATTGAAATAAAGAAAAATTACATTTAAATAAAGAAAAAACGAAAATTAAATAAAGAAAAAAATGAAATTTAAATAAAGAAAAATGAAATTTAAATAAAGAAAAACGAAATTAAGTTAAATTAAAAACGAGATTAATTTAGATAACGGGTAAAAAGGCTAATAGCGTGTACTTTTTCGTTCATTCATTTTTCTATTTCGGAATGAAAGATGAAATGTAAAAAAAAGGGTGCAGCTTGTTTTTTTGTTTAAAAGAAAAAAACAGAAATGGCTGTATTTTTTTGTACATAGCATAGCCATGTTTGTTATGATTTTAGTATCATAATGATTAATAAATGCACGCACAATTATCCGTGAACTTGATTTGAAGCCTTTTAACTTGTGTGTGCAAAATTCAGAATTAAATGAATGTGCAGCAATTTGTACAAATAGAGTCTGTAGGTCTACTATACTGTTGAAAGTATGAAAAGTGAACAGCACGAGTAATAGGATGCACAATTTGAGACGGGTCAGACATGATTTTGACCACTTCATTAAGTTTTGTTTTGTAGAAAACCTTTCTTTAAAGTGAATTTCGTTTTGTATAAATTGTATCTTAATTTTAATCAATTTTTCATCAACCAATTGCCTGGAGTGGAAGAAGAGGAGAAGAAGCAAATATATAGCAGACAATATAATCATGGAGGCGCCCGCGAGGTCACTTGCATTGCACGTTAACTGGAGCGCATCTCATCCTAACTTAACGAAACTCAGTGTATGCCTCACACAGACATGAGAAAGACATCAAATACACAAAGCTTGAAAAGTCTTTAAACAAAATAATTCAAAAGGAAAAGAAAAAGGCCACTCTCTGATTATGTATGATTATATGATCAAATAGCCTAGCCTATTTTGTGAATTGTTCATTCCCGGTTGGCACACATTTTGCTGCCCTTACAAAAGTGCCGCTCTAGGCAATTGCCTAGTTCGCCTATATGGACGCGCCGGCCCTGGGGTCAGCAATGAGTGTATTGATTCATTGTCCCTTCATAGTTTGCAAGAGACATTTAATAAACTGAGCGTATTTAATAAACTGAGACGTAGGCTATTTAATAAACTGAGCGTAGCCTATTCATCTGTCAATATGAAACGCAACTTGGCCATTCTAATTAATGATCGGAAGAACGCGTATCGACCACCATTACTGTAAAATATGCACGTATGTCCATTTAAACTCGATTTTGGTCAAATGTGGATTATATCATTACACTGGCAAGAATATGGTTACATTTAAAGATGCCGTACCAAGTATGACAACGCTACGTTCAACTGCTTTTGAAATTACGGTGTTTTTTTCACTTCCTGAAAAGTAACCGTTTTGGACATATGTGAGTTTCATCGGGCAGCGACGGTATGCTTCTGGTTGTTCATGTTCAAGTGCTTTAATTTCTGCAACAAGCAGTTTGTACAGAATTGGGAAGGCCCTCACAAGAGGTTAAGAGGGTGAGCAAGTCAGACATTGACTGCTTAAAACATCTTTACAGTGACCAGGAGGAGGCTGACACGAGGCTGGTGTTACATGCAATACATCTTGCACAGTCACATTCTCGTCTAATTGTCAAATGTGATGATACAGATGTACTAGTTTTTCTTCTGTACTATTCAAGCAAAGGGATGTTTGGATCCTCAGGAGTGTTTATGCACTCTGGACATGGCCTTAAGGAAAGATTCGTCCCTATATGTTTGATCGCTCAGAAGCTTGGAGCAGTGCTTTGTGAGTGTTTAATTGCATGCCACGCCCTCACGGGTTGTGACACCACAAGCAGTTTGTACAGAATTGGGAAGGCCACTGACTTCAATCTTCAATCCTAATCGGTTAGGATTTTAAAACTCCTGTAGTGTGAGCCAGGCATTAGTCTTTTTACAGCAGAGTTTCACCACTAATCAGTGCTTGGTGAGATAGAGTTTATTTCTGCAGTTTTTTCCTCTACAAATTCATTACATTAAAGGAAAGGAGAATGGAGAAATGTCTTGTGTGAAATATCATGCTATGTTCTCGTCTGTGACATCTTGTCAATTTCTAATTTTGTATTCTTTCATAAATGTAGCCCCCTGGAAGTGGATAAATCCCATTTATGAGTAGGTATTTTTTTCTTTTCATATAAGTTGATTTATTGTAGGTTTATCTTGGGCAGGACTGCTCTAATGAAAACAGGAGGCACCTGTGACAACCTATTTAAGAAGCTCCTGGATTTTGTCTCACTTTCTTTCTTTTTTGTTTTGTCTTTGTTTGAAAAGTGGGTTCTTGAGATTGTATTCCCATTTTGTTTCCAGAACTCCAGAAACCCAATTTCCAACAGTTTATTAATTTGTTGTTCTATTATTTTTTTCTATTATTATTTTATAAATTAATTTAAAGTTAAACAAATAATGTCTAGGGTCAAAACATTTTCTTTTTTGAAACCCATCTTGTGAAGTGTCCTCTTTATATTGTGACTTTGAGCCAGGTCGTAACAATAAGAAACACAGGAGCCTGGAAACATAGGGCCCTTTTTCACATTTTCATTATGTGCCATATAAATCTGGGGAACATAGGACTCTGGGAAGAGAGGAACATGACCCAGTTTGGGATGTCATTTGAACATGACATTTGACATAATTGCATGTTTAATTTCCTGTGGAAAAGAAATGGAAAGAACCAAGGCAAGAGTAAAGCAGGAGACAAAATAATGGTAATAATGAGCAAATTTTATTGAATAAACTTAGTTGTTTCATTCTCAATGCTCAGTCAGACTTTGTCCATCTGTGGTATTATACCAAACTGCTTTACAACATCATCCTGTGACAGCAAAAACACTGAAATGACCTCACTCCCTCTTATCTATAAATTATGAAGACCAAACAAACTTAAGACTAAATAACAACAGCAAAACATGGCAAGAGTAAGGAATATAATGAGTAATATAATAAAATTGAACAGAAGGGAATAAATGAATATAATAATAATAAAAAAATGTATGTTTGCTCTCTTCAACCTACAAACAAAGAAGACAACAAAAAGGGCCAGTGGTGTGATTCTGAGGTAATGAATATATAGAGAAAGATTGGAAAACTGTCAGTTGTTGTCACAAGCATTCATATGTACATGTCAAAGGAAAAGAAGCCTCAACATTGAACATTGTAGGAGCATCAGTTGACCATTTAAAAATGATCCAAAAATAAAATAAAAATAAAACTTTTAGCAGAAAATTAGATTTGGGTCACATTCAGCTGAGGTGTGAACGTAGCCTTGATTTCACACAGACACGTATTTTATGGTGCCATTTTAATTTGCTGAGCCATTTAAAACTCTTTCCACACATAGAACACAAATAGGGTCTCACATCTGCATGACTTTTCAGATGTATCTGTAAGTGAGACAACAAAATAAATCTTTTATTACACTGATCACAATTAAATCGCCTTCCTCCAGAGTGAATGGGCAGGTGACTTTTGAAATGATCCCTTTTTGTTAACCTCCTATCACACTGCAATTTCTTTCCAGAATGAGTTTGCAAATGACGTTTCAGGTCTCGTTGATATGTGAAACTCTTTTCACACTCAAGACAAACAAAAGGCTTCTCTCCAGTGTGAAGTCTCACATGAGTTTGCAGGCTTACATTATGCCTGAATCTCTTTTCACATTGATGGCATGTGAAAGGCTTCTCTCCAGTGTGAAGTCTCATGTGAGTCTTGAGGTTTCCTTTAAATGTGAAACTCTTTCCACAGTGATGACACATGAAAGGCTTTTCTCCAATATGAGTTATTACATGATCCTTAAGTTGTTTACGGTCTGTGAACGTCATTCCACACTGCTGACATATACAACGGTTCTCTCTTGAATGAATCTTCATGTGGTAATTAAGGGTTACTTTGCATCTGAAACCATTTCCACACTGACCACATATGAACGGCTTCTCTCCAGTGTGAATTCTCATGTGAGTCTTAAGATTGCCTTTCTGTGAGAAGCTCTTCCCACACAGTTTGCATGTGTGAGGGGTCTCTCCAGTGTGACTTCTCATGTGGGCATTAAGGGTTGATTTATATGTGAAACTCTTTTTGCATTGAGGGCATGTGTAAGGCTTCTCTCCAGTGTGAAGTCTTGTGTGAGTCTTAAGGCTTACTTTATGACTGAATCTCTTTCCACAGTGATGGCATATGAAAGGCTTCTCTCCAGTGTGAATTATCATGTGTGTCTTAAGGTTTTTCTTATATTTGAACCCCCTTCCGCACTGCTGGCATTTGAAAGGCTTCTCTCCAGAGTGAATTATCACATGCCTGTTAAATCGATTCATGTCTGGGAAACTCATTCCACACTGATGACATTTAAAACAATTTTTTGAGTGAACTCTCATGTGGTTACTAAGGCCTACTTTACGTGTGAAACGCTTTTCACATTGATCACATGAGAATGGCTTCACTCCATTGTGAATGTTCATGTGATATCTAAGGTTTAGTTCTCGCATGAAGCTCTTTCCACAAAGTTCGCAGGTGAAAGGCATCTCTCCGGTGTGAATTCTCATGTGGCTTTTAAGAGTTCCTTTTTGAGTAAAACATTTTCCACACTGTTGGCAGGTGTACGGGCTCTCTCCAGTATGAATTCTCATATGGACTTTAAGGTTTCCTTTTTCAGTGAAACTCTTTCTACATTGAAAGCAGGTGAAATAACTACTAGTTCCTGTCTCATCTTTTTTCCGTAAGAAAGTATTTTCAGTCTGTGTGTATTTTTCTCCATTGGCAGAATCACGATTTTTCTCATAGTGATATTTCTCATCCATTTCATTCAGATCTTGAGACTCCTCTTTCAGCGGCATCAGGTCTAGGGCAAAAATGGCAAATACAAGTTAACTTAAGTTTAATGGCACAAAGCAACAGACATCAAAACATTCAAATAATCCAAACCAACAACATGTATGCCAGATCCGAAACCGACTAAGCTCTTGAAACATGGGTTTCCTTTAATCTCATCTCAGAACCTCCTCTTAATATTAAATCTTCACTTTCTTTAGGACACATCCCAAAATCGTACAAAAAATAAAATAAAACCGCTTGACCCAGAAGAAACTGGTAAATTATAGACCGATATCAAATCTGCCATTTAAATCCAAAATAAAGGAAAAACGGTTTCCTCTCAACTATGTTCAGTTTTGCAGAGAAACAGTATAGAATTTGATATTTCAGTCAGGATTTATGCCCCATCTTAGCACATACACTTTGCTTATTAAAGTTACAACCTACCTGGCTTTTGGCATCTAATTTTGGCATCTTCTAGTGCTTTTAGATCTTTCAGCAACAAGGGCCACAATGTTCCTTGGCATTTTTGGACAAGCATTAGCATTGTGTAGGTCTTGTATCTGACAAATTTGTGTAATTGAAGAGACTTTTCATTAAACACAGGTATAGAGTGCCACAGGGCCCACACTATTAGGTCCTTTGCTTTTCTCACTGTATTTCAGTTCCATTATTAGAGACGAGCAATATACCAGTAGACACAATGAACCGGTAGAAATGTGAAAACCGGCATACATTTTTGATTATTGTTCCAACCCAGTTCCTCTCATGTTCAGTTGCACTGCCATGAAAGTTGATCCTTTTCATGATTTTTTAAATGCCAGTCTAAATGTAAGCATTTTTGAACTAATCAAGCTAGGACTGTAAAATCGTTTAATTGTAATTAATCGCATCTTACATACTGTGTATACACACACACATAAGTGTGACATTGTATTTCTACATCAGTTCGATGGGACAAGTGAGTAAATAAATAAGAAACAACAAGGGAGTGTCTTTAAAAACCCTCTTTTTTGCAGAACTACTTCCTTCCGCTACGTATTCAAATCTCAAGTTGACAGTTTGACAGTTGAGCCTCTGTTACTAATTCTAAAACATCACTTTAAAACTAGTAACTAGTAATCTGATGTAGCATTCATTCTTCAGGTCAATGTCAATATTATTTCCATTACAAAAAAATCAGTTTGAATGTCCGCTGAGTAAAGCAATAGTTTTCCTTAACTTTTAAAAGTTAAGGGGATTTCCATGACAGCTAAAACAAGTTCCTTGATCTGACCAGAGACTCACTCAAAGTCTTCGCCGCCATCTAATGCGTAATAATGTAACTTTCACTAAATATCACGATCACTAACCGTTTCTCAATACCAAATACGACATATTATTTATATAAAATGTTTATTGAACAACAATATTTAAATTAACAACAATAGCCATTATAAAAGACAATAGGAAATAAACACAAGCAAACAATTCAGTCAAACGTATAAAAGCACTGCTATAGTACAGGATTCAAGTTAAATATAGCCCAAATATAAAGTTTTGAAACCATTAGCCAAATTGTTTTTTTCTTTGGAACAAGTAATAGATTAATAAGACCAGATTGCTATTTTGATATACCCCAAATGAATTATATGCTTAAGAGGTGGTTACAACTACACAGCCCAGAAACGTAAAACTTTTTAAGCGTTTTGACCGTTCATTTACATGACAACGGCGTTTTGGGTGCCTAAAAACACAAACTTTTGAAAACGGGTTTCAAAGTTCAAGTTTTTGAAAACGGTCTTTGTGTAAACAACAAAAAATCTCTGAGGATGATGACGTCATGCACATGCATACTACTTGTTCAGTCTATAGTGTTTCATCGCCATCTAGTGGCCTGGCAGCAGAATACAGTGTTTTTAGTCGTTTTCGCGGATCCGTGTGAATGGGCATTGTTTTGACAATAGTGTAATCTGTACGTGGAAAACTGAAAGGAAAAACTTCTCCGTTTTAAGCATATCGTTGTTGTGTAAACGTACCCTAAGATAGGTTTGATATTGGGAGACAGGCTATTGTATGTAGTCTAATTTGCGCGCACAAGGGAGCTTGCGTTTCGCTTTAAAGTCGCAATCACACATTCTCTGTGTATAGGGAGCAGCAGTGCTGAGCGCGCATTCTACAAGATAAGACATTTATCAGAAACTTAGGCTCTGTTGCGCAACGAATCCTCCGCATGGTCTTGTCAGTCATCTCGCCTTACTCTCTTCACGTGATCAGTGAACTGTGATTCCTGCTGCACTGTGTGCGACTCTCCAGGTCGTGCTGGATGAGAGCAGACGTTTACAATAGTTTACAATTGAAGCGACCGTTATCCAACTGAATTAAATGTTTTTCATTTCTATAAAAAATAGAGGCGGTAATGTAATCAAAGTCTATGCTAATCTCACCCTCACACTCCATAATGGTGATATCACTGTACAGCTTTTCACCTCAATGAGAAATCTCGTCACATTTTAATATTGCAGAATCTTGTGGCACGAGATCTTGTCACACCCTTACAAGGGATGCACCGAAATTTCCTAAAATGATCAGCTGAAAATGGCATTTTCGATTTTTGTCCGAAAAAGAAAAAAGGCTTAAAAAAATAGCCAAGAAATATGTGCTACCCCGCCCCTCTGTGTTTAGCACTCAGGTTTCACTCTCGCGCAGCATTTTATTGTAACTTTGCGAGCGGCTCCGCATCCGAAGATGCACAACTTTGAAGCGACTCTGGCCGAGCAGGCAAGTCTGTATCGGCACCCATCTGCTCAATGTTCTGCTCCGTGTGCGCAGAACATTATATATATGTATGTAATATATATTATATATACACTGCTCAAAAAAATAAAGGGAACACTTTTTAATCAGAGAATAGCATCAAGTCAGTTAAACTCCTGGGATATTGATCTGGTCAGTTAAGTAACAGAGGGGGTTGGTAATCAGTTTCAACTGCTTTAGTGTTAATGAAATTAACAGCAGGTGCACTAGATGGGCAACAGTGAGACAACCCCCAAAACAGGAATGGTTTTACAGGTGGAGGCCACTGATATTTTTTCCCTACTCATCTTTTCAGACTGTTTTTCACCAGTTTTGCATTTGGCTAGGGTCAGTGTCACTACTGGTAGCATGAGGCGATACCTGGACCCTACAGAGGTTGCGCAGGCAGTCCAGCTCCTTCAGGATGGCTCATCAATACGTGCCATTGCCAGAAGGTTTGCTGTGTCTCCCAGCACAGTCTCAAGAGCATGGAGGAGATTCCAGGAAGACAGACAGCTACTCTAGGAGAGCTGGACAGGGCCGTAGAAGGTCCTTAACCCATCAGCAGGACCGGTATCTGCTCCTTTGTGCGAGGAGGAACATGATGAGCACTGCCAGAACCCTACAAAATGACCTCCAGCAGGCCACTGGTGTGAATGTCTCTGACCAAACAATCAGAAACAGACTTCATGAGGGTGGCCTGAGGGCCCAACGTCTTCTAGTGGGCCCTGTGCTCACTGCCCAGTACCAGGGAGCTCGATTGGCATTTCCCATTGAACACCAGAATTGGCAGGTCCGCCACTGGTGCCCTGTGGTTTTCACAAATGAGAGCAGGTTCACCCTGAGCACGTGACAGACAGGAAAGGGTCTGGAGAAGCCGTGGAGAATGTTATGCTGCCTGTAACATCGTTCAGCATGACCGGTTTGGTGCTGGGTCAGTGAGGGTCTGGGGAGGCATATCCATGGAGGGACGCACAGACCTCTGCAGGCTAGACAATGGCACCCTGACTGCCATTAGGTATCGGGATGAAATCCTTGGATCCATTGTCAGACCCTATGCTGGTGCAGTGGGTCCTGGGTTCCTCCTGGTGCACAACAATGCCCGGCCTCATGTGGCGAGAGCATGCAGGCAGTTCCTCGAGGATGAAGGAATGATACCATTGAAGGGCCACCACGCTCACCTGACCTACATCCAATAGAACACCTCTGGGACATTGTGTTTCGGTCCATCTGACATCACCTGGTTGCACCTCAGACTGTCCAGGAGCTCAGTGATGCGCTGGTCCAGATCTGGGAGGAAATACCCCAGGACACCATCCGTCGTCTCAGTAGGAGCATGTCCCGACGTTGTCAGGCATGCATACAAGCACGTGGGGGCCATACAAACTACTGAGAACCATTTTGAGTTGCTGCAATGAAATTTCAGCAAAATTGACAAGCCTGCTGCATCATTTTTTCACTTAGATTTCCGGGGTGTCTTTGAATTCAATCCTCTGTAGGTTGATTATTTTCATTTCCATCAAACGATGTGGCATCCTTTCGTTCATAACACATTACCCAGTCCATATTAGTATAGATATCCAGCATGATATTTTTCCCCATTGAGATCTGATGTGTTTTCAAAGTGTTCCTTTAATTTTTTTGAGCAGTGTATATATAATATATATCACATATACACATGTATGTACAGTGAGGAAAATAAGTATTTGAACACCCTGCTATTTTGCAAGTTCTCCCACTTAGAAATCATGGAGGGGTCTGAAATTGTCATCGTAGGTGCATGTCCACTGTGAGAGACATAATAAAAATAAAAAAAATCCAGAAATCACAATGTATGATTTTTTAACTATTTATTTGTATGATACAGCTGCAAATAAGTATTTGAACACCTGAGAAAATCAATGTTAATATTTGGTACAGTAGCCTTTGTTTGCAATTACAGAGGTCAAACGTTTCCTGTACTTTTTCACCAGGTTTGCACACACTGCAGGAGGGATTTTGGCCCACTCCACACAGATCTTCTCTAGATCAGTCAGGTTTCTGGGCTGTCGCTGAGAAACACGGAGTTTGAGCTCCCTCCAAAGATTCTCTATTGGGTTTAGGTCTGGAGACTGGCTAGGCCACGCCAGAACCTTGATATGCTTCTTACAGAGCCACTCCTTGGTTATCCTGGCTGTGTGCTTCGGGTCATTGTCATGTTGGAAGACCCAGCCTCGACCCATCTTCAATGCTCTAACTGAGGGAAGGAGGTTGTTCCCCAAAATCTCGCAATACATGGCCCCGGTCATCCTCTCCTTAATACAGTGCAGTCGCCCTGTCCCATGTGCAGAAAAACACCCCCAAAGCATGATGCTACCACCCCCATGCTTCACAGTAGGGATGGTGTTCTTGGGATGGTACTCATCATTCTTCTTCCTCCAAACACGTTTAGTGGAATTATGACCAAAAAGTTCTATTTTGGTCTCATCTGACCACATGACTTTCTCCCATGACTCCTCTGGATCATCCAAATGGTCATTGGCAAACTTAAGACGGGCCTTGACATGTGCTGGTTTAAGCAGGGGAACCTTCCGTGCCATGCATGATTTCAAACCATGACGTCTTAGTGTATTACCAACAGTAACCTTGGAAACGGTGGTCCCAGCTCTTTTCAGGTCATTGACCAGCTCCTCCAGTGTAGTTCTGGGCTGATTTCTCACCTTTCTTAGGATCATTGAGACCCCACGAGGTGAGATCTTGCATGGAGCTCCAGTCCGAGGGAGATTGACAGTCATGTTTAGCTTCTTCCATTTTCTAATGATTGCTCCAACAGTGGACCTTTTTTCACCAAGCTGCTTGGCAATTTCCCCATAGCCCTTTCCAGCCTTGTGGAGGTGTACAATTTTGTCTCTAGTGTCTTTGGACAGCTCTTTGGTCTTGGCCATGTTAGTAGTTGGATTCTTACTGATTGTATGGGGTGGACAGGTGTCTTTATGCAGCTAACGACCTCAAACAGGTGCATCTAATTTAGGATAATGGAGTGGAGGTGCACATTTTAAAGGCAGACTAACAGGTCTTTGAGGGTCAGAATTCTAGCTGATAGACAGGTGTTCAAATACTTATTTGCAGCTGTATCATACAAATAAATAGTTAAAAAATCATATATTGTGATTTCTGGATTTTTTTTTTTTAGATTATGTCTCTCACAGTGGATATGCACCTACGATGACAATTTCAGACCCCTCCATGATTTCCAAGAGGGAGAACTTGCAAAATAGCAGGGTGTTCAAATAATTATTTTCCTCACTGTATATGTATATCTGTATCAGATATGTACAGATATGTATCTGTATCTGTGTGATCACTTTAAGTAGTTGTTTCCAAAAACTGAACATTAACTTGCTCCAGAATTTACTTCAGAAATATTCCCCTGGTTTCACAAACAAGGCTTAAACCTAGTCCTAGACTAAAATGCATGCGTGAGCTGTTTTAACTGAAAAAATAATCATGGTGCATTTACATTTACATTTACATTTAGTCATTTAGCAGACGCTTTTATCCAAAGCGACTTACAAAGTAGGACTAGATTAAGCGAGTCATCATGAAGAGGCAAAAAACAAAAAGCAGCGCAAGAAGTGCTCAAGATACAAAGTTCAGGCATTATTCAGAGTAGCATAAGCCCGATAAGTGAGGTTTAGAGGGAAAGGGGATGTTTTGTTTGTTTTTTTTATGTGGTTAAGTGCTCACGGAAGAGATGGGTTTTCAGATGTTTTTTGAAGGTTGTCAGGGATTCTGCATTCCGGATGAGGGTTGGGAGAGCGTTCCACCAGCATGGAACTGTGAATGAGAATGTTCTGGAAAGTGATTTTGTGGCTTTCTGGGATGGAACCACGAGACGTTGCTCGTTGGCCGATCGTAGGCTTCTGGTAGGGATGTAGACTCGTAGGAGTGAGTGAAAGTAGGAGGGAGCTGAGCCTGTGATAGATCTGTAAGCAAGCGTCAATGTCTTGAACTTGATGCGAGCAGTGAGAGGTAGCCAGTGCAGTGAGATGAACAGAGGAGTGACGTGGGCCCTCTTTGGCTCGTTGAAGACAAGACGAGCTGCAGCATTTTGGATCATCTGTAGGGGTTTAGTTGCACATGCTGGAAGTCCGGCCAGAAGAGCATTACAGTAGTCAAGCCTAGAAATGACCAGGGCCTGGACGAGAAGTTGTGTTGCATGCTCAGTTAGGAAAGGCCTGATCTTCCTGATGTTGTGCAGTGCAAACCTGCATGATCGAGCTGTCTTTGAAATGTGATCTGTGAAGGTCAGCTGGTCATCAAATGTTACTCCAAGATTTCTCACCGACCTTGATGGGGTGATTGATGATGACTCTAGCTGGATAGTGAAGTTGTGTTGTAGAGATGGATTGGCAGGGAGGACGAGAAGCTCAGTCTTTGCCAAGTTGAGCTGCAGGTGATGTTCCTTCATCCACGTCGAGATGTCCGCCAGGCAGCTTGAGATCCGTGCAGCTACTGTGGGGTCATCTGGTTGAAACGAGAGGAAGAGCTGTGTGTCATCAGCATAGCAGTGGTAGGAGAAGCCGTGTGCTTGTATGATGTGTCCCAGTGATGTGGTGTAGATGGAGAAGAGGAGGGGACCAAGAACTGAGCCCTGGGGAACCCCTGTGGTCAGTTGATGTGCTCTGGATACCTCGCCTCTCCATGCGACCTTGAAGGACCTACCTGTGAGATAGGACTCAAACCAGTGGAGTGAAGTTCCTGTGATGCCCAGTGATGAGAGGCTGGACAGAAGGATTTGATGATTCACAGTGTCGAAGGCAGCAGAGAGATCCAGGAGGATGAGGACTGAAGATTTGGAAGCAGCTTTTGCGATCCGTAGGGCTTCTGTGACAGACAGTAATGCAGTCTGTACCTTTAAGGTCGGGCCGATATTTCCCGCCACTATCCTCGGCCGGGCCCTTGATCAAGCATTTGTGTTACAAAATGCAACACGTCACGTGTCAAGCGCAGCGTCTCCTCCACTCGCACGCATCACATTAGCCCAGGGATAATAGGCTTTAAAAATATTTATTTTGTTTAAAAAATATTATATATTCTAAAACCTTGTTTAATTATATTAGAGTAGTAGCCTAGGCCTACTCCCCCTAGGCCATCCAAAGTTCATTCTTGTTCATATTCTGTGTTCATCATTGTTCACTTTTTATTATTATTATTTTTTTTTAAATGAATGTTTCTTCATTCGGATCCATTTGCGATCCATTCCATTCTGAATAAACAAACAACGCAGTTTACATCAGGGTATATGCAGGAATCATAGAGATGAATTTACTACCTTTTACTACCTTTTTTACTTCCTCCACAATATTTTTTACTACCAACACGACATCAAGCAGCAGCCCTTTTTTTGGGGGTGTGGGGTGGGAGGGGTATGCAAAGCACCACTTACTACTTACTATAAGGTATAAGTGTGATAAGGTAACACCCATCATACATATTAGGTACACTAATGTTTAATTGTGATCATTAAGTATTGTCATTGTTAATTATGGGGTTTTTTTGTAGTGTCGAGTTGAGTTTCAGTTGTCCTTATCTTAACCCTAGCCCTTGAGTTATCCTAACCATAGCCCTTAGCCCTAATAAGGTGAATAATAACCTTGGCACTTTGTCATTGCTAGCAACTCCGACTCACTCAGGGCTCGACATTAAGCCTTTTCATGTGCTTGTCCTTTGGAAAAGTAAATCTGTCATTCACTTGTCCGAGTAAAAAAGTTGCTTGTCCGGAATTTTTTTGGTGTGTGCGTGCTGTAAATATCATTTATTCTGAAGAAATATCCTCATCTGTGTTCAATCAGATATATTTAAATCTGCAGACAAGCGTTAATGTCGAGCCCGTCAGGTCCTGTTGTTAGCACCGTAAATATTTTTAAATTATGCTAGATGAAGTTAAAATATGGAGACACAAATATTAAGCAAAAAAATGTAAACTCATATATTGAGGTGGTGATGAAAAATGTACTACCAAGTCAAATTGCGTTTGTTACCTTTTACTACCTTTCAAGGGCCTTCATTTTGGTAGATTCTTTTTACTACCGCGCGGACACCCTGTACATGCTTCGTCCTTGTTGCATTATTCATTAAGATAATAGGCCTAATTAATAAATGCACGCACAATTATCCGTGAACTTGATAAATGTTGCAGATGTTTTACTATGCACAAACAAATGCCTTTCAACTTATGTGTGTGAAATTCAGAATTAAATGAATGTGCAGCAATTTGTACAAATAGAGAGTCTGTAGGCCTACTATGTGTTGTAGCCATTAAATAAGCGCATTTAGTTTCATATTTGTTAAAATATTATGTTATTTTTTTTCCATCTGCTGAATATGAAAAGTGAACAGCATGAGTAAGATAGGATGCGCAATATATCGAGAGACATGGAGTGGGGCAGACATGATTTTGACCACTTCATTAAGTTTTGTTTTGTAGAAAACCTTTCTTTAAAGTGAATTTCGTTTGGTATAAATTGTATCTTAATTTTAATACATTTTTCATAAACCAATTGCTTGTATTTAATAAATAAGAAGCATATATATATAGGGCTGTACTGTCCTAGTCGATCAGTCGATTAATTGGTCGATACGTTCTGGTTCGACCAAAATTCTGATTGGTCGATTTTCTGCCGCGTTTATTTCATCAGTTCAGCGCGCTCATTTCATCAGGTGGAAAGCACTAACTGCTAATGGGGGTGTTTTCAGAGTACCCTTGTTTCACTGTAACAGTCTGTCTTCAAAACACCCCCCTTGTTTTCACCTTTTTTGGATTAGCCCAACCCAAGAGAGAGCGTCGAGCATAGAAGGTTTGATGCTGAATATTATTTATTTAATTGTGAGAGCGTTTAATAGTCAGTCCTCTTCTAACATGTCAACAACAAAGAAATCGACAGTGTGGCAGCATTTTGTTAAAATTGATAACAGGAAAAAGGTCGAATGCAAAGTTTGCAAGCAAGTTTTCCACAGCTCGACGACAAACATGACATATCATCTAAAAGTGGTAAGCTCACTTGTCTGCGTTAGCTTGCCCTGTCTGTTTTGAGTAGGCTATATGAACATATCAGAATGTGCATATTTCAATGTTTTAGTGTGATAACCTAACTTTTTTATTTTTTATTTGGAGCCTAATGCGCAATTGCGCTGTGCTGTTGGTTGTGTTAGTTTTGGGGCTAGGATGCTTTATTTTTCAGTTATGCACTTTATTTCGTTTCTGCTCTTGATCTGGTTTGTTTAATAAATATTCTTTTTTTATTAAAGTGGACGTGGCTTTTGTGTTTATTAAGAGTAAAAGCTTTAGTTAATAGTCTATTCGTGTCTCAGCTGCGAAGCTGAGCTCATGTTCAGCCTCGCTCAGTGCGAGGACATGCACGGTGAAATGATAGTGTCTGACAGTTATAACATATGACAAAAATAATTGTCTAAATTATGTTGCATATTCCTCAACAGTTCTTGTGATGATATCACTAGTTGACAACATAGTACTATTTTCGGAAATCATAAGCTATGATATTGCGCAGGTGCACGTGATGCAGCGCTGTCAGACTCAAGTGTCAGACTCATTTCAGTGCAAAATAATTAGGTCAAAAACGATTTAATATACTGCAAATAGCCTACTAGTTGTTTATGTTTATTTATAATTCATTTAGGCGGACAACAAGGCTACCAAGTACTGCGCACAGTGCGCATCTAATTAATTTAACCTTTTTTTTTTTACGTCATTTTTAGTCGATTTTAGTCGATTTTTAGTCGAAAATTTCAGGACTTCAGTCGACCAAGATTTTCTTTGGTTGAGTACAGCCCTAAATATATAGCAGACAATATAATCATGGAGGCGCCGGCGCGCCACGGTCACTTTCATTGCACGTGAACTGGAGCGCATCTCATCATAAATTAACCGAAACTCAGTGTATGCCTCACAGACATGAGAAATACATCTGAAGAAAGCTTGAAATGTCTTTAAACGAAACAATTCAAAACGAAAAGAAATAGGCTACTCTCTGATTATGTAATCCATGATGTGGGACCTGATATTCATTTATGTGATATTCATGCTTTTTTTCCTACAGTAAAGCACAGTCCACAAACAATCTCAAATGCAAACTCCCTATAATAAGACAAATCTCTGGAGGCATGCTCCAAGCACACTCTCATCTCATCCCTTTTCCCACATTTAGTAATGACACTATAACGCAATCTGGAAATTGTAACGCGTGAGCACGTGATAGTTTTCTCGTGCGCACGCAAAAGTTTCTCGTGAGCATGCAAAACTTTTTGCAAAGGTCCCCTCAGGGGCTCTGTACTTTATTAATGGTTGTTTAAAAAAAATAATAAAAAAAAGTGTTCAAAAAGAAAAAAACCAAGCAAATACGGTATGTAAAACCTTTGTCCCTTATACGGATTAACAATATATAACCATATGCATGTAAACTGACACAAAATCGCTATAGTTTTTAATCCAACCTTTTAAACAAGTCTTACAATGGGGAAAATGATCAACGAACATTAGATGTACAAAAAAAAAATAGTGGAGTACTGAGCTATTTAAATTGATAACAGGTCATTCATGAGAGAAAAATGCATTCATCAAGATGGGCATGTGACACACTGCCATCAAAAAGAAAAGGACAGCACCTCCTGGAGCTTTTATCCTAAAAGTAAGTATTAGGGAATTGGCAAAGAGTACTGATTAAAAGATTTTGCACTTTTTTTTAGATTTACATATGACAGAGTATGTGGTTATTTCTATTAAGAACTAATGATCTATCATGAACTGCACACGGTTTCTCAATGCCAGTGTATCAGCTGTAATCTCAAACTCGCATCAGCTGACTCAGCTGATCCACGTCCACGAGCCCTAAATGAATCCTCCCCACTGCATGGAGAGACGTCATATGTCATGAAGTTCCTTGACAGAGGCCCAAGCAACACTTACAATCTCCCTTCACGGGAGATTGAAGATGTTGAGCACAGGTTTATTCTTTGCAGGGTGAACCTGGAGGGTGCTGGCCCTTTTTACCTGACAAACCACAATGAAGTAGAGAACCTCTACAAACAGAAACTTAAATCAATGAAATCAGCACAGTAACAAAACAGTAATTGCAAATGGTTGCATTCTTTGTTCATGAAGTGTTCTGCTTTGCATACTGTAGCCTGTTTTTCATGTTGAATGTTATTGGTACAGATAATGAGCACTATAGCAACCATTAGTATATTTTAAATGGAATATTGGAATTGGAATATTTTGAAAAACGGTCACTGAATAAATATATTGATGTTTTACTACTTTAAAATCAATAAATCTTTATATTTTGTGAATCATTCATGATGTGGGCTTATTTGGAACACATGGGGGCTTAAATGGTGCCAAAGTACCAATTAAGCCCATGCCAGACTTCTGACATTATTCCTAAAATATCTTAAATTTATATTCTAAAATGTACATCAACTAATTAATACATTTTCAAATGAAAGATAAATCTTGCATTTTAACAAATTATTTTTCTTATAAACCATGTCAATATCTATGAAAAAAAACTAAACTTAGATTTTGGTAGGCTTAATGGGTACACTTACCCTATTTAATTCACACACACAAACAAACTACTGTCTATAGATAACCTACATTTAAATGTGTGGAGGGAACAGAGAGACTGACATGGAAATTAGTGAACCCAAACGTAGGAGTTTAATGAAAAAAAATTACATTGGCTAGTTAAAAGAAGGAAAAGTACAAAATAAAGCAGGGCAAAACAACCATTAATAAAGAGAACTAAAAAAACCCCACTTAATCCAGAGTTCCTGACAGGAATTACACGTGTGGAAATTACTGGCGAAGAACATTAAAAAAAGACTGCCGCGGCTAGTGAAGTGACGTCATACGTGTGCACGCGAAGGGGAGTGAGATTCTGGCAGGGAGTCGAAGTTCGGCACAACACCATAGACAGTATAAGAAAAATGGACACAGCGACCCCATAGATTTCAACGGAGAAAAGTGAAGTCAATTAGAAGCACTCACTTCCTGATGGCTGAGCGTACTGCGCAGACTCAAACTGAGCTTGACGATGTAGATGTGACGTGAGCAACCTGTCTGACAGTTGTAAGTCTTCTAGTAGCTGTGCCAAGAGAAATCTGAATCATTCCCTTCCGAATCTTGCAGAGACGGAGAGCGTGAGTACTATCTGTCCATGAGCTAGGAGCAGGAGCAACTTTATGACTCTCTATGGGCTTCTCCCTTGACTTTATCGGACTTTATGCCTCCACGTCCCCCCGACTGCATGCAAGTTTTTCCTCCTGTCTATACGGTAATTTCTCTACTGTGCGACAGAGAGTCGCGTGGTTATGACGCAATCGTTAGCCTATTTTTACAAAAACTGCTTCTACGGGGCCATAACGTAAGATACAAGATAATGGAGCCTTTTATACATTGTCGTGTTTCTTTAGAAATAAACAATGGATAAATAGAGTCTTTAAACGTCTCAGATGTAAAGTTATTCGCTGTCAAAGTGACACCAAAATGAAATGGGAGTTAATGGAATGCTAACAGCAGGTGATGGCTTGCTAACCAGTGGCGGCCCCCAGGGAAGGTACGCTTTCCGGGTGCTGGATTACCCCCTTGCACAACACCGGCAAATTCGAGCTCAGGTAGGGCGAGCGGTTATGACATCATCGGACTATGCCGCGCCGGCGCAGTGGACCAGAACCCGGAGAAACCATGCTGTGTCTATATGTGGGGTACCCAAGTTTTAGGTTAAAAGACAAACATTAATTTGAGCTATGGTAGTTTTGTTTATTATGTTATTATGTTTACTGAAATTAGTTTGTATATATATATATATATATATATATATATATATATATATATATATATATATATATATATTATATATATATATTCACTGCTGGATTATTGGACTTTCGGGCACTTTTAAATAAATACCACCATACTCGGAATAAAAATAAAAATGATGGCTCAACCCGTAGCACTCTTCAGAGTATGGTGATATTTATTTACAAGTGCCCGAAAGTCCAGCAAATTTCATGTTTTTACGAAAGACAGACCCGTGGCCCTTGTTTCGCTAGCCATTTGAGTAAATGTAAACAATACTTACATTTTATACATGTATTCTTCAGCCACCACAGAAGAATTCACCCGCAATTTTCTTCGAAAATAAAAAATACTGTCATCACCGGCGCGGGATAGGCTGGGCTGCGAAGGACCAACTCATTCTATCCCTCGCAGCCCGGGGAAAGAAGGACGGTAGGCCGCATTCGAAGGACCCATAGTCACGCTGCTGTGACACAATCAGCCTTCAAATGCGACCTTTGAAGGATGCAGACCCTGAATTGGGACACAGCTACTGATTTGATGCAGAGAGCTCTTTTGAGTTCAACATTTTAATAAGGATCAAATGACAGAGTTTAGCTTTGAGAATAAAACCAACCTGTTTGTTCCTCAGTATCTTCCTCTTTCACTCTGAATGTTTCTTCAATCTTCATGTCTTCACTCTCCTCTTTAATAAACGCCATCTTTATAATGTGTGTCACATGGATTTCAGTTGCATCACCAGGAATTTTTTTCTGTGTGTTTAGACACTTTGTTTAAGATGTGAATAATTAAAAGAACGAAAAATAAATCCAAACTAAATTTCTGGGTACGTCTCAATTAGCTCCCTAGTTCAGTGTACTGGTAAGGGAGACAGTCAGTCGCTAAATGTCTCGATCAAACCTAATATATTACAAATTAATTTAGCTAGACTCTTCATATTATATCTAAACATATTCATTCCGTAAAATTCATTTTGCTGTTTACATAATCTTCATATTTAGTATTTATATTTGGTATTTAATAATTTGTAGATAATATTTAATATGATTTAATGGGGGGGGAAATCAGTTTGTAAAAGTTTTCAAACGTTATTTGTTTTGAAACAGTTCCAAAGCTTTAAATCTCCAATCACTACTTGTCAGAGACCGAATTTCAGTTTACAATATACTTTATATGATTTCACGATATAGGGAGATAGGGAGCGAAATGAGACGTACCCCTTCTGCAACTCATGCGTGGATGCGGTTTTATACTCACCAAAAATAACATTCATACACGTTGCGTTCATTATTTATTAATTTTAAATGCTATACATTGATTAAACAATCATTCCCATTTAAACACCAAATATTCCCCAAATCACAAACGTTTAAAAAACACAAACCTTTCATTAGCCGAATCACAACAGACGCAGGAGCGCAGCGCATGTTTATGACGTCACACGACCACACCAAAATAAAAGTCCAGGAGGATTTTTCAGAAAGCAGGTTATGCGACACCGGGGTAAGCAGTTTGTTTCAGGATTAATTTACTTCAGAGGTATTCAGGTATATAATCGATGCCCTATCGATTATATTATAGGCTACTACACTAAAAAAAAAAAATAAAAAAAATCTTAATATCAAGAATCAGTGATTCTTGGGAATTTGGATAAAACAGGTTTTAATTTTGAAAATAAAAAGTTAGTTAAATTACAAAATCTGAAGGTATATCATTATAGACCAAGGTCTTGGCTGTTCAGCAATGTACCGGTGCAACCTCCTCATTTTGTAAAATTTCATAAAATAGGCATTTTTCCAGTTTGGGTTAACTTTGTTTTTGTCAACACTGTCAGACACAATACAAATTATTTTTTATTTATTTGGTCTAATATGTATTTAGAGTTTTTAAATCATTATATGGCATTCTTAGTACACATATATGCTGTTAAATGTTGAATATTCACGTTTGTTCATTTTTTATACTGTTTCACGTGTACTCCTTTAAAATATCTAACATCATACAATGTTTACTTTAAGCCTAAATAGAAAAAGTAATGTTTTTTTATTTAACAAACATATTTTTGTATTAAAAGAGACTATTACTTTAATAACTCAACAGCACTGAAGAAACATTGTAAGCATACTCATTTAAAACAAATAAAACTCCCTGACGGTGGTGACTTTAGAACTGACGGTGATGACACTAATCTGACGGTGGTGACAGTGGCCTCATTGCAACATACAATCCCAAAATGTATACCACTCAAGTCAATTGCTTCTTGCTTAACAACTTTAACTATTTGGTCCAAAAAATAACAATCTTGAGCACTGTGATAAACATTTTTCAAGGAATATAAGGTGCAATATCATTATTAAAAGTACCCCATCCCCATATCATCAAATATCAAATCATCATAGTAAAAAATAAAGTCATTACCAGTAGGAATAATGTACAATGCATCACTGACATCATCTTAAACTGTCATCTAGTGCCTCCTACTCATAAAATAATACATTATATTCTTGTGAAAACTGTACTCATAAAATAATACATTATATTCTTGTGAAAACTGGACTGTAAACTGTATATTGGACGTGAAGAACAGATAACAACAATTGTGAGCACTGTGGCAAACATTCAATACGAAACATATAGGTTAAATTATCAATAGGCTATCATTAATAAAAGTACA
Source organism: Abramis brama (assembly GCF_963993115.1). Classification (NCBI taxonomy): domain Eukaryota; kingdom Metazoa; phylum Chordata; class Actinopteri; order Cypriniformes; family Leuciscidae; genus Abramis; species Abramis brama. The sequence goes on along the minus strand of NC_139966.1, from coordinate 34,174,423 downwards.
CCTTAATAATCATCATAAGTAAAAAAAGAAATCACTACCAGTAGCAATAAGACAGAATTCATCACTGACCTCATATTTAACTGTCATGTAGTACCCCCCACTCATAAAATATAGATCATATTCTTCTGTAAACTAGACTGTAAACTGAAATAATAAATGAATAGCTACGTCTTACAGTCTCTTTTCCATAAACTGAAATGTTTCAAAATACAGAAAGCATTCTGTGTAAATACCACAAAAATAATAATAATAATAACCTCCACCACTCATTTAGCTTCATCATTTAGCTCTGTAAACTTAAAAAAAAAAAATTCTCAGTAATTTTCATTTTGGGTGAACTATCCACAATACATATTGTTGCATTTTTATATTGTGATATATTGTGATACAATGTATTGTTACACCCCATAATCATCCCATAAAAATTGTCGTCAATAGTGCTGTAGTAATTTTAGTCTTAGTTGGGATTATTTTTTTCACCTCAGATTTAAAATGTCTTTTATCTGACTCACTGTTTTCTTTATATGATTGTTCTTTCATTGTAGCTCATAGTCTTCCCAAACAAAATATAGATCAAAAGCTACACTGAACAAAATTATAAATGCAACACTTTTGTTTTTGCCCCCATTTTTCATGAGCTGAACTCAAAGATCTAAGACTTTTTCTATGTACACAAAAGGCCTATTTCTCTCAAATATTGTTCACAAATCTGTCTAAATCTGTGTTAGTGAGCACTTCTCCTTTGCCGAGATAATCCATCCACCTCACAGGTTTCGCATATCAAGATGCTGATTAGACAGTATGATTATTGCACAGGTGTGCCTTAGGCTGGCCACAATAAAAGGCCACTCTAAAATGTGCAGTTTTATCACACAGCACAATGCCACAGATTTGAGGGAGCGTGCAATTGGCATGCTGACTGCAGGAATGTCCACCAGAGCTGTTGCCCATGAATTAAATGTTCATTTCTCTACCATAAGCCGTTTCCAAAGGAGTTTCAGAGAATTTGGCAGTACATCCAACCGGCCTCACAACCGCAGACCACGTGTAACCACACCAGCCCAGGACCTCCACATCCTCCACATCCAGCATCTTCACCTGCAAGATCGTCTGAGACCAGCCACCCGGACAGCTGCTTCAACAATCGGTTTGCATAACCAAAGAATTTCTGCACAAACTGTCAGAAACTGTCTCAGGGAAGCTCATCTGCATGCTCGTCGTCCTCATCGGGGTCTCGACCTGACTGCAGATCGTCGTCGTAACCGACTTGGGTGGGCAAATGCTCAGATTCGATGGCGTCTGGCACTTTGGAGAGGTGTTCTCTTCACGAATGAATCCCGGTTTTCACTGTACAGGGCAGCAGATGGCAGACAGCGTGTATGGCGTTGTGTGGGTGAGCGGTTTGCTGATGTTAACGTTGTGGATCGAGTGGTATGTTATGGACAACGAACACAGGTGCATTTTATTGATGGCATTTTGAATGCACAGAGATACCGTGACGAGATCCTGAGGCCCATTATTGTGCCATTCATCCACCTATACCGATATACCTATACCCCCGCCTCGTCTAGGGCTGGGGCTCGAGCCATTAAAGACAAAAGGTGACTTACAATAGAGAAAAACAGGACTGGCAGAAACTGTTGTTACTATTATCCTAACCTAACCTTAAAATGCTAACTTCAATGTACTCAACTTTTACTGTTGCAACCTAAATTAAACATTTCATAAATTTGTAATACAACAATACAATAGCCTGTCTCCCAATATCAAGCCTATCTCAGGCTGGGCTGTGTAGATGTAACCACCTCTTAGCTCTGATCTTTTTGCACTTTGAATATTAAGAGAGTACTTTGTGACAAGAGATCAGAGACCATTCCTCCATACAGAATCTCTCTCCTTCAGTTTCCCAAGTCCACGCTGATACTCATGACCATTGAACCCAATATGTAGTAGTATCAGGCAACTGAATAAGCTGGAGTTTGTTTTTCTTGAAACACTCCCAAACAATGTGTGTTGATGTAGGTGCTGAGTATATATATATATCCAGATGTGATCCTCGGAGAACTGATTTGTAACATTTCCTGTTGATTTGAACTTCTTAATTCCACCGAATGGGTGACATTTCTGTCCCCAGGACATTATATGTATAAAAAGCAAAATAGCCAGGATGTGTGCATGACTCAAGAATTTTCAGAGTCACATTATGCACATAATTTGAACGTGGTAAGGGAAAATATAAATATCAAGCTCACTGTATTACATACACTTATGCTGAGCCGAACAGAACATTTTTCCATCATACAAGTGATTATGACAGGATCCTGCTCGGAGACAGGGGCTATGCCTGCAGGCAGTATTTTATGACCCGATTCCCTGACCCAAACCTCGCTTATGAGGAGGAACTACAAACACAAGTAAAAAGTGTTAAGAAACTACAAAACATGGCGGATATGCGTGACTGATGGTGAGGGGTGAGATAAAGGTTTGAGTGACTAATCAAAGTTTAACCTGATAAAAAAAATATTTATTTAATGTTATCCGTGTTATATTTTATCTGCAATAATGTGGACTTTTATAAAGATCCGTTTGGCCATTAACTTTTAAATGCATCTTTTTGCATTAATATGAGGAGGGTCTCCACATGAAAGACCCGCGACTGCAGATCATCGTGCTACTGCATTTCTCTCCATTACGGTATAGGAAATGAATGAAATGAAATGAAATGAGGAGGATTTTAACTGTGACAAGATGATTGACAGGCCAGTTTACTGTGACAGGATGCGACCGAGAGCAACCGTTAAAGGTGCAATTGTATGATGTGATAGTATGTCCCAAAAGCTTGTCTACTTTTTGCTAAACACTTAAAAGTATCTACTTTTTCTTCACAAAAAGAGTACATAATTTTAGGGCATAGTATAAGTAGGCGAATGGAGACAGGACAATTGCAGTGCAGGACAAGGGCATGCATTGAAATGATCTTTAGCCAACTAAAGGGAAGATTTCAGTGTCTGAAAAGCCTGAGGGTTGCACCTGACAGGGCCTGTGACATTATTGTTGCATGTGCTGTATTACACAACATTGCCACCATCAGAGAGGAGAGGACCCCTGTGGTGGAGTTGCAGCCTGATGATGACCTCCAGCCTGATGATGACCTCCAGCCAGTGCACTTGGACCAACCTATTGGCAGAGCTGCACAGGACAGAATTGTGGAACACAATTTTTGAAATATGGTTTAAAAAAACCAAACACATTTCATTAAATGTTTAATAAAAGACAAGACAAATATGCTCAGTTCCGTTCAGTTTATTCCGTTTCAATTATTCTTTGTAAAGAAAAGCCAGTGATCAAGTCATCTTTTGCCTGAAATAAGAGATATTGTTATGCAAGTTCAGCAATGGTACTGACTCTGAAGTTCTTTTTGAAGCAACTCTATCTCTAGTGCCAAATTTTTCTTTAAGTTGTTCTTCCCTCAATTTTTTTATTATTTTTTTTTCAGGTCAAAATACTCAGCGAAGCACCAGCAGCGTACGCTCTCTGTGATTGATTGGTTTCGTTTTGTATTCAGATGACTAGGAGAAATAGTTCTATCCTACACAATTATTCGCTAACATTCACTTATTGTTCCACTTAGAAACTTTTTTTACGCACTGAATTTCATGCTAATTACTGGTAAAAACAGTAATAAAATCCACACATTTGGACCGATATTTTTCTATGAGGATCAATCGTTTTCGACACTACGTCAGTATCGAAAGTATCGATACTTCAGGATCGATCCGCCCACCCCAAGTCAGTGATCGGAAGGTCCCAGATGATGTGCTCCATTCTCCATTTATTGGGCCTTCGGTATGATCTGTCCTGATCACAGATTTGCAGTAACAATTGACTACACTTTAATCTACTAGAAATAATGATTTCAGAATAATACAGAATAAATCATTTAAATGAAATAGATTTTTTTCAACAGCCTTGACAGCCTCAGTGAAAATGTTTGTTGGCGTTTGTCGGTACGGTGTGAATTGGCCTTTAGAGAACTTTCAGTGACTTGAATGAAGGGGAAAGGAAGGGAGAGGGGGGGATGTATATATAAACACGGAGAGATGTTTGGGCAAGGCAGTGTTCTCTGCTCTTTCTTTGAGATCTTCTCTCAAAGAAGTTTTATTGCAGGGGGTTTGATCTCAGATTTTGGTTTATCAGGAAAACCGAGTCTTACACTTATATCTTCTAAATGCGGATTTTGTCATTGTTTTGGAGCACACTAGCTTATAGATAACAGTAAGAGTATCACATTCATACTAAAAGCTAAAAAAACGACCATTTTAATTTCATGGGGACTAGAATCGCCCCTGTGGCAAACCATATCTTCCTGTGACTACTGTTATTAGCCAATGTCCTGATATTTCATTCTACCCATCGGCTTGTCCTACCAGGGCTTATTGCACATGCGCACATGAATATTGCATCATTTTTGTCACACTGAACAATACGGCCATTTTTTTTTACTATATGCTTGTGGACGTTCCACGTTTTTGACTATTTATGTTAGTTTTTATTATACCAAGACAGCTAGCAGTAACTGATTACGTCACATTCTTACGAAGCCAGATAGCACCAGTGATTGTCTTTGTTAGCATTTGTCATGGAAAAGTTAGGATAGATATGGGGCATGCAATCACTGATTAGTGAACCATTTCAAAATGATTTGATTGTTTGGAGTATTTTATGTATGTATGTATATATATATATATATATATATATATATATATATATATATATATATATATATATTTATTTATTTTAATTACCTGTTTATTGGTGCCTTTTTCTTTCTTGCATTTTTTTTAACAGCTATGGGAGATGAGTGGGAAGAGAGACGAAACTTGAGAACAGAACGCTGGGCATAGCAGCAAAACAGAGGTAAAAACAAGGGGCAAACACAGCAGATAAAATAAGGGGAAAGGAAACAAGTGACAGGTGAGGGCAATTAGCTCGTGATTTTGGTAGATTTTTCTTTACGTAGGCTACCTGACTCCTAATTACCTGGGGCATCTCCAATCGACACCCAAGCGTCTACAGTCAAAACTTAATAATAATTTTACCTGGGGCGTCTCCAATCGACACCCAAGCATCTACAGTCGACACTTAATAATATCTTTATACTCTAACTCTGCGTCTACAGTCGACAACTGGCTTCGAGTTCGCAATCCCTAACTTGTTCCCCTAACTAACTTGCTGCACAGCATTAACTAGACAGACTCCAGACAATGCCTCCAAATATGCTTTAATCATGGCCGGAGGATCTCAAACAAATTTCAGAGAGAATCCCTCCAGCAAAAGGATGACAACAGTTTTTATAGAATAGGAGCATGATGTGAAAATGACATGATACATTACATAATTTCCCTACAATTTGATTGGTTCTTCATATGCAAACCCTTCTGTTACTAGGTAGAAGCAAACTCTGTTTTTTTGATTGCTTCACTTTGTTCTTTAATGTACTTACTTTGTTGTAAATTTAGATATCTGTCTATTTCATTTCCCCTTTTTGTTATATACAGACATGATTCACTGACACACACTCAGTCACAAGTTTATACCAAAGGGTTTGGAAACATTTAGGATTCAAAAGCATTTGAATGTTATTCCTGCAAGAAAAATAAATGTTAGTTATGATTAATTAAAAAATCCATCACACATGGTACAGAGAAGACCTCCCTCAGCCAGACTCCAATGACCAGGAGATTCACAGATGGAAAGTAAACAACCAACTTAAAACAGTGCTGACATCAACAGCAAAATAAACACTGGATCGCATAGACATGCAATACTACCCCAACATCCACTGTATCATCTCCATTTACCTCACACTACCAGTGACCACCTGTTCATGTGAGAGGTCATTCTCTGCATTGGGACGTCTGAAAAACTGGCTATGATCGAGCATGGGAAATGACAGGCTATCAGGACTCTAATATCCCGTCTTCACGAACTGCCAGTATTCTCCAAAATATACTATGACGAGATTGGCTACCTTTGATTAGGCTATTCTCATGTGACAAAAGACTGCTAGTTGCTTTTATATGATCACCTAGCAAAGACAATTTAGGAAAGAATAAATATTATTCTTATATATATATACACGTATTATTATTTTTTTAATAAGTCGCGACAAAAAAACTAAAAATAGAGCTGAAATACAGGACTGTCCCGGGTAAAACAGGACATCTGGTCACCCTATCCAAAAGAAAATTCCCTCCAATTCAAAAGCCATGGCAAAACATATATGGTGAAAAGTTGGCCCACATGTGCTCAGCCTTGCCAAGGGAGAAATTACAAGATAACAAAAACTTAACCGTCCCACTTTTTTATATTATGTGGGATAAAGTACCAAATATAATCTGGAGAGTTGACAATTCATTACCCAATTCACTTTGAAAGTATTTTTAACATAAAAGATAAAAATCTTCAGATGCTAATGTTTGTTTTTCCAAAAAAAAAAAAAAAAACTTAAACTATTACAGTTTCTCAATTGCTTAAATACATTTGCCCACTCTGACATCACATTTTCAAAACAGTTAACACACAGGATAAAACTGAAGCTCAATGGCCAAAATGACTAATTTTGTAAGCAAAATGCTCCAACACTCACAAAACATTAAAAGCATGCAACATAAGCAAATATTTCCATCAAACACCACAACTTGTGGTTTTATCTTTCACATTTAGTCCATTCGTTCTTGACGATTATGCCACAGGTTCTCATCAACATCGCATTGAATGTTTTCCCTTGCAATGCACCGAGGGAAATACCTCCTTGCATGGCGTATCCATCCCTGGCAGTCCTCTGCACCTATTGCCAGGCAACCAGCATTCATTGCCTCCAGGAGGGGCATCTGCTCATATGGCCGGTGATCATACACCTTCCACCTCCAAGCAGAGAAGAACTCCTTGATTGGGTTCAGAAAAGGGGAGTATGCAGGAAGGAATTGCATCATAATACGAGGCTGTGCTGCAAACCATTCGTTCACAAGGCGAGAGTGATGGAAAGCCACATTGTCCCAAATTATGACATACAGAGTCATGCCAGGCCTCAACAGCTCTCTCTTCGGGTGGAATCAGTATTTCTTTCGATGAATCAAGAAATGTGATGAGGCGTTCTGTATTGTATGGGCCAATGGTTGGTATGTGGCAAAGGACCCCATCATTGGAGATGGCAGCACACATGGTGATATTGGCACCCCTCTGACCTGGCACTGTGACAGTGGCCCTCTGCCCAATGATGTTCCTCCCGCGTCTCCTCACTTTACAGAGGTTGAAGCTGGCTTCATCCACAAAAATGAATTTGTGATGTGCCCCTTCAGCTTCAAGCTCCATTATTCTCTAAGAAAAAGAGCAAATTCATAAAGCAAATTACAGTATTCCAGTCACATGCAACTATGGTAAACAAGGTATTACAATAAAAAAAAATCTGTACCTGCACATACTGGAATCGTGCCTCCTTTACGATGTCAGAGTTTCTTTGAAATGGAACTCTGTACAGCTGCTTCATTCTGACATGGTTTCGTTTAAGGACTCGATCTATAGTTGCCAAACTCACACTGTTTATATTTCTAAATGCTCCCTGATCTGCAATTACTGCTGCCTGGATTTCACGCAGTCTGATTGCATTGTTTGCCACTACCATATCTACAATGGCAGACTCCTGTTCAATACTAAATATCTTTCTTCTGCCACCAGTGTGTGGTAATGTGTGGATCCTATAAAGTAAAAGCAAAAAGCATGTCAAAATTGACATGACTGTATGACAGTCACATAAATGGGATTGATAAAACATCTGCATTACTGTAGGCACAGTTTGTTCTGCTAACAGGGCAATACAGTAAAGCTGAAATACATAGTGGTATACATTACAGTAACACTGTGAATTACTTGTTCTCATTCTGAAAAAGCCTGACAATAGATGCCACAGTGCTCCGACTCAGAATGGGCTGGACCCTTTGTCCAGCCTCTCTAAAGGACAAGCCATGATTGATGACATGGTCAATAATTGTTGCTCGAATTTCATTTGAAACTTGAGCTCGATTTTGTCCTCTTGCTGTTGCAGCTCCTCCACCACGCATACAGGCTCCTCTTCCTCGGGCCCCTCTGCCAGGGCCCCTCTGCCAGGGCCTCTTACTCTATGGCCTCTTTGATCCATGTTTGCAAATAGCAACACAGAGGTGGCATCTTTTATAGATGGATGAGGACTGCTTGCTGATTGAAGAGTTGTGCAAATGAGTTTCACACAGGTGCATAGAGTTTTATAATTATGCAAGTACTTTCTATCAGCTGTGAATAGATGTTTTCCTTTTGTTCAACACAGTGAATCCAATAGAGTTCGGGGTCTTTCAATGAGATCTGTGGTAACTGTTTTGACAAAGGGTGTGAAAAATGTGTGAAACAAATGAAAAAGTGTTAAAACATTTGCAAGAGAAGACTTCTGCTGTGCTAATAATGTGATGATGAAGATCAAGCGGATCCCATTTTCATTTAGTGTGTCTTAGCAAATGAGAAAAACTGTAATTTGTTTACCGGTATTATCATGGACAAATAATGAAATAGATGGATGTATAAAGCGAGATAGACCTTCAGCTTTTATTAAAAGAACTTGACCAAGAAAAGATACATCTCTTTGAAGCCAATTGTTAAATATTATTTTTGCTTTTTTAACTTTAGTAAAAAAATTCATGTACTGATATATTTGAGATATACTGAGTATCTTTCATGGGTATACTGTAAAAAAAATAATTAAAAAAACGTAATATTCAGGCAGCTGAGGTGCTGGGGGGAAAAAAAACCGTAAAATGACCAAATAGCCAATACATAAAATTACAGTAATTTTCCTTAATTCAAAATACAGTTTTTAGCTGTAATTTTACATACGATTTTCTGTGTTTTCTTGAGCTTTTTAATGTTTAATTAAGGATCTTAAATATTGCGGACAATTTATATAAAAACCATGAAATTACAAATAGGATTGAACACTAAATCATGGACTGTATAATATGCTCTTAATATATTAGCAATAAAAGTAGCAGAATAGTGGGAATTTGCACAGGGGATGCTTGAAGTGGCAACAAAGATGTGCATGTGAGAAGGTGTTGTGTGTGTGTGTGTGTGTGTGTGTGTGAGAGAGAGAGAGAGAGAGAGACTGTATGTTAATTGTGAGTGTATGTGTAGGTTGAGTGTATGTTGTGAGAGAGAGTGTATGTGAGGATGCTTGTGAGAGGGTGAGTGTGAGGATGTGTTTGAGAGAGTGTATGTGAGGATGTGGGTGAGAGTGAGTGTATGTGAAAGGTTCACAATAATGCGACACCCATTTGTATACAAGCACAAAGTTAAACTAGAAAAATGCATTTCCGGAGGAACTGCGAAGTGTGCTTGCTCGGGTGCGGTTCACTAACGTTAGCAGGTAGTGGATAAGGGTGCGTTGAAGTTTGCTTGATCTGAGAATTTCAACAATAGTACTTTTTTCAAGATTGTGCAAAAAGGTTAAAAGTTATGTGCATCATATGTTTCACGCTGTCAATGCAGTGGTCTGCGTTGCGCTATCGAATGTAGGTGCAGCATTCTAACATTGAGTCATAATGAGCTGTTTGTGAAGAAATTATCCGCTCCCAAATTATGTCATTTTAATCACGAAATTGAAACATTAAAAAACAATTTGCTCTTTATGGTGTGCGAGTGATAGAGCGCGGCAGCAACGAACCAACTGGTCAGCTTGCAGCGTAACAACATTGAATGCTCGGCCGAACAGCTGATCATAGCTGTACAGGGCGCCTTATTATTTTTCATCTCCATAAATATATCTAGTAGTAAAGCTAATGCAAAGGCTAGAAATCAATTAATCTTTTGCTGATACTTCCTTGTCATCATGGAGAGTGCAGTTCATGGTTGCATAGCAACGACAGACGCCACGGGAGAGCAAGCGCTTGTGGAAAGGAGACAGCGGCGCGCCCGCGCTTTTCACTTGTTTTTACACATCTAAGGTGCGTTCCATTCGACAGGGTCCATACGCAGTGTTCACTGCTCCCCTACTCCCTGAGCACGGTATATCAGTTGAAGTGGACTTCACTGACAATAACCGCTCATTTGAAACGCCCTGCAAACGTCATCAAAGAAAGTCAACAACGGGGTTTTGATATAACATAAATATATATAGGACTACATTCATATTTTAATTTTTATTATTATATTATATATTTACAATTATATTGCACTATTTTACAACTACCTAAAATAAAATCACTTTACTTCACAAACTAGCTAAGCTGGCTGCATTCACTGAGGTAAATTATAATCATCAAAAATAGTATATGTAATATTCACAACAATAACCGTTAAAAATACTGTCATTTGTATAACAATGGCGAAATGTATGAATACTTACACACATACGTAACCTCCTCCATCGTTAGTTATGACCATTCTGACTGGTGATGACGTGGTGCGCGAAATGACAGTTGGGTGATCATCGCTCTCCACTTCCTGTGAAGTGATGTATCAATGTTCCCTTATTCCCTATGCCGTGCGCAGTGCCCTTCGAACTGAACATGTTCGCTCCCTTCGGATTGGAATCTCACTTAAGATGGCGGAATATCCTGTGAAGTCCACTTACGGTCAAATGGAACGCACCTCTAGAGCGACGTTGTTGATTGTTTGAGCATGTGACTGCGCGTTTCTCCTTGTTTTCTATTGTTATGCGCAGCATATTTCCCACGCGCACAAACACAGCCACAGACAATGAATTGTTTGTTCGGTTAGCGAAGAAGAGCATGATGTATTTTGTATAAAGTTTTTTTTTGTTTTGTTATTAACTGTTTTGAGAACTGGAAATGCACAATTCATGCATACAAATCTGTAGATATTAATAAATGAAGATGATTAAATTAGACCGATGTATCAAAAGTTATCCCCCCCACCCATAATCTTTAGATCCCCCCCATGTGACCCATGCAAGCGGGGAATTCCCTCCCAGTTTAAAAAACGAAATTCAGGCCCTGTATTTATTAAAGGGATAGTTCGCCCAAAAATGATATTTAAGCCATGATTTACTCACCCTAAAGCCGTTCGAGATGCATACGTCAATCTTTTTTCAGACGAACACATTTTCAGTTATTTTAGAAAATGTCTTAGACCTTTCAGTGGTTATAATGTGAAGCAATGGGGTCCAGCTGATTCAAGTCGGAAAATGTACATGCATCCTTCTCAAAAATAATCCATCCGTCTCCAGGGGGATAAACGAAGGCCTTCTGAGGGTAATCCGTGCGGTTTTGTCGTAAAAATATACATATTTAAAACTTTATAAACTAAAATAACTGGCTTCCGGTGGCGGTCGGTGCGCGTTCACAGAGATGAATGCGTCGTGACGTAGAACGAACGTGACAGCGGAGCCAGAGAGCAGAGCAAAACAAAACTCAACGTTCGTTCTACGTCACGACGCTTCCTACGCTACGTCATACGCCAGCATTCATCTCTGTGAACTATCCCTTTAAGACAAACCTAGTAAAAACGAATGCAGTCTATACACTGACTTGGCAGCTCTGTAAAATGTAATACAACAGTGCCACCTACTGTCTAAATGCATTAACATTAAAAGTGTGAGGTGAAACTCTTTTGCATAGACATAAGTAAATGGGTTTGTCAATTAGCCTGAAATAAAAAACAAACAAAAACAATTCAGATCTTGTGCATCCTCACATTGGAGTCCCGAGTTCATGTACAAAGTTTGGTTTCGATACGTGACAGAGTTCCTGAGATATGGACGACTTCCTGTTTGGCGACTACGCCGCTGATTTCGTTTGGCTGTGACGGGCAAACGCTTCCGAAAATCCAAAATCCTTCTAGTAACTTTTGTGAGGCTTGGTCCAAGGATCATGTACGTCCAGTTTCGTGAAGTTCGGACCAAATTTGTGACCTGTGAAAATTTAGTTTCGCTTTCTGTTCAATCCAATATGGCGGACGAACGACATGGACTCGTGATGTCATCTTCGCGAGCAACTTACACCGGTACTGACCGTACGTTTTAAAGTTGGAACAGTGTCTCTGTCTCAAAGGGCCTAGGCGCAGGAGCTGGCCAAAATTTATCTCCCGGGAATAATAAGAAGAAGAAGAAGAAAACTTAAGAAGAACAATAAGTGTGCTGCTTTCAGCAAGCACACTTAATTAAGAACACATGACTGTTCAAAGCCATCTACAGTATCTGACTGAAGAGGCAACATGTACGATCTGTACAATTTTATGTAAACAGTAGGTTGCACCTCAACAATGTTATCTTTCACTATTGAAAGTCATTAGCAAAATATAAAATAAATTATCTAAAAACATAATAAAAAAGGTTTTTTGAATTTCAACATAACCAGCAACAACTAAGTAAACAAATTAAAGTGAATGTTTTACTTTATGTATATATGTGTAAAATAAATGTACAGTATGTAAATGTATGAAGAATGAACCATTAACTAATTTTAACAGTTCAAAGCCATAATTAATTTTTTTCACTATTGAAAGTCATTAAAATATATCTTCAGAAAAAAAAAGGTTGTTCAACATTCAACATAACCTGTAATAACTAAGTGTAACCTGTAATAAATAACATTAATAATAATGCATACATACAGTGAGGAAAATAAGTATTTGAACACCCTGCTATTTTGCAAGTTCTCCCACTTGGAAATCATGGAGGGGTCTGAAATTGTCATCGTAGGTGCATATCCACTGTGAGAGACATAATCTAAAAAAAAAAATCCAGAAAACACAATATATGATTTTTTAACTATTTATTTGTATGATACAGCTGCAAATAAGTATTTGAAAACCTGTCTATCAGCTAGAATTCTGACCCTCAAAGACCTGTTAGTCTGCCTTTAAAATGTCCACATCCACTCCATTTATTATCCTAAATTAGATGCACCTGTTTGAGGTCGTTAGCTGCATAAAGACACCTGTCCACCCCATACAATCAGTAAGAATCCAACTACTAACATGGCCAAGACCAAAGAGCTGTCCAAAGACACTAGAGACAAAATTGTACACCTCCACAAGGCTGGAATGGGCTACTGGGAAACTGCCAAGCAGCTTGGTGAAAAAAGGTCCACTGTTGGAGCAATCATTAGAAAATGGAAGAAGCTAAACATGACTGTCAATCTCCCTCAGACTGGGGCTCCATGCAAGATCTTACCTCGTGGGGTCTCAATGATCCTAAGAAAGGGGAGAAATCAGCCCAGAACTACACGAGAGGAGCTGGTCAATGACCTGAAAAGAGCTGGGACCACCGTTTCCAAGGTTACTGTTGGTAATACACTAAGACGTCATGGTTTGAAATCATGCATGGCACGGAAGGTTCCCCTGCTTAAACCAGCACATGTCAAGGCCCGTCTTAAGTTTGCCAATGACCATTTGGATGATCCAGAGGAGTCATGGGAGAAAGTCATGTGGTCAGATGAGACCAAAATAGAACTTTTTGGTCATAATTCCACTAACCGTGTTTGGAGGAAGAAGAATGATGAGTACCATCCCAAGAACACCATCCCTACTGTGAAGCATGGGGGTGGTAGCATCATGCTTTGGGGGTGTTTTTCTGCACATGGGACAGGGCGACTGCACTGTATTAAGGAGAGGATGACCGGGGCCATGTATTGCGAGATTTTGGGGAACAACCTCCTTCCCTCAGTTAGAGCATTGAAGATGGGTCGAGGCTGGGTCTTCCAACATGACAATGACCCGAAGCACACAGCCAGGATAACCAAGGAGTGGCTCTGTAAGAAGCATATCAAGGTTCTGGCGTGGCCTAGCCAGTCTCCAGACCTAAACCCAATAGAGAATCTTTGGAGGAAGCTCAAACTCCGTGTTTCTCAGCGACAGCCCAGAAACCTGACTGATCTAGAGAAGATCTGTGTGGAGGAGTGGGCCAAAATCCCTCCTGCAGTGTGTGCAAACCTGGTGAAAAACTACAGGAAACGTTTGACCTCTGTAATTGCAAACAAAGGCTACTGTACCAAATATTAACACTGATTTTCTCAGGTGTTCAAATACTTATTTGCAGCTGTATCATACAAATAAATAGTTAAAAAATCATACATTGTGATTTCTGGATTTTTTATGGGTAACACTTTATTTTGATAGTCCGTTTGTTGAGACTTTACTAGTTATTAGTAGCCATTCAGTAGCTTGTCAACAGTGCATCAGTTGACATTCAACAACACTGTTTCAACTGACAAGTAACATACGTTCAACTGACTGCCTATAGACTATAAGGTACAATTCAAGTGTTAATCTACAGATTTTACGAAAAAGTGCCTGTTGACTGTCAATATTATTTTGCAACAGGTTATTAACCAACTGGCGACTAACTTTCAATTGTCAACTAACTTTCTGTAGATTGAGTACCAACAACTCAAGATCAATCTGTCAGTTAAATGTCAACAGTCATGTCAGCATATGAAGTATATGATACTGTATATCCTACTCAAGGGGTCTCATGTGCATCAAATTAATAATTATTTTAGCTGATTTAAAACTGTTTTAAAAAATGTTTTAACCATTTGTAGATAATCTGTTGATAGTCAACTAAAGATTACATGTAGTTGCTTATTTGTTGCTTGTCAACAAATAAATTGTTTATGATCAGTAGACTATTAATAGACATTCACAACTAAGCGTTAGTAGATATATTTTAGGACTATCTAATTAAAGTGAAAAAGAGTTTATATCAGTAGAAAGTCTATAACCTATCAACAGATTAATATATTGTTTATGATCAGTTGACTATTAATAGACATTATCCACTAAGTGTTAGTAGATATCTTTTAGGACTATCTAATTAAAGTGAAAGACAGTTGATATCAGTAGAAAGTCTATAACCTATCAACAGATTGCATACCTAACCTGACTGAAGTAGAACAAACACTATGGACAGCACATCAGAGAAAAAAAAATCACTTTTATTAAATTAAAAAAAAATATAGCTGCGAGCAGCGATTGCGGGCCCAAGCCGGTGGCACCGCCATCCTGGTGCCTTTAGTTACACTAAAGCCACCAGGGTGGCGGTGTCACCGGCTTGGGCCCTCCATCGCTGCTCGCAGCTATATTTATATATATATATATATATATAATGTATATATGCCAGTTGGTGGCCCCCCCAGGTCTACATCTGCCGTGTGTCTACACTATACACATAAAGTTTTAAGCAAATCGGGTAAAAATAAGAAAGTGATTTCAAAGCATTTTGAAAGTGACACACTTCCTGTTGCCAGTTGGTGGCGCTATAACTTTGACTCACAAAGGTCACATCCATGTGATCGGCCTCTTACAACGAACACACTGCTGAAGTTTCAGCAAGATCAGATTATGTATGCAGAAGTTATAACACACTTCCTGTGTCCCATTATTCGCCATAAATTCGTTTCCTCGTCACGGCCAAACCGTTCGAGATATCAAAAATCTATTCGCAAGAATTCATCCTCAATGTCTTGACTTCATTCACACCGAGTTTGGCGGCGATCGGATGAATTCCCTAGGAGGAGTATTTCACATTCCATTGTATGCGTTTTCCAAACAACGTATAATAACCGACTTCCTGTTGGGCTTTTGTAAAACTTAGAGCACGAAAGTTGTGCGGCCCGATGAGATCTATATGTGTACTGAGTTTCATATTATTACATGCAAGCGTGTTTGATATATGGACCAAGATTTCGGACCCCATTCCAGGGGGCGCTGTCGAGCCCCCCTGCCACGCCCGGGTACCAGCTTCAGTCCGGCCCTGATGGCCGCGGGTTCTGACCTGTGTGCAAAGTTTCAAGAGTTTTTGAGCATGTTAAGGGCCCCAAAAGTGGCAAAAGGGCACAAAAAAAAAAAATGAAGAAAAAAAAAAGAAAAAGAAAAAGAAAAAAAAATATAGCTGCGAGCAGCGATTGCGGGCCCAAGCCGGTGGCACCGCCACCCTGGTGCCTTTAGTTACACTAAAGCCACCGGGGTGGCGGTGTCACCGGCTTGGGCCCTCCATCGCTGCTCGCAGCTATATTTATATATATAGTTGGTGGCGCTATAACTTTGACTCACAATAGTTACATCCATCTGATCGGCCTCTTACCACGAACACACTGCTGAAGTTTCATCAAGATCAGTTAACGTATGCAGAAGTTATATTACTTTGTGTTTCTCTTTTCTCGCCATTGTTTCCTCGCCACAGCCAAACCGTTCGAGATATCAAAAATCCGTCCGGAATTTATCATCCTCAATGTCTTGACTTCATGCTGACCGAGTTTGGAGGCGATTGGATGAATTCTCTAGGATGAGTACATTAAATTCCACAGCATGCGTTTTTCAAACAACCCATAATAGCCGACTTCCTGTTGGGCGGAGCTAATAACTTAGAGTGCGGAAGTTGTTCGGCCTGATGAGATCTATATGTGTACCGAGTCAAAGAGTATAGAAGCCCAAGAGGCGAAACGCAATAGAACGCTCCATAGCAACAGTTGCCCCATGACGTGACGGCGCGGCCACCATTATGGACTGAAAACTGAAGGAAAACGCCGAAAAATAATGGGAGTCAATGGCACTAAAAAACTTAACAAAACAAAAACTTAACATAACTTCATTTTTTCTGGCCGTCATATCTAAATATGAAAATAATTTAAAATACATTAATGAGGATGACCAACGTTAAATGACGTTAAATGACAGAAAATATACGTCTATGTGTTGGTTATGCATGGCCTAATTACCCTTAGGAAAATAGTATAAGTACTATAAGACTACTATAGAAATACTATAGCGGCTCTAGGATATTATAGAGGTATTACAGAACATAACAGAACATAACATACTTCTGTGATGTTCTGTAATACCTCTATAATATTTTAAAGCTGCTATAGTATTTATATAGTAGTCTTATCGTACTTCTGTAGTATGTCCCAAATTACTATAGTATTCCTATAAGATTACTACAATATTTTGTCCCAAAATACTATAAGATTCCTATAGTACTTTTTAGTAAGAGTATGTCCCCCACCGAATCGGCTTCATTAGCCTACCACTTACGGTTTGCAAAGATACAATTATAAAATTATTGCAAAACTTTAATCTATCAATATTTATGTTCTATTATGCATTTTCCTTGTTATATGAATAACAGAAATTCAAGAAATAATATAGGCTATAGGCAGACACACAGTAATTAGATATAAGTAATAAGATATTTATTCAAATGTTGATTTTGAAATTAGTGAACATCACCATTTTATATGATTTGGAAAAATAAATAAAATTATAAATGAACATTTCTAAAGACAGTTAATATTTTACATAGAATATCACAAAAATATGAACAACTTGTTTTTTCAACATCTTCAGTGAAAGTGCACACAGTGAACGTTTCAATGGCAAGAACAAAAACAATCTGTGAATGTCCTATTACAGGCGGAAAGGTACAAAAAAGATGTGCAATCTAGCAAGTGCACACATGAACTATAAACACCTACTAAAATGGATTTTGCCATTGACTGGCGCTAACGATTTCAGCAGCTTTCAGTCCATAATGGCGGACGCGCCTCCGCAGCGCCATCTACAGACTGTTACCCATAACACAACAGAGTTTCGCCTCTTGGGCTTCTATACTCTTTGACCGAGTTTCATATTAATTCATGCAAGTGTGTTTGATATATGGACCAAGTTTTCAGACCGTGTCCAAGGGGGCGCTGTTGAGCCCCCCTGCCACGCCCGGGTACCAGCTTCAGCCCGGCTCTGATGACCGTGGGTTCTGACCTGTGTGGAAAGTTTCAAGAGTTTTTGAGCACGTTAAGGGCCCCAAAAGCCCCTGAAACCTTGAAAAACAAAGATTAAATGGAATAGACAAATCCCCCCCCCCCCCCCAACACACACAGACACACAGAGAGAGAGAGAAAATTCTCCAGAAAATCCACATTCAAACCAAAATATCTGACTTCCTGTGGGTCTGAGGTTATGACTGTAAATTAGAAAGGTGTCCTGCTTGATGAGAACAATACACCTACCAAGTTTTGTGATTCTAGGAAAAACTAAGCCCCCATTTTTGACTAAAGGTGGCGCTACTGAGTCATTCCACCACACCCGTTTCTGAAACTTTGCACGTCTACTGTATAATAAATGTGATGTGTCTGTCGAGTTTCATGCATTTTCAAGCATGTGAAGAGTCTCAAAAGCATCCGAAAAGAATATTAAAGTTTGATGCGTTGCCACGGCAACAGTATCTAAGATATCAATAATCCTTTCACAGGTCTACATCTGCCGTGTGTCTACATTATACACATAAAGTTTTAAGCAAATCGGGTAAAAATAAGAAAGTGATTTCAAAGCATTTTGAAAGTGACACACTTCCTGTTGCCAGTTGGTGGCGCTATAACTTTGACTCACAAAGGTCACATCCATGTGATCGGCCTCTTACAACGAATACACTGCTGAAGTTTCAGCAAGATCAGATAATGTATGCAGAAGTTATAACACACGTCCTGTGTCCCATTATTCGCCATAAATTCGTTTCCTCGCCACGGCCAAACCGTTCAAGATATCAAAAATCTGTTCGCAAGAATTCATCCTCAATGTCTTGACTTCATTCACACCGAGTTTGGCGGCGATCGGATGAATTCCCTAGGAGGAGTATTTCACATTCCATTGTATGCGTTTTCCAAACAACGTATAATAACCGACTTCCTGTTGGTCTTTTGTAAAACTTAGAGAACGAAAGTTGTGCGGCCCGATGAGATCTATATGTGTACTGAGTTTCATATTATTACACGCAAGCGTGTTTGATATATGGACCAAGATTTCGGACCCCATTCCAGGGGGCGCTGTCGAGCCCCCCTGCCACGCCCGGGTACCAGCTTAAGTCCGGCCCTGATGGCCGCAGGTTCTGACCTGTGTGCAACGTTTCAAGAGTTTTTGAGCATGTTAAGGGCCCCAAAAGTGGCAAAAAGGCACAAAAAAAAATAATGAAGAAAAAAAAAAAGAAAAAAAAAAATCCTTACGAAAACAATAGGGCCTTCGCCCTTTCAGGGCTTGGGCCCTAAAAATAATCCTTACGAAAACAATAGGGCCTCCGCCCTTTCAGGGCTTGGGCCCTAATAATACAACCCATTATTTACTAGGATATCACGATCACATCTGAACCATCTGATTATGTGAAAAAAAATCATTCCAAATGAGAAAACTCTCAATAGTCTACATCATTTCAAATGCCCGAGGCCAAGATCAAAAGTTATAAACAACAAATAAGAATAATTATTAATTAATACATTTAGCCTTTCATGACAGTAAATTTTACAGAAAATCGCATTTATTAAATGCAGTTTAACGTTATCACAGTTATTCATGTAATAAATAATCTCTGTTCCTGCTGCAAACTCGCTTCGGAGGATTAACAGACAAGACTATTGTTTAAACCCTTAACAATACCTTCTTTAATCGTTTAACCATTTTGTAACATTTAGTTTATTTAACGTTACGGTGAGACACAAAAGGCGTTTTCTCCTATAGAACCATAATACACCAAAACACAATATAAATTAACAAAATACATAATCTTTATTAGCTAACGTAACGTTAGATGTAATCCAAATCTTTATAATCCATACGTGTCATGGGCGGACAAAACTGGAAACAGTTGCAGGTTCTCAAAAGCTCAGAAAAGGTCAGACAAACAGTTCAGAACAGTGGAGGGCGGCGACTCAGGCTCGTGCAGGGACTTGATGGTCTGTGGTGCGCTGGTGCTGTGACGGTGATGAATCCCGATCCCGGTGCTGGAGTGCGGTGAACCAAAAGACGAAGAACAAGAACGGCAGGAAGACAAGGCAGGCGAACACAGACACGGCAACTCCACGGGAAACACAGACACGGCAATCACAGGACCTCAACAAACAATCCGACACTGGAACAGAGAATGGTGTGAGTATATATAGGGAATGGAAATGAATCGCAGCTGTGAACAGTGATTGTGATGATGATGATGATCAGCTGGAGCGCTGACAGACACGTGAGCGGGACAACGCCCACTCACACATAAACAACAACGACACGAGACAAGAAGGAAACAATGCATTCAACAACCGTGACAGTACCCCCTCCTCTAGGAACGCCTCACGGCGTTCCCAGACTCCCTTACCTGTCGATTGTAATCATCGATAAGAGAGTGATCCAGGATGTCACGAGCCGGAACCCAACTTCTCTCCTCCGGACCGTAACCTTCCCAGTCCACCAGGTACTGGAATCCGCGTCCCCTCCGCCTAGAGTCCATAATGCGACGGACCGAATAGGATGGTTCCCCATCTACGAGTCGCGGCGGTGGGGGAACCGGGCCAGGCGGATTAATGCGGGAAAAAAAAACGGGTTTAATTTTGGACACGTGGAATACCGGATGAATTCTCCTGTACACTGGAGGGAGGTTGAGGCGGACTGCCACCGGACTAACAATCTTGGTGACAGAAAACGGGCCAATGAATTTAGGAGCCAGTTTATTGGATACGGAGCGGAGCGGAATGTTCTTAGTAGAAAGCCACACTTTGGAACCGACGACGTATACGGGAGGCCTAGACCGGTGGCGATCGGCTTTGGCCTTGGTGCGCGCCCGCACACGGAGGAGAGTCTCACGGGCTCTTGTCCATGTGCGGTGACACCTCTGGACAAAGGCGTGAGCGGAGGGGACCGCGACTTCGGATTCCAGACTGGGAAAAACCGGTGGCTGGTATCCTATACTACACTCAAAAGGAGATAGGCCCGTACCTGACACTGGCAACGAATTGTGGGCGTACTCCACCATAGGCAGTTGCTGACTCCAGGAGGAAGGATTCCTGGCAGCCGTACATCGCAAGGTTCTCTCCAGGTCTTGGTTGGCTCTCTCAGTTTGACCATTGCTCTGAGGGTGAAACCCGGAAGACAGACTGACCGTCGCCCCCAGTAACTTACAAAACTCTCGCCAAAATTTGGACACAAATTGGGGACCCCTGTCGGAAACCACGTCTGTCGGGAGGCCATGTAACCGAAAGACGTGATTAACGACTGCAACCGCTGTCTCCTTGGCTGAGGGTAATTTGGGCAAGGGAACAAAGTGGGCTGCCTTAGAGAATCGGTCCACCACGGTTAAAACTACCGTGTTACCCTGGGAGGGTGGTAACAAAATCTAGAGCGATATGGGACCAGGGTCTCGAAGGCACCGACAGCGGTTGGAGTAACCCATCTGGGGGTCGATTAGACGACTTACCAATAGCACAAACTGAGCAAGCCAAAACAAAATCGTGAACGTCGCGAGCCATAAGCGGCCACCAGAATCGTTGTTTGACCAAATAGAGGGTGCGACTAACTCCTGGATGACAGGCTAGACTAGAACAATGGCCCCACCGAATAACGTCTGGACGTAGTTCCTCCGGCACAAATAAGCAGTTTGGTGGACACCGGATCGGAGGCGTTACCCCTTCTAGAGCCTTCTTGACTCTCGATTCGACCTCCCAAGTGAGCGTAGAGATAATTAGGGTCTCAGGAAAAATACGCTCGGGAGTAGGTGCGTGTTCGGATCGATCAAAAATACGCGACAAAGAATCGGGTTTGATGTTTTTGGAACCCGGACGATACGAGAGGGTAAAATCAAAACGGCCGAAAAAAAGTGCCCACCGCGCCTGCCTGGAGTTCAACCTTTTGGCGGATCTAATGTACTCCAGATTCTTATGATCCGTCCAGATGATAAAGGGTACCCCGGACCCCTCTAACCAATGACGCCATTCTTCCAAGGCTAACTTGACCGCCAACAACTCCCTGTTGCCAATGTCGTAATTTCGTTCAGCTGGTGATAAGCGATGGGATAAAAACGCGCATGGATGCATCTTGTTGTCTGAGGGTGAGCGTTGTGAAAGAACTGCGCCTACCCCCACCTCTGACGCGTCGACCTCCACCACAAACTGACGTGAGGAATCAGGGGCGATTAAGATGGGAGCCGAAACAAAGCGGCTCTTGAGGTTGGAAAAAGCAGTTTCGGCTGCTTCCGACCACCTGAACGCAGTTCTGGGGGAGGGCAAGGCAGTCAGAGGTGCGGCTAGTTGGCTAAAGTTGCGAATAAAACGCCGGTAGAAATTGGCGAACCCCAGAAACCTCTGTAGGGCCTTACGGGAATCTGGGTTTGGCCACTCTACCACAGCCTTAACTTTGTCAGGATCCATACGCATACCCTCAGCCGACACGATGTGTCCTAAGAAAGGAACCGACTGTGCATGAAAAGCGCATTTCTCCGCCTTGACAAAAAGCCCATTCTCTAGCAACCTTTGGAGTACTCGTCGGACGTGCTGCACGTGTTCCTGGAGAGACGAGGAAAAAATCAGAATGTCATCCAGGTAAACATAAATAAACTGATCGATCATGTCTCGCAGCACGTCATTGACGAGTGCTTGGAAGACTGCGGGACTGTTGGACAAACCGAAGGGCATGACCAAGTATTCAAAGTGCCCCCTAAGGGGTGTTGAAGGCAGTCTTCCATTCATCCCCCTTCCTGATACGGACCAAATGATAAGCATTACGTAAGTCCAGCTTTGTGAAGATGGATGCTCCCTGCAACCTCTCGAAGGCTGAAGACATCAGCGGCAAAGGATAAGTATTCTTTACCGTGATGTTGTTCAGCCCCCGGTAATCAATACAAGGTCGCAGCGATCCATCCTTCTTCCCCACAAAAAAGAACCCCGCCCCCGCTGGAGATGAGGAAGGTTGGATGAACCCGGATGCTAGAGAATCAGAAATATATTTCTCCATAGCCTCCCTCTCCGGAACCGAGAGTGAATAAATCTTGCCCTTAGGCGGAGACTTACCTGACAGTAAATCTATAGCACAGTCGTAGGGACGGTGCGGAGGGAGAGAAGCAACCCTTGACTTACTGAACACTTCCCTCAGGTCACGGTACTCCGCGGGCACGTTTGATAAATCCACTGCTTCCTCCTGCAACACAGGAACAGAGACAACAGAACAGGCAGACACAAGACAAGAACTATGACATTCAGTGCTCCAGGCTGATATGGTTCTCTGTTTCCAGTCAATGCGGGGGTTGTGTTGATGGAGCCAGGGGTGACCCAAGACAATGGGGGTGTGATGGGAGTCCGTGATGTAGAATGATATTGTCTCTGCATGGTTCCCTGAGGTGATGAGTGTAATGTTCTCGGTGGCCTGGGAGATGGTTGGTAGTGACTGTCCATTGAGTGCATGTACGGTGATTCTCTGGGGAAGTGTTCTGAGTGGGACTTGAAACTGTAGTGCAAAGGTGCGATCCATGAAATTACCTTCGGCCCCAGAGTCCACCAGTGCGGTGCAGTGATGATCGTGGACAGACCATCTAAGTCTTCCCGGGAGGATGGTGGATGTAGATGAGGACTTTTCGGCGGAGATCCCACCCGATAGTAGCCTCATGCTTACTATCGGGCTTGACCTTTTACCGGGCAGTTGTTAGCAAAGTGTCCCGCTCCCCCGCAGTACAGGCAAAGGCCAAGGGATCTCCGCCTCTCCCTTTCCTCCCGGGAAAGTCGAGCTCGACCCACCTGCATGGGCTCGGGATCGGAGGGACCGGCTGCGTCCATGCCGCTGGACCGCTGATGTTCCACCCCCCCACGAGGCAGGCTGGGTGGAGCGCGTGGTCCGACCCGGGCTAGTCGGGCGTCCACCCTCAGAGCCAGATCGATGAGTCCGTTCAGTGAGGGGGGTAGGTCCAGGGCGTAGATCTCCCTCTGGACGCGGTCGGCCAGCCCATGCAGGAACCTATCCCACTGCGCTTCCTCGTTCCAGCGACACTCGGCCGCCAGGGTCTTGAACTCAATGGCATAATCTGAAACAGATCGTTCATGCTGGCGTAGATCAGACAAGACCCTGGCAGCCTCTCTCCCCGCGACCGCGCGGTCGAAAACTCTTTTCATCTCCGAGGAGAGCTCCTGGAACGAGGAACAGCATGGTTCTTGGTTCTCCCACACCGCCGTCCCCCATAGTGCCGCTCTCCCAGTCAGTAGAGTGAGTACGAATGCCACCTTCGTCTCCTCTCTCTCAAATGTCCGGGGCTGGAGTGCAAAATGCATGCCGCATCGAGTCAAAAACGGCCGGCAAAAGTTAGGCTCACCAGAGTATGGCTCAGGAGTCGGAAGGCGAGGTTCCGACTGGGAGGCGGGCATCGGTGGTGTGGGAGGGACGGGCGGTGCGGCTGGCGCAGCGGGAGGTTGCAGCTGTTGAAAACGCTGGGTCAGCTCGGACACCTGCGTGACAAGAGCCTGAATCGCGCGCGCCGCATCCTCTTGATGGCGGTCCTGAGCGTCCATCCTTTGAATACTTGCACGAACAAAGTCATCCATCGTTGCGGCGGCGCCACCTGCTGCTTCCATGGATTGGTCGGATTGTTCTGTCATGGGCGGACAAAACTGGAAACAGTTGCAGGTTCTCAAAAGTGTTTATTAAGCTCAGAAAAGGTCAGACAAACAGTTCAGAACAGTGGAGGGCGGCGACTCAGGCTCGTGCAGGGACTTGATGGTCTGTGGTGCGCTGGTGCTGTGACGGTGATGAATCCCGATCCCGGTGCTGGAGTGCGGTGAACCAAAAGACGAAGAACAAGAACGGCAGGAAGACAAGGCAGGCGAACACAGACACGGCAACTCCACGGGAAACACAGACACGGCAATCACAGGACCTCAACAAACAATCCGACACTGGAACAGAGAATGGTGTGAGTATATATAGGGAATGGAAATGAATCGCAGCTGTGAACAGTGATTGTGATGATGATGATGATCAGCTGGAGCGCTGACAGACACGTGAGCGGGACAACGCCCACTCACACATAAACAACAACGACACGAGACAAGAAGGAAACAATGCATTCAACAACCGTGACAATACGCAAGCAAGAAACAGATCCAAATTCAGCCCTTCATCCACATCCAGCGATCTCCATCTCCATTCTCAGCAGCGACCGTAAATGTCAAATCCCGCGCTCGTGATGAATTTAAATTCAAAAATTGCGCCCTCAAGAAGCGTTACGACATGTTTTACGGCAGTGATATCAAGCGCTCATTGGCTCTCGCCTGCTTCGTCACAGATTGCAGCATGCCGTGTTTCAGTTGAAACAACATTGAAATGCAGAAGCGCGCGCGCCGTCTTCACGCAGAGGGAAGCTGGTTAACATTTTCATGGATTAATAACTTAAATTCTGCTCTGTCCCTTATACAAAACTATTATATACTGCCAGAGAGGACTGCAACACATCGTCATTTGAGCGACTTTTGGTACCGATTTACATTTTCACAATAAATTATTTTGATTACACATCTGTTGTTTTTCTTCATAATTTTAGCCTGCATAGTTTTAAGAAATGGTTATGGGTAGGTTTAGGGGCAGGAGTAGGATTAATGTTAATGGCTCAAAATATATTTTAATGCTATTAATAAAACTGGCATTTCCCTATACACATCTCTGTCCATAAAGTGTTTTATTCTTTTTATATTCTGTATAAAATGAGTAATTTATATTTAGGTTTGGGAGTAGGGTTAAGGGAACTTACATTTATCTATAAAACAGTATAAGGGAAATGATACAGATCTTTATGATTCGTAAACGTTTTGTAGCTGTGAATTCGTAATAATTCTACGTTGCAGACATGTCTGTATCATACGTTTCAGCATCTATCCAAACGTACAAAAAAAGTATGTTTTCAATCTGTTGATAGGTTATAGACTTTCTACTGATATAAACTGTTTTTCACTTTAATTAGATAGTCCTAAAATGTATCTACTAACACTTAGTGGATAATGTCTATTAATAGTCTACTGATCATAAACAATTTATTTGTTGACAAGCAACAGATCTAATCTTTATCAACAGATTATCTACAAATGGTTAACAATTTTTTAAAAACAGTTTTAAATCAGCTAAAATAATCATTAATTTGATGCACATGAGACCCCTTGAGTAGGATATACAGTATCATATACTTCATATGCTGACATGACTGTTGACTTTTAACTGACAGATTGATCTTGAGTTGTTGGTACTCAATCTACAGAAAGTTAGTTGACAATTGAAAGTTAGTCGCCAATTGGTTAATAACCTGTTGCAAAATAATATTGACAGTCAACAGGCACTTTTTCGTAAAATCTGTAGATTAACACTTGAATTGTACCTTATAGTCTATAGGCAGTCAGTTGAACGTATGTTACTTGTCAGTTGAAACAGTGTTGTTGAATGTCAACTGATGCACTGTTGACAAGCTACTGAATGGCTACTAATAACTAGTAAAGTCAAAACAAACGGACTATCAAAATAAAGTGTTACCTTTTTTTTTTTTAGATTATGTCTCTCACAGTGGACATGCACCTACGATGACAATTTCAGACCCCTCCATGATTTCTAAGTGGGAGAACTTGCAAAATAGCAGGGTGTTCAAATACTTATTTTCCTCACTGTATGCAATAAATGTAAGTGAATGAAGAATGACCCATGAAAAATAGGATATGAGCTGGCCATAAATAATTTCTGCCAGTATCCAATTCATGTGCCAGTGTCAAATTATGTCCATTACCCAGACATTGCTTTCGGAAATCTGGGTAGTTGTCATAGTGTACTGAAAGCCTCAGGAAACAGCCACATGTGTGCCACTGGTCTTCTCTCAAACCCTTTAAGGTCTGTGAAATCAACTGTTATAGTTTTGTCTATAAATAAATCTGATCCTGTACAGAATCTCAGAAACAGAGACTGTCAATTGTCGATTGGCATCACACTCCCGCAAGTGAGCTGTCAAATGCTTTGAAATGAAATGTCCTTTTGGTGTGCATTCATTGCTTCAGGGAATTTGAGAGATCGCACAATTTTCCTCACTGTTGGTTGTAGTGCACAATACACATTTTCAATTCCTGAAGGTCCTTGCTCAGAGGTCCAAGTATGCTCATCCACTGTTCAAGAACATAGGCAGGCTCATGAATGAGAGTCTTGTGTGCCAGTTCTTGCATAATGTGCATGAAGTTTTCTTCTGTTGGAATTCTCCGACAACTGTAGTTGTCTAAGATCTCGATCAATTCCTCCTGGTCTGCACTACAGAAGTCCGTTCTGCAGCTTTCTAACACAGCGCACTCATTTTCTGAGACATACTTCAAAAAAGTTGTCAATCAGATCACTTTTGACAGATCCTTGTATTGCTTGCTCCAAGATGAAAGGTGCAAGTTTTGTTGGGAGATACTTCTCTTTCTTCCAGCCAAACAGAATTATTCAGGCAACACTTTCCCACTTTTCTTTCCCAAAATCATGCCGAAGAAAGGGAACTTTAAAATGGTTCCCCAGTGTGCATTGATCATAAAATTCCTACCAAAATTCTGATAGGCAATCCCTGAACACTCCACCGACGTCATGGCCCATCTCAAACTGTCCATTTGGGAGGAGCAACTTCACTTCTACATCACTCTATGTATGTGCAAGGGTTTCATCACAGAAATGTGCAATAAGGTCAGAAAATATCTGTCCACTGAACAACAATATTTTTTTTGTTAGGAAATATGGGTTCTGGGTTTAGAGACTAAAGCCCTATTCGCACGGGATAAGTATTACCTGGTGACCTCTAGTCATTTGTAATAATTGCGGAGGTTGTCTGTGATCTTAATCCCATGCGAATTGGCCATGTCTGTAATTTGTAAAGTAAAAATTCCCCCGCAAATGACCTACCATATTTCGCAGAGCACAGAGGTCCTGTGATAACATTAGTCCCGTGAGAATCGGCATCTCTGTGATTTGGAGAATGGAGGCTGTGTTGGAGTGTTTTGATAGTATTTTGGGTGCTGGGTCATATCGCTATACACCATACAACTATACAATTTGCAGAAAGAGAAAGCTGAAAACCATCAGAAGAGCAAAAACAAAAAGAATGATTAGATGGAGATGGATGACATGTACAGCAGCATGCGTTAAGGAACATTCTTCTGTTTATGATATATCATCATACAGCTAGACCTATAACGACAAGACATTTCCAAGCAATAGCCTATTGACTTCATATCCGGAAGATAAGTCAGTAAATTCAAGTAAAATCACAGGCTTCGCTTATCCCGTGCGAATGTGCCACACGAAATTCAGATGTGGGTGGGTAATTTCTAAATCACACGTGGTCCCCAGATAATACTAATCCAGTGCGAATAGGGCTAAAGTGTCATCTAAGTTTTGTTCATCTATTCCAGGGATGTCTCCGGTGAATACTGTCACTTCATCGCTTGCATCCAAATAATCTGGTGAGGTCATTGATGAACTTTCAGATCCTCTGTGGAATGTAAGGGAGACACGTCATTGTTGGCTGTTCTTTCCACAAAAATTACATCTGTGTCTGAAGCTTGAAAGAAGTCATTCATTCTTCTGGAAGAAGTGGAAAGACTTTGATCCTGGTTAATTCTGTACAAGTCCTCTATTGTGTCTGAATCTGATATTTCCACTCCACTTTGCATTTCCACTTCCCTCCCTATCTTTTTTGTTGTGAGGCAGAACCTCATCATTTTGAGTTTGGATGTATTATACATTTGTAGTTTCTTCATCTAGTGACACTTAATATAATTTGTGAGATCCAATTCAAACTCAGAAACACTGCCAAGATAATTTTTTCCATTTGGGAAAAACAAACGAATTGCCTCCTCAATCAGTTCCTTTCCTTTTCCAGTCTTTTGACACACTCAACTTCCTTGTTCCCCCTCCTTGTTTTGCTCTCATTTGAACAAAGCCCTGTCCATCATAGTGCATCCAACCAATCTCAACTTTTCTTGCAGTACGCTGAGAAATGTTTGTTCTAGTTGTTTGGTTTTCAGTTTGTGAATTGTTAATTTTTTGTCTTTTGCTCAGTTTTGATTTGAGGTGCTCAAATAGCTTTGACTTCCTGCAAGTTGGCTCAGAAAGATCTCAGTCTGAGATGTTGTTTTCCAAAAAATAAAAATCAGTTATAAAAGGCAAAGGTTATCTTCATAATTTTTGTCAGTCATTATGCCTCACACACAATTGAGCATTCAAGCCTTTCTGAGCAGAACATGGTATAGGCTTGTTAGTATCAGTAGAAAAAATGTTTTACATTAAATTTCAGTGTTTTTACATTAGATTAACTTCCCCACAGGAGCATCCACATTATTTTTAATGTAAGAACGGCTCTGCCTTTAGTAACTTTAATGTGTCGAGTTGTCCACTTCCAGTTATTTTAGCTGAACAAAAACAGTAAGTTATGCTGCTTGATATAGCAAACTGGTATTTACAGTCATATTATTTTAATTAATTATCATAATCGTCCCACATTTGGTTTGTTTGATGGTGGTCACCCTATTCCTACACCGTAAACTAAAGACAGCAACGAACAATGACGTCGATTTTACCATATCAATCCGAGCGCGAGTCTGATGATGAAACACTGGAAGAACTAATCATTCAACCCGAACCTCCATCGCAAGTACAACTCGAGCAGGACATTTCTCAGTGTACACTACTCAGTTTGAGGTACATTATGAGATGTTGCAACTGTAATTCCTCACCATCAGCATTAACAAGTGCATGTGGCCCACAAACTGATCAGCAGAAGCATTTCAGTAAGACAGTAATAATGTGAGTGAACCAGTTAGCAGGAGACCTACACAATATAAAACTCAAAACGAAGTATTTTGAACACCATCTTTCAAGAGCAAGCAGTTTGCGAATCCTGCATTGAACTCTGAGATTTGAGAAGCAGTCGTCAGTAAAATAAAGGGAACACAACCATTATATCATGGTAAAGATGAATTTTAGCCACTGATTCTTCACATGCTCGTCCTTGGGCAGTGGAAAAAAACTGGCTTTACCTTTACAATGTAGAGTACAGCGCCGTCTTCTCGACATGATGCTATCCAGTATCCACAGGAATCAGTTGCTGGTTTGAGGTTCAAGTTTTCCCTGGTTTCCCGCACGCAATAAGTGGGCGGGCAATATGCTAATGTTTCGTCTTGACGTCAAAACGAAACGGCTTAAGATTCGTTTGAAAAACAATTCATTTCATTGACTCTTGCGTTTGAAAGACAATAACTTTATATACAGTGCACTTTCAGATTTAAAACTTTGCAGGATGTTTTTATTCATTTGGAGCTCTGTTACACACTACACGAAAGGTCATTTCAAAAATCCATAATTAAATCACTCTTTGTAAACACAAAACCAACACTTAACATGCAAGAAGATTAGGCTACGTAATAGACAACCTTAGCACGCGCACGTTACCAAAGTCACATTTTATACTTGCCCAACATATTTTATTAACACATACTAATCATATGGTAAAGGATTATCATGCCAAAGAGTAAATATGATCATACCTTGTCGCCGGAAAATGTCCTACAAATAGGACAATAGGACACAAAAAAAAGTCAGAATTGCAGGCAATTGTAGAATCTTGCAATTCTGACCTTTTTTTTCGTGCAATTGCGAGTTTATATCTGAGAATTGCGACTTTATTTCTCAGAATTCATAAAAAGTCACAATTATTTTTTTTAATTTTTTTTATTAAGTGGCAAAAACAGGCTTCCATAGTTCTGTTGGTAACAAAATGCAACAGAAAGCGTAAAAACAGAACTATGAAACTAGGACTTGGCTAAAATCAAACAAAAAGAAGAAACAAACTAAGTAACACGGTACCATCAATTCCATTTAAAAACACGGTCAACACGATTTGAAACAGTAAAAAAATTTTTTTTACAAATGTAAAACTCGAGTTTGATCACATATAGAAATGATGAAATTAGAAAACATGCATTTTACCCATGGGCGTCGGAAGAAAAAAAAAAAGTGGGTGGGTCCTCCTCCAGAAAAATATTACTGGAGTAAATACCATTTCATGTAGGCTATTCTAATACCATGGTCATCTGCCAGCAATGACAATTTAAAGCTGTTATTGATGTTTGCAACTCAATATTTGACTGGAAAGGTACAACGGGCGGTTACTTTCGTCAGTTGCGGCTCGTTGAGAAATATAATGTAGCGATTCAGCGGAGTTTAATTTATTAGGGAATTCCATAATAATTGGATTTGACTGACAGCGCTATGAAAAGACAAATGCGCTGAATCAGAGACGGTAAAAGTAAGTGGGTCCAATATCATTGGTCTTAAAAAGTGGGTGGGTCTTGTCCCACCCATATACAATGGTTCCGACGCCCATGATTTTACCTGCTTATTTTTGCTTCACATCCAAGATTGACAACTAAGCTGAAGGTCGAGTAATTCCTATCGTGCGGGTAGCTGTCCCATGTGCCTTGCGCCAAGGCGGGAATTCCTTCAGTTCGAATATTTAAAATCTTCATTGCTGTCATTTAAATATCAGTGTACTTAAAGAAAGAATGTATTAGTATATGATATTATATTACAATATAATACGATACTATGAGAATAAATGCGTAATAAAACACTGAATGCTGCAGAACTATGTTTTACACTGGAAATGTACATTTGCAGTCTATTTCTGTAATTTTTCTGTAAAATAAAATAAAATTCCCTAAAACTACTTTTTTTTTTACAGTGTATATTATTCAGAGGTTTCAAGGGTATCGAATAAACAAAGAATTTCACATTTACGGATGTTTAATTTTAGCCCAGAAGCCTCTAAAAAGGCATTAATAATCCATAGTCACAAGCTCAAGATTCGAGTGAGTGAGTGAGAATCTGCAAAGAGAGACAGAGTAAAACTCTTCAGAAACACGGTCTACAAACACTACATTCTACACAGACTCACAGTTTACTACACATAGTGTGTCCACATTTGACAACATCATCGAACAGCATGTTCACGCAGGCCCGGATTAACACGGTGTAGTGCCCCTGGGTGAGGGTGAACACATTTGAAGTGCCCTGACGTGGTCCGTGATAGCTCCCCATAGTTCAGGGTCCGCTGAGATGGTAAAATCCTCTGGTGGCGGCTGCTGCTGCGCCTGATCCTCCGACCTACGTGTACTTATATTTCCATCAATCTTGTGAGCCCCATCATCCTCTCCGTTGCCTCCACTCTCCAGCACCTGGTTATCGCATTTGCTCACATTAGCTGCCGTAACAGTTGAGGCATTAGTTTCGCTGCTGCTAATGCCTTCTGCTGGTGATGCTGATGTCTCTGTCTTTTCTTCATTTCGAAGAAAAAAACTTGATATCGCAGGTACTTTTTGAAGGGTTGCTATGTGTCGTGTTATTTTCTCTTTTTTTAGCGCAATTTTCCAACGGACAAAATTGCGATTGTTAACTCATGATTTCTGTTCTGTCTGTGCGCACCAATCTTGCACTTCTATCTCCTCCTCAACCAGACCACCTAGAGACTTCGGGTTTTCTGCATTATGTTAAGGAAGGTCTAATCTCGGGAACGCACAAAAAAAAAAAAAAACCATAAAAAGATTTACTATCTCTTAAGTGTTGTGATCCCATGACGTCAGAAAATTGCGCTAAAACACTCACTGAGTTTTTATTACTTGTTTTAGTTTACGTTTGGCACAACCGCTAAGCTGATGCTGCCTATCAATTTTGAATTTAATATTATAAATTGGCGGGCTCAATTGGCAGGGACTGGGGGGAGGGGGCAAATGCACTGTGACCTGACCCAATCGCAATTCTTTATTGATATAATTAATATTCTCTCTGTATATATTGTATCATTAACTATTCATTTTGTATCTGCATCTCTTCCAGCAAAATAATATATATACAAAACATGAAAAATATTTTAAAGTCTAGTCATTATCTTAATTACGCAGTGGACTTCTTGTTAGGCTAAAAAGACGCGGGGCTTCATCGCCACGGATTATCCACGCCTGGCCTGGAAGCTATCGGTTGCCTAAACACAACAGCGCCTCGGAGTTACAGACTATCGGTCCTGTTCCAGTCCTCTCGGACTCATGGACCCCCTGTCGCCAATCGTTAAGACAACGCCGCGTCAACAGAGGTGTCGACATTCGGAACCTTCGCACTCTGGAATATGTCAAACCACCGGCTGTACTTACGGACACCGGACCACAACAGGTGAAATTGGCGCTGGTAAACGCAAGATCCATCTGCAACAAATCATTTATTTTAAATAATTTTTTTACATCTCATGACCTGGACTTCCTATTTTTGACGGAAACCTGGCTCAATGCTGGTGAGCTGGATTCTCTGACTGATTTATCTCCAGTTGATTGTGTCTATTTTAGCTCTCCTAGGCTAGTGGGCCGCGGCGGAGGCGTGGCTACAGTTTTTAAAAAACGTTTTAGGTGTAGGCTTTCGCCTGCCACCCAATATCATACATTTGAATTGCAATTATTCACAATTCAGTTATCCAGCCCAGTGACTTGTGCCCTTATTTATAGACCACCAAAATATAATAAGGACTTTATGCAGGAATTTGGGACATTTCTTTCTAATATAGTCCCGACTGTGGATAAATTGCTAATCCTGGGTGATTTTAATATTCATGTCTGCTGTCCTTCCCATCACCTGGTAAAGGAATTTCTACAACTCATTGACTCATTCGATCTCATCCAACATATTAATGGCCCTACACACGAACACGGACATACCATTGATCTTGTTTTAACTTATGGACTCTCAGTATGTAACATTGATATTGAGCAAAGCTGCCTGTCGGATCATATGTCTGTCATGTTTAATATAATACTGCCATATCTACCTCCTAACGACGAGAAGGATGTACATTTTTCTCGTGTGATAATTCCCTCTACTGTAATTGAGTTTTCTAATGCCTACACAGAGTCTTTAACAAGGTCTGTTTTGGAAGCCCCATCGCTTAACCTCAATACTGAGGAAATTACCATGTTGTTTAATGAGACATGTACAAATATCTTAGATTTGTTTGCACCACTAAAATCAAAGCGCTTTAAACGCAGCTCTCGCCCTTGGTTTAATCATCATACCCGGGCTCTCAGGCAGGAGTGCCGTAAAGCAGAACGTAAATGGAAAAAAGATAGGCTACATGTCTCAGCTGAGATTTTCAAGAACCACCTGTCTACCTATCAGTGCGCTGTTAAAGCAGCTAAAATTGAGTACTTCTCAGATTTTATAAAGAAAAATTCACATAATCCTAAAGTACTGTTTAATACTTTTGATAAAGTGGTTAATCCGAAGCCTTCTTCATACCCAGATGCTACCCCTGAGTTGTGCATACAATTTCTTGATTTCTTTAGGAATAAGATTGAACTTCTATACTCTTGTATCCCCAGCTATCATGCCTCTAATTCTTCCAATTCTAGCCCTAATAAGGTCCAGCTAACACATTTTAATCCAATTGATCTTATTAAAATGACAGAGTTAATTTTAAAACTGAAACCGACCACCTCACCAGCGGACATTATGCCAACACGTTTTTTTAGAGAGGTGTTAGGAGTAATTGGCCCATCTGTTTTGACTATCATGAATAGTTCATTATGTACAGGCATTATTCCATCCTGTTTTAAGCATACCGTGATTAGGCCATTTTTGAAGAAGCCAAGTCTTGATCCATCTGAGTTTAATAACTTTCGACCTATCTCCACAATACCTTTTCTGTCTAAAGTGTTGGAGAAGATCGTTTTTCTCCAACTCTCTGCATTCTTAACAGACCAAGATCTCCTTGATAAATTTCAATCGGGATTTAGGACCCGTCATAGCACTTGAAACTGCCCTCCTTAAAGTGACAAACGACCTTTTGCTCACTTTGGACTCGGGTAGCTCCGCTATTTTAATTTTGCTCGATCTAACCGCCGCCTTTGATACAATCCATCATAATATTCTTTTAGATCGTCTAAAGCAGGAGGTTGGGCTTAGCGGCATGGTCTTACGCTGGTTCTATTCATATCTTTCAAATAGGTCTGTCTCAGTTAAAATTGGCAATTACTCATCACCTTCAGTTCCACTATCATGCGGACTCCCACAAGGGTCCATACTGAGTCCTATTCTATTTTCCTTATATATGTTACCTTTGGGCTCTATTTTCAGGAAATATGAGATCACATATCACTGTTATGCTGACGACACTCAAATGTATGTCCCACTACATCCTCTTGATAAGTCTTGTTCCAATCTTGTAAAGTGTCTTGATGAGGTAAAGTGCTGGATGGCTAAGAATTTTCTCCACTTAAATGAGAGCAAAACTGATGTTGTTGTTTTTGGCCCTTTTGGCTTTTCACCACTTATCTCTACTTATTTGGGCCCACTATCTAGAAATGTTCACCCATGTGCAAAAAATCTGGGTGTATTTTTCGATTCTGAATTAAATTTTACAAAACAAGTGAGCGCTGTGGTTAAAAGTAGCTTCTACTACTTAAGATTAATAGCGAAAATGAAACCTATGCTCTCATCGAGGGATTTGGAGACGCTCATCCATGCTTTTATACTATCTAGATTGGACTATTGTAATGTGATATATTTGGGACTCTCTCAGTCATTGCTGAACCGATTGCAGCTGGTTCAAAATGCCGCTGCCAGACTATTGACCAATACGAGAAAGAGTGATAGAATTACCCCAATTCTAACATCCCTTCAATGGCTACCTATCAGATTCCGGATCGATTTCAAGACTTTAATTTTCATTTTTAAAATTTTAAATGATCTCGCACCCTCCTATCTATCTGATCTTATTATTTTGCACCAGCCACTAAAGAATCTGAGATCGGCGGATAAATTAATGCTCCGGGTACCGCGGTCCCGACTCAAGCGGAAAGGTGATCGAGCCTTTTCGATAGCCGGTCCTAGGTTATGGAATTCCTTACCTCTTGCCATCCGCTCCATCCCCACGTTGAATTCTTTTAAAATGGCTTTAAAGAAGCACTTTTATAGCTTGGCATTTAATTCCGACCCAGGAGAGACCTAAATATATTAATTTTATGTTGTTGTGTTTTGTATTCTCTTTGTTTGGTTTTATTGATGGAATTGTACAGCACTTTGGGCTGCACTTGAGGCAGTAGAAATGTGCTATATAAAAAATAAACTAAACTAAACTAAACTAATCACTTGGTGCCCCCCTATTGGCTGGTGCCCCAGGGCACTCGCCCAATCCCGTCTATGGTTAATCCGGCCCTGTGTCCACGACATCTGTAGGCTAGTTGGCAGAGCTAGGTGCCGATAATCTGGAAATGATCACCTTCATCTCCGACGCGTTGTCTGACTCTATCGCGTCGCAGACAGCTGAGAGAAAGGCTGATGTGATAACCGCCTTGGGTTATCCTAATATAGACACTGTGAAGAACAACCCAGCAGGTGAGATGGATAAAAATACGGGCCACTTATACAATTATTATCAGCGTTTGACTCGGTGTTGGCCTAAAAAGAAAATGTAACGTCTTACATGGGCGTCGCTCGACCTTTTTCTAGAATAATGTTAGATTTGTGAAATGGAAACCAGGGACATTTCCTAAATAAGTGGTCAAAATATCACCCAAATCTTACTAATCTTGTTATTATATATTAATAAAAATAAAAAACGGGGACAATACAGTTATTAATTAATTAATAATTCATTATTATGATAATTGTGACAACTGGTTTCAATTCACCAAAATCACATTATGAACAATATAGACAGAACAGAACCATTGCAAATAGCAGACAGATCAAAAACTATTGTATTATGTATGTTATTTTATATTACATTAAATATATTATTATTACTAAATTATGACTTTTACAACACATTACAAAAATAAAATATTTAATATTTTCATTTTCACAAAATAGGAATATACTATGTAATAAATATACAAAACAATATACTGCCCTACAAAGGCAAAAGACCTTAACTCACCAGAGTGTGAAACTGAGAAAAATGACTTTAAAGTTTTTTTGTTGTCCAGCCAATTGTATGATAGGTAGGACACTGAAAATTTGCCAAGTAGTTGTCATAATGAATATATTTATCTACATTAAAAAAAATTGAGCTCAAACTTGACCTTTGACCCTTATTCGGAAGTTACTGCATTCTGCCTTTGCATAATCTGCAAAACAATAATGGCTCATACAAAGGCAAAGTACCTTAACTTCTAATTTATTGACCATTTTGACTTTTATCACTCTATAAAACATTTCTATGATAACAATGATAGTCTTAAAATAACATTTAGTGAGTTCTGTTTAGAAGGCTTAATATTACATCAATAGAATATTATAAAATAAAAAATAATGAGAAGGCTACTGTACTGGATCGTTTTAAAAACTTTATCAGTGTTCTTAATTTAAGTAAAAACACTAAACACTAAAGAAGAAGTTAAAGTAACCTTTCACAAATATTTCTTACATTTGAAAGATTTGATTTGACACACACACACACACACACACACAGGCGCCTCTGTTTTCTGACGTGCTCTCTGCTTGCCGTTGCGGATTGAGGAACGCGCTGATTAGCCGGTTTCATATGTTGTGTGTGCAAAGATAAGCGCCAGTAAATTTAAAGTATATGCTTATAACGGCCCAAAAAACAGGACATTTTCGTCACTTTAAAAAACAAAACAAAAAAAAAAAACAGCCACGATGGCCAGGACAAGACGTGAAACCATGACATGTCCTGGGAAAACAGAACGTTTAGGTCACCCTAATTTTAACTGTTTAACCTGACGTCTGCCTACTAATAGCCTACCCACAGCAACACTTAAAATGTCAACCTCCGGACAACTTGCACTTTGATAGATTAGGTTAGCCAGCTGGCACATGATGGATTTAAACAATGGATTGTCTTCTCAGTGGATGTCGTTTTCCATGGATTTTGAGTTTGACCATGTTAAAAAAAGGTAAGCTGCAATCTAAGTTATATCTGCTGGGTTTGTTTGTTTGCGTGGTAATGTTTTCTCCTCCCCTTACTTATCGTGAGACGTCCCCAACCCACTCGTGTTGTTTTCAATTACATATAGGCATTAACGCTACACCGTAACTTCAGCGCGGCAAAAATTTAACGTTGTTAAAACAAAGGCAGAGTGCCTTAACTCCAACTGTAACTTGATTCCAGCATTCCGGAGTGCAGCGGAACAAAGCTAAAAGACCGTAACTGATGTTAAGGGCTTCTGCCTTTGCTTTCCCTCTGCTTTTGGAAGTTATGACAAAAACAACATCTTATTTTTAGCAGAAAAGAACAAAATTGACTCAAGATATTTTTCCACATGATAAAACTGATGTCCATTGTTCCAATAATGGCAATAACTAATTTTGACCAAAATTGAAGTTAAGGTCTTTTGCCTTTGCACGGCAGTATAAATAGTATACAAAATAACTACAACTTTTTTTTAACTTTTCAAATGTTTGCAGTTTTGGAAATGGATCTTTACTATCCATAATTAGCCTAATTTATAGGCTTATTTTGGGCACAAAGTACTGTGGCTTCTGCAAATGTAATTGTTGCAGGTGTAATTGTTGATTTTTTTCATATCAGGATAGTGTTTCACCCACATGGTATAGTTGTGTGTGGGGGGGAGGGTGCATTAAATAATACATACACTGTAAAAAGATATATGACAAATAAGTTATGACAACAAGGTTTTACATTGCTTTAACTCATCAAAATAAGTTATGCAATTTTCCACTTTTTTATGTTATACAAGATTTAACTCATTTTTAACCTTTGCCAGGCCAGGTCTGTGCAGATCATGAGTTTATGTCTGTCCCAGGTCCAGTGGCGGCTGGTGAAAATTATCTTAGGTGGGGCTGTGTCATATTCAGTCATTTTCAATAGTCTAGTAATCATGGGACTCAGTTCTTTTAGCATTGTGGCTCCCAGGTTGTGGAATGCTCTTCCTCAAGACATCCGTCAAGCATCCACCCTTCTCTCCTTCAAAAACCTCATTAACCTCATTAACCAAACCTCATAAACACATTTTTATCTGAATATTACTCTTTAGCTCACAGTCTTTAAATTATACCTTGCACTGAAAAAAAAGTCCTTTGAATTTACTTGATTTTAATGTGTACGTCGGTCCCACATGATCAGAATGCGTTCAACTGACACAATTTTCCTCTTTTTCTCAATTAATTATTGCTTGTCAAACCAAAATATTTAATTCCCGTAGACTGCTTAAAATAATCATGTTGATTCAAAACATTATTTGTCATTACTGTAATACAAATTTATTGTGTAATGTTAAGCGATTTCATCATGTCAAGGGTACCAGATTTTCAACTGTAACTTGATTTCTTTATGCTAATATTAATTAACAGTATTATGTAACATTAAAGCAATTTCATTATGTTTCTGGTATCAGAGTTGTGTAAATCGAACTCACTCAAATGAACTATTGTAGACATGTTTTGAATGCGTGTGTGAATACAAAATCATAACTGTAAAAAATACATATTGGCACTGACAATAAATGCAAAAGGCATTGAGTTTTCCAAAAATGGAGGACTTAGCACAGTTCCCATGAACTGATTTCATAAACAATAAAAACACTAAACACATGCACAATGCAAACCCCACAGTTGTTTAGAGTGGGTTCACACAACTAATGTAAATTATGCATTGTGTAACATACTCAAATTCATAAAGAACTTTTGCATTAACATTTTACAGTACATACATAGAGCATATACTTCAAATGTTCATCAACATGGATTAAAGGGATACTTCACCATTTTTTCATATTAAACTATGTTATTCCCTTAACTAAGACAAGTTGATACATACCTCTCTCGTCTCAGTGCGTGCACTCAATCGCTCTGGCGTGCGGCGACACTTTGATAGCACTTAGCTTAGCCCAGTTCATTCATTAGGATCCAAACAAAGATGAAGCTAGAAGCGACCAAACACCTCCACGTTTTCCCTATTTAAATACAGTTACACAAGTAGTTACACAACCAAGTATGGTGACACAAAATAAAACGTGGCGCTTTTCTAAGTGGGTAAAAAGGATATATTATATATATATTATAGAATATTAGAATAGCACTTGAAGTCACGCTTGAAAAATCCTCTCCCTCTCACTTCTGTCATTAGAACCAATGTGACTTTTTACTGCGCCAAGTCGAAGTGCTTCCAACTTCAAGTGCTATTCCGCCATACATTATAGTTATCCTTTTTACCTGCTTAGAAAAGCGCCACGTTTTATTTTGTGTCACCATATTATCGCTCCATTTGCGCACCAGAGCGATTGAGTGCACGCACTGAGACGAGAGAGGTATGTATCAACTCGTCTTAGTTAAGGGAATAACATAGTTTAATATGAAAAAACGGTCAAGTATCCCTTTAAGAACAGCAAACATGTTTGTAAACCTAGTATTAATTTCAGTGGATTCACAAAAACACTGTACATTCTGCATTGTGTAACATATTCAAATTCATAAAGAACCTGTAACAGAGACAGGGGTGTACCAACTGCCACAAAGAGGCCCCAAAGATGTTCAAGCAGTAGCAGCACCACTGCTCTGAATATACCGGCCGATGGAGGCGTAAAAAAAATTGATGCCAAATTGAAAAGTGCTGATGAAGTCAAAAGTTCAGTGTTTATTTCAAAAAGTGAAAAACAAAGATTTTCCAGTAGAGTGCAAATGATATTTACAGTGAAAATCCAAAAGAAACAAAAATAAAATAAACTATTCAAAGTTAACTGCAAACAAAGATTTTGGCTATGCCAATAAATTGACCCAAAAACCGAGCAACCAACTCACTCTATGAGCTCCTTTCAACACTGAGAGGCCCTCTTAAAAAGGATAAGCCCCTCCAAATTGGACTAAACCATTTAGTAATTAAAGGTAATAAAGAAATTTAAGAAAGACAAAAAAAAAAAAAAATTAGATCTAACAGTAACAAAGACATAAACTGTTAGAATATATATATATACAAACATTGGAAACAAAACTCAATTAATTATTAATGTTTAACAATGTTTAACGAAGAATCAAACAGAACATCAATCTCCCCCTCAGACATGAGAACAATTAACTGTGCCTTCTATTGGCAGGAAACAGAAATTTAAAAATGGTGGCAGTTACTGTGACCGGGTTTTGTCTGTTTGGTATGGGAAAATGTTCCAGTTCCTAAGTATGACAATTTATATTATGCAAGTGGATAATTGAAAACAATAAACATTTAACATGGTAACCGGTCTTGTTTGAGTTCTTAATACAATACATAAATCAACATAGTGAAATTAATGACTCAGTAAATGTTAAGCTAAAGAAAAAGGACACGATGAGGACAGGAATAACACTTAATACACAATCATTGACAAACACATATCTGGTGTTAAAATTTGCGCAAAACAAATAATGTGTAATGTTAGTATGAAAAGTGTATGTATGCATAGTATGTTCTCAATCCAGTGTCATAATAAAAGTCCTTTCACAAAATAAGAGTCTCTAGTCACAGAGCCCCACTGTGACAGAACCCTTGCATTAACATTTTACAATAAATAGAGCATATACTTCAACTGTTCGTCAACATGGATTAAGAACAGCAAACATGTTTGTAAACCTAGTATTAATTTCAGTGTGTTCACAAAAAACACTGTACATTCTGCACTGTGTAATATACTCAAATTCATAAAGAACTTTTGCATTAACATTTTACAGTAAATAGAGCATATACTTCAAAAGCTTTTCTTAACCCACGTTGACGAACAAACCCAATCCTTCACATGTTTTTTTTCTAAGGAATAAACAAATATATATAACATTTTTATTAAACTGTTGTCAAAGGATTTAAACCAATACATAATACAACAGTTGTCTTTAAATTGGACTAAAATGGGTAAATACACTAAACGGTTTTAATGGATACCTCAAAGCAAATGCGCAAACAGTCGAACAGATAAAATAATAAAAAGTTATTACAGACGAATATTCTTGAGGACTTGTGGTTTTTCGGTGGCAGTGCAGCCTCTCTGACACTTTCACTGAAAGAGCCCGTTCTTTAAAGCGCGTGCTTTATTCGAAAGTTTATCTCCATCCAGTTCCATAAAAATCTTTTGGACTGCCTCAAAAGTGTAACGGAGGTCAGCAGGGTAGCTGAGGTTAAAGGCATATATCAACCCAAACAGCATAGCAACAGCTAATGATGCATTGTCAAGATATTGCAACCTTCATGCCAACATCCTCTGGTTCATCAGAAGCATGTTGTTTGAGAACATAAATTCCAAGAGTGGTCTCTTCAATGGCCTTATTGATGCTGACTTCATCCATGCCCTGTACAAAACAAACAGACAGGTAAATGTAAGAAAATAAGACCTATTGAGAAAAGAATGATTAAAATGAGCAGCCATACAATGACAGCATAGATTTATACAATGTTAAGGTGAAATTAGGATGAATGTATGTTTAGAGACAAGCAGAATATTAATCTACGGAGCCTGGGAAGTCACCTGTGGGAGAAAAAATATAATAATTCCGTGGCAACGGTTTTTGCAATCCGTCCCCTGAGTTTATAAACCATATACGAATTATTAAACTGTTCCCTCGGTTCAACAAATCGTGCCCATGGATTAATAAACCATACCCACGAGTTCCTAATCCACACTCTCAGATTTGTAAACCGATTTTGTAAATCTGTAACCACAAATTCATAAACAGTGCCCATGCTTTCACAATCCGTTCCCACGTGAATTCATGAGTACAGTTTATAAACTGAGGGGACGGATTGCAAAAAAGTTGCCACGGATTGTTTTTTTCTCTCCCACAGGTTACTTCCCGGGCTCTGTATTAATCATAAATAGACCAGGGGATCTAAAAAGTGAGGTCCACAAAATAATTGATACTATTTTTATTTTAAATGGATAATTTATATGCTTTATACCTTTGTGTATTGTTTTATTGTATTTAAATGTTCAGAGTTCTTTTTGTTGTAAGAAAAAAAGTTATTAAACTTTTCCCTAACCTCATTCAATGCATAATATCATATGATAAAAGCTTAAATTTTTTGTGATATGAAAATTTCACATGCCTAATATACTGTTACAGTTTAAAGTAGGCACTGTACATCCCTCGCTAAAGTAACAAAGGCGAACATTGTATTTTGTAATGATAGCAAAGGCAAATGCTTAATATATTAGCAAAACCATAAATGTATACATGTTCTGCTAATTAATGAATAATTTCATCTCAAGTGATCAGGTAAGAGAACAGGAGGAGTGGAAGGGAAAACATTAAATACTGATTCATGTACTTACCACATATTTCTGCACAAGGTTTTCTGGATCTTCACCCATGTAGATACAGACTCCTTTAATGACACCCTCTCGTCCAGCATCTACATCATCACACTGAGGCTACGTTTACACGTGGATGGCTATTTTCATAAACGGACATTTCTCCCCTCTTCGTTTTCAAAAATAACATCGTGCACACGAACCTGTGTATATGCTGTCAAGAGCATGCCAAACCTGTAGGTGGCAGTGTAACGAGAAGCTCAAGCCCACCTTAGCCAATCAGAATCCCGAAAATAGTCACATTCTGTGACGTCGCTGCCTAAAACTCAGTTTTTCTCTGTTTACATGCAAACGTGCAAACGAAGATTTTCAAAATCTCCTCTGGCCGGAGTTTTTAGAAAGAATCGGTTTCATTGGCGAATCCTCCGTTTGCGTGTAAACGAAGGGTGCAAACGAAGGGAAATGTCTCAGTTTTTCAAAATAACCATGTACGTGTAAACGGGGCCTGAAAGAACATTTATGACAGTTGTTGTCAGATATCATTGGTGACTTCAAATGTTAAATTTAAATCAAGCTTGATTTGGCTAACCCTAACCTTCAGAGAATTTTGCAGAAAACTTTTATCTGACTCCATTTCATAACAAACCTCGAATTTAGGTTAGAATGCCAATTGATTATTGACCATTTATATAATAATTTATCTAGACACTTGATTATTCTATTTAACTCTTTACTCTTACATTTTACTTGTTCATTCTGATACCAATGTCAGTCAGGGTCTTGTGTCGGCCGTTCTTTTACGCAGATCTTATGGTCATGTTGG
Organism: Abramis brama; assembly: GCF_963993115.1. NCBI lineage: Eukaryota > Metazoa > Chordata > Actinopteri > Cypriniformes > Leuciscidae > Abramis > Abramis brama. The sequence continues at coordinate 34,130,485 of NC_139966.1, read as the reverse complement.
AAACTTTTCCTTCGTCAAAGCAGAAACCAGGAGACGTTGGGATATCTTTCAAGCAGAAGTTACTCTTTATTGAGAACTTGCTGTGCGTCGCTGTAGTCATCCAAGTCAAGTCTGACTAAGGAACGTTGCCTTGCAATTTATATACATTTAGGGGGAGGGATTTACATTGAGGTTGAACAAAGCATGTAAATGAAGTATACAGGTTTAGGAACCCGCCCTAGACTCCAGAGTGTTACCAATCCTATTCCAATCAGCATAACTATTCAAACGCATAGATGCTAATCCAATCAGCCTAACTATTCAACGACTGGGGCTGGGGCTCGGGCTCCAAGAGCCATTAAAGACAAAAGGTGAGAGTCTCAGTAATCTGACTCATTTAACTTACAATAGAGAAAACAGGTCTGGCAGGAATCTCTTGCTGGAAACTCTGTAATCATCATTTATACCTCAAATGCTAAAATCAGTCTACTAAACTTTCTCAGTTGATATACTATTGTATTGGAACCTAAATTAAACATTTAATAAATTTGTAATACAACAGTTCCCCCTTTGAACTCTCACAAAATACAAATTTAGACACTTAAAAGTTCATTCTTGTAACTTGTGATCGTTACAGGCACATAGCACATGTTCTGTGTTGCTTATCTGTAATTGCATGCTGAAACAGAAACAAACATGCAATTAGGGTCCGTGAAGTTCTTACGGGTAATAGTCTTTTCTGGTTGGAACTGTCATTTTCTCGTGAGAGGCGTGAGTCATTTGTTGAATGAAACACTTGATACTGTGGACGCATAGATAGTACGCCAGTAGGAGAAACAACAGCAGAATTGCTATTTCCTTGATCCACAGCCAGGGTTTACCTAACAAGTTTCCGAACCATGAAGAATTATCTTCAGTCATCTGGTGTAATTTTTCTGAAAGATCAAGAATGTCTTGTTGGATTTTGTTCAAGTTCTCTGTTGGATCCCTTAACTCGGTGCAGCACTCAGGGCCGATAATGGTGCAGGCTCCCCCTTGCATTGCAAGAATGTAATCCAAGGCCACTCTGTTCTGTAAGATCATTATCTTGTGCGAAGCGAGAGTGTTTGTGATGTTACCCAAGGCCAAAGCCGTATCATTGGCCAATTTCTGTACAGAATTCGATAAGCTTCTGACTTGATCAAGGGCCAGCATGACGCCATAAGATGGGATTAATGCTCCAAGAGTTCTTGACCACCATGTTTTTGCACATGTGAGTTCTAGAATGCAGCCATCTTCTTTGTTCGTGGTAGAAACTGAATTTTGTAGATGTGGAGAGCTTGGGGTGGAGTGTGTATTTTCTCTGATAGCCGGTAGAACATAAACCAGGGTGCACCTGCCATTGAATTGGCTGGGTAGGATGTTGTCGACAGAAGTTCCACATAACCAAAAAGTGCCAGTCGGTGGAGGAATCTTACACCACTGATTTATTGCAAAGAGTTTCGGGAGGGATGGTGTCCTGCGGAGACACTCTAAGTCCTTTTCCTCTTTTCCTGCTGATGGAGTAATGTCCACATGGGATTCTGTTCTCATTTCGACCACAAAGCTGCAACGTTCACGAGGAATTTCACCCAAGGGAGTCGAGGCTGGAGCATAATTTTCCATGCACCAAGGGAAAGTCATTGGCAAGAGTAGATCTGTCATGATGGGAGTAGCTAAAGTTAGGTTGCAGGATGGTAATCCAGGAATGCAACACGGAGAAGCTGGGGGAGTTGTGATGTTGAGACATGTATTCTTGTTGGAGATGGGGTGTGCCACCCATGGGATTCCTGCTCCTACTGAAGGCGGGTGTGGCATGCAAACATTCTTTTCAGCAAACAAGGCGTTTTTGACATATTCATCAGCTCTAAGAATATGTTGTTTCTGGAGTCTACACTTTGTGCGATGTCCATGATGGTTAGTAGTACGACAATCTTGATCATGTTGATGGATGACTTAAGTTCCTGTATGTGAGTCTCTGCGTTGTGTATTTTTTTCTTTTTCTTTTGTGATATTTAGCTTGGCAGTGGGTCTAGTTGTTTTCAAGAGGTTGTGGCTTCATACGCAGGTGAGGAGGTTGGTGCATATGGGTCTCGGGACAGCCATCAAGTGGTATCTGCACAGAGTAAGAAAGAAAACAAAAGACCGATAGAGCAGTATTTGTTCAAACACTAGGGTTGTATCCTTTTCTGAGTCTGCTATTGTTGTTCCTTCTTTCCCTATTTCTTAATTCCAGCGACACCTAAAGAACAGTGAGGTAAGGATGGACTAGTGGATGGGGAAGGCCTATGAGGGAGTCTTCACCGCAGGGTTGGCCCCCGAAAGCCTGTTGCATTCGGTTCTTCCCTGGGCTCCTCATTGGTCCGTGTCCTATCCTATCCCTGTAGGTGGGGGAACAACTTTACAGTGTGACACATGAGTCCAGGTTTTCCTTCCCTGACACAATACTGCAGCTGCTGTAATCAACATCACTTGATGTGGTTCGTGCCACTTAGGCTCTAATGGCTTGTTTCTGAATGACTTTATCATGACCCATTGACCTGGGATGATTGTGTGTCCACATTCTGGTGGAGTCTGCCAACACGACTCAACTCTCTCTTTGGCACTCTGTACTGCCTTTGTGAGGTTTTCACAGTAAGCGATCAGGGCATCTGAGGCAATGTGTACATCAGCATTTCTAAGATCAATCACACCTGGCATCTGCATCGGGCGTCCAGTAATAATCTCATGAGGGCTCAGTCCTACTGATCTGTTAGGTGACGCTCTCATACTACACAGTACTGCTGGCAGTGCTTCAACCCATGGTACTCCTTCCTGATGCATTTTGCTTAGCCTGGTTTTGATTGTTCTGTTTGATCGTTCAACCTGTCCTGATGCTTGTGGCCTATATGGGCAGTGAAGATTCCACTTAATCTTCAACATTCTAGACATTTCCTTGACTACCTGTCCTGTGAAGTGTGTACCTTGATCTGAGTCAATGCAATCTGGTAATCCCCATCTGGGAATGAAACCAGTGACAAGACATTTAGCAGTATGTGCAGCTGTAGCACGCCCTGTTGGATAAGCTTCTATCCATCTTGAGAACTTGTCTTTTACTACCAAAACGTCAAAAGTTTTTCCCTTACAACGAGGCAACGATATGTAATCAACTTGCAGGTGATGAAATGGTCCTGGTGGAGCTGGGGTATGTGTTGCTGTTGTGGTTGCTGCTGGCACATCATTATTTTTCTGACATGTAACGCATCTCTTGACTGTTTCGGTGGCTACCTTTCTGAATTTTGAATTCCACCACTGATTTGAGAACCTGTGATTCATCGTTGCTGGACCACTGTGACCCAAATTGTGTATTTGTTGAGCCAAATATGGCAGCAGTGATTCGGGAGCAACATACTTTGCCCCTTTGGTCCAGCAGCCGGATGAATCCACAGTGGCTCCTTTGTCTAACCATGTCCATGCTTCATATAGAGGAACGTCTTTGTACGGATCAATGACTGATTCAGGAGGCAGAATTGTCTTCTGTGCTGTACTACCTGAACACACTTGCACAGTTGCATAGGAACAAGCCTGTTTAGCCGCTACATCAGCAAGAGCATTACCTTTAGCTTCCGTAGTATTAGTTGTGAGATGTGCTTTCACTTTGATCACCGCTAATTTCTTTGGAAGTTTCATGGCAAACATTAGATCTTTCACTAATCCAGCATGCTTAATGGGGGGGATCCAGCAGAAGTTAAAAACTGTCTGCTTTGCCAAATGACACCAAAATCATGAATTACCCCAAAAGCATACCTGGAATCTGTGTAGATATTTGCAACTGATCCTGAAGCTAGCGTGCATGCTCTAGTTAAGGCTACTAGTTCTGCAGCTTGAGCTGAAAAATGATCTGGAAGACGACCTGAAGCTACCACTTCAGTGGTGGAAGTTACTGCATAACCTGCTCGTCTGTTACCTTCAATGACCTTCAATTCTGAATTCTCTAAGGGAGTTTCTTTTACTTCACTCGTAGGTGTGTATGTAAGCGTAACACAATCGTGAGTCATTTCTCCTTTATCCTCTAACACAACTTCAGCCATTGCAGACATCATACATGAGGATGGGTTCGTGACTGGCTCACGCTGTAAAACAATGTTCGGGGCTGTGAGGGTAGTTAACCAATTTCCCCAACGGGAGGAGGTGACAGAAGTGACTTTTGCTTGATTCATTAGTGCGGACACTGCATGAGGGCATTTTACATTTACAATCTGACCTAACACCATTACTGATGAATGGCCTGTACTGTAGCATAACATTTAAGGCTGTGAGTCTACTTAACCAGTGTCCCCCAAAGGAAGGCTGAGACAGTCACTTTCCTTTTGTTCTATTAAACAAAAATAAGTAACTTTGTTGTAAATTACTGGGGAGATTAAGCACTCACAGCACAAATGGTTAACACCTCATCAAGCTGCCCCACAAGTTTAATGACGAGGGGAGGGGCTGCTTCAGAGTAGCAAGCAGACTGAGTAGAAGCTGAGTAACATTGTTAACTTCTCTAAAGTTCTTTTTGTTTTTCCTACACTCTTTTCTCCAATGTCCATGCTTACCACAGTAATAACAACTGCCCTCTCTCTTAGGACATTTGCGTTTCTGACATTAGAGTCTCTTTCCCAAGTACCTCTCCAAGTTGTTTTGCAGGGTTTTAGTGGACCATGTGAAGTCTAAGAAAGGCAATGCCTTTCTCTGAAGTGTCAGCTATCCCACTGTATGCTGCAGCTGACTGACAAAATCTTTCAGTGTACTCACTGACATTTTCATCCTTCTTCTGTACACAACTAGTGATTCTGGACCAGTCTATTTTGGGTCCCATGATATTCTTTAGAATTTTCAAAACACCTTCTCTCAAATCGCCTTTACTGGCATGTTGTAGTTCAGAAGTAGTCAGCTGTGTGACTTCTGCCAACGACATGTCATAGAGACGCATGTTGCTGATCAATGCTCTTCTAAATTCTGAAAAATTTGTGCGTGCTGAGGGTAAACTCTGGGATAGTCTTTCTATATCTTTAGGTCCTAGCGCTTTGGCAACAGTTTGTATTTGGACAACAGAAGAGTTGGGAGGAACACTTTCAGTTCCCTCAATTCCCTGAGATCTTCTCCTAGCGCCACATACCTTTACTGAATCTACAGGCTTGTCAGTTACTGATTGGATGGCTACATCTGTTTCAAAGAAAGCTTGTAAGTCAGGATAAGTGTTATCAGGCTGACTAACTTCTTCCACATCAGTTTTTTCTGCAACTTTGTTGCAAGTTAATTTCTTAGTCAAAGAGGATACTTTAGCATGCAGCTCTTTGTTCTGTTTCTCTAGCTCTGAGTTACGCTGAGACTGTTGTGTAGCTAGTGCTAAACCAAATTCTCTGTGGCAGCAGATAATGCCTTTTATGTTTTTCTTCCTGATACATGCACCTAACACCTTCTTGCATTCTTCAATAGACCATACTTTTTCTGGGTGAACATCACATTTCTTTGTCAAATCCAATCTGACTGACTCACTATGGAGTCCATGTGCTCTCCTAACAATGACTTTAACTCACTGTCTGTCCATAAAGGGGTAGCTAGTCCACCTTTCTCAGTTGTTGGAACCAGCCTAGTATTCCTTCTAACCATTTTGTGATGTTTTCTTTGTTACCACACAGTCAAAAACACTAAAACTTCTCTGATCAACAGAGGGTACACTTGTTAACACAGATCAGCTATTGTTAACCTTCCTTGCCAGAGCAAAGGATAACACAAATTACTAGCACTTTACGCTAATCTTACCTGCCTGAAACAGGGGATACAATATATTAGCACATGATGCTAATCTTCCCTGGTAGAACAGAGGATGAATCTTCTCTGACTACACAGAGGATAAACCACCTTCCCTGTAAAGCAGAGGATAAATCTTCCCTAACTTTACAGAGGATAAACCTTCTCTAGCAACGTAGAGGATAAACTAGTCTGTTAAACAACCTTCCATGATTAGACAGAGGATAACGAATATTAACATGTAATGCTAATCTTCCCTGTCTGAACAGAGGATAAATTTCATCTCTAAAAGAAAACTTTAGAGGATAACTTAAGTTAACCAAACCCTACAGCTGTCTGTTAACTCTTCTCTGACGGCGCAGGGGATAACACATTTGTACTGGTCTTAAAGGTTCTTTGGGATAGAGTGGCACTCACCAACCCTTGGTTGTAAAGAAAGATTCAGTCTGGAACACAGTCAGATCTTTGTTGAGCTTGAAGTTTCAATCTGGATTCAGAAGATTCAGTCTGGAATGCAGTCAGATCTTTGTTGAGCTTGAAGTTTCAATCTGGATTCAGGTGAGGAGCTCTATCCGAGTCATGGCACCAAAACTGTTGGAAACTTTTCCTTCGTCAAAGCAGAAACCAGGAGACGTTGGGATATCTTTCAAGCAGAAGTTACTCTTTATTGAGAACTTGCTGTGCGTCGCTGTAGTCATCCAAGTCAAGTCTGACTAAGGAACGTTGCCTTGCAATTTATATACATATAGGGGGATGGATTTACATTGAGGTTGAACAAAGCATGTAAATGAAGTATACAGGTTTAGGAACCCGCCCTAGACTCCAGAGTGTTACCAATCCTAATCCAATCAGCATAACTATTCAAACGCATAGATGCTAATCCAATCAGCCTAACTATTCAACAACTGGGGCTGGGGCTCGGGCTCCAAGAGCCATTAAAGACAAAAGGTGAGAGTCTCACAATAAAGAAAACAGGTCTGGCAGGAATCTCTTGCGGGAAACTCGGTAATCATCATTTATACCTCAAATGCTAAAATCAGTCTACTAAACTTTCTCAGTTTATATACTATTGTATTGGAACCTAAATTAAAAAAAAAATTATAATAAATTTGTAATACAACAGTCACAAACTCGCTAGTCTCGGTCCCTAGACAGAGGTAATTGACTATACAATATAGATGGCCAATGCTTTCTCTCTAAAAGTATTTTGTTGGTAACACTTTACAATAAGGTTCATTAGTTAACATGAACTGCACTCATACAGCATTTATTAATCTCTGCTAATGTTAATTTCAACATTTACTAATACTTTATTAAAATCTTGTTAACATGAGTTAATGCACAGTGAACTAACATGAACAAACAATGAACAGCTGGATTTTTATTAACTAACATTAACAAAGATTAACAAATACAGTAACAAATGTACTGCTCATTTTTAGTTCATGTTAGTTAGTACATTAACAAATGTTACTGTAATGTACTGTAAAAGTATTACCATTTTGTTTAGTGCCCATACTAAAACATTCTAAAGTTTTCCATAGCCTTTCCACAATTCTAACACTGTTAATAATCCCCCCCCCCCCCCCCCCAAAAAAAAATCTTAAAATTTAAAGTTTTCTCATGCCTATCAAAGTCAAAGTCAAAGTACCTTTATTGTCCCACAAGGGAAATTGGATTTGCAGCAATGCTCCACATAAAACACATAAACACATAAACATACAACAACACTCACCAACAAAATCAACCAGCAGAGAAGGAATTCACATTTAAGCCCAATGTACATAATGTATAATAAATAAATAAATAAAGTACAGGACACAATCAAGTGCAAATATAAAGTGTGTTAATATAAAGTGCTAAGGGCCATTAAGGTGCCTCACAGCTGACGGAATAAAAGATATATGCATCCTCTTTGTTCTGCAGCTAGGAACTCGATAGCGCCGCTCAGAGGGCAAAAGCTCAAACTCTGTTCTAAGGGGATGATCCTGTGAATGAGCTATAACTCTAACTATCCTCTGGACCTGTTTTATGTATAACTCCCTTGGTTGAGCCTGACTTCTCCTGGAAATCTTACTCGCCACTTTGACCAGACTACCAAGTCTGTTTTTATTTATAACCCCTATATAACTCACTTCAGTCATTTGATCAATGATTGTTTGAAGACTTTTCCCTATCTGTCCTCCAGCTTGATCAGTTTATCAGAGTGGAGGTCCAGCTGAGACAGGAACTTGGATTGAAGTGGGACAGTGGTGATTCTCTTGAATTCAGCATTGATCTGAAAACAGATTAGAAAAAACTAAATCAAATCGGAACCGTAAACATCAGGGAGAATGCAACCATCACACATACAGATCAAGATACCCCACCCAAAAAAAAAAGACATGAGACCAACCTTACCTCACTGACTTCACACAGCGCAGGCCACCTTGCCATGAAATTCACCATTGGTGCATCTCGAACAACTTCCTGTCTTCGATGTGCGAAAGTCTTTTCCATTTTGACTTTCACAACCTGTCTGTTGTCCCTCTTTTTTACATCTGACAGAAGAGCTTTCTGCATGGACTCCAGACTCTCCTCAGTTTCTGATGCTGGGTATGGTGGGAAAAAATTCACCTCTGTTTGCCTTTTTGACACCAGATGCTGCACTGCACTTTCCTGTCGGTTTATGTTTTAAAGAGTTCACGGTCACCTCTGGGCAGCCCAGTTTTCTCAGGTGTGTACGGTAGTTAGATAGTTTATATTTAAGGCTGATTTTCCATCTGCCACAACCTGTGCTTGATCCTTTCTCGGTTAAACATGGATGCCTCTTGATAAGACTCTGGGAAACCTGTTCCATCTCCTTGTCACTGACATAGACTTTATACTTCACAATTTCCTGTACTAAACCATCAAGAATGGCAGACTTCAAATTGGTATCTGGAATAAGTACAGTACCATTCTGAATGTAAACTGCAGTTGCTTGCTGAAGTTTTAATTCCGCATCGTATGAAAACTTGAGCACATGAAATACAGCAGGCCAAGAAGATCGTGAGCTCATAGAGTCACTTGACGTAAGTACAGCTGTATCCATAGTTCCACCAAACACGGCAGAAGAGTCACGTAAAGAGGAAGAACAAACTGTATGGGCTTCTATGACTGGAGTGCACCTCTCATTTTGCTGCAAAGTGGGCCTGCCATATCAATTGTCTTAATAGTACCTTTATCCTCTACTTCTGAAACTGTGGTAAGGTTAAGGAACTCATTTCCAAACATGGAATCCTTAAATTGAAGCCTAAAATTGCCCTCAAGTCCACACTGTTTCTTGACTTCAATCATAAAGTCATCAATGGATGCAGGGAGTCCACCTCTGAAAGTCAACCTCTGAGAACTGCCATCTGCCAAGATGATCTTAAGGATTACAGGAGTCACCATCTTCAAAGCCGTTTACTCTGCAAAGACATGCACAAAAATGATTAGATGTCAGACATCCATTCATTCTTAAATACTTAAATACAGTGGTTAGAAGCCTACTCTAATAACTGAGTGAAGTAGGTACGCAAATTTAAACACTTTTTTTTTGGATGAAATAGACAGGGAAAAAAGGGGATTGTGCATAGTAGTCAAATGTAATACTTTTAAAGACATATTTAAATAAACAATACAAATCTTAACTATATTTAATTGCTTGAATATATATATATATATATATATATTGTTTGCTTGAATCTTTGACCTAACTTTGTAAGTGACCTCTGTATATTACTTTCTGCCCTTGGAATGTCTATCTTTGATGTTGAGGTTTATTTTGTTCAGTTCCTTAACCTATATTGTAAAGCGACCTTGGGTGTTGGAAAGGCTATATAAATAAAAAATCTTATTATAATTAATAACCACCCAAACACAATTTAAAACAAACTGCAGGATACCAGTGCTCTGTGAAAAAGTAATTCTTTGATGCCAGTATTAAAAGGTTGTAGGCATTCTTGTACAAAAACAAACATATTGCACAAACTTTCCATTTGCATTTGAACTCAAAAAATATACTTAGTGATTAATTCATTAGCTGATTAAATAAAATAAAATAATACTTTTTCAAGCAAATATTCCACAACATGTACAGTAAATAGCAAACATAGTATTAAAGGGATAGTTCACTCAAAAATGAAAATTAGCCCATGATTTACTCACCCTGAAGCCATCCTAGGTGTATATGACATTCTTCTTTCAGACGCATACAATCGGAGTTATATTAAAAAATGTTGTGGCTCTTCCAAGCTTCTTGCAAGCCAATTTTCATTTTTGGGTGAACTATCCCTTTAAGACAATTTCTATTTACAAAATTACTATATACAAAGAAACATGTGGTCGGGGCTGCTGTGTGTGTGTGTGTGTGTGTGTGTGTGTGTGTGTGTGTGTGTGTGTGTGTGTGTGTGTGTGTGTGTGTGTGTGTGTGATCTCATTTGTACAGGAATTTTGCCCTTCTCTCCTTCTGAGTGGCCTCAATGACCCTATTGTTGAAGTCAGGAATGTCCCTGATAAGTTTCTTCTCCATGGAGAGCATTGCCAGAGCATTCAGGCGATGCTGTGTCATGGTGTTTCTCAGGAAGGTCTTAATCCTCTTTAAAGTATAGAAGCACCTCTCAGACTCAGCTGTTGTCATGGGTGTGGTGATGAGGATCTTGAGAAGACTGACAATCTCCTTGAAAGTGCTCTGAAGGTTTTTCTCCATGAAAAACTGGTACAGAGGCACTGCACCACTGCAAGCCTTGAACTCATCATTCTCATAGATGAGGGACAGTTCTGTTTTGAGCTTGGCCTTGTTCAGCATGGGGTATGCCTCCACTGTTGTATCAAGCGCTGTGTCAGGGAACTTCACACAGTGTTGTGGGAACAGCTCTCCATGCAACACTGTTGCACTGATGAGGTGCTGGGTGAAGGAGAACTCCTTGGCATGGGTCAGGATGACTTAAATTTGCAATAAAGCTATTTTAATGAAAGTGATTCTGACTGAACGAGTCAAGTATGATTACTAAAGGTTTTAACACCATTATTCCTACTTGCACTTTACACTACGTTTATTTCTCCTCACTAACTCCCTGTTGGTTTCTGTTACAAAACAAGGTTTAATTTCAATATATAAACCACATATTTTCTGTCACATGTGAGGATTCCTTACGCGCTGAATTTCTTTCCCATGAAAACTGTCATAAACCTGGAATCTACTGAGCTAACAAGAATATGGATGCAAATATAAATTGCAGACCACCTGCTCCATCAATCAGTCAGTCAAATGTTTCAGTTCATCTTTCAGTTTTTTTAATATCTTTTATTACGTAGCTACATACCACCACAGGCCTAAAAATCTTTGTAGAGGAAACACTGATTGTTACATCTCAACTTACCTCTGTAGCCAGCCTTTGTTGTTCTCCTGTTCCCAGTATCCTCCGTCGCTTTATAGGCTGATGCTGGTCCGATGCACCGTCCCCACACAGAGAGGGAATAGAGGCTCTGGTCCAAAAATAAAGTTTAAGTTGCTAACCTGTCATCAGACTTGTTAACTCCCACACGTGCACATCCACTGCCCTTATGAAAAAGAAGTTTATTCAAGTGTTCTATTAGTATACTTCATTTAAACTAAAAATAAGAAAGTATACTTTCAGTCTACATTTTATATACTTCTCAAAAATATACCTTATGTACTTCTCAGAAATATACTTAAAATTACACTTAAGTGTACTTGACTTATACTGAGAGAAAAGTCCAAATATATTTGGCCTGTACTTTTACTCAATCTTTTGATCGAGATATACTTAAAGTATAATTAAGTATTTTAAGTATTCAAAGTATACTTGGCTTGTAGCTGTGTTAACTCTTTTGATTGAGTAGCTATGGAGCTAGAATTGTGTCTTTATTACATGTGAGAAAATAAATGATCTGAGAGAAAAAAAAAAGTTTGAGAGAAAAAGTTATCACACTGATAGCAAAAAAGCATTTCATGAGAGAAAAAAGAATATTTGAGAGAAAAAGTTTTCATACCAATAGCAAAAAATAATAATATTTGAGACTAAAAAAAGTTTTGAGAGAAAGTATTTTCTCATAGAACATAAAAAAATATAAATTTGAATTTTTTTTTATTATTTCTGAGGAAAAAAAAACTCTCTCAAAATACTTTGAAAAAAACTCTCAAATATATATTTTTGCTATCAGTGTGAAAACATTTTCTCAAAAAAAAAAAGCGTTTCTCTCAAAACGCTTTTCTTTGCTCTCGATGCAATTTCTTGCTCTCGTGTCAGGATTTTGCTTTTGCTGTGAAAATTGTGTCATGGGCGGGGCCACGTTCCTATTGGCCAGTCGGGTGAGCATCGTCTTGTCTTGGGAGTCGAACTGAATCATTACACCATTGTTACATCATATTCATGAATGAATGTGTATTATATTGTGTATTATATGCTCAACTAAGGCAGAGGCGGCATCTATGCCGGTGAACCGAACAATGGTGTAATGATTCAGTTCGACTTTGTGATGTTCTTACATTAATACTCCACTAGATGGCACTCAAGTTCCTTAGGTGAAATATACATGTGAAGTAGGAGAGAGAAGAGTGAGAGTAAATGCTGAACATGTGCTTGCATGTTATCCTGCTTGTGCATAAGTTATTTAAGAGTTTCCTAAGAGAATTCTACTTGCTTGTGCTTCTTGTCATGAAGACGTAACAAATTTGTCGACGAGGACGATTTTTTTCACAAGATTTCCTGAGGATGGCATCAGTAAGTGCTCCGTTTCCCAGTCCATTTTTGCCTTGTCCCGGCGAGCCCGCTATACCGCTTGTAACATGGCTGAGAATGTTTGAGAATTACATGCTCGTCATCAATGCCACTGGAGATTCCTGGCCAGAAGCCAGAAAACGGGCTTTACTTCTTCACTGCCTCGGAACTGAAGGTCAGAGACTATTTTATACATTGCCCGATACCGATGACAATCTTGCAGCTGCTGTTAAAGCTTTGGAGGAGCATTTCATTCCAAAACGAAATGTGGTCGTGGAAAGACATGCCTTCAGGAAACGAGTGCAGAGGACAGATGAAACGGTACTGCAATATATTGCTGCATTGAGAGATTTGGCAACTACTTGCGAATTTAATGACAATCTTGATGATATGCTGCGTGACCAGCTTGTAGAAAATATTGCTAACCCTCGCATTCGTGAAAGATTATTAGTGGAATCTAAATTGACACTAGAGACTGCAATTACAATTTCCACGCAGCTAGAGGCCGCTGATGCACAGGCAAAATCAATGGCTACAAGCAGTTCTGCTCCAGTACAAGCCGTACATGCCACTCCTGCGACTGGACGACAGCATCCTAAGGCCAAATTCAAAACACGTACCTCATCAAAACCTCATTCTGCTTCTTCAGCTCGGACATGCTTCCGCTGTGGCTCCACTGGACATCTTGCAAATGCACAGAACTGCCCTGCTGCATCTGCTAAATGTAAAAATTGTAATAAGACTGGACATTTTGCACGAGTCTGCCGTTCTGCTCCTACTCGTTCAGTGCATTCAGTTGAATTACCAGAGGTCTGTATTCTCTATCTACCTGGAACATCTGATCGTTTGATGTGTGATGTGACTATAAATGCTACGTCTGCTGTTACACCTGTGTCTCTTCAACTCACAGTTGACTCTGGTTCATCAGTGTCCATTCTGCCAAAACAATTGTATGAGCAGCACTTTCGCACTGTGCCGTTACAAGCTCCATCTGCCCGTTTAGTCACTTACTTGTGTGGATCTGCGAGGGCCCAACAAGGCAGTTATAGTAGACAGCTACCCATTGCCACACATGGAGGAGATGATGACATTACTGCAAGGTGCAACTGTATTTTCAACTATAGACTTAGAAAGTGCATATCATCAGGTACCTCTTCATGACGACAGCCGGGACCTAACTGCATTCATTACACACGAGGGCCTCTTCAGGTTCCGCAGGGTACCTTATGGTTTGGCATCTGCTCCATCTGCATTCCAAAAGATGATGGTTGTCATTCTAAAAGGACTCCAGAATGTTGCAAACTATCTAGACGACATTATCGTGTGGGGACGCTCGCTACAGGAGCATGATCAAGTGCTAGAGAATGTGCTGCAACGTCTCAAAGATGCTGGGTTGGTGTTGAATGAGTCTAAATGTCAATTCAGAAAGCAGAGCTTGAAGTTTTTAGGACACATGGTGACATCACAGGGTATTCAGCTGGATCAGGAACATCTCTCTGCAATAATCAATGCCATTCCCAAAAAAACTGCCATAGACAGCTTGAACGATTACAGACCCATCGCTCTGACGTCTATAATCATGAAGTGCCTGGAGCGATCAGTCTCTCAGCACATCAGAGACTGCCTCCCTCCCTCCTTCGACCCTTACCAGTTTGCCTACAGGGCAAACCGGTCCACGGAGGATGCCATCGCCCTCACACTCCACACTGCGCTGAGCCACCTGGAAAACAAGAAGAGCTATGTGAGGATACTCTTCGTCGACTATAGCTCGGCGTTTAACACAATCATTCCGGACATTCTTTACAGTAAACTGATACAGTTACAGATCCCCCTCCCCACCTGCATCTGGATTAAAAACTTCCTGTCAAGCCGCCCACAATCCGTGAGACTCGGCTTCCACCACTCCTCTACACTCACACTCAGCACTGGTTCCCCTCAAGGCTGTGTTCTGAGCCCCCTGCTGTACGCCCTGTACACTTACGACTGCTCTGCAACTCATCCAAACAACCACATTATAAAATATGCGGATGACACCACAGTGGTTGGATGTATCTTCAATGGAGACGAGACAGCATACAGGGCCGAGGTGAAGGATCTGTCGCGCTGGTGCTCAGATAATAACCTGACCCTAAATATCCTTAAAACAAAAGAACTAATTATGGATTTTAGGAAGCACAGACATGACCACACCCCCCTCCTCATAAATGGAGAACGAGTGGAAATCGTCACCACATTCAGGTTTCTGGGCACACACATCTCTGCTGACCACTCATGGACCTACAACATCAGGGCCCTGGTCAAGAAGGCTCAGCAGCGGCTACACTTCTTGCGTGTCCTCAGGAAGAATAATCTGGACACAAAGCTGCTGCTGGCTTTCTATCACTCCTCTGTGGTGAGTGTACTAACACACTGTTTAAGTGTGTGGTATGCAGGCTCCACAGCTGAGGACATGAAGGCTGTGCAGAGGGTCATAAACACCGCCCAAAAGATCATCGGCTGCCCGCTACCCAGCCTGGAAAACATCTCCACATCCTGCTGCCTCAGGAGAACCAAGGCTATCACAACAGACCCCTCACACCCTGCCTACCCCCTGTTTGATCTGTTGCCCTCGGGGAGATGCTACAGGTCAACCAAATCCCATACCAGCAGGCTGACGAACAGCTTTTTCCCCTGGGCCATACGAACTGCTAACACCTATGGACACTTACACACATAAGCCTGCCCCCCCCCCTCAATCACCCCATACCCCATGAAGAGCAGACAATTAGCCCACCTCCTCCTACCTGCACTCTGTAATAATTACAGACACTTTAAGATTTTAACGTTTAAATATATGTACATGCGTAATATATATGTATATTGTTTCTTTTACATTTTACATTTAAATGAGAGTACATCGTTCGTTTAGCCTATTTGTCCTTTGTCCTGATGTATGTCGTTTATTGTTCCTTGTAGTTTTTGTTACTTTTTTGTGTATGGTGCAAGGGTAGCTCTGTGAGTGAACCCTAAATTTCGTTGTACCTCCACAGTGCAATGACAATAAAGGCTATTCTATTCTATTCTATTCTATTCTGATGGAGAGACTCAAGAAGAAGTGACAACATGTAGAAGCAACAGGACATTTCTGAATGGTTAGTTGATGAATTTATATAGCTGATGTGTAGTTATCTTCTAGTCATTGATTAGCATATTCTGTCTTGATAATCTATAAATCGTTTTCAGGGGGCGGGGTTTATGTAAATTTTAGGGTTAGTGATGTCACTAACCCGGGAGGAAGCTCGTGTAGTCCCTACCAGCCATTTGTTGTAGTCCTTAAAAAGCGATTTCTTTAAAAGCAAATATCTCCTTTTGCTTTGAACTTTGAGCATTTTAACATTGCAGATGTTGTTTATGCTCAAACAGCAACATTACACACAAACTAAAGTTAAAAAAGTGAAATCATATTCAACCACCCCCTTTAAGTATACTTCATAAGATGAACTTGAAGTATACTTCTTTTTGTGGAACAGTGCCAGAAAAAAAACAGAAAACCTCATCTTCAAGCATCCTCACAAAGCCCCCAGCCTCTCGGACAGTTAGGGGATCAAAGTTGCCATTGTCTCTGATGGTCTGAAAACACTTTAGGAGGTCATCCCTGTGTTTGTACACTGTGTTTACAGCGCGACTGTGGAAGTTCCACCGTGTTGTAGAGGCTCTGGGAAGTCTATGGGCAACCACTTGGTGCCAGTCGCGCAGTCGAGCTGTCACGCTGTAAACACTTGGGTGACCTGGAGAAGAAAGAAAATCCTGCAAGATCGGAAAAAAGTGCAGATTTTGGCGATGTGTGACGTTAACAGTGATTCGCATAACAGTGGACGTAGTGAGCATTTTCATGGACATCCATCACCTTGCGCTGCACTCCGCCGGTGGCTCCCCTCATTACATTAGCACCGTCATAAGCTTGGCCGATAAGTTTGGCTTTTTGTCGATCTGGAAGTATGATGTTTAGCCTCTCCAGAAGCGCTGTAGCGATGGTGTCTGCCGTGGCATTCTGGATAGTAATGAACTCGAAAAACCTCTCTTGGTTGTTGTTGTCACCAGCTGGCAGTGGGTGGAAATGTCAGTCGTCTCATCGGCTTGTATGGCGATGAAATCTGCGCGCTTTACTTCCTCCAGAATGTAATCCTTCAGCACTGACAGCATGCAGTCTAATAACTCGTTTTGTATGGTCTTTGACGTACCTTTAAAAACGGTGGCTGTCTTAAGGTGCTCCTCCAGCCAGGGGCGGCCTTAAGCATCTGGGGGCCCGTTTCAATAACTAATATGGGGCCCTGCCCACATAAAATGTAAACATGAGCAGAAAAAGCAAGGATTCTTGTTGGTTTGCATCATATTATTTTATTACGCGCACTTTCAGCTTCATGAACAGGCACCACTGGCATATGTACGTTTCATTTCCTATTCAAATTATTTCCCTGCTCAAAAAAAACAACGTTTTAACCTTACGGAAAAAAGGCAAAGTATAAACACAAACTACCGGTATTTATTTACTTCAGATCACCGTTCGCGGAGGCGGTAAACATCGCCATGGTAACCGCGGCGCGACTCGACCAATCAGAGACGTCAGTGTTTTGCTTAGAATTATGGGTAGTGTAGTATTTCTCCAGAAGATCGCAAATAACAAGGTTGATTTTTATACTTTGTGGCTTTTATAGGAGCAGAAACTTTCGTTTCACAACCTCGTAGCTCGTGGTCAATCAAACATGGATGGTTTAGGGGTCTCCAACCTTTTTTAGCTACTTTTTAAAAATGAAAGTGGCCGAGAGATATATGCAATAATTAAATCTCTTAAATAATGTCTCATAACTCTCATATTAACAACTATAAAAAAAAATTATTATACTGTAAAAACACATAATTATTGTTGATTTTATAGTGCATCATAACTAGAGATGAAATGGTATGAAAATGTAATTTCATGATTATAGTGACCAAAATGAGCATGGTTATCACATAATCCTGTTCAAAAAGTACTAATACTACACAATAAAATCAATTCACCAAGTTTTATGTCGAAAACCAGCAAATAACAAATAAACTTACCATCAATATGCACTTTTTGTTTACATAAACATTAAAAATGATGGCCAAATTTGAAAGGAGTGTCTTGCAACATGTTATCTACTAACATGTACAAGTTCAAATAAAGTTTTGGCAAAAAAGTTTTTATAAAAAGATAAACCTCGCATATTTCAGCCTTTAAATCATTTTTATAAAAAGAATGATTCAAAAAAGACAAAATACTGACATTTACAATGCACATTAGCTTATCTTTTATTATTAATAGTAAAATTCGGTCCGATTTTCCCGTGGCGTCTGTCGTTGCTATAGCCTACCATGCGCTCTCCACAACGACAGAGAAGTTTTAATATCTAATGGATTTCCACTACCGATAAACGCTTGCTGTAGCTCTGCTAGAATATTTATTTACGGAGAAGAAAAAAACACCCGTAGTTTGGGTGCACCCCCATCCTTCATATTGACTCGTTGCGCCTGGAAAAAAATGAGCGCGTCGCTTCAATTATTTGAAATAACGAACTTGAGCGCGCAAAAGACGCGATATGTGAACGGCCCTTGGCGAGCTACCTCCAATCAGGCCACGAGCTACTCTCGCGAGCGACGTGTTGGAGACCACTTTAGACATTATGTCTGAAAATAAATATCCTAGGGAGAAAATGAATGGGATTTTCTGTTCTGTTGGGGGCCCCCTTGGAGGGCGGGGCCCGTTTCAATTGAAACGGGTGAAACATAGGTAAGGGGCCGCTCACATATCGCGTCTTTTGCGCGCGCAAGTTCGTTATTTCAAATGTAGCCGCGCGGTATGCGCGCTCATAATGGAAGCGACGCGCTCGTTTTTTCCAAGCGCGTCCGCGCCGCATCGAGATAAAAACATCTCAACTTTTCAGAATGCCGCAAGCGCACCGCAGGTCACGTGACAAGAACCAACCAATCGGCTTGCTTACCTTTTCTCCTCAGCAGAAAAATGGAGGAGCAGCTCATCATCGCGGTCCAGGGATTTCCTGAGCTGTATGACTTGTCCAGCCCTCATTATTTTGACACAAATAAGAGGAATAATGCATGGAGACGCATAGGCTTGGAGCTTGGAATAACTGGTAAGCATGGTACTGTTTTACATTAATGTTTAGGCTATTAACTGGTATGTCAGTCATGCTAGCCGTTACTTTTCCTTATGCTAAGATAACATTTTTCAGTGTCATGCAAAATGCACTTTTTTCTCATCAATAGTATTTCCTATAAGTATTATATATGGTTTACATTTTACCATGTAAATGGTGGAGAATAATGCTCTGTCAGTCAATGACAATTGTTGCTAATCATTATGTTTATTCAGAGGATGAGGGCAGAAAGAAGTGGAAATATTTGAGGGATAAGTATTTAAAGGAGAGGAAAGCAGAAAGGGAGAAGAGAAGTGGCTCTGAGGGAGGAAGTCAGAGGAAATGGAAGTTCACGAATGCTCTCAGCTTTCTGGAGCGATTTGTGAAGGAGAGGCCAACGTCATCCAACATCCCACAGGCCTCAGATCAGCTAGGCTCTGAATGTAATGAGGTAGCTTTCTATAGAAGTTTGAAGTCAGAAGTTTGGATACTATATAGAAAGTACGGGTAGCTGTCAGTATTTGGATAATTGAAATATGCAGTATTTACTGGAGTAAAAGCTAATACATAATAACATACTTTATCAATCTTAAGTCATGATTTGTTTTTCTGCTAAAATAACTTTCTTTTATTCTCCTAGGACAGTCAAAGTGAGGGCCTCATTACCTTGACCCTACTTCCTGTAGAGCCAGAGCCCCTGGCATCGACCAGCAGCAGCAGTCAGCCAACAAACACCCAGTCTATGTGTCCTACACCTGTCACCCAGGTCTCTAGATGTCCCTCAATGGGAAAGAGGAGGAGAAGTGCAGAGCCAGACCTCTCTGAATTCCAGAAGAGCATTCTAAGTAACCTGAGTAAACCTCAAGACTACGATGAACTCTATTTCATGAGTCTCGTTGGAACATTTAAGAGACTTCCTCTGCAGAAAAAAGCCGAAGTGCGAATGAAAATCGAGCAAGTTCTTTATGAAGCTGAGTTTGAGTGAGGTGTGGTGGTCGGGGGGGGGGGGGTTATGTGATTGTCTAACTCATATCCTTAGTCTAATCATTATTGTGTTACTGTTATTTTTTATTTACTTTTTTTGTTAATTTTTTAATTAAAAAGTGTATTTTTACAATGTTGATTAATAAATGTGAATGTTTCTAAAACAATTGAACTGATCAATAAATTATTCGAAAATAAGGCAATGAGGCAAGTTGTATCAAAATATAAATAGTTTATTAAGTAGTATATTACAGATTAGTTTATTCTTTGGTTATTCATATCATGTAACATCAAATAATGTTCTCCTGCCATGGGACTGCACCCTCGGTAGATGAGAAATACTGGGTAAATTTCTCTCTGATGGTTATAGCTTCGCGAGAGGAGTTGTTGCTGCTCATCCTGTGGAGATCTCCCATTGCCCTTGCAGTGGAGTCAGGTTCTGATGACGGTGCTTGTGGATGATCCTCTGCCTGATCTACCCTCAGAAGGTTGTGGAGGATGCAGGTAGCCTTAACAGCTTTCTCTGCCATTTCTGGGGTCACTCCTAGCACTCTTCTGTACAGCCGCCATTGTGTCGCTAGTATTCCAAATGAGCATTCCACCATTCGCCTGGCCCGGGAAAGCCTGTAGTTGTACAGCCTTTTCTCTCTCCCAATGTTCTGGCCAGGATGTGGACGCATCATGTGGCGTCTGAGGGGAAAGGCTTCATCCGCAACGAACACATGTGGCATAGGCCCCAGATGTTCTGCACCAGGGAGAGGTTTGTCCTCTGGTATGCCAAGGCTGCCCTGACAGAGAGCTCTTCCAAATGCTGAAACAGCCAATGTACCACCATCACTACTTCGGCCATAAGCCCCAACATCCACCACCTGGAAGCGATACCGAGCATCAACAACAGCAAGGAGAATAACTGAGAAGGAGCCTTTGTAGTTAAAGTAAAGGGAACCGCTGGAGGCAGGAGCCTGGATCACTATGTGCTTGCCATCTACTGCCCCAACACAGTTAGGGAAATTCCACATCTGCTGGAAATCAGCTGCGATTTCTCGCCAGCGTTCCCTGTTAGGTGGTGGCATGTATTCTTCCACAAGGTTGTCCCATATGGCTTCACACACATCTTTTATGATGCCTACAACTGTAGAGTGACCCACGCGATAACTGAAGGCGATGGTCTTAAACGAATCCCCAGTTGCAAGATATCTGTAACAAATGTACATTTATATATTTAGTGTGTGTAACGTATGTAGCCTATAAAAGACCACAATTAAGTTATTCATATATAAAGTCATTTACAAATACTTGTAGACCTAATGCCTATGTCAAAGCATGACATCACAGTGGTGGAAGAAGTATTGTCTTTAATTTCAGTACAAGCAGTGTTGAGTAAGTTACTCTATAAGTAATTTCTATCAGTTAATTACATCTTCAACACTGTAAACTGCTGCATTAGTAACTCGTAAAAAAATATTTTTACTAAAAATATTAATGCTCACAACTGATTCCTTGTTAAATACATCATTGTTTATACAGAATTGTTCTATATTCTATACATAAATGTGTATGTGTTTGCTATTTCTGGTGTTTTATGACCACTTCAGTTATAGTCTAACCTCAGACAAATGCAGAGCCGTTGCGCAGGAGAGATAGTTTCACGGCAGAAGCTCTGTTTACTAATGCTTGGGCCAACTTTTCTTAAAATATAATCGAACTGGTCCTTGTCCACTCTGAAATAGGTTTTGAACCTCCCATTGTCCAGGCGGAGCTCCTGAATCAGCTGGTGAAATTCCCCATGGTTTTTGCGTTTCTGTAGTATGGGATGCACCCAAACACTGCAGTGTTTTTTACTTTTCTTAGTAAATAAATCTTGTAACAGAGTTACTGCAAGGGTTTTTCTGTGGTGGAAATCCATTGCTGAAATTTCCTTGCTGTAACGGAGAGCGCAGCTGATAGTTGCTTAGCAACGACAGACGCCTCCGGAGCGCAACCACCCGAGCGCTTTGGAAAAAAGGAGAACGCGGCGCGCCTAGCGTTTTCGACGCGTTTTTATGCGCGATATGTGAGCGGCCCCTAAGGCCGCCTCTGCCTCCAGCATGCTGTTGAGTGAGGCAACGAAGTCCACCAGTCCCCTGAAAATGCTGGGATTGTTTGAGGTGTCAGTCTCATCATGCCCACGCAAGGCCAGCTCAAAAGCCCCACAAAACTTCACACAGTCAATTATTTTGGACAAGATGTGCCGGTTTTTATCCACCTCCTCGTTGTGTTTCCTCACCGCAACCCTGTGGCCTTCGTCAAGCTGTGTAGCGATGTTAACTCTTCCCAGTATAGCTAGCTTAATGGAATTATCCATATGTACCTTGGTGTTCTCGTGTTTCGTTACCTTCTCAGACAGGTGCTTCATCTTCATATACATCTCTCACTCTGGTAACTGTCCATGATGGATCTGTCCCCGTAGTTTTAAAAAGTAACTATGGAAAGCAAAATAAGGCATTAGCGTGACCACATCCAGCCAGCCAGGCCTTTCTAGTATACCAGCAACGAGAGAAGCCTCGCACGTACTGCTTCCCTTTATCACTAGCCTGCTGTCTGATCGAGATATCAGGTTGATCTGGGCCCAGCTCTTTCACAATGGGTTTATTTGCCAAAATTCGCCTCTCAAATGGATCTTGGAGGAGAGATTGTACCGAGTTAGAGTTGGTAGTCATTTTGTTTGCCATTGTCATACAATAAAAATGGCGCCCTAAGACTCGTCCTGACTTTAGTAGTGGCGCGCATGGGGCACTAAAAGAATCGCCCATAGCTGACTAGATTTGAGCTCGCTGATTGGCTACAGTTAACAAACAATTATATCTTAAATCAGCAATTGGCTAAGCTGCTCCACGGACCCGCCTTCCTGGGGGCGATTTCTCCAGCGCCCCAGAGCTGATGAGACGTGCACACAAGTACGGGACGTGTAGTAAAATCAGACATTTTGAATTTCTAGTTTATTTTTCACATATACTGGGTGCATTTAATATCTCAAACATACAAATATTGACTATTTGTATACATGATTTATGTATTTACTTATTTATTGCATGTGGCTCATAAACTGTGGCCTGGCTCATGGGGGGGCAGCGCCATAACGCCCTCTATTGGCCAGCCGCCCCTGCCCAGGTCCCTCTGGGATCCAACAAACACCTGAAGGAGATTCAGCTGATCCTGAGCCGTCGTCTGGTCCCTCTGTAAACAAGCAAATCGCTGATGTAGATCCTGCTGATCCCGACCCATCATGTGTGCCAGGTCCGTCTGGGATGAAGCAAAAACCTGACATAGATCCAGCTGTTCCCAAGCCGGTGTTTGTCCCAGGTTCTACCCATTTCAAAATGAATTACGGTAAGTCATTATTACTTCAACTTGTTATTTTCTGCCCTGTTTTATTTCTGCCCTGTTTGGTAATTCTGACTGGAGTAGGTTTTTCATCACACCAAAAGGTTATAAACTTAACTTGTTGACCTTGACTCGTTGTCTGTCCCAGGTACCTCTGTGATCAAGCAAACGCCTGACACAGATCTAGGTGATGCCAAGCAAGTGTCTGTGCCAAGTCCCACCCATCTCAAAATGACTTATGGCGAGTCATTATTACTTGTTTGTGTTATTTATGTTATTCTCTATTTACTTTATTTAAATAGTAATTCTGAATTGAGATGTCTTAAACTTCTAAATGAATCTGCTTATGCTGGGTACAAGACATTTGGGCCGATTTCTCCCCTTCCGACAATCCTCGGTAAAGTCCCGATTATCTTGATGGCTCAACAGATTATCTTATCAGATTTTCCAGTGGTTTGAGGTGTGTTAAGAGTAACTGAATCTGCTCTGAAGAATGTTGGAGCCATTCTCGAATCGGTTGAATATTTACGATCACAAATCCTGTTGTATGGGGGGAATCCCGAGGCACGCTCTGGAAATTATCACATGAAACTAAATAATACCCAATCATAAAGCGAGCTGACGGAAGATGAAAATTTCTGTAAAAAGCAGTCCATACACTATAAGTGCCATTTCTTTTTGCCGGTCGTCCGCCATGTTTGTTTACTTTAAAGTCTTGGTTAATGCGAGAGATTTTTGCGAGATTTCCCGTGTTCACAGGTGGGACTCTGGTTGTCTGTGAAAAGAATCTGTTAGTGCATGGTGTGCTTTCCTGGTCACATTGCAGCACTCCAGACACTTAGAGGAACAAAACGGTTAAATCTATGATTTTTTTATTGTCATGTTTGTGGTCTCTCTCTATATAGGATATATATAGAGGGAGAGACTGTCCTATTTTCCAACCCTAAACTGCTTAGTGCAAACCATAAGGCATTAAATTAATTATAAATATTAACAGGATGATGATCTGTTTTTTAGCACTGCTATTGAACTTAATATAAAACATTCAAAGGACCTTGGAACCTTGTATATATCATATTATTTTTTGTGTGTGTTTTTCAGGGTCTGTTGTGTCTGACTATAAAGTGGAACATTTGAAGAGAAACGGATGTTTTGGCATGGTTTATGAGGGGACCAGCATATCCAATAGGGAAAAGGTAGAGCACTCTTACAGAATTCAACAAACATTTCCTTGAGATGTACAGATCTGTGTCCACGGTCTCTATCAAAACATGTCAGATTAAAACACAGTTTGTAGATGGGTGTGGGTCGGAAAAAATTAACTGTTTTTCCATTTACAGGTTGCCATCAAGCATATTGTTAGCCTCATAGCATAATTGCCTAAGTTATATTTAAAGGCAATTATGCTTAGGCAATTATGCTATGAGGCATAATTGCCTAAGTTATATTTAAAGGCAATTATGCTTAGGCAATTATGCTATGAGGCTAACGATATACCCAAGTCTTATGATGACCGTTATCTTGTCATTGTAAGTTGGCAAAACTTTAGATGTTTAATTGCAGATTATCGTAATTAAAAGATTTAGCTAACATGAAGCTAAACTGAAATAGACAAATAGACTTTATTACATCTAAATACAAAGTTTTTTTTCTTTTTCTCTAGCTTGGTCATCCTAAACCTCTGCTTGCTGAAGTGGCTATAATGCTTGCTTAAGTTGAGTGAACCTCCCATAAGTCCCAATGTCATCCAACTATATGACTGGTTTGAGGACCTCCATAGCTTTGCACTCATTATGGAGCAGGCCCGGCTCCACGGGGGGGGGGCAATCAGAGGCTTGGCCCACCCTGGCCCCACACCACATAACATCCAATCACAAAATTGGTGCGATATTCAATTCAGCTCGAGATACGTTATTTTCTAATTTCTGCCCAACCCCCTCTTTTTTCCCCCTTCGTAATGATTTAAACAGGGCAAATCCTTACCAGCCGGTTCTGAAATCATACCCCCAAACTCTTTTTGGAGGGAGAGAGAGATGCTTTTCGGCCGCTTGGTATCAGTCACGGCCGTGGCTTGAATATTCTGTAGATCGCAATGCATGCTTTTGTTTTCCGTGTCGAGTGTTCGGTGTTGTTTTCTCTGAAAATGACACATTCGTTTCGACAGGTTTTCGAAACTGGAAAGCAGCATTAGAACGTGACCGTGGTCTTCAAAAACATGCGTTCATCCAAGCTCACTTACAAGCCTCGACCTCATGGACAGAGTTTTGCCGCCGACAGGTGTCGGGGGAGACCGTAGCATGTTTGCTTGGCCCCCAACAGATAGAAAAGAATCGCTATTACATAAAAAGCATGGCAGGTGTTGTGAAGTTTTTAGCAGTCAATGAGCTTCCACTACGCGGGGATTGTGAAACATGTGACAGTGAGGAAGATTGCATAGCTGCGGGGCTTTTTGCCAAGTTGTTTAAATACACGTTGGAAAAAGATAAATACCTGGCTGACATTACATCAGGTATCCCACAAAATGCAAAGTACACTTCCAAAACCATCCAGAATGAAGTGATTGAAATTTTGGCATCCATGGTTCTGAAAAAAATAAAACAGAAATATGACACTGCTGATTCAGCTGCATTCTGTTTGAAAATTGATGGCACAAGGGATCGGTGCAACACTGAAAATTTGTCCGTTATAATTTGTTTTGTGTGCAATGGTGTGCCAGAGGAACATCTCATTGGCTTGTTAGAACTCCAGCAGCTTGATGCAGATTATATCACTACTGAAATATTACAACACTTGTCTGAAACAGGATACAGTGCTGATAATATAATGAGCCAGTGTTATGATGTTGCATCAGTGATGAGTGGGGTGCGAGGTGGTGTTCAGGCTTTATTACAACAAAGGTTGGGCAGGCATATCCCCTACATCCACTGCTATAACCACCAGCTTCACCTCACTGTCATACATGCGATTCAAAGTGAACCTTGTGCTAAAAGATTCTTTGACTTGTCAGGCTCCCTGCACTCTTTTTTTTCAGGCATCATTTTGTGTCTCAGAGATACAATTGCCCGTATCTCAAGAGACTGTTGGAAATCCACTGGACAAGTCATTATGAAGTCACAAAATGTGTGGTGGATAATGAGGAAGTCATTCTTAACATTCTTTTTAAGGTTTCCAATGATGACAATGCATCAGTTGACCTTGCAAAAAGAAGCCTCCGGGCTTCTCTCTCAGCTGAAGCGATGCCATTTTTTTTTTAATATGGCAAATTTCTGATACATCTTCTCGCCATTTTAAAACCAGCAAATGCCATCCTACAGTCTCAGCATGTTGATTTGTGCAGTGCAGCTGAAGTTGTGCAGGGATGTCTTGGTGCACTGAAAAATCTCAGAGAAAATGACTACATGTCTACTGTTGAGCCCTCACCAAAATGTCTAAGGACTGTGAATCCCTCCTATGGTGACTCTGTCATTTTTTCACCTTTAGGGCAAGAAGGGCAGTCAGGTTCTGAATGTGCCACTGCAGCTCTAAAACGACAGATGTTGAACATACTAGATACAGCTGTATCAGAGATAGAAAACAGGTTTTCCACAAAGAATTTACAGCTGATCCAAGCCCTCTCAGGTTTAATGCCAAAATCCAACAAATTTCTTGACATCCAGTTGATTGAACCTCTCTGTAGTCTTGCAGGGGTTGCAAAAAATTAACTCCAGAATGAAATTCTTGTTGCCAGACCAATGCTGTCCAAAAAACTTCCATCTGATTCTGAATGTTCTGCTGTTTGCAAACTCTTGCAGGAATACAAAGATGCATTTGCAGGTCTTCATAAATTGTATATATCTGCTATGGTCATGGGTGTCTCTACTGCTTAATGTGAGAGCTCATTCTCTACTCTGGAAAGAATTTTGACACCATTCCGCCGAACAATGCTTCATGAGAGGAAAAAAAACCTTGTGCTTTTAGCTCATGAAAAAGCAATAACACATGAACTGGACATGGATGAGTTTGTAACAGAATTCTCTAAAATGAGTAGAAAGCTAATGCTGTAAATATTATAGTGATATAAGTAGATCTTTTTCAAGACCTGCCCTGTTCTCCTCAAATCTAAAGTTACTAAACTGATACAAGATCTATTGTGTGATAAAAAAAATAAATAAAAATAAATAAATAAATATAGGACTACTGTTGCGTTGACTGCCGTTCATCGCCGCCCGCTGGCGGTAGTATGCATTTTCACAGGCGCTCAGGTGAGATTGATCTGTAATCAGCTGAGCGCGTGCAACGGCTTCTTCCTGGTATGTGCTGTCAGTGTTCAGTAAGGGCAAACGAGCCCCACAAACAGTTTGGAAACTCTACAGGTTGCACTGCACAAAACAACAAACCCGCAAAACTCTGGAAGACTGCCGGTAAGAAAACTAATCTGCTTACCTGACTCATAGACTCCTGCCGTTAAAGCCAATGCTGTTCTGAAGCGGTGTTTGTTTTAAAGAGAACGCTACATTGCTACGGTAACTGTTTATGTGGGTGGCGCGAGCCCTAACTGTTTATAGTATTTATATATAGGTTTTGTATAATGATGATTTAGAATGTTTGCATTGAATATGTGACTTTTTGTACAAGTGTGGATAATAATGGGTTTAAAAAAAAAAAAAAAAAGTTTTTATTTTTTTTATTTTAAATGTCATGTTTTTTTTGTACACTGGTGATTTCTCCTTTTTCTATTTGAAGGTTTTTCACCTGCTACTTTAAAAAGAAAGAAAAGTCAAAATAAACGGACCAAATGGATCCAAAAGGACTTTGCTGAGTGGAATCCTGTTCTTTTTATATTCAGAGGCGAGGTTTTCCTTTTCAAGTGTGGGAAATTGTGCAGGAAAGCTACAACACTTGACAGTGAAAAAACGTGCAAGTGGTTGAAGTTAACACCCAGCGTCAAATCCCGGCCCAGCCTGGTTCAGAGCAAAGCTCCCGCCCAGCCCAGGAGGACCAAAACTCTCGCGCTGCACTCCAGCCCCAGCCCAGCTCAACGCCAAAGCTCCAGCCCCCTGCTGTAGTCCCAGGACCGACGCTCCAGTCTGACATTCCAGCTCAGCAATCCCAGCTAAACATGGCCGATCTGAAACCTTTGCAGCAGCTAAAGAAAGAGAGGACTGTTGCCAAACAGCGTTTCTCCCGGTCAGCAAATTCTCTCGTCAAGTCATGCAGGAAAATGTCTGCAAAGGAGATCATGGACGCCTTCTGTAAGGTCTCACAGGATGCTGACAAAGTAATGGAAGCTAATGACGAGTTGGAAGCCGCTTATGAGGAAGAAGGGGAGGAAGAGGAGAAAGTTGCTTCCAAGGACGAGGTGGTTGCAGACATCAAAAGGACAGGAGAGGAATGTGAAGGGAAACTAGAGGAAGTTGAAGGGATCATTCAGAAGGTCCTATGGAATAACTTTGGCAACTCTGAACTCTCTTTAGCAATGATTTCAGCTGAAAAGGAGTGTGAGCGTTTTTCTTCAGTTCGGGCTGACTTGAAGTTGGAGGCGTATGAATTTATGCTCAAAAATCTCGATGGGCTGATCAAGGCAGCAAAAGAAGCGACCTGCCAGTGGAATCGCTGGATCCCAGATGAGGAGCGGAAAGACTTTCAGCAGCGGGTGAGAAATGTCGAAGCCTGCCTGCTAGAGCGAGTGTCAGGGAAAACCCTGTTTATACAGGCAAAAGTAGAACCCCAACGGGCATTCCAAGAAATTACCAGTTTACAAGCCCCTGCCATTAAATTGAGGCCGACAACACTACCAAAATTTGATGGAAGAAAGCGGAACTTCTATCTCTGGAAAAAGGATTGGGAAGCGCTCCAGAAACAAGGAGAACCCACAGGTTCCAAGGAGGTGAGAAAGTTCCAGCTGCTGGACAGTCTCGAGGAAAGGGTGGCAAGGGACCTCCGCCTGTCAACTTATGGAACAGCGGACGAAATCTTTCGCGTCCTGGAAAACCGCTTTGGAAACAAGACTGCTATCGCTTTAGAGATTGTGGAAGAATTGCAGGCACTGCCCCCAGCGAAAAGTCACCAACCAAGAAAGATTGTGGACTTAATTCAAGTCATTGAAAAGGCCTTGCATGACCTCAGTGTGTTGGGAAACATAGGCGCCTTGAAGAACCCACTTGTGACAATGTCCCTGGAAAGCAAGTTGCCAGAGGGCCTGAAAAAGGAGTGGCTGATTTACGTGGCGGAAGAAGAGAATGCATCGTTGGACGACAGGTTTGACATGCTGCTCAAATTTCTCAGGAGCCAGGAAAAGATTTATGAACAGCTGGAGCAATTAAGAGATGATGAGTCCGGGTAGGAGGAGGAAAAAATCCCACAGAAGCATGCCCGGACAAAGGCCACCAAAACTGCTAGCCTTTCAACAGCCTGTGGTGTCTGTGGGGA
This sequence comes from Abramis brama, assembly GCF_963993115.1. Taxonomy (NCBI): domain Eukaryota; kingdom Metazoa; phylum Chordata; class Actinopteri; order Cypriniformes; family Leuciscidae; genus Abramis; species Abramis brama. Next base: position 34,101,057 of record NC_139966.1, on the reverse strand, counting down.
AAATGGCCATAGAAGGAAGCTCTTCTACTGCAAGAAGTTTAAAACACTCAAGTTGGCAGAAAAGAAAGAAGCAGCAAGACGGCTCGGTGCCTGTGGGAAATGTCTAGAGGTTCATGGTGATGATGGAGAATGCAAAACCGACTTCCTGTGCAGAAATGAAGCATGCAAGGACACTCAGAGCTTGGCGCATCATTACTGCCTCTGTCCTAACTTTGTAAGCAAGGGAAGCGGGCAGAAGAGCTCAAGGCTTAGTCCAGCAAGAGGCGGAGTGAAAAAATACACTGACGCCCAGGAAGACTTCCTGACCAAGTTGCCTCCCGAATTAGCTCAGCAGTGCAGAAATGTCTTCTGTAACTCAGTCTCAAAGACCTTCAGCTCAGCTGCGCCAGAGCGCAGTGTGTTGGCAGAGAGCGGGCTCAATGAGTTCCCGGTCATAATGATGATTCTGGAGGTCACAGCAAATGCTGGGCAAAAAATTGGAACCTTGATAGACCTTGCTTCCGACACAAACTACATTACCCATCAGGCTGCAGACGAGCTAAACCTGAGAAGCGAAGGGGTGACACTCACAGTCCATGGTGTCGGTGGTATGCAGGTCACCGTTGAAACAAAGCGATACCTCTTAAAGATCCGGGTCGCAACCTCAAAGGGCACCCTGAGATCTCATCAGCTTGTCTGTTATGGGCTTGATAGTATTGCGGAGGTGAGTCGTCATGTGTCACCCAAGAAACTGCAGAAAATATTTCCTGAGGTTCCCATCCATGAACTGGTCCGGCCTTCACAAATCAATCAAAAACAAAACACAATGACTCAGAAGGTACCTGGGACATGCCTTTATCTGATGATCTTCGGGAAGATGCCATTCACCTGCTAGAGGACTATGCTGAACTCAACCAGTTGAGGTTCATCAGAGGCCTTACACCACCTGACCCAGATGACGAGCCCTGTGGCATTACATTCTCTGACGGCAGCGAGAGCTCCTATGGTGCCATCTTATACCTGCGGTGGAAATGCCTCCAAGGAGTGACCATACGGCTGGTTGAAGCCAAAGCCAAGCTGACACCATCAGACCACAAAGGGGACGCTGTAAAGGCCGAAGTCTGTGGAGCTGTGTACGCTGCTCGCCTGAAAAAGTATTTCCAGAAGTACTGCAGAATTCGTGTGGGGAGATGGTATCACCTGGTTGATAGCCAGACCGTCCTGAGTGCAATCCAAAGAGAAAGCTATGGTTACCAGACCTTTTTCACCAATAGGATTGGGGAAATCCAAGGCAGCACGAATGTCCAAGACTGGTGGTGGATTCCGGGATCTGTTAACATAGCGGACATCATCTCCAGAGGTGCAGACCCCAGGGACTTGGACGGAGGCTCAAAGTGGCAGCTAGGTCATGAGTTCTTGAGTCTCCCCGAGTGTGAGTGGCCAGTAAAGTCTGCAAAGGATGTCGCTGTTCAAGCAAGAGAGAATATCATGCGTATGCAGAAGAAGGCTTTTAGCACTGTTCTCACCCGCTCTGGTGGGAAGGAAAAGCTTGATAAGAGCCCCCCTCTGATCCCGAAGTGTTCACACAGACCACCTGATGGGGCTGCATCTTCCAAACTGCTGGACGTCAAGAGGTTCAGCAACCTATCATGCCTACTAAAGACACTTGCAGTGACCTGGAGGGCAGCTAAACAGTTCCTGCGCACCAGAGCCATGGGGAGGGCAAAGTGGGAGGCTATACCATCATCTGGCATTGTCACTGCAACAGAGAGAGAGGATGCCTTCAGAGATCTCTGCCTGGCTGCCCAAGAAGGAGCAAACTTCCCCACCACCACGACGGATCGGCTGGTTGTGTTTAAGGATGCAACGAGCGGGCTGATGTTGTGCGGAGGGAGGACCCAGTACTTTAAAGAGGATTGCTTGGCTGTTCCGCTACTTCCCTTCAGTAGTTGGCTAGGGACTTTGCTGGCATATCAAGGTCATCAGGAAGGGCATGAAGGGATCGCTGGAACAATGCTGAGGATGCGGCAGAGGGCTTGGGTCGTGCAAGGAAGGAGATTGGCTGAAAAGGTGGTCAACCAGTGTGTCCCCTGCAAGAAGGCCAAGGCTCGGACATGCCAGCAAGTCATGGGCGCTCTACCTGTGGAAAGATCAAGGCCTGCTTTGCCATTTCAGTTTACCTCCATTGACTTGTTTGGCCCATACTTGGTGAGGGATGATATCAAGAGGAGAACATCCATGAAGGCCTGGGGTGTAGTATTTTGCTGTATGGCAAGCAGAGCCATCCACATTGAATTAGCCAGTAGTCTGTCCACAGAGACCTTCCTGAGGGCCTACCAGAGGTTTGCTGCCATCCGAGGCCACCCCCTCAAAATCTGGTCAGACCCAGGAACCAACTTTATTGGAGCAAAGTCGGTGCTGAAAGATCTAAATGCATTCCTACAGAGTCAAGACCTGACTGGTCTGGAAGGCCTTGCTGCAAGAAATGGGACGAGCTGGGTGTGGAACGTGCTTCCTGCTGACTCACCGCATCGGAATGGGGCTGCTGAAGCTGCCGTTCGCATCGCTAAAAGAGCTCTGCAAAGTTTGGGCAAGTCGACAACTCTTACATTTAGTGAGTTCCTCACAGCACTTCAGTTGGCTGCAAATCTGGCAAATGAGCAACCTATTGACGCAAGGGTGCAGAGTAGAGAAGGCCGGGTTCAATACGTGACGCCAAATGCTCTTCTTCTGGGACGAGCATCGCAAGATGGTGACGTCAGGACGTTTGATTTTGCCAACTACCCCTACAAGCGCCTTCAAGACATTCAAACCCAGGTCAACGACTTTTGGAGGGCCTGGAGTCAGCTCGCCGGCCCAAATCTCTTTATTCGACCTAAGTGGCACACCCATGAATGTTGCTGTAGGGGACGTGGTCTGGCTTTGCGACCAGAATGCTTTGAGAGGCCAATTCCGGCTGGGAAGAGTTGTCGCGGTGGCTCCAGACCAAAAGGGTGTTGTACGGGATGCTGAGGTCACTGGCTATTGTGCTCGAGTGCCTCAACCAAAGCCAGCACCACAGTCCTCAGCATCCTGTGACAGGAAAGGAAGTCCCGGTATCGTGTTGCGGAGAGATGTCCGGGGGCTAGTCGTTCTTTTGCCTGCTGAGGAGCAGGTAGCCTCTCCTAAGTGACGTGTGGTTCACAACCTTTTCCGTTCTGTGTGCACAAAAAGCTTGAGTGGGAGGTGTTGCGTTGACTGCCGTTCATCGCCGCCCGCTGGCGGTAGTATGCATTTTCACAGGCGCTCAGGTGAGATTGATCTGTAATCAGCTGAACGCGTGCAACGGCTTCTTCCTGGTTTGTGCTGTCAGTGTTCAGTAAGGGCAAACGAGCCCCACAAACAGTTTGGAAACTCTACAGGTTGCACTGCACAAAACAACAAACCCGCAAAACTCTGGAAGACTGCCGGTAAGAAAACTAATCTGCTTACCTGACTCATAGACTCCTGCCGTTAAAGCCAATGCTGTTCTGAAGCGGTGTTTGTTTTAAAGAGAACGCTACATTGCTACGGTAACTGTTTATGTGGGTGGCGCGAGCCCTAACTGTTTATAGTATTTATATATAGGTTTTGTATAATGATGATTTAGAATGTTTGCATTGAATATGTGACTTTTTGTACAAGTGTGGATAATAATGGGTTTTATTTTAAATGTCATGTTTTTTTTGTACACTGGTGGTTTCTCCTTTTTCTATTTGAAGGTTTTTCACCTGCTACTTTAAAAAGAAAGAAAAGTCAAAATAAACGGACCAAATGGATCCAAAAGGACTTTGCTGAGTGGAATCCTGTTCTTTTTATATTCAGAGGCGAGGTTTTCCTTTTCAAGTGTGGGAAATTGTGCAGGAAAGCTACAACACTTGACAACTACATAAGATTGTAAAAATAAAAATGTACAAAATAACAATGGCCAAAAATCTGTAATGTTATACTATATTAACAGACGTGAGAATAGTTCTTAAGAAAAACAGCATTTCAGATAAAATTAACATTTTTAGTTTGTAACAAGTTTGTTTTAGTTGATGTAAATAGTTTTAAAAGAACTACCCCTTTTTATCAAATCTAAAGTTACTTAATTGATACAAGATCTGTTAAGGGGTCAAAAAAAAAAATACAAATGCAAAAAGAGAGAATGTAAAAATAAACATGTTAACCATTTTTATCTATATATATATATAAAGTTACTAAATAGTTCCAAAATATATACAAAAAATATTAAAAATGAAGAAAACACAAACACAACAATAACAATAACAAACAACCCTAACAATTGCCTTAAATGTATGATATTAAAACTATATCAATAGACATGTGAGACTAAAGCATTAAAGAACACCTGCACAATCTCAGTCTCAGTGACACTAAAATTTAAAGGGCTAAAAGTTATTAGAGGATGTTAAATCTATCAATTACAAATGATTTTAAATGTATGTGATCACAGACTTTTATATAAGCAAATAATTAAATTTTACATGGCAAAACAGGTTCATTACTCTACACATTTCACTAAAGAATATTTACTTTACCTTAGATTAATCCCAGAAGCTTTTCATACTGTACAATCAACATTAGTGTGTTTCTATGACTAACCAACAATCTCTCTGAAAACTTGTACAGAATGTCGTAGGGTGATTTGCCAGTGTTTGACCCTTGAACCAGCCCTGCGACTGAATCTAGAGCAGCTCCTACATCATGAATGGTTTGAACATCAAGTAGAATGAAGGAAGCAAGGGGATTCTGGACATCAGTGAAGGTAGTGAGGTAGTGTAACAGACAGATTACAAAACTACATTTGCAGTCATTCTTGTTAGATACCAAGCACTGCAAAGCTGTCGTAATGGAGTCCCAAACGTAGGTTCGGGAGGAGCCTAAACATTCAGTCCTGTCAATCATCATTATGAGTGTAAATAAGCAGCAGTCTCTGCGCCGTCCGGGCTACAATTCTTCTGGCATCCCTCCTCCTCCCCATCTCCTCTATTTATCTTATTCTTTCTCTGCGCAATAATGTTATAGGGGGCTTCCTTAGAGGAAAGCAAGCCAAGTTTCTTTTAACATTAACTATTAAGTCTGAATGCGCAGACAATTTCAGTTTTAAAATATCTATAGAAACATAAGTTAAGTCAATAAGTTATTGAACTGAATTCATTTTCATATTCTGATTTTCTGTCAGTATATCTGCCTGAAACCCTCTGTGAAGTACTGAAAAAAATAGATACTAGGAAGTAATAGGCAGAGTGAAGCCAATAATTCTCATGCGTTTTATTTCTCAAGTTTGGCCACACACCATCTGGTCTGTAAGAATAGCATAATGGATGTTAGATGCTGACAGGAAACAGAGACCCAAAAATTGACAGACTCAAGACCTCCTAGACAGACATATGTTCTGTAGTGTTTTGGACACTGTAACTCTTAATATTTAAAATGGAATATGGACATTCTGCTGAATCTCCTGTCCCCGCATGTCCCGCCCAGCTCGAAGTCTCCTGTGTCTCTAAAGTTCCCACCCAGCGAGGGGGCGGGTCCTAGGCGTATGATTAAAGCGGATCTGCTGGATATTTTCATTTCAGCAGGCGTTACAATCAGCCCTCAAGTTTTAAATAATTCCAATTATGAAAATGATAACATTAAATGAATAGGAAAGCCTTTTTTTCCAGATGTATCTATCTAATTCAAAATCTATCTACTGGGGCACAGCAAAACTTTACTGGGGCTCATGCCTCAGTAAAAAGTGTCTATCGACGCCTCTGGTTGCATCTCGCTCCTAGCATTACTAGATCTTACAGTGGTCTGTTGATACTAATCAAGCATAACACACTCTTAAACAGATTGGTGAATTATGTATTCACAGAGAGGCATAAAGCTGGTTCAGGTCCTGTCTGACTGATCATTACCATTTTGTTTGTGTCCGTGAGGAGTAGTCAACTCTAACACAAGTATGGAGTGCCACAAGGATCTGCATTAAGGCCGTGTGTCCACCAAAGCGTTTTTACACGCGGCTGGTGTATTCTTCCAATTGTTTTTCAATGGGAGCGCAGCGTTTTTTAAACGCCATGAGCGTAACGATGCGCTGAGCGTTTTTTTTTTTTCACGCTGAAGCGCTGAGCACTTGGCGTTTTTTACAGGTCGCTGAGAGTTGAAGAATGTTCAACTTTGGGTAAAATGCAAATCACAGTCACAAATCACATCACTGTCACTTTTTACCCAACTGTCCAATCACAGTGGAGGAGGGGCGGGACTAATACCACACCGAACAACCGCCACATTCTGCTTGTACAACATCAACAGATGATAAAAACAAGCATAATAACGGAACAAAATAATTTAAAACAAGAGCCAGAGAAAATACGTTACATTGTATCGACATTTTAATATAGAATCAACACAGAAACAAAATATGTGTGAAATGAGATACTAGTAACACTTTCGCGGATATTCTGTATTATAACAAGCAAAGTGTCTCAACTGAAAAAAACCCGCAATGCTGCCAAAACGCTCTCAAGCGCCCACAGCTAGGCGTTTTCAGCAGAGCGCCTAGCGTTTTCAGCTGGCTAAAAACGCTTTGGTGGACACATGGCCTAGGTGATCTCGGAAAACTCTATATTTCCACTAGACCTGATTAAATTTCTAAATTATCCAAAGTTAAAAGCATGCCTAGAGTAGCCTATGTGAAGTGGTCCTGTATGGTTTGGGAATAGGGAGAGCCTATAGGACAAATTCAAGCCAATTCCCCACATTTTTTCAACGTGTAAAAATCTTATAAGTGTTGTCTACAAGCTTCTTAACACATTAATCTAGAACTTAAAAACACATTGTAGTAGCACCTTCACCTGCACAGCACACAGATCCTGTTGCGCATGCTCTTTTTTTAACACATACACATTATTTTTAGAATCTAATCACATTCTTGCTTGCAATTGACCGACACTTAGTAGCATTACACAAACTGGTTATACCAGGATACTTTTCTACTTTTCACATTCAAAACACTACAGTAAGCTGCTCGTAGCTCGCAATTCCTCTCACAAACTTTACACCACACAATTAATTTCTGTAACATAATTTTCAGACTTAATTTAGTACTGCTAAAATCTAGTAATTGATCTAGTAAATGCTATCCTTTTATAATAATAAGTACAAAGTGTGATTGTGGGCTGAAAAAAAAAAACTGCCTTATTGTATATTGTTTGATATTCAGTGAAAACTTCATAAAAGTCTTTAGCTACAAAAAGAATTTGACTTCTAGTCAAGTCACCTTTATTTATATAGCGCTTTTTACAATACAGATTGTTTCAAAGCAGCTTTACAGTGAAAACAGGAAAATAATGCAACAAAGTTTGTTTCTGCTGTACAGCAGATCTAGAAGAAAATAGTGTCATAGTCCAGTTTAAGTAAGTTCAGTGATGTTTCATTTTTGTTGTAAAAAAAGTTATTAATTTAGTTCATTTTTATATATATATATATATATATATATATATATATATATATATTATATTATATATTATATATATATATAGCCGCTCTGGGGAAACCAGTGATGTCATCGTCCAGCTCAGTTCAGTTCTCATATAATGTTGTCAATGCAGGCAGATCAATATTATTGTTGAATATTAAATGTCCCCATTTGTCCCCACTTCTAAAATAATCAGATGTCATACAGCTAGACATTATTTAATAGTACAGTTTCTGTAGTTGAATAATTAATTGTTTGGTCTACAGGTTTACATATGAACTAGTTCAATACAGGAACACAGTGTGAGTCTATTAGAGTAAAAGATTATCTGATTGCATAGTTCAGTACAAAAACATCATCTCTTTATTGTTTAAATATGCATGTCAAATCATAACTGAAGACCTACTTTACTCTTTTCCTTCTGATTCCAAAACACCAGTAAAATAAGAATAAACTAAAATGAAACATATTTGCTTTTTTTTTTCAGCAACAAAATATCAGCCCATGAAAGATGTTCTTTCTATATAATGTACAACCTGCAGTTTTTATTGCCTACTAATGCTGTCAAATCACCGGATGTTGCTTTTGAAGGGCTGTTGTGACAGCAGGATCATCTGGTGTTGATCAGTCACAGCGACGGTAGAACTGGAAGTGGTAGTCAGTAAATAAAACTTCTGCATAGTTGGGATCAGTGCTACAATCAGCCAAACCCTGTGTGAAAGAAACATGTCAATATTGACAAAATACAGCCAAAAGATTGAAGTCATGCTGCTAGTCACACAATCTACATTGCCTGTATGTAAATAGACTTTATATTTAATTAGACACTAACATAGACAGAAGTACAGTCTGTTCAATATTTCATCTGTTAAGCTCACATCTGATTTTCACAAGCCTTGTATATTAGTCCACTGAACAGACTGTACTTCTGTCCCTTACAGTGTCATTTTCATTCACGCCATATTAAATATGGTTAAAGTCTTTAAATAAAGACAGCGTACATTCAGAGATGAACACACAAACACATAAAGATGCACAGAAACTCACAGCAACTGAAGAGCGGAAATGGTAAGAGGAGCGATGGTGATTCGCCACCGCCAATGTCCACTTATGTATGTAGCCCTATGGAAAAGAAAGACTTTTAACAAATGCATGAAACCAATAAACATTTTACAGGAAATTAAATAAAGTTGGATCTAATTTTTTTATGTGCTAATGATTTGCATTATCCATAATTTTTCATTAACATAATCAAATCAATTCTGAGGGTGCAACAAATAAACAAATAAACGTTATTATCAAATAATTATTATAGAATTACTCTACATTTATTATGCATTTAAACTATTATGATTGTATAATATTATTATTACATTTATAATGAAATGTTTTTCTAATGCATGTTGCTTTGAGTGTATAAATGCTGAAGTACCTGTGTGTTGAGGGCAGTGTTTGACTCTGGGCTGTTGTAGTCGAGTACTGAAGAGCACTGTTCGCTTTCATCATGTGAACACAAGTGGATCACCAGCAATTCATTTGTGCTGATCAAGTGGGGGAACAAAAACCCTCATTCATATCAATGAGAATGTGATTCACATATGCAGACACTGTTTTTCTATCATAATATACTGTCTGTCTAAAAATATTACATAAGCAGGAGTGCGATGTGGCTCCGATTCATCCACTTGACCAGCATGAGGCCGCAGTTCTTTATATTAACATGAACATGTCCAGTGATTTTTACTTTGAACATTATACAGCTGATATAAAACATTTGAACACCCTTGTTAAAATGACAGCTTTTTGAGATGTAACATTTTTTATTTTTTTTAAAGAAAATTCATGCCAGATAACAAACAAATAGAAACTTTTAATGAAAAACAAAGAAAAATTAAATAATTAAAATAACCTGTTTAAATAAAAAAGAGGGCAGTATAATGAAGACTGTGTGCAGTATGAACAGTGTACTCACCTCATTTGGAGGGTTATGGGCATGTTGGGTGGGATGTGTTTACTGAGGGGAATGAGGTACGTGTAGTTTCCCTTCCTACAAAACATAGATCAATGGGAAAAATGCAAATGCATTACTATAGAACATTCTTTGGTAACTTTAGTAAAAGTCAGTCAAGAAATCCCCATGTGCTATAAACACTGTTGTATAGTGCAGCATAGACCAGGGGAGCGACGCAACTTGCTGCTTAACTACCATAGTTCGATGCATCGTTGAAGAAATCAACTAACCATTTCCTGAAACCGTATTGTTGCAAATTTGTCGTTCAACCACGTTAATTGATGTAATGCAGGTGGTGGATAACAACTTATTTTAATTAATCCGTTTGAGATAGAATTAATGCAAGATTTTTTTTGCTATAAATTACGGAAGTGGCATCTGGGGACTAATTCTCTTTTTTTCCTCAGTTATTTTGCTTTATTTCCATGTTCGCACATGCACACTCTCTTGAATCTCTTGACAAACTAAAACACGTAAATTAAATTAGTAAATAATCAAAATAAAATATATAGATTATAATAAATGTAAGCTTGCTTATTTTGAACAAAATAATGTTTTTTTAAGTCCACGTCATAAAAACAAGAACCTATGCTTCTAAGCACAGGTCAAGAGCTGTCGTTCCAACCACACCACTTTCAGGATCAGGACCCTGATGTGAATATGATCTTCAGAAATAGCTAGTTATGGATTTCATAAAGGGAAACATATGACTGGTCACACCATGGCGAGTGTTATACTAAAAGTGAACTTCCTGTGTATATTGAAGATGCAAGTTTGCTACCTACCCACAGTCCTCTTGCTGACAGTACTGCTGGTCTATAACTTGTTGATTTTGTGTTATGTGGATGGACTGTATAGTTGTGTTTGTCCCTGTGAAGAAGACATGAACAAAGACGTAAAGGTGTGAATCTTTATTGTGGCCACAGCTCTAATTCATTCTGTTATTTGGAATAAGAAATGTTTTGACAAAATGGATTTATCCTAGGGAGACATTCACAAACTATTATTTTTGCACCAAATCTATCCACACTAAGGGCATTTTTTTTTAAATAAAAGTTTATATAGCTGAGAAAAACCAGGGAGTAATGAAAAAAGCCTCTAAATAAAACAATGATGTTCCATATTACAGTATTTCAGTCTCAGTGTAAAGGAGTTACAGTAGTAAGGATATGTTGTTTTATTTTAAAATGAAATTTGTTGTTTATCTGATAATCTTGGCATAAACAGGCTTTTAATCGGTCAACTTACAATCAGTAGAATTTTTGAATTTCCCTTGCTGTTGTTCTAACCACTTCTCTGAAAGTGAACAAATAAAAAAAATGACATGAAGTCAACCAAAAATATATATTATAGTATATTTGATGACTGAACGCTGCTACTGTGCCTCTGACCTTTTAGTGTTTTTGAAAGAAAGTCAAAGGGGATGGTTGTGTCTGTCAGTTGGGTGTTATGATTATGAACTAAAGTTGAAGGACAGCAGTAGACCTCATCTGAATAAAACACATTGGAGAAATCGATGTCTGGAGGCCAGGGAACAGGATGTGTGGTGGAGAACACTGCAAACAGTCAAGATTAAATTCACCATATAAGATAAACAATGATCAAAATATACAGACCAACCAACTCGCATAAGGGCTTCTTACACTGTGTAACCCTGGGTTATCGTCTAAACTTTAACCCCGGGTAGGGGAACATTTCAGACTTGTAATTTAAAAGCAGGGTTAGCACTGCTTTTTTACCCGGGGTAAGCGCTGCTTTTTGTGGTGTTAACACTGCAGTGTACAGTGTGAATTCTGTGAAACTATGCGGCGTCTGAATGTTATGACAAGATGCTTAGCAACGGACACTCAATTGAGTGCCTTATATCAGTGGATCCCAACCCTGGTCCTGGAGTACCCAATACTCCCAACCCTAGAGTAACCCCAACTCTTAACATTATGGGCCCTATTACACACCCAGCAGAATGCGGTGCCAGGCCAAAGTGTTTTTTGCTTACAGCCTGACGCAGTTATCATTTTCACATCCTGCGCCTCGTTGTTTAAATAGCAAATGTATTTGTGTGCCCATGTTCAGGCGCATTGTTGGCACGTTGCTTTTGAGGCAACTGAAGTATAGTATATAGTATTTTTTTTTTTTATTTAAACTACGACCAATCACAACAATAATCCCCATACGCTTAGCTACCAGCAGAGCTAACTGGTAGATTAGACTCTTGCCATATCCGTTTGGCAAAACAGCAAAAACGTCCTTCTTGCAAAGGAAGGATTCGAGCGCCATCTTCTGTTCCTCTTTTAGATAAAAAGCCAAGTCTAACTTGTTCATTGTAGCGGCCAAAGCCGTTTCAAACAACTGGTGTTCATCCATAGCCATCTTGCAATGTTTACTAATGACTTCGACGTCACAGCGCTGTCGTCATCTGTTTAGCTCGCCTCTGGCCCGCCTATATTAGATAACCCAATGTGATTGGTGCAGCTCGGATACAAGGGGATATTTAATGAGCATCATTACTCGACGCCAGAGTAACTCGCTGAGCAAATTCAATTTGTGCTCTTGCGAGAACTCTGGATTTCCAGGGTAGAGCATTATTAGAAAGATTTAAGACTCCAGCTTCGATATTTGACCACTGTTTATGATAAATCTGGTTTGCAGTGACATTAATTTCTTAATTTATGCCAGGAGTGCAAAATTATTAATCTGTAACATTCAATATTTTGAATAGGATTTATCACTCATAAGGCATTCAATCACATTTTTCCGGTTTATTTGTGTTCTCATACATGCAAAATACAGCATCTGTCAGGGCTCTTAGTCCAATGGTTTTCTTTTTTTTTCTAACAAGACTTAAGATAATAGGTGGATTATTCATGTATAGTGGGATTAAAGAGGTGTAGATGACCAAGCCATAATGCCATTATAAAGGCTATAATGGCTGAATTCAAACAAAAGAATAAGGATAAAAGAATAATGAAGATTAAGTCTCATACCGGCAAAGGTGTGAAAGGTTCGTCGATTGACTACAATAAGCATGAATGGGCCAGTTCTCCTCGCCAGACATTAGTCAAAGACTGTAAAAGAGTGTTTACATGGCGATAAAATATTTGATAAGCATCTTATCAGCTTTTTCTAAAAAAAAAAAAACCTCCCCTGACATACTCTTACTTAAGTCTTCACAGCATGGATAACTTTAGAGATATCATCCTCAGATTTGAAATGAACCATGACCACACTTGTGGCTACACTTTAGTTGTGGTTATAAGTTGTTTTAATCATTTCGGAGATTTAAAAAAATGGCTATTTTTGCTTATAACTTCTGAACGATTTGTCCAAAAATCATAAAAGTGGTCTTGTTAGATTCAGGGCATCATGCCGAGTCAACTAATATATACTTTTTCCATATCGGCCATTTTGGACGTCAGCCATTTAGAATTTTGTACTAAAATGCTGTATTTTATGAACGCATGAACGTATCGTTACGAAACTCAGTATGGGTCATCAATACAATGCCCTGAAGGAGCCTGAGAAGTTTCAAACCAGCGCCACCTAGTGGTAAAATGTATTTTTCAAATGCTTATAACTCTAGGTGTGGTTGACTTATTTTCACGTGAGTTAGCTCCTTAGGTTCCCGAATCCTTGCCGAGTCCAACGATACCAAACATGCTAGGTTTCGCCTTACTGTTTGTGTAGTGTTGTGATTTAGCGCTTAGAAAAACATTTGCCAATATCTTCGAAACCATTAGACCGATCGAGACGAAACGACCATAGGAAGTTTGGAAACATAGGTCGTTGGCCACATGCTAATGCCCAAATGTCAAAATTTTGATTGTAAGTGGCAAAAAAAAATCCATTCAAAGTTGCCCATGGGTCATTTTTTATGCTCTCATACATATAAATGTATATAACTCTAAAACAAAATGAGATATTTTCACCAAATTTGACACACACATGTATGGTCTCACTCTGAGAACACATAAAAAAGCGGTGGAATTGCACCACTTGGTGCACTTGAACAAAACAAGGACATTGCCATTAATTACAATATAATATCATGATATTAAATGCTACACTTTACGAATGCATTGTGGCTCTTCAGCTATTAGGTTAACCATAAGCTACATTAGCATTAAGATAGCTTAGCATGCTAATATGGTTAACATGCTTTTGTATGCTTACACTGAAGCCTCTCCTCAGTAGTTTGGTAAGTCAGCGTCAACTGAGTGGGGCAAACTGCTAAACCACGTGCCATGAGCCCCGAACCATTCAGGTCGTTAGTTCGAATCCTGTGTGGCACATGCCCAGACCGCAATAGGTACTGTGGGCAGAAGTGGTGCAAAGATGCTTGGCGTAACAAGATAAGTGACAGGCATCTGATCTAGAGATAATGGGTTCGAGACCCGCGTGGGATGACTTTAGAAAAATTGTGTGGAACATTGTGTCATTTCGATTCTTTTATTATTCAAGCATTGTACTAATCTTTCTTTCTCTTGGATTAGAATTAAGTATGTTTTTGTTCATTCTGTGTTCATTCTCATCTGAACTTCTGTTCATTTTGAGCTCATTTTCACCTATACTTCTGAACCAGCTGTTTTTCGTTGTATGTTCAATTTCTGCTGTTTGCACTGCTGCACCGCTGTTGCAGCTGCTTCAGGGGCTTGGCCCCGTATCGCTGCTTGCAGCTATATTTTGTTTTTATGTTTGAGCTTATATATCTCAATATTAATAACAGTCTGATTAATTCGGAGTCTTGAACTGTAAACTCTCAAGGTTGACTTTCTAAATATATGTTGGTTATGTGTCTATCCAGAATGACTTATGAGCAGCAACCTTTTTATTTTGGGTATGTCATGTATGTCCCACATGCCCAAATTGGGTCTGTCTGGTAATGGGTTTTAAAGGGCGTGTTAGTAAAGTGAGCCTATAGGCAGATCCACAATGCGCGAACACTTTGTCCCATAGATGGTCTGCTTGCGTGCTTTAACCTCATGCACGAGCTGATATGTTTCCTCTCTGGAGACGCATTCAGTCTTTCTGCTTACAAATTCCGCCTTGTAAATAGCAAATCCGCCATGGCGCGAGCGCAACTGGCTATTAAAGGGAATAGGTGATAAGACTCTGATTGTTTTTTTGCATGTTACGCCTAAAACACACCCATTACTCATTAAGAGAATAGGGACAACCCTTTAAGACCATGCGCCGGGCGTGCCAACCATTTTTACCATCGTTAAACTAGCAAAAGTGGAGTTGGGCACGCCCTAAGCGCACTTGCGCCGTGCTCGTTAAAATAGGGCCCTTTGTATGTCTCCCTAATCAAACACACCTGATTCAACTCATCAGCTCATTAGTAGAGTCTTCAAGACCTGAAATAGTTGTGTCAGATTAGAAAGACTTCCAAAATGTGTGCAGTTGGGGGCGCTCCAGGACCAGGGGTGGGAGCCACTGCCTTTAAATTCACATGCTTTGGACAGTCACTGAAACAGCACGTGCTGTATAAACATTAGTTTCAGTGTTTGAGGGTGAAAATGTCAAATGGTGATGGAAAACATGTTTCCAAACCATTTTTTTAATAGTATGGAGAGTCTATTCAGGAAAAAAAAAAAAGTATATTACAGTGGGCAATATATAATATGAGAATGCACAATGCTAGAGTATTTCTGTAAACAGGTTGCGTGCTTCATTTATCTAATCAGTGACACCGTAAATATGAAGGTTAACCCAGGGTTTAGGAATGTACAATGTGCCACGTCAGCTTGTGAATACCCAGGAATAATTGTAATTGGAAAATCCTAGGTAAATTATGAGCAGTGTAAAACGTGAAGCAAGATAACCCAGGATTCAATTTTCCTGGGGTTTAGGAAGACCCAGGGTAAACTATTTCAAGTGTGAAAAGCCCTATACAGTATCTCTAAATATCTACATACAGTACCTGTGGTCAGTGCTGTTGGTGTAGTGTAAGGCGGTATAACATTCGTGTGGTTGAGACTGTATGACAAGAACACAAAATAACAGTCGATTAAGTTGCGCTGACAGTGACGCAACAAGCATGGCAAGTAATGTAATTTAACTGAATCAATGTGCACCAAACACATTGGTTTGTAATGATGACATCACTGATGATGACATTTGTACCTGTTATTGAAGTCCATGTCCTCTTGTAATGTTAACAAATGGAGTGCAATAATACAAATGACACTGCAAAATAACAGGACAAAATAAAGTCACACGCAGGCCAGGATCTTGTCATGTTTTGTGAAATATTCTGTCAAGATCAAGTAGAATTTAATTTGGTCTCAAACTGTCCTCAAGACCTTCATTTAAAGAAACATTACAGGTTAAATACAACAGTGTTTGTTATTTGAGCTGTTTAGTCTCTAAATTGTTAATTTGATGTGAGAATACATTTCTAGACATACACAGTTTTTGTTCAGTGTTACACATTGAGGGATCAATTGATTCTTTTTTGTGGCAATCATCAGGTGAGCATTGATATTTAACTGGGAGTATTTATTTTACTTGTAAGTCCCGCACATAACATTCAGAGAGAAAAAACAAGATATTATTGACACAAAATAAGAATTTGTTCCCACAATTTATTAATCTGTTCCCTGATTTTAGGTAAATCATAGCCATGATGTAACTACATTAAAATGAGGGAATGAATTAGTACAGCGTGGCCACAGACTAAATAAGGCAATAATTTTAACTAAAAGGGGTCATGACATGATAAATCAAATTTGCCTTGATCTTTTGAATATAAAAGGTATTTGTACCATTAAAACATCCTGAAAGTTTCATAGTCACATTTGCATATGCCTGCCTCCAGAGCAAGAATATCAAAGAATAGTTACAGCATACAGTGTTCATTTTCTGACATGCTCCACGCGCTTGTGTCTCTCGACAACAGGACGAATGAAGCGTTTGTGTTTATATGGCCTGTTTAATAAGGTCGTTTACACCTCTGTACAGACTTTAGAAGGATCCCAGTGTCTGAAACAAGTGGATGGTTTATTTTAATGATGTCACGGATTGCCTCAGAGGATTAAATGTTTATGTAATGGAGAGTTCGCAAATAAACTTTTGTTAAAAGATGAAGCAGCCAACCGTATTGAATCTGACAGCAACTGCCTCACAAAACGTAAGTAAATGATTTCATAATGCTTTGTCTGTAAATGACGGTTTTATATGGATAATGTTTTCAATTATACTGTTTCCATGCATTGACAATTGCTAATAATTAGCCAATCAGTGGCCATTTACTGACAAGCCTTAAAGGAGCTGCCCCTTAAAAATGGATCATTTCAGACAGGGGTCAGAATGGGTTGAAAATAATCCTTTTTCTGCATATATATTTGTTTTTTATCCTTTTGCGCAAAAAAAAAGAAAAGAAAAAAAAGAACTTTATTAACATTAGAAGTGAACCTCAAGGAAAATATTAAAATAATAAAAAAATCACCACTTTAACTAATAGATATCACCATACTTTCCCCAGTTAATTAAACAGTGCATTAAAACAATTGTTTTTATAAGAAGCTTTCTGAAATGTTTTGTTTCATTATGCTAATGAGACTTTATCTGATCAAATATACAGAAATTTGAACATTGGATGAAGCCAGGTCCTAAATTCTCGTTTCACTGTGTTACTAAATTAGAGTTGAATGTTTTAACAGAGGAGATATTTCTTGGATATTTATTTTTATTACTCCATAAATCAGAAATAAACATTTATATAAAATGCTACCCAAGTCGTTCTGAGAGAACTTTAAAAAAAAAAAATGTCTTGTTATTGAAATCTACAGTTGTAAATAGATAAAGTGCAATAAAATAAACAATTAAAAGTGTATTTGAATGTTTTCTTTCCACTAGTCTGAAAGATTACAAGTTATGGAAACAAAATAGCCCACAATCCCAAAATTGACTAGTGCCTGTAAAAAATAGATAAATAAATAAAAGACGTGTTTTTTTGTTATTGTCTTGCCTTAATTAAACATGGCCATGAATTGATAAGTTGTGGGAACAGATTCTTAATTTGTGTCCAAAATATCTTAAGGTGTGTATTTAAGAAGACCAGCTCACCACATAGCCATGGTTGTAACTAGCATGATGATGCTTGCTTGGAATACTCTGTGTTGAAGACAGTGATGATATTTCCCACAGAAGTAGTTCTGAAAGAAAAATATAATATGCAGTCGTATTTGTCACATTCATTGTAGAAAATTATAAGAAACTTGATTTTCACGTACTTTGCTAGACTGCAGTGGCGGTGACTTTGGTGTTGGAAGTTTTGAATGAGGTGTGTTTTTCATGTTGATTTTCCTGTGACACAAAAATTTCAATAGAACTACAGATTGCATGATGATTACATGAGAGCACATACATTACAAATCACACATATTCATGAAAACTGCAACAAATGTTAAAGGAGCTGTATGTAAGAAATGTATTTCAATTAATCATAAAATGGCCCTGATATGTCACTAAACATTAAGAAATCATGTTCATTTCAAATACTTATATCACTGACAACAGTAGTATGGCCAGGATATTGTCATTTAAAAAGTGAAGTTGCAGCCCTCAACTGATGTTGATGTTGTCATCTTGTGTTTTGGCCTGAAGCGCCACCCTCCACATATCTAGCAATCACGAAGTCAGTAGTGTTTCGGCATCCGGGTTGCCAGCTCTGCTCTAGTTACCACAGCTACGTAGCAGCCTACGTTCCTGCTGGATCCTGCAGCCTATCTGGCAACCTCGAGTCAGGGGGGAGAGGGAAGGGGATACACCAATTTGAAAGTGATTGCAGTACCAGTTTTGGCCACAATCTTACATACGGCTCCTTTAAGCAACAGTGCGAGTACAAGTTTCCATTTAAACTGGAATATCACCAGTCAATATTATATCACCACAATATGCTTGTAAAACATGTTCCTATGGAGTTTGATTGACTAAAGGAACTGTGTTCTGAATTGCCATTATGACTCCCAGGACCTCAAACTGCTGTTTACAGCTCTCTTGTGACTGTGTTATGATTACCAGTAATTGAATACTGACAGTTGAGATATTTACATAATTTGCGAAACTTAGCATTACAGTTCATTGTTTCCCAAGTCTGGAAGCATCTGAGAGACCAGTGATATTATTATTAATGATAAATAATACTAAATGAAAATATTTTCATTAACTCAAATAAAAAACTGGCACTAAAATACATTTTCATACTACAAAAATAGTCACAAAATTATTTTTAGTTTAGGTTTTTTATACATGGTATTTCTGTCAGGACCACTATTGTTGAATATGATTGACAATTAGCACAGTTTGTATTGGCGGTATGGTTCTGTTCTGGGCAAGAACTAGCATGAATAAGAGCAGGGAGAGCAGCAATAACCCCCCTTATGGTAAACAGAACAGAACAAACATGAATGTATTGCAGATATCATTAATTCAAGATTTTTAAAGTACAACATGATTCGAGAATTTATTCTGATTTACAATTATTATTGTCATCACTTCAAAAAATCCCCTCCAATAAAAAAGCTTTGAAAACATCCTGTATTATAGAATAAGTTTTATATAAATTGTAAAAATGTTTTATTTATTATTATTATTATTTATTTTCCTTTTCTCTGTATCCCCACATGTTCATTGTTCTGTATTATTTCCTTTGTGCTGATTTATAATTACATTAAATTACAAAAACCATTTGTTTGACACACAATCCGGAAATCATAATGAATCTGAATTGCTATAAACTGTGTGTAGATGTTTGTAGGCATATGATATAGCAGGTATAGACCTACATAGTGAAGCACACATTTATGTAAGTGAAAAATGAATAGCAAATGTGTTTTATTATAAATTAGCTTTACTGCAGTGGTTCTCATCCTTTTTGACTCCAAGATCACCATTGTCCAAGACAATATTCACTCCAATGTAAGGTAATTGTAGGCTACCTCTACTTCTGTTGTCAGGCATAATAATAAAAAAAAAGCTAAAAATAAAATATAAAAAAATATAAAAAACTGCATTCGGATCCTCAACCTTTGCATCTCCGAGCAGTTTCGTAACAAGACTTCGTCAGCATGGATCCAGCAGCACGTCGTCGTGCCTGCCTTCGTCAAGGAACTCACTCTTGAGGTCCTTATCCAGGACTTCATAAGTATTCCTAATTTCACTGACCTTTTAGACTTTGCCCTCATTGATTTCTTTTGTTATGAACCCCTTACAGTCAACGCTGATCCGGTATGGTCCTCGAGGATTGCTGAGCAAGTTCCTGGACTGTACCCTCCAGCTAATAAGGTCCTCCTTCACTGTTGGTTAGGTTGAGGAGGATGCTCCCCCTAAAGATTTTTTGTGGGGGGCAGTATCCACCAAGCTCCGATGGCCACAGAGCTTAGCCACAGTCCACAGTCACCAGCATGTCCAGTTCTGATGGTCGCTAGTCCCGTGCTTTCAGCGCCTTCCAGTCTGGTGGCCACAACATGGCCGCCATGCCAGAGTATCTTCCACCACACCAGAGTCTCCAGCCGTCATTTCCGCCACACCAGTCTTCAGCTATCATGGACACCACACCAAGGTTTCCGGTCGTCATGAATGTTGCACATGAAGCCATTAATGTGGTCCCTATGCTAGTGAGACTGGCATCCAGCTTGGCAGATCCACTGCTAATGTTGGTGAGAGCGGCTGGCATCCCAGTGGTCTCAACACTTCAGAGCTCAGTTGTTCTTAGTCTGGTCGCCTTAGAGGGTTCACTGCCTGCGGCTCCACTTCCTGTAATGGCAGTGGCCATTTTGTGTGTTTGGGCTGCAAACTGTTCTTCAGCCCAGGTGTCTGCTCCAGAGCCCGCTCCAGCCAATGAGTCCACTACAGAACTACAGAACCCACTTCAGCCGGGAGGGATTCCTGCTGCGGTTTTGACTTTACACATTTTATAAGCTCTTCACAAGTTCTCAGCTGGTCAAAATACCATCATAAGTATGCACATACAATGAGCGCATTTAGCCTAGAACACAGCATTATTTTGGATGTTTGGTTAAGTTCGGTTGCACAACACACTTTTTTTTTTCTTTAGGTTCAGTCTTTAAAAAATTACAGAGTGAACGCTAAGCGAACCAACGTTACATGTATTGTTTTCTTTTTTTTTGTCCGGACCAAAATAATCAAGAGAACTGAACTACAAGTGTGAACACACCCTTAGATAATGTGTGGACTCCAGGAAACACTAAAGCATTGACCTCCATGTGTGTTGAGAAAATGGGAAAGAAACCTGGGGAAAGAGCATCTGAAAGAGAGAAATACTGTGTGGAGAACTTAAGAAATTCCATACCCTTTAGCAGGAGAGCCACTGTTGGAGCGCATGCTACCTAGCGTCTTCAATTTGGCCAGGTTAGTGTTCAAGACCTCAAGCTCTTGAATACGAGTCTCAAGGTTATCTGTGAGTTTACACAACTGCTTCACAGCACCCACGTTCTCCATAAAAATCTGCTCCTTTAAGACAAACCAACCAAAATTATTTTACATACTGTCCATGTCTAGAAATATTTACTACAATTAATAACAAATATCTGACAGACTCACTTTGTCCACCATAAGAAAATTATCGATCTTCTCCCCGTTCATGCAAGTGACATCACCCATCTCTCTCACAGCCGAAGGCAGGAGTTCTCGGACTTCCTGCGCTATGATTCCTAATCAAGGTGAGACGGATGATGGTGAGTGTCTGTCTTCAGAACATAGTTTTATATAAAGCGAAGTGTATACACTAATTTAGGTTGTACCTGTTTCATGATGCTGGTCAATTCCCATCCTTGAGGCAAACTCCGGTTTATAATCATATTCCACAATTCTCATCTGAGCTATCCTCTTAAGTTGCTCTGTTGAGTCCACCTACAACATCGCAAGGAACAAGATATAATTCCTTTCACACATATTGTCTTTACTAGTAAACCATTTAGAGATCATGTGTGAACAGGACCTTTTCAAAAATAGTGGTAAATCAGTTTTCAAGTATGAGAAGTTGTAACATTACCAGTAAATTACCGGTATAATGATATTTGTGAACAAAGAATAGGATTACCAGTATGAGCATGTACGAGGTCTGAACGCACTGATGTAAGAAGCATGCTTTTAAGCCAATTTATTGCTTAAGCTGTTTATCACTGCTTTTCTATGTAAATCTGCTAGATTCATCAGTGCTGCTTCTCTGCAATTACTATTGAGTTCTACAGTAACTGCAGTATTATAGTACTACTAAGATGATTTAATGGGTTTAAAGTGTGATGTATGTTACTACTTATATATAAGGACCCAGTTAGACCTGCTAATATCATGTGTCTCAAATATGTATCCTGGGATCAAGGGGTCTCTAATCGGATCTCTCGAGACTGAGGTTTATACCAGATCAAATCACTTTTGGGAGGCAATCCATTTGGAAAAGCCATTAATACTGCTGTCTTAACCTTAATTGAATGTCATCTTGTTTAGTTTGTCTTTGTAATAACTATCAGAGAGACACACTCACTTCCTGAATGTTTTGTTTGGCCCTTCTGTCTGAGGGATGCATGACGTTTCCCATTATCTTGGCATTCCCACAAACCACCAAAGCCTCATCAGGGCTGTCTGTGTTGATGCCAATCCTCCCGTGACACACCACAGACTCTGGGATCTGTCCTCTTTGCCAGAGCACGTCACTATCATTCTCAAACTGACCTGGATTGGAGGCCTATAGATGGAGAGATGATAAAAGTTTGAGAACCACTTTCGTACACCGTCAAGACACATTGGGTGCGTCTCATTCAGCTCCGTAGCTTCCTAAGTTGTGAATCAGTATATCATGTACACAAATTCAGGCAATGGTAAGGACAGTAAGGACCCTGACTACAAATCGGGGGATTGATGACTCTATTTCCGGCGACATGACAATTAAAGTATATTATGATTAATACTTTGCTTGTTATGTGCAACATTATAAATAAATTATGTTAGCTAGACTGTTCATTACCTGTCTAGCGTTGTATATTTACGCTGAAATATAATTAAAAAATGGTTTGTATTTAAAAAAAAAACATCTATTGCGTTTCATTATGAGTAGTGAGTTGGCCCTTGTGATTTATGTTCTGTGCTTCAGAACTTCCGTTAATGAAACATAGTGAGCATCGATGCTCCCTGGTTTTCACGGTGCATTGTGGGACTTTTTAGGGAGCCAACCTTTCAGTGCACTGGTAGAATTTTGCAATTGAGACAGCCCTTAAAATTGCAGACTCCCTTATCAGTGCCCCGACTACTAAACTAGGGAGCTGATTGAGATGCACCCACTGTCAAAGCCAACAGAAGGCTTCCACCACTAAAGCAGCAATCTTTGAGGATAATGTGTGCAAACCTGGAGTTCATAGCGGGCTATGTTTGTGCTATACTGTATATTATATCAGTAAATGTGAAGATTTATTGCTAGATACAGAATTTAGTTGCCTTTTAATTCTTAAGGACTGCAGTCCAGCCCAGGGTTATGGTAAAACAGCAAAAACACTTACCCTGACGATGATTTTTTCAGAAACTTTAGCAACCAGCAGGAAACTGTCTTCTTTCACAGTAGCATACAGACCAACCGCCATCATAAAGTACCTATCAAGCATAAACGGTAAAATACAGTACAGCTAGTTATAATTAAATGGTCAAATCTTTAGGTAGCATTGCAGCTTTCAGACAATACATTTCACAGATGCAAACTGATCCCCTATTGCCAAACCACATGTAACAATTTCTCCCCCCAGACATATTTGAGAAATTGCAAATGCCTTGGTGGAATAGTGGAGTAAATAGGCGTACAGTAGGTTGTGGTGATTAGAATAATTTTCTTTAATAAATAATGAAAACATTTCAACATATAACATTGCAAAAGAAAAATGGCACATCGATGAAATTCAAAAAAGACTTGGTTGACTTCTACAAAAAATAACAGACTAACTAAATAGTATTGCTTTCAATATAAAAACCAATGAAAATGTAAAAGAAAACTAAATTAATTTAAAATAAAATAAAAATTAATTCAGTTTAAAACCCTTGCACATTTCAAGGTTTAAATAAAGAGTCTGGACAGTTTAGGCTATTTATTTAAAACAAGTCAAATTTAGCGTTTCCATATGTGATGCAAAATGCAGAATCTTATTCTTGCGACATTTTTTAATTTGTATTGCCAAAGAAATTGCAGCTTTGGTGTGTACAATTAAAACAGTACAAAATGAAAATAGTACAAAGCCACATAAATTAAGATTGGGCGTTTTTCTTTGCCTATCTCTCGCAGGAGAGCTGGATCTCTTTTTTAGCAAGTTTCTTTTGTCTCCCTCACTGTGCACACCGGGTCTTTATTAAAATTAAATGTTTCAGGGTAGAAACACATCATACAGCTAATAATACTGTATATTTCGCTGCGTGTCATCCACACCAATTACAAAAAACAACTGTAACAAATGATTTAGCCTTTCGCAAATTAAAGCACTCTGTATCGTTTAGTTGGCATGAACGCGTTTTGTCAACAGTTCATGTTTAGATAATGCCAGATCGCTGACAATCATACAAACTTCTCAAACATTCTAAAACTCTACAAAACAGTTGAAACAACTGGATTGAACACTTCAATAGATTTTTTAATGAAAAACCTTTAAATACATTAGCTCCAATATTTATAATTAAGATAGGGGCCTATGTGGACACATCGAGAGATTTATTTTACCTTCGAATGGATACTTTGACAATTTTCAATCTGGTTTCCGACCGCACCACAGCACAGAGACAGCACTCATAAAGATAATAAACGATATTCGCTTAAATACTGATTCAGGCAAATTATCAGTGCTGGTACTACTCGACCTCAGTGCTGCATTTGACACTGTCGATCATAACATACTTCTTGACAGGCTGGAAAACTGGGTGGGGCTTTCTGGGATAGTCCTAAAATGGTTCAGGTCATACTTAGATGGGAGAGGTTATTATGTGAGTATAGGAGACCATAAGTCTGAGTGGACATCCATGACATGCGGAGTCCCTCAAGGCTCAATTCTTGCGCCACTCCTGTTCAACCTGTATATGCTCCCAATGAGCCAAATAATGAGAAAGAACCAAATTGCTTACCACAGCTATGCAGACGACACACAGATCTACTTAGCCCTATCGCCTAACGATTACAGCCCCATTGACTCCCTGTGCCAATGCATCGATGAAGTCAACAGTTGGATGTGTCAAAACTTTCTTCAGTTAAACAAAGACAAAACTGAAGTCATTGCTTTTGGAAGCAAAGATGAAGTTCTCAAGGTGAACGCATACCTTCACTCTAGGGGTCAAACAACTAAAAATCAAGTCAGGAATCTTGGTGTGACACTAGAGTCAGACCTTAGTTTCAGTAGTCATGTCAAAGCAATAACTAAATCAGCATACTATCATCTGAAAAATATTGCAAGAATTAGATGCTTTGTTTCCAGACAAGACTTAGAGAAACTTGTTCATGCTTTCATCACCAGCAGGGTGGATTATTGTAATGGACTCCTCACTGGCCTTCCCAAAAAGACCATAAGACAGTTGAAGCTCATACAGAACGCTGCCGCCAGGATTCTGAGCAGAACCAGAAAATATGAACATATCACACCAGTCCTCAGGTCTTTACACTGGCTCCCAGTTAAATTTGGGATTGATTTTAAAGTATTATTACTGGTATATAAATCATTCAATGGCCTAGGACCTCAATACATTGCAGATATGCTCACTGAATATAAACCCAACAGATCACTCAGATCATTAGGATCATATCAGCTAGAAATACCAAGGGTTCACTCTAAGCATGGCGAGTCCGCTTTCAGCTATTATGCCAGCCGCAGCTGGAACCAGCTTCCAGAGGAGATCAGATGTGCTCCTACTGTAGTCACTTTCAAATCCAGACTCAAAACACATCTGTTTAGCTATGCATTTAATGAATGAGCACTGTGCCGCTGTTCGTCCGACTGTTTGTACTGTACTGTATTTTATTTTTTATTTTTCTAAACTGTTTTAATTATTCTTATTTCTTTTTATTATTTTAATTTCTTCTATGTAAAGCACTTTGAATTGCCATTGTGTATGAAATGTGCTATATAAATAAACTTGCCTTGCCTTGCCTTGCCTTTGCCTGTACTGTATCAATCAGGCTGGCTATCCAACACTCTCTATATGAAAGTCGGGACATTAACACCTTGTCCTGCACCCCCACGATAAAGCCACTGAACTGCCCCCCCCGCCCCCGAGACAGAGAAGTCGCAATTCACACTTAGACATTAGCATTATTAAAGTGTTGATAATGAAGGAATTAAATCATTTAGGCTACATGTAGTTATATTTCTGTCATAAAAAGAGTTTATTAACTAAATATTTCAATTGGCTAATTGAAGAAGTAAAACGCTACTTCGGTTTAGGCCAGCTTTTTCCAAGCAAAACGAAATACAAACTTCAAACTCATGCTCATTTGTTGTCATGAAAAATATTAGTTTCAACTCAATGTTAAATTCCTCAGGGATCTTTCAGTCGGGCTGGATCTTTGGATCCTTAAAACCAGGGTGCGATTTGTGAATTAAGCAGAGGCGGTTATTTTTATTTAGTCAAATAAATCTCGAACCACAGTGGGTATTTCGTGCTGCTGTTAAACTAAATAACATTTATAGAATAACTATGAACTTAAAATAAACAATATCGCAACATTTCGGCAAATAAATAATTTGATCTGTTTTTACATTTTAATTCAGGGCGATTTACGTTTAATTAGAGCAAGATTTTCACTCTTACCTTGTCCTTTCCTCATTGAGATGCGCTCATACACATGATAAACATGTTTGAGTATATCCTCTGTGCCTCTCGGTTTCATATGGATTACATAATCAGACAACATTTATTAAATATTTAGACATTTAAAGCTTTAGACATATTTCTTATCGTGACTGAGCTGAGGCAAGTGGCTTTCGGTTCATTTTTATGACGCGCAGTTCCTGGAGACAGAGACGACAGACAAACTTTTGTTGTTAGCCTATTGTGAGTGTACATGAATAAATGTTTACAGTTTTGAATTATGTACTCTTATCTGTATGACCAAAAAATGGTGGAGTATATTAAGTTCTTTTAGCTGTTATGAGAAAAATAAATCCTAATGAAAGTGCCTTTTATTGTGACCAGCCTAAGGCACACCTGTGCAATAATCATGCCGTCTAATCAGCATCTTGATATGCCACACCTGTGAGGTGGATGGATTATCTCAGCAAAGGAGAAGTGCTCACTAACACAGATTTAGACAGATTTGTGAACAATATCTGAGAGAAATAGGCCTTTTTTGTACATAGAAAAAGTCTTAGATCTTTGAGGTCAGCTCATGAAAAATGGGGGCAAAAACAAAAGTGTTGCGTTTATAATTTTGTTCAGTGTAATTTTCATTGATCGAGGTCTGGCGGAGGTGGAGGTTAATGGGTGGAGTTTTTTTGTAAAAAAAAACATTTGATAACTGAACAGAATTTATTAGGTTTACTGACATATTACAATGTTTGCATGGTTCAATGATTGGTATTGGAACTGTGTTTTTATTAGGGCTTGATTTCATGATTTCGATTCATAAGCTTGCTATTCAATTCTGATCTTGATCCAATTCGATGCAATAACAATTAAGAACGTTAATTTTTCTCAATAAAAAAACTCAACTACTGCTGTAAACTATACATGGAACAGCTGGTAAGTAATTATTAAAGGGCAAAAATAACAACTGATTCGTTTACAAATGCATATAAGCTAGTTTTTATAATAATAACATTTTAATAAAAATGTTTTAATGATATGAGTAAAATTATAATGAATAAGTAATATTTTACATTTACATTTTTTTGCTTATGCTCCTCTCCAGAGTTAATTTTTCTAGTTTTCTTTTTTCAAGTTTACGGTCATTCAATGTTTTTTCTGAAGTAAATCTAACGTTACGTGACGTTGTTTACAAGCTGACAATCCTAGGTAAAGTCCTGATTATCTTGATGGTTGTACAGATTATTTTATCAGATTTTCCTGTGTTATGAGGTGTGTTAAGAGTGATTGAATCTGCTCGGTAGAAGGTCAGGGCCACGCAGATCTCAAATTGTAAATATCCAATGTATT
Organism: Abramis brama; assembly: GCF_963993115.1. Taxonomy (NCBI): domain Eukaryota; kingdom Metazoa; phylum Chordata; class Actinopteri; order Cypriniformes; family Leuciscidae; genus Abramis; species Abramis brama. The sequence goes on along the minus strand of NC_139966.1, from coordinate 34,073,446 downwards.
GTAGGTGTTCATCTGATTAAATGAACAGAGACGACATCAAAACTGGATGAAAAGCCATGAACTGGCTAACGCTTTAATAATCCAAAACCACTCAAAAGCAAACGTCAATCCCTTAAAGGGGAAACTCACACAGCAGGCAACATTCTTAAAGGTGAAACCTAACAAGCACTGTATGTGAATTCTGCCATTTCAAGCACGTGTTGCCACAGTGTTGAATATTTACGATCAGAAATCCTGTTGTGTGTGGGGAACCCCGGGGACAAACACACTCTGTAGATTGTCACATGGAATGAAACGATACCCAATTAGAAAGTGAGCTGATGAAAGGTGGAAGCATAATCTCATCGATTGCATCCAAATCCTTTTCTTTTTTCCCCCACAACTTTTCTGTAAAAAGCAGTCCAAAACACTATTATCTCAATTTCTTCTTGCATCTTGAAGTATGACCAAGTGTCAAGTCAAATTTATTAGCGCATCAATATACACATCATTTTCAAGCGGCTTTACATAAATTGTTATGTCTATAATGCCTTGGTGCTTTAACAAGTTTTATGGCAGGACAATATGACGATATAACAATGATAGAAGCCATCTGGATTTAGATATACCTATATTGTATTTATATTGTTGTCTAACATAATGCATTCACAGGCTTTGTTTTATGTATTGCCCTAGCGTCGAAATCAGGTACATATAACTGTCGGGAAACCCAAATCCTCTGTGTTACAAATATGTTAGACCTATCACTTCTGCCACTAAAGATTGCTTTATTAATAATATTCCTGATCAGTTTCATCTCCTCAGCATCCCATAAAGCTTAGAAGAACTCAATACTGCGACAGAAACGTTTGACTCTCTCTTTTCCAGCACCTTAGAGACACAGTTGCTCCTTTGCGCTTAAAGAAGATTAAAGAAAATAGTCAAACACCGTGGTACAACGAGCACACTCAGGCCCTTAAGAGAGCAGCCAGAAAAATGGAGCGCAACTGGAAGAAAACAAAACTAGATCTGCTTATTTTTCAACCCTATTAGAAGAAAATAAACAAAAACCTAGGTATTTATTTGAAACGGTGGCTAAATTAATGAAAAATAAAGCTTCAACCCCAGACGTTTCCAAGCAGCACAGCAGTAATGACTTTATGAACTTCTTTACTTACAAGATTGATAATATCAGGGAGAAAATTATAACTATGCAACCGTCTACTACAGTATTGCATCAGACAGTGCATTGTAGTCTCCCTGAGGAAAAATTCGATTCATTCATTGCTATAGGAGAGGAAGAATTTTCTAAACTTGTTAAATCATCTTAATTGACAACATGTATGTTAGACCCTATACCGACTAAGCTACTGAAAGAGATGCTTCCAGAGGTCATAGATCCTCTTCTTAATATCATTAATTCATCTTTGTTATTAGGATACGTACCAAAAACCTTTAAGCTGGCTATGATTAAACCGCTTGTTAAAAAAACGCAACTTGATCCTACAGAATTAGTCAATTACAGGTTGATCTCAAATCTACCTTTTCTGTCAAGGATACTAGAAAAGGCAGTATCCTCACAGCTATTTTCCTTTTTAGAAAAAAAATGGTATCTGCGATGATTTTCAGTCAGGATTTAGACCGTACCATAGTACTGAGACAGCTCTTATTAGAGTCACAAATGATTTGTGGTTGTATCTCGCTATTAGTGTTACTCGATCTTAGTGTTGCATTTGATACTATTGACCACAACATTCTTTTAAATAGACTCAAAAATTATGTTGGCATTATTGGAATTGCATAAACATGGTTTAAATCATACTTATCTGACCATTATCAGTTTGTAGCAGTGAATGAAGAGATGTCTTATTGATCAAAAGTTCAGTATGGCGTACCACAAGGCTCAGTACTAGGACCGTTGCTGTTCACTCTGTACATGCTACCCTTAGGAGATATCATTAGGAAGCATGGCATTAGTTTTCACTGTTATGCTGATGATACTTATTAAACATCGTATAAATTTTAAAATATTGCTGAATACTTACAAAGCACTAAATGGTTTAGCTCCGCAGTACTTGAGCAAGCTCTTAACGCATTATAGTCCTTCACGTCTATTGCAATCTCAAAATTCCGGCCAGTTGATAATACCTAGAATATCTAAATCGACTGCTGGTGGTAGATCCTTTTCCTATTTAGCACCAAAACTTTGGAACAGTCCTCATAACATTGTCCGGGAAGCAGAGACACTCTGTCAGTTCAAATCTAGACTAAAAACACATCTCTTTGACCTAGCATACACATAACACATTATAGTCTTCTATAATTCAATGTTAGGCTGCATATATTAGGTCAGCCAGAACCGGTAACACTTCTCATAAATCCTGATGTACTCGTTGCATCATAAGAAGGATGGCGTCTACACTAATATTAGTCTCTGTTTATCCCGAGGTTTACTGCAGTCCGCCGGATCCAGGCTGTATCCAGATCTGATGAAGGACATGCGCCTGGACGCAACGAAAATGCAGTCCTGAAGTGTCAACTAGTCTCTCCCCTGTGAAGGCCTCCTTCCATTCCCTTTACCTCTGTACAGATAAAATGTTGTTGGGATAATTCCGGTTCACGTGGCTACGTGGAAGCGATTAAAATTCTGTATTATAAATTTTAAGGCCAGACAAGTAGTTTGTTGAGGGTTGGTTTGTAAAGAAGGACTACACTCCTGCACACATATATATTCAAACGTGCATACCTATAGACTAAACACGTAATACGCATGTGCACGCCATCAGTGTTCTCACAGGTTCGCGTTTTTAAAGTTTGCGCAGAGAGATCTTAAGGGTTCTCTGTTAGAACGGTGTCATGTTAGCAGCCCCTAAGGTAATAACTAATGATCGTTGCGACGGAAGTGAATCAATCAAAACTAACTTTAGCTGGACAATAACTTTATTCTAGAGCTGCTGTAAAGCCAAAACAATCTCTGTTACTTTAAAGGTGCTATAAGCGATCTCACGCGTTTTTTAGGCCAAAACATTTTTTTTCACATACCGCAAACATCTCCTCACTATCCGCTAGCTGCCTGTCCCCTGAACACACTGTAAAAAAACACGGTCTCTGCAGACAGCCCACGCTCCACAAACTGCAGCAAAAACAAACTGAGCAACAAACAGAGCGACCCGCAGCACAAACATAACAAACTGTTCCAGCCAATAACCGACAAGAATGATGTGGGGGTGGGGTTCGGGGGGTTAGTGCGCGGATGAGGAGGAGGGAGGGTCTAGCTAGCCTCCGTTTTGTTTGATAATAATTCAAACATCAACAAGAGGTTACGCCAACCGAGATCGCTTATAGCACCTTTAATTTCCCATTATCACTGTAAAGCTGCTTTGAAACAATCTATATTGTTTGTAAATTATTTGTTATTCAAGTAGTTCACTTTAAAATTAAAATTACAGCATGATTTACTTACCCTCAAGCCATCCTAGGTGTATATGACTTTCCTCTTTCAGACGGAGTTATACAAAAAAATATCCTTGCTCTTCCAAGCTTTATAATGGCAGTGGATTGCAACCAACAGATTGAAGCTCAAAAAAGTGAATACATTCATCATAAAATAACTCCACACGGCTCTGGGGGGTTAATAAAGGCCTTCTGAGGCGAAGCGATGAATTTGTGTAAGAAAAATATTCATATTTAAAACTTTAAAGTAAAATAACTAGCTTCCCGCCAAACGAACATACAGATTCAGCTTAAGTAACTTATGCGAGTAATGCGACGTACTGCTGATATTTACACTACACCAGGACACACTATGCTACTTCTGACGTCATAAGTTGCATAAGTTGCGCTTTAGGCCCAAGTAGACTGAGTATGTTCGTTTGGCCGGAAGCTAGAATTTTACTTTGTAACATGTTAAAGGGACACTTCACCCATTTGCATTAAGCTTTGTATCGTTAGAAACCCAGTCATATTTTTGAATGGTCGTGCTTTATTCACTCATTTTCCCCTGAGACGGAAGAAATACGGATTTCAGTGTTGCAGTTCCTGCTTATAAGGATGTAAAAATCGTCATTTTGCGTCATTCTAAGCAGGAAGTCCCATTTCTTTGTAGAGGGGTTGAGACTACAAACACTCGTTCCTCATTTTTCCAGGGGGTGGGACCCACTCACACTACAGACCTATAACAGATCAGTGGGTGGGACTTCACTAGCAGAAACTAAAAGCAATATCCGGCATCTTGTTTGGAAGCTAGGCTAACAGGTGCTGTGGAGCCAGATGTGAAGTTACGACAATGGCGGAAGGTACTCAATATGATATGGAAGAAGAGGATTTCGAAAGTCTGATGCTCAAATCAGATGTTCGTGGCTACCTTTACGAGCCGCAATATAGCGAAGAGCAGCTGAGGCTGATGGAGGAACAGGAGGCGGCTGCTGCGGCTTCTGCACCCAAGGCAGAAGACCTGCCTGTCGCGGACGCGGACTGAACATCCCGGTACCATGCAATAATTCACCATAGAAATACAAACGAGGAGTAATTCACTAATGAGTTCGCCAACTAACTAGACATTTTGTGTGAAATGAATTTCAAGCTCTGGTGGTAGCTAGCCTTGTAGACGGAAGAGTGATTTCTCTGATAGACGGATAGCTCATAGGAAGTGTTCTGGATTAGTGGGAGTGGCTTTTGCGGAGCTGTGCAATGTGGTGCATTGTGGGAGTTGTTGTCTTCCATACAAATGCGCCCTAAAGTTACTTTCTGTCTTTCCTCGGTCAAGAAGGCACCAAATTCGAAATTTATGTTACATTTCGAATACATATATGACCCACTTTCAATAAAGATTAATGTTCCCACAGGTGAAATGCTCCTTTAAATATGAATATTTTCCTTACACAAACTCTTTATTAACCCCCCGGAGCCATGTGGAGCACTTTTATGATGGATGGATTTACTTTTTTGAGCTTTGAATTGTTGGTTGCAATTCACTGCCATTATCAAGCCTGGAAGAGCCAGGCTATTTTTTAATATAACTCTGGATTGTATTCATCTGAAAGAAGAAAGTTATACACCTAGGATGGCTTGAGGGTGAGTAAATCGTAGGGTAATCTTCATTTTAAAGTAAACTACTCCTTTAAAGTGTCTACGTTTAAAACCACTGTTATACTGTATGTGTGATATGGCATGGCAGAAATCGCTTTTCTTTTTTATAATCTCTAAATAATCTTAGATCATCACGGACAAAACTAGGGGCAAAACATGGACAAACTATATATATATATATATATATATATATATATATATATATATATATATATATATATATATATATATATATATACCATGGACATTTGTTTTTGCGTTGATCAATGTTTATATGTGAATAAAAACCTAAATTAAATTTGTTCGCCTGTGCAGAAGACCTGGATTAAAATGCTTGAAATCATAACCACTTTTATGATGTTTTTATTGACTTTTGGAAGAGTGAAATTTTCTCTCAGGTTTCATAAAAAATGTTGGCATTTGTGTTTAAGCGACTCAAACATATAGCATCTGAGTTCACTTGGAGCAGCATTTATGGTAAACTGATCAAGCTACTCTGTGACACTGAAAACAGAATCATGACCCATTTTGGATCCAAAATGGTGAATTTTATAGAAAAGTAAGAATATTGCATCCTTAAATATTCAGTCAAATATACCTTTGTTTCATTAGTCTATAGATAAACTCATCAAGAAATATTTTTAAAAGTTATGTTTGGAAGATTATTCTCCTTAAACCATCTAAGAATCACAACAGATAACTGAACCAAACACCTGACCAGAAATCATGAAATATTAAGGTTTGGCCTGAACAAGCGAATGTGGCGAATCTAATAAAACTGTACACGAAAGTGCTTTACCTGGATCATTGTAGGTAACCTGTTGTTTCTAACTGTTAAAATGGTAAACTCTGTATGTCCAAAGGTTAGACCTTCAAAAGAACAAGCAAATTTGTTTGTAACTAACCTCTGATCAGGATTGGGTTTGCCCTTTTTCCTCATGTTATTCGCCGTCGTTTCACAGAAGTGTAAGCGTCCTAATGTCACCTTGGTGATTGTGTCTCCTGGCAGATTTACTCTAAAAGAGATGTTATACCAGAAAAACAGGATAAATTACACATTATAAATATGTTTTTTCACATGCTTCATTTTAAGTATCCTGACACTCACCTGACCGGCAGGAAAGGCTTCTTGCTGCGATCCGACTGAGACTGCTCGATGGTGATGAAATGGTTCTGTGCTTCAAACTACAAAAGGGTTCAAGCGTCAAACAAACCATCTGCATTCAGAACATAAATGTTTCTGTAAGGTTTTCAGCCATGTTGTCACTACCTTGACCCCAAACACCTTCACGTAGAAGCTCTCCACGGGCATGAGACCTGCTGGGGTTCTGACAAATCTGGGATCTCCAACCATCCCAATGTGAACCGTAACCTGAAAGTGGTTCTTCTTCTGACACACAAAGGCTTCATCAGCTGTGGAGTAGCTGAAGCCCTTATCAGTGTCCACATGGTAACCTGGAGGTGGTCTACACAAAAAAGGGGACAGTATAAGATGTCAAGTTAATGATTAAGAAGTAGTGAGCACTAGGGTTATAACTTTTTGACTCTTTTTCAAATAAAAGATTTCCTGTATCATAAATCAATGAACTTTTGCTTGAAAACAATGAAAAAGGCCTTAATTCCTTTAAAGTTTAAAAAAGGGTCACCCCAGACAAAGCAAAATTCACAACCATAACAAACGTTACTGCTTATTAGTAAGTAGCACTTACTAAAACTTTCCGGAATTTTCTAAAACAATTTTTTTGTAGAACGAACAATGCATATGTGACCCTGGATCACAAAACCAGTCATAAGTCGCACGGGTATATTTGTGGCAATAGCCAACAATAGTAGTAGTAAGTAGTAGTAAAATCTTTATTTGTCCCTTTACAGGGCAATTTAAGAAGCTTCAACCTCACAAACATACAAATTTTTATAAAACAGAAAACATCACGGACATCACAAACATCACAAACCCCGGGCATTTACAATAATTCTTCATATAGCTACTATTAAAATTCACAGTATCTTTATCTTTGTTTCAATTAAGTATTTACACTCATAACTGCATTTGAAACAAAAGACCTAGAAGCTTTAACAGTCCTCCACTTGGGCACTCTATATCGCCTACCTGAGGGAAGCAGTTCAAATTCTGAAAACAAAATGTGAGATGTATCATCCAAGATAGTCAAAGACTTCCTAAGAACATTCCTCTCACACAGAGCAGACAAACCCAGCTGTACAGAGCCTGTAATCTTTGACTCTAAATGAATAATGCTCTGAAGCTGGGATCTACTTTTACTTTTAACATTTAATTAGATCTATAAAACATTATCAATACATTGCATGGGTCAAAATTATATTAACCATTATGCTATTAAGTAAAGATCATGTTCCATGAGGATATTTTGTATTTCCTACTGTAAATATATAAAACATGTATTTTTGTGAGTGAATGCAGCATAATCGCGAACATAAATGGACAATTTTAAAGGCGATTTTCCCAATGTTTCGATATTTTTGCACCCTCAGATTCCAGATTTTCAAATTGTTGCATCTTGGCCAAATATTGTCATATTCTAACAAACCACACATCAATTGAAAGCTTATTTATCCAGCTTTCATATGATGTATACATATACATTATTAAGTTATAAGTACATATACATTGGAGTACATATACTTATTTATCCAGCTTTCATATGATGTCTCTCTCTCTCTCTCTCTCTCTCTCTCTCTGTCTCTCTCTCTCTCTCTCTCTCTCAAGAGATTCAAGATTCAAATAGCTTTATTGGCATGGTGAAAGAAATCTTTACATTGCCAAAGCATTCATAACACTATACAATAAAAATAAATAAATAAATAATAATAAAAAGAAAATAAAAATTACATGAAAATAAACATAGCAATAAAAATGTCTAATCTTCTAATATTTATACAGTTGGTAGCTCTGTCCTGCTGGAGGCTCTTTGGTCGTGACAGGACCTCACGTACCGGGCAGCCAGGGTTGAGCTCGCTGGGCTTTCTCCAAGCAGGAGTGGGAGTTTGTCCATATTTGATTTCTGATGGAAGTCTTTCTGGTGGGTTGTGAAAAGGGGATAGAAAGTGTCCCTAATGTCTGTATAATTGGGGCAGGAAGTCAAAAAGTGTAGCTCTGTTTCCACTTGATTCTCTGAGCAGTGAGGGCACAGTCGCTCTTCCCTCGGCAGCCAGCTCTGTCTGTGTCTGCCCGTCTCTATGCTCAGACTGTGTTCACTGAGTCTGTACATGCTCAGGACTTTCCTCAGTTTAGGGTCGCTCACTTCACTCAGGTATCCTGCCAATTCATATCTTCTGTTTAGGGCCAAATAGCATTCCAGTTTACTCTGTTTGTCTGTTGCGTCTGTCCAATGTTTGAGGTATTTTTCTTTTTGTGTTTTAATTATTTGGTTTGGTCTGGCTATGTTTTTATTGTCAGTTTGTGACGTCAGCTCTAAGACCAATCGGCCGAGGGCGTTTCTCTCTGGCTTCAGCTCTTGGTGGCTCAGGGCTTTGTGATGGAGGGTCTGTTCATCGCTATTTTTTAAGTGGGCATGGAATTTAATGGCTCTTTTTTGAATGGTTATCACAAGGGGGTATAATCCTATTTCTGCTCTACAGGCATTATTTGGGGTTTTACGCTGAACTCATAGCAAGATTTTGCACAGCTCGGTTTGCAGAGTCTTTATTGGGTGTTTGTCCCATTTAGTGAACTCTTGGTCTGTGAGTGGACCCCAGACTTCACACCCGTACAGCGCGATGGGCTCGATTACTGTTTTGATTATTTTTAGCCAGATTCTGATTGGGATGTCAATTTGGATATTTCTCTTAATAGCGTAAAAAGCTCTCCGTGCCTTGTCTCTCAAGTCATTAACAGCTTTTTTGAAATTTCCTGTGTTGCTAATATTTATGCCAAGGTAAGTGTAGTCCTGCGTGTGTTCGAGGAGCATGTTGTCCAATGTAAAACTATGATGTTGGTCTTGGCGGCTGGGTCTTTTTCGGAAAATCATTATTTTTTGGGGTTAACTGCCAGGGCCCATGACTGACAGAAGTTGTGCAGGAGGTCTAGATGCTGCTGTAGACCCTCTCTAGTGGGAGACAGCATCACCAGATCATCAGCAAACAGAAGGCACTTGACCTCAGTGTCCAGTAGAGTAAGGCCAGGTGCTGCAGACTGATCCAGAGTTCTCGCTAGCTCATTTATGTATATATTGAACAGCGTGGGACTTAAGCTGCAGCCCTGTCTCACTCCACGACTCTGAGGGAGGAATTCTGTGTGTTTGTTACCAATTTTAACTGCAAATTTGTTGTTTGTATACATTGATTTGATGATGTCATATGTTTTTCCTCTGATGCCGCACTGGATTAATTGAAGGAAAAGACCTTCATGCCAAATGGAGTCAAAAGCTTTTTTGAAGTCAACAAAGCATGAGAAAATTTTACTTATGTTTTGGTTGATTTGCTTGTCGATTAAGGTATGGAGAGTGTATATATGGTCTGATGTGCGATATTTAGGTTGGAAGCCAATTTGACATTTGCTCAGGACATTTCTGTCTCTGAGGAAATGGGCTAGTCTGCCGTTTAGGATGTTGCAGAAGAGTTTGCCTAGGTTGCTGTTTACACATATACCACGGTAATTATTAGGGTCAAATCTGTCTCCGTTTTTATGGATTGGGGTAATAAGACCTTTGTTCCAGATGTTGGGGAATATACCTAAACTCAGGATGATATTGAAGAGCTTGAGAATGGCTAATTTGAATTTGTGGTCTGTGTATTTAATCATTTCATTTAGGATGCCATCGACACCACAGGCTTTTTGCAGTTTCAGGGTTTGTATCTTGTCTAATAGTTCAGCTAGTGTCATTGGAGAGTCTAAGGGGTTCTGGTAGTCTTTGATGGTTGATTCTAAAACTCTTAGTTTGTCATACAGGGCATTTTGTTCCTGATTTTTGTTTATATCACTAAAGAGGTTGGAGAAGTGGTTTATCCAAACATCTTCATTCTGGGTGGCTAGTTCTTGATGGTAAGTTTTGTTTAGTGTGTTCCAGTGTTTCCAGAAGTGGTTGGATTCTAAGGATTCTTCAATTTCCCTGAGTTGACTTTTTGTGTTTTGTTCTTTTTTCTTTCTTAAAATATTCCTATATTGTTTAAGTTTTTCATGATAGAGATGACGGATGTTCTTATTGTCAGCATCTCTGTGTTTCTGGTTGGATAGGATTCTTAATTCTTTCCTAAGTTTTTTACAGTCGTTGTCAAACCATTTCTCAGTGGCATGTGGTCTTTTTGGTTTTCTTTTTGTGGTTTTCAAGTTGGATAATGTTGCTGATACCTCAAATATTCTGTTCAGCTTGTCTACTGCTAGGTTTGTACCTTCACTATTGTGCGGGAAAGGAGTGTCAAGGAATTGATCTAATAGGGCTTGAATTTTCGGTTGTTTAATTGTACTTAGATATGTATCTTTACTGTTTTGTTTCCATCTATACATGTTTCTAAGTGAGCGGAGCTGGGTTTGTTTAGATGCTTCTTGGTTGGGCATTGCTCTGTTTAAGTAGAGGGTTATTTTACTGTGGTCTGATAGAGGGTTTAGTGGGCTGACTGTGAACGCTCTAAGGGAGTTTGGGTTAAGGTCTGTCAGAAAATAGTCGACTGTACTGTTACCGAAGGATGAGCTGTAGGTGTATCTACCATAGGAATCTCCTGCCGTTGACTAGGAACAGACCTAGTGTGTGACACAGATGAAGAAGATGTGTTCCACTTTTGTTTGTTGTTTTATCATAATTGTGTCTCTGTGTGTGTATAGGTGTGGGGAGGACATCTCCTCCAGGCAGGTGTTTGTCCCCCTGAGAGTTAAGTGTGTCCAGTTCTTCACCTGTTCTGGCATTCAGGTCTCCACAGAGCAGCACACTTCCCTGTGACTGGAAGTAATTAATGTCTACTTCAAGAATGGAGAAACTGTCTTCATTAAAATAGGGAGACTCTGCTGGAGGGATATAAGTGGCACACAGGAAGATGTTTTTCTCTGTTGCGGTGACTGTCTTATTAATTTCTAACCATGTGTAGAATTGTCCTGTTTTAGCTACTTTGATGGCATGGGCAAGATTTGATTTGTACCAAATAAGCATGCCTCCCGAGTCTCTTCCTTGTGTCACTCCAGGCAGTTTAATGGATGGGATGATGAGTTCTCTGTAGCCTTTGGGGCAGCCGGTGGGTCTGTCTCCTCTGCTCCATGTCTCCTGCAGGATGATGATGTCTGAATTTTTGATTTCTGAGTTGAAATCTTGGTTTCTGCTTTTGAGGCCAAAGGTAGATGATCTCAGGCCTTGAATATTCCAACATGCTATAATAAATGCTTTGTTGTCCATGGGGTTTTAGTTTTGGTGATAAGATTTGACCTATGACAGTAGGTGTGAGCAGATGAGGTTGAGCATCTGACAGATGTCTCTTAGCTCTGTTGATGTGGCTTGCACTGGTGCTGTTGTGGATGTTCTGCTCACTATCTGAGCGTAGCTGTGTCTGCCCGGGGCCTGTGGGGTATGAGGAGGGCAGGGGGTCGGCAGGAGTGGCTTTGGCCTGGCCTGATGTGCTGGATGTGAGGGTGTGAAGGCTGGGAGGAGATGCTCAAGTGCTGGTTGGGATGGTCTCAGCATGTGAGAGTGTTGTTGTCTTGACGGAAGTCTTCTGGATGTTCTCTCTGGGGGTATACTGTGCTTTCTTACAGGTCTGGGTGGAGGTTGTTGGACTCTGTTGCTCCTGGTGCTGTTGTGGTTCCGACTCAGGGCCACATCTTTTAAGGTCCTGGCGAAGACAGGAACAGCTGTCTTGTACAGATGGACATGGTCGTAGAGGCATGAGGGGTCCAGGGTGGGGTGGTGTGCCAGGTGCACATTGGGTTTAAGTGCACAGGAGCGGGAGAGGTGGGCATTCACCCGCTGGATAGTGTCAGGGTGGAAGTCTTTTCGGGGCAGCAGTGTGGAGATGATAATTTTAGCATTTGGGAAGGTGGTTGAGGCCTTTTCAATCACTGTTTGTAGTGATGTAGCCGCTCTCTCCTGTTGGGCTCTCAGATCGTTGGTGCCGGTGTGGATTATTACATGGCTTGGGGATCCCAGTTTGTCAACACTTAGCCATTTGAGTGCGCTCTGAGTGTTAGGACACCAGAGTTTGGCCACTCTGTGTTTGGGAAAAAGCTTCTTTTCATCAATAAATTTCCCGTTCAAATCTATTAAAAGAGCGACTTCCGGTCGTAGTGTTCCTTCTGTTGGTGTGGAGGGATCGTCTGAGTGTGAGGCTGGTCGTGAGGTGAGAAAAGGGTCTGATGGGAGAGTAGGATTCTGGCTGTGCTGGATCTCTGTTGTTTGAGAGTTGTGATCAGGGTGAAGAGTTTCCTGCTCCATCGGTTCCTCTGATGAGCTGAACTCACTGTGCTGTGCTCCTCTGTTCTGCCTCAGTTCACTTATTTCTATCCTCATTGCTGTTAGTTGTGCCTTTTGTAACTCAGTCTGTTGTAAGAACTGTGTTTCCAGTGTCTCCAGCTGAGCCCTGAAGCCCTCTCTCTCCTGCTGGAGCTCCTTCACCTCACTCTGCAGTGTAGACAGCTCTCTCCTGAGGCTGTCTTCTTCTCTGTGCTTGGCTGTGGGGCTGTTGCTGGTCTGGTCTGTTGTCTGAACTGTTTGCAGGGAGAAGATCATCTCCTTGAGCTGGACCATTTCTCCCTCTAGCTCTGTGAATCTCTCCCTCATGTCAGTGCAATAGCAGTGTGGATGGGGGTCTTTGGTCTCTTCTGTGCTTGAAGGGTCTCTGTGTTCTGTCTGATCCTCATCTGTGTGGGAGACTGACTCCTCAGGGGTGATTAGTTGGTCGCTGGTAGTGGTCTCTTTCTGTGCTCTGTCTTTGATGCAGAGGAAGTCTTGTTCGAAGAGCCCATTGATGCTTTTTACCACCACTATACCCGTTGTTTTGTAGATATTTACATTGGTGGTTGTTGTGTCTTCCTCATTTCTAATTTTTAGCTGGAAACCCCCGCATATGCCTTTTCTCTCAGCAGAGGGGTAGTGTGCAATGATGGCCTTGTGCCATGCATAGGGCTTGTTGGTATAGAATATCAGGTTACTTATGCTGCCATCTTTATGTAGGTCTGCAAAAAGTGTTTCTGGGTTGTCTGTCAGTCTTTTGTTTTTGTAGACTTTCCGTGCTGATTCATTTGTGACATCTTTAGGATAGTGCAGTGGGATGGCCTCCACATATGGGGGTAGTTTAGGCCTGGCGCTGTGGCTGGAGTGTTCAGAACTCTTCTGGGGGCGGGGCCAGGAGGATGCACTGGTTGATTTAGAATGTCAACAATCAACTGAAATAACTGCCAGTTTTTTGTTTATTTTCTCTCAGTGACGATATAAGGGGATAAAAATTAATAAAAAAGCCAAAAAAGCAGGCAAAATATGACTTTCACTGATTTTGTGAGGGGAAAAAATATTTCTTTAAAGTTCAAGTTTTCAGTTCTGTCCAAAATGTCTCTTTGTGCTGTTCTTCTATGCAAAAACTCAGAGAGATATGAAATGGCACTGTCTGTTCAAAATGTCTTTACCTCTCTTTTTTCTTGTAAGTTTTCTTCTTAGTTGTTATGTTGTTTATGTTGCTTAATGTTATCCTTTTCATTATGAATATCCTCTTCTGTAGAGGGTAATCCTGTGATGATCTTCTCTTGAACTTTCCTCAGATTCAGGTGTGACAAAAATAAAATAAAAATAAAATAAAATAAATAAAACTGTCCCAATTCAACAAAAACTTTGTCTAGACTTTGTTTAATGTTAAATCTTCTACTTTTCTTTCATTTTTTGGTAAAATTATTCTTATTTTTTCATCATTTATTAGGAGCTCAATTCAAGTGTGACCATCTCTCATGGAATCTCTCTCTCTCTCTCTCTCTCTCGTCCATGTACGGAGTAAGTGTTGCGAGGAGTGTGTGCTGTGGTGAGAGTGAGCTTTTCTCTCTATTCCTTTTTTTTCCCAAACTGTTCTTTCACAAGCGTGTAGTGTTGCTTGTTTTTAAGTATTGGTATAAAATTGTAGAGGAAAATAATTAGTGTGTGAAGTATAATTAAGAGAACGCCGTAGGCCGGCGTTGGCTGCGTGTGTCGCGGCTATGGCGGCGCCTGGTCAAAGTTTTGACCAAATTTCACGCAGGCATGGCATTAAAGTACTGCCTGCTTTTATTTGTTCGGTGGAGGATTGTGCTTTGGCTGTTGGGAAGGCTGTCGGTTATGATAGTATTGTGTCCGCTTTCCGAATGAATGGCGCTGTAGTTATTTTCTTGGATGCCATAGAAAAAGTGAATAGTGTTGTTCAGAGTGGAGATACGTTGGTTTCTGCAGTACTGTTAATTCAACCAGCGAAAAGAATAATCCTCTCTAATGTTCCACCCTTCATTAAGGATGAGTTGCTGATAAAAGGTCAGTCTAGGTGTGAAGAGGCGTGTTGGTAGAAGGCTCTCGGCACAAGAATGATGGCTCAGCCACAATAGCACTTCAGTGAAAGGGTTCTTTATTTTTAGTCCAAACAGTCCCAAAGTGTACAAAAAAACTAATATATATATATATATATATATATATATTTACACTGAGCTCTTGGCTGAATTTCCTTCTACTAAAAAGGATTTCAGTAGTCTCAAATTGCACTCCTTAACGTCCACACTTCCCTCTCTTTGAGTGAGAGAGCTGCCCTTTATATTTTAAAGGCCCCACCCATTTGGGTGAAACCATTATGGTAAGTACCAGGTAAGTATCCATTTTCCAACCTTCTCCAAAAAGGTAAACTGGTTATACACACCTTTATATATGTATTGTGTAATAATATGTATTCATTATACTTCAGTAATAATATGAAATATACATAGTTAATAAATAAATTATTAAGGACATTTTCCCCCATCCCCACACGTAAACACTAAAAACCGTACAGCCGACAGACAACTCACGCATGCGCAGCATGCTACGGCAAGCTATGATTTAAGCGTTTATGAATCGCCGCCGGCGTTTTGACCTTTTTCACTTGCCGTGCTCACGGCAGATCAACCAGGAAGACACCACACGCAAGACACTTCACAGCACGAACAAAGACACCTACTAACAAATATGCATATAAGTAAGTAAAGATGTTATAATAGAACTTGTCTGGTGTGTGTGATTTTTTTAAATATGATATGATAGTGGGAATATTTGATGTATAATGGCTGTGTGTGCATGTATGCAAAACTATCGGTAGCACAAACCCAAGTGTGCACCTGAAGGAAAGCTGAAAATGTGTAACATAATGTGTAGTATTAGATGGGGATGGGAGTGCAAGTGCTGTCCCAACCGGTGACAGAGAGCTCTGTCACATTACCTCCCTCCTCTCCTGGATTGACGAGGCTCGGCAATTGGGACAGAAAATCTGCGGTAACGTTACACCTCCCTGCTTTGTAACGGACCTTAATCTGGAATGGCTGCAAGGACAGGTACCAGCGAGTTACCTCGGAGTTCTGGTCTTTCATGGTATGTATCCAGGTAAGTGCTCTGTGGTCGGTCTCGAGGTCAAATTCTCTACCCAAAAGATAATAACAAAGGCTGTCTAGGGCCCACTTGATAGCTAAGCCCTCCTTTTCAATGGTTGAGTAACGGGTTTCTCTGGGTAGGAGTTTTCGGCTGAGGTACAGAATGGGTTGTTCTCGACCAACCTCTCCCTGAGCCAGCACTGCCCCAATCCCCTTTGCGGAGGCATCCACCTAAACAGTCAGGGGTACAGCTAGGCTGGAGAACCGTGGTATGAAGCGCCGATACCAACCAACTAGTCCCAGAAAAGAAAGCACCTCCTTCTTTATACGGGGTCTAGGGCAGTTGCGTATGGCTTCAACTTTGTCCACCTGAGGTCTCACTTCACCATTTCCTAGCTGGAATCCCAGGTATTGGGTTTCTTGCCTTGCCAGCTCACACTTAGATACATTTAGTGTCAGACCTGCTGATCTTACTCAGGAAGTGGTGCAAATGTTGGAGGTGATCATCCCAGGTGTTACTATAGATGACCACATGATCCAAGTAAGCAGCACAGCAGCCCTCACACTCTTGAAGAGTATGGTCCATAAGCTGTTGAAATGTCGCCGGAGCCCTGTGTAACCCAAACGGCATCGTTGTAAACTGGAAGAGTCCTATAGGTGTCCTGAACGCAGTGTATTCCCTGGACTTCTCCAGCGGAACCTGCCAATATCCCTTACAGCGATCTAAGGTGGTGATGTACCTGGCTCTTCCAATCCTCTCCACCAGCTCATCAATTCTGGACATTGGATATGCATCAAACTTAGAAACAGAATTGAGTTTTCTGAATTCCAGGCACAGCCTTAGTGAACCATCTTTCTTAGGGACCAAGACAATCGGACTACTCCATGCACTGGCTGATGGTTCTATTACCCCCAGGTCTCTCATCAATTGAATCTCCTTTTTCAATGGGGTGACAAGGCTCTCGGGTACACAGTACGGCCTCTGCCGAATAGGAGTAGAGTCAGTTAGATAGATAGCACCAGCACCTTGGTTCTCCCAGGCTCAAGTCGGAAAAGTTCAGGGTAGTCAGCAATAACCTCCTCAAGCTTCTCCCTTTGGTCACTCTCCAGATGGTCCACACTCACCACTGATGGAGGACGCTTCACAGCCTCGTCATCCACTTGGTCGTCATCTCCCTCATCTTCTGGGGTTACCTTGCATGCTATCAAAGCCCTCTTCCCCTCAGGCACTTTCTCATGCCATTCGTTGATGAGGTTGACATGGTAGACTTGGCTTTCCTTCCCTTTGTCTGGGTGGTGAAATTGGTATGTGACCGGTCCCATCATCCGGAGGATGGTGTAGGGTCCCTGCCATTTTGCCAGCAACTTGCTTGAAGACGACGGCAGCAGCAGTATTATAGTCAGTGATACTACACTGGATGCGGTGCGACTGGCAGTGAGGAGTTGTCACTTCTTCAAAGATATGAGGAAGGGAATTTGCTGAAGGGGACTGTTGTTGTTAATGCTTTTGTGTAATTAATCCCAATGTCAATGAAGGTTGTGTTTTTTGTGGTTTCAGAGAAACGATTGTTCATTGTTTTCTGGAATGTATCTGACTAAAACCACTTTTTGTATTACTAGAAAAAATGTTTGTAGTTTTTAAGGAAAGTTCAACATCTAAGGCTTTCATTTATGGGGCAGGATATAACCGCAATCAAATATTTAAATGGCAGTTGATTCATTTTATGGTCGGCCAAGTAAACATGACCATATATATCTCAAGAAAAAACAAGATTACAAATATACATGGCCAAGATAGTGTGTTGTTGTTTAAGGCATTTATCAGGTCTAGGATCTCAGTTGAGTTTAAGTACTATAAAGAGATGCAGGATATGGAAACCTTTGTACTACAGTGGTGTTTTAGTACAAAGAGTTGTTTTAGAGTTGTTGTTGCCCATAACACTGTTTCGAATGCGCATGCGTCGCGTCTGAACGCGTTGTTGTCTTTGGAGCTCCATCGATTGATTTATAATTCTTGATTTCTCTTTAAACTCACTTACAACGAACATTTTCTATTTTTCCTCACCTCATAGTTACAACGCGGACTGTTGAGCAGACGTGTCTCAAGCCTAGTGATCCAACGCTGGATACTCTTACAGGTTACGTCCGTGGATCACGGCTGAACGCGTCTTCTCCGCACTCATTTATAAACAAACATTTTTTTTCGCCTATCGTGCGTCTACTCCACACCCGTACCACTAAAAAGACGGATTATATCCAAGACTTAAGCCATAAATTAGTATTAATATTGATAGCATCACTGGTAGCGTCGTTGCTAACTTAACTTACTGTCCATCTGTTAAAATGGCGAATATATCAGATGTAAGTAATCTACCTTTTGGTGCAGGTGAGGACACATTTGAGCTACACGCGGTACAGTCTGAGCTGGAAGCTGTTGAGAAACAGATCCACGACCTTTTAGTGAGACAGGCCGAGCTGATAGATCGGCGGTTAGCTCTTGAAACATCACGCGCCGATGCACACAAATCAGTGATTAACGTTACTAACCCGCTGACTCCGACCTCGTCTACTCCGTGCGTTACTCAGCATCGGTCACGAGCGTTGAGGCCGCGATCAGCTATGGTCTCGTTTACGCCGGCTCCAACATGCCACCACGAAGCCTGGATATTTCCGCAGCGGAAGACGCGAGTCAGGTCTAGACCAAGAAAACTCTCTCCGACCCTCCCGGTTTTCGAGATATCCACACAAAACCGCTTCTCCCCTCTTCGCGAAACAGAACGCGATGCTGTGATCATCGGTGATTCCATCGTTCGACACGTACACGCTACGTTAAATAAAAGTAAGGTGCATAGTCACTGCTTTCCTGGTGCTCGTGTTTCTGAAATCGCTGCTCACGTTCCCGAGATTCTGAACGAGCGCGTCGGAACTGTGGTCCTGCACGCGGGAGGGGCCGACATCAGGCTGCGACAGACAGAGGTTCTGAAGAAAGACTTCAGGAATCTGATCGATACGGTACGCAGCACATCGCCTGATATAACGATCATTGTGTCAGGACCGCTTCCCACGTACCGACTAGGTCATGAAAAGTTTAGTAGATTATTCGCGCTAAATGAATGGTTAATATCATGGTGCAATGAGCAGAAACTGCTCTTTGTAAATAATTGGAATCTGTTTTGGGAGCGTCCTAGGCTTTACCGTGCTGATGGCTTACACCCAAGCAGATTCGGATCGGATCTTCTGTCAGATAACATCTCCAAAATGTTAAATACCTTTTGACTAGTAACCAAAAGTCCAAATCATAGTCTCTGCTGCACCAAATTAACTGATATAAATAGTGTAGAACATTGCATAGAAACTGTGTCTATTCCTCGTTTAGTGAGATCAAATAATAAATCTACTGCAGGATCTAGAAAAAATCTAATTGTTATTAAACCAGAAAATGTTGCTATTAGTAATCAAAAACAATTTCTAAAGCTAGGTCTTCTAAACATTAGATCACTCACACCTAAGGCAGTTATTGTAAATGAAATAGTCACAGATAATAGCTTCGATGTACTTTGCCTTACTGAAACTTGGCTTAAACCTAATGATTATTTCGGTCTAAATGAGTCTACTCCATCAGGATACTCCTATAAGCACGAACCCCGTCTGATTGGTCGTGGCGGCGGTGTTGCAGCGGTCTATAGAGATATTCTCAATGTTACTCAGAAAACGGGTTATAAGTTTATTTCGTTTGAAATACTTGTACTAAATGTTACGCTCTTAGATGTTAGAAAAAAATCCATATTATCTCTAGCCTTGGCTACCGTATATAGACCGCCTGGGCCTTACGCTGATTTCCTAAAAGAGTTTGCAGATTTTCTCTCAGATCTATTGGTCAATGTAGATAAAGCATTAATTGTTGGAGATTTTAACATACACGTAGATAATTCAAATGATGCGTTAGGGGCTGCGTTTATAGATTTATTAAATTCATTTGGGGTCAAGCAAAACGTCACCGGACCAACTCATCGTCTTAATCACACACTCGATTTAATTATATCATATGGAACCGATCCAACCGATATAGATATCATTCCACAAAGTGATGATGTCACTGACCATTACTTGGTAACTTGCATATTACGTACTGCTGTAATATGTCATGCGGCGCCGCGTTATCGACCAGGCAGAACAATCCTTCCATCCACCATAGATAATTTCTCAAATTGCTTATCTAATCTGTCTCAGCTGCTGCCTGAACCCAAACAAACAGATGAACTAGAAGAACTAACTAGCACTATGAGCACCATTCTCTCTAGAACATTGGATGTTGTTGCACCCATTAGATTAAAAAAGGTCAGAGAGAAAATTAAAGCACCATGGTACAATAATACTACGCATGTTCTAAAGAGAGAAACCCGTAATTTAGAGCGTAAATGGAAACAAACTAATTTAGAGGTCTTTAGAATCGCGTGGAAAGACAGTATGTCACGTTATAAAAAGGCCCTAAAAGCGGCCAGGGCTGAGCACCTCCGCAAACTAATAGAAAACAACCAAAACAATCCTAGGTTTTTATTTAACACCGTGGCTAGACTAACAAATAAACAGACGTCACCCGAACAAAATATCCCGTTACAGTTTAGTAGTAATGATTTCATGAACTTCTTCACTGAGAAAATAGAAAACATCAGAACCACAATTGTAAACGTTCAATCCTCAATCGCACCTTATAATTCAGCCTCAATTATCCCCCCGCAAGAACAATTACAGTGCTTTACAACTATAGAACAAAAAGAGTTAAATAAACTTATCACTTCATCTAAAACAACAACAAGTTTATTAGATCCTATACCAACTAAACTACTGAAGGAAGTGTTACCTGTAGTGGAAGAGCCTCTCCTCAATATTATTAACTCGTCTTTATCTTTAGGTCATGTTCCAAGAACATTTAAACTGGCAGTTATAAAACCTCTCATTAAGAAACCACAATTAGATCATAATAATCTAGCAAATTATAGACCCATTTCAAATCTACCTTTTATGTCTAAAATACTAGAAAAAGTTGTGTCCACTCAACTGGGCTCTTTCTTGCAAGAAAATGATATCTATGAAAAGTTTCAGTCAGGATTCAGACCGCATCATAGCACTGAAACTGCGCTCGTTAAAATCACAAATGATTTACTCTTAGCTTCTGACCAAGGCTGCATCTCAATACTAGTTTTACTTGATCTAAGTGCTGCGTTCGATACTATAGATCATACAATACTCTTAGATCGACTACAAAATTATACTGGTGTTCAAGGACAAGCATTAAGCTGGTTTAGATCATACTTATCAGACCGCTACCATTTTGTCTATTTAAATGGAGAAAAATCGATCATAATTCCAGTAAACTATGGAGTGCCGCAGGGATCTGTGTTGGGCCCTCTGTTATTCTCAATATATATGATACCACTTGGAAATATTATAAGGAAACATGGAATTAGTTTCCATTGTTATGCTGATGACACTCAAATATATATTTCATCACGGCCGGATGAAAACGCTAAATTATCCAAATTGACAGAGTGTGTTAAAGATATAAAAGATTGGATGACGCGTAATTTTCTTTTATTAAATCCAGACAAGACAGAGGTAATACTTATCGGTTCAAAAAACCGCCCACAGAACCTCTCACAATACAACTTTGACATCGTAGGATGTCCTGTTACTTTATCCTCTACAGTAAAAGACCTGGGTGTTATACTCGATTGTAACCTGTCTTTTGAAAATCATATTTCGTATGTTACAAAAACAGCCTTTTTCCACCTTAGAAACATTGCTAAGCTACGTAATATGCTATCAGTTTCTGATGCAGAAAAGTTAGTTCATGCATTCATGACCTCGAGACTAGATTACTGTAATGCTTTATTAGCCGGTTGTCCTGCATCCTCAATAAACAAGCTACAGTTAGCCCAAAATGCCGCTGCTAGAGTTCTTACTAGATCAAGAAAATATGATCATATAACACCGATTTTATCATCACTACATTGGCTACCTATAAAGTTCCGTATTAATTATAAGGTATTGCTACTGACTTATAAAGCCCTAAACGGCTTAGCTCCAGTCTATTTAACGGATCTTCTATCACCCTATAATCCATCGCGCTCTTTAAGATCAATAAATTCAAGGCTTTTGGTCATACCTAGGATATCCAGATCAACCAAAGGAGGGAGAGCATTTTCACATTTGGCTCCAAAACTCTGGAATAGCCTTCCTGATACTGTTCGTTGCTCGGACTCACTCTCCCAGTTTAAAACTAGATTAAAGACGCATCTTTTCAGCCAGGCATTCATATAATATTGTTAATCTCACAGTTTCAAACTACAATCCGGCCTCTAGTTCATAAATGCCAGAGGAGAACTGGCCCCCGACTGAGCCTGGGTTCTCCCAAGGTTTTTTTTTCTCCATTAGGTCACCTGATGGAGTTTTAGGACACCATTAGGTCACTTGATGGAGTTTTTCGGTTCCTTGCCACTGTTGCCTTTGGCTTGCTCAGTTGGGGATATTTTGGGGATATTTAATTTTATTCTATCAATCAATAAATTCCACTAGAAACAAACTTTGTTGTATTATTTTATTTTAATACTGTGAAGCTGCTTTGATACAATCTGTATTGTGAAAAGCGCTATACAAATATACTTGATTTGATTTGATTTGATTTGATTTGTTTTAATGAGTTTTTTTGTACTGTGTTTGAGGGGGAATTAATGTTAAAAAAAAAATTCTGTGTTGATTGGTTTTGTGAATGATTTGATGATGCATTTTTCTTACTGATTTAATAAAAGTATGGGTAAAAATAAATATATATATATATATATATATATATTATTTTGGGTGACCTTAGATGAATTAAGGCCTTTTTCATTGTTTTTAACCAAAAGTTCATCGATTTATGATACAGGAAATCTCTTATATGTCCCCTTAATAAAAAAGTTAATTTCTTTCCCTGCTGTGACCTAACCACTGCACAGAATTAACGCAGGTTAGGCTACAGCATCTCAGAGCGGCTCCGTTCACAGTAAATGTGTCTCCACACAAACTCAGTATCTGAAATTGCTGTTTGTTTGGGTTTCCAATAATGTGCATTTGAGAATGCATATAAAGTCTTTATGTGCTTTGTGTTTCATAGCAAAGTGTTGCACTGTTACTATTTAAATTTTTGGTCAATATTGAACAAGGATTTGATCTGCTGTAAAGTGTAACAACAACAATCACCAGGCATTTGTTATAATACATAACGTTGTGCATAAATTGAATTATGTTTATGTTATGTATGTTACATTATGTATTTTAACAGTGTTGTTCAATAAAACCAAAGGATTACATGCTTTTAATATTTTATTTGAACCAATTATTATTGCCTCGTTGTTATATGTATTTTAAGTAATTTTAAAGGAAAAACATAGATCATATTACTCGATTAATCGTCAGGTTAGGAAGTCTTGGTAGCTACTCACAACGTTTCAGATCTGCTGTTGTGGAGCGAGCACCACTGACTGGGCTGATACTGGTCCCATGTGAGCAGCTGGTGCACACTGCTTGCTGGACTTCCACCAGTAGCATCGCTGTCATAAGACTGTGCTTCATATGATCCACTCTCTGGACCTGAAGACAACACAGACATTAAGCAAAGAAATTCACAAAATGATATGTATAGGCTGGTATATACTACGTGACTTAATTGCAGTCTGGACAAGTCTATGCTAGCTGCCGAGAGTCAGAGACAATGTGCAAATTTTGCACAGTCTGAGTTGACAGATTTAACAGAAAATCTCATAGTGTATGATGGGCACAGACTCATATTTCATCCAGTCGATGGATATAAAACATGTTTATTATTTTTACATATATCATTCTAGTTTTATTCTATAAATTACAGAATGACCCAATAACTTTGGAACACATTATTTGTCGTATGTCTCCGAGAAACGAGGCCGTGTTTCTGTGTGAGACTGTTGTGTTTTGAACAACGAAGTCTGGTTTAGTGCATAATGCCCAGTTTTTAACTGTAACATGTAACATTTACAAATTCTGCAAGCGTCGTATTCAAGTCGTGTAGTGTAGCCTTAACAGGAACGTTTTCATTGGAATGTTTTTACACTGTCACCATTGCAGAACACTGTGATTGAGACACAATAAAGATATTGGTTTGTCTTTTAATCTCTTTTTTTTCTATCATTACAAACTATTTTACTGATTTATATAACACATCATTTTTAACAACATTGAAAATGGAATGTGTAATAATGGAATCAATAACCTTGGTGTTGCTAGCGCTATGCTCTGCTGTGTGAGCAGCAGGAATGCTACTGTATATTGAATATTCTGAAGGCAAACAGGCATGAGTTAGGCCTATACATTCTCTCTGCTTGCAGTATATCAGTACCAGTTGTCAGAAAAGTGAGTGACAACACAAATAAACACAGTTTTATCGAATCATACGTCATCAATGGCAGTTCCGCAATTTATTATGATCATGTTTATATAAGCACCAAACTGCACTGTTCACATGAACCAGACCACCATTTTACAAGCAGACTTTGCGTGTATACATCTACTTCAGAAAATAGTATTCATATCATCCAAACAAACCGAAGTGTGATGTTAAACGAACCCAGGTACACACCAAAAGTGCTAGTGTGAAAGCACCCTTATGTACACTTTATAGCATTTTAAATTGGATCTGACCAATATATTGCAAGATGTAATGCCACAAAGTAACATGTATAGACTGGCAAATAGACCATGAACACCTAAGATTGGACTCAAATATTCTGCATATGATGTAATACTTACAGAATGACGGTTTGGCCCAAACTGGGTCGGTGCCCTTGTGCTGCTCTGTGTGCTCCTCAAAAGAGTTTGACCGTCTTCTTTTCTTATTTTTTTGTAAGAAATTTCTGTTAAAGCAAGAACTGCAGACTGTGAATATACTGAATAAAGTGCATAACAAAGCAGAACAGCACATGCAGCAAACGTGTCTTACCCTACATGTTGGTCGTGTTTTGGGGGCATATAAGGGTACACAGTCTCTGGTTGCATAGCATGGGGCACACAGGAAGAATCCGCAGCAGCATTAGCTGGCATATGTCTCGCTGAAAGACCCATCGGTGAGCACTGAGTATACTGCAGGATACCATGGATGGGTGCATTATGGGACATGGTTGCCTGTATGTAACTATCAGCTGTGTTGAGACTGTACTGAGGTACCAAAGCAGGTGAATTAGCTTTGATGTTCCCATGGGTTCTGCCAACATCATACATGAGTCCTGCACCACCACAGCGCTCTGGTTTTATGTCTTTAAAGGGACAAGATGGAGGGAAGGAGTCTTCTGATTGGCTATATGTGTCCCGGCTGCTTTGTTCAGTAGACCATCTGGAATCTGGTGAAAAGACAGAAAGTTTAATGACTATCCACCTTATTCGTACGCCCCATGGCGCTTTGTGCGAATTATGGGTGTAACCTCCACTAAGCTGTGAACAATCAGTGAAAGGCTCACTCTATAAATGCAATAATATGTTTTTCTTTTTTCTTTTTTTACGAAAACTGGGTACAATGAGATGACATTATTCTACTCACCCTTCAACTATCGAACATTAACAATTTAAAAGTGTAAAAGCATCAAAAAGGTACATCATGTCACATTAAAATACCAAGTGTGACGTATTTTTCTCATGAAGTTGAAAAATAAAACATGAAGGAAAATTGACAGTTCATTCAGTCAAACTGATGGATAAGCTTTATTTGTAGGGCAACCTTATGATTTGAAATGATTCGTTTCGGTCTTTTTTGAATGGAAGATCCCCAAACCGGAAGTGCCACCCATAATTCAAAATGCAGTAAGCTCGTCAGAAATAAGGTGGATAACAAATGTGTTTTAACTCTTTCCCCGTCATTGACGAAAATTAAACAGTGCTTTCCCCGGAATTTTGACAGATTTTTTCCGGATTTCCATGTTTTGACGGTAGGGGACACTATTACACATCTTCTGAAAGAGTACAGAATCTCCCGATCAAAACACAGGTCGAAGAAGAATCAGAAACAAGCGATGGGATATGTTACCAGATGCATATTATGTAAAAACTCAAAACTCAACATCAAAACTGCCCAACTTTACTGATCAAATGTTGAACCAGGATGAAGTATAGGACTGTGCAAGCTTTGGGGGTGTTGATGGACTCGATCTACTCCATCTATATTTTGATCATCCTTTTGAATCCGATCCAGACTTAGTCTTTGACAAAAATGCGATTTTCTTAGCTTTTTGCTCAAAATGTTGCTTTTTTTTAATAAACCTACACACATTCAAGTGTGCTTTAAAAAAAGAATGCATGAAGCAAGAATAAAACCAGTTTGTTTGTTTGTAAAGAAGAAAAAAAGAGGAAGCAGCAAAGGGTCTGTTTTGGATCAATTGCATGTTCAGATATTCATACAACTAAATATTCTGGGGGCCATGAAACTTTTGTGAAAATGGCTGGCAACTTTTTCAAAAACACGGGCGGGGAGAGAGTTAATCACTTTGAGGTTGGGATTTTAGATAGGAGAAGAGTCACCTTGTATTTGTGGTGGAGAACTACGTTCTGATCCTGAATCTGGTGGTGACTCGGGTAACATGCTAAGAAATAAGAAAAACGTGTACTAAGATGAACAAATAAAAATGTCAAATTGTCATTTAGAGGAGGTTAAGTGGACTTTATTTGAAAATATTTTAATTAAAATATCTGAAAGAACTCACAAAGTGGGATCTGTCTCATTGCTCAAATACTGCTCCAGAATACTGGTGTCTACCACGGCACTCTCCAACACCCCACTCACATCTTGTCCTGATGAAAAAAAGAAGAGTAAAAAATACTTTTTTCCCCCTGTTGAATGTGATAAATTTGATGAATGAGGGGCTATAGCAGCTCAGGACCGGATTTCATGCTGCAGTGAGCTCTGGGGTTATGCTACCATTCTGCTGTTGGATTTACATTCTTTCTTGATACTGATGCAATTTTGTTCATCATCAAAATATAAAGAGATAGCAAACATAATTCATATTAATCCAGTGGTTTAATACAAGTCTTCTGAAGAGACAGGATTGCTTTAAACGATGAACAGAATTAATTTTATTCATTGGTTCTCTAGAGTCAAGTAAGCACATATGAGCTTCAGTTAACCATAATTAATATTTTCAACATCAAGAAACCTTACAGACTGTTGTAACTTGTATATCTAAAATAACTGGTAGTGGCTGGCACCATGGGCCGGTTACACCGTAAAATGCACCTTAAGTCCTGTGTACCTGTTGCACAATTTAGGCAGTTCTACATCTGAGACTAGGGGCCCTATCATACACCCAGCGCAATGCGGCATCAGGCACAAGTGTTTTTTGCTAGTTTCAGCCTGATGCAGTTATCATTTTCATGTCCTGCGCCACGTTGTTTAAATAGTAAATGCACTCGCCCCAATCTGTTCGCCCATGGTCATGCTGGTCTGAAAACGAGGTGTGTTCAGGTGCATTGTTGGCGTGTTGCTATTTTGAGGCAACTGAAATGGACTGCGCCATTGACCAACAAAAACCTGGTCTAAAGTCAATGTAATATTTATTTATTTTTTGTTATTTAAAGTGCGTGTTAGTAATTTGCGCCTATTGGCCGGTCCACAACGCACGCACACTTTGCTTATTACACACACAGGGACGCGCAGCAGCACACAAACTTTTTTAAATCTGAAAAATTAAAGGATTAAAATGTAAAAGATTATTATTATTGTGTACATTAATATAAAAATGCCTACATGTCATAATGGATAGTCATTGCATGTATCAGAATTAGCCTACCTATTTGCAGTAATGATGAATGAAATTGGCTAATTATTTGACCAATCGTACCAATACACATGTATTTAAACTGCCTCGTCAGGTTGAGGGTGTCTATCAACAACCAGTAAAGCCATATCAAAGCCTGGATCCAACGCGGACGACTGACTGACTACTAAACATGTAATTTGAGCAAAACATCACTCGTTAAACTCCTCAGTCTAATGTCAGTGTATTTGATCAGTTATGTATTTTTGAATTGTTCAGCCAAATGGAGTACCTGATGGACCAAAGAATTGGGAGACGGAGGAGGCAGAGGGTCTACCAGCCAAGGTACACATATCTGTCCCTGTCTGAGGTGGAGTGTCGCCAGATGCTACGCCTATTCCGGCAGGCTGTAACAGACCTCTATCATCTCCTGGCAGATGACCCAGAGACAAATGCATACTGCTCATATGCACTCCCTGTTGCTGTTAAAGTAACTGCTGCACTACATTTTATTTGTATGTCATAAGTTCGGCCATACATGCAGTAGCCAAAATTTTGGGCTACCTTTGGGTTCCCTGGGGTTGTGAGTGCGATAGATTGCACGCACATGCAACTACGTGCCCCTTCAGAGAACACTTTGATATACATTAATTGTAAGGGAACCCATTCCATCAATATCCAGGTTGCGGTGCAACGTGTAAGCTTACACACAAATTTTTCTGGATCAAGCCATGACTCCTTTATTCTGGCCAACTCTGTCATTCCTGCAGTCTTCCAGGGTGACTCACCCCTGGACGGGTGGCTGTTAGGGGAAAATGGCTATCCATTAAAGACATGGCTGATTACACTGGATATCATGCCTACAACAATGAGTGAAGTGTTTTTTAATCAAAAGCACGACCTGTCATTGAGAGAACGTTTGGCATACTGAAATTGAGCTTCAGGTGTTTGGACAAGTCAGGGGGAACATTAGAGTACAGCCCTCAGAAGGTCGGAGCATTCTTTGTGGCATGTTGTGTGTTGCATAACATTCCCATATGCCATGGATGTCTCTTGGACATAAATGAGGACATATTACAGGACTTTAGAAGGCGTGAAGCTGAACTGCATGTGCCGATGCCAATTAACCCAAATACGCAAGCAGCAGCAGCACAGGCGAGGAGATATCAGCTGGCAGAAGACCTGCTTCACCTGTAGCCTGGTAAGTAAGCTGAATTGTTTGATTTAAAAAAATAATAATATTGCATTTATTTTGAAATGGTACCCCATGGATACAATGTGTATGATGACTTTGTACCTCTGGATATGATGAGAACCATTTTTAAATAATACTTTTATGCACTCACTCTAAACTCACTTTCATTAAAACACTCACAGAGCTCTCCAGGTGCTGAAACGGTCTCGAAAAGTTAGTAAATTCTTTCGCCTGTTTCTTACAAATAAAGTTCTTTTAGAGTGCAAACCTTTTTTGCATATTTGTAAATTATTCTTTTAAAAATACTTTTAATATTTTTGAGATTACAGTGATCATGTATCCAAGCGTGGTGCTTCCCGCCTGCGAACCCGAGGAGGAAGAAGATTGTTGTAAAAAAAAAAAAAAAAAAAAAAAGTGTTGATTTTTTATTTATTTATTGAAATGGTTATTTTTTTGTAATTAAAGCTTTGGTTCTCTTTTAAAGTAGTTTTTTTTTTTTTTCAGTCATGGAGTAATAAGTAAAATCAGCAGGGGTCTGATTGCTGATGCCCCTCGGACGCATCGCAGACAGTGTCCAAAGGGTCGCTGAAGCAGTTGAGTGCATAATACCTGCAACATCTCCTGCAACACCTCCTCCATCCACCGGATCTTCTCCGTCCACCCGATCCATGACCACACTACGCTTTGATGCTCCTGGACCCGTCTCTAACAGTTAGTATTATTAAACAGTTAACCTAAACTAAACTAAACAGTTAGTATTATTATAACATTGAGACGGGTCCAGGAGCATCAAAGCGTAGTGTGGTCATGGATCGGGTGGACGGAGAAGATCCGGTGGATGGAGGAGGTGTTGCAGGAGATGTTGCAGGTATTATGCACTCAACTGCTTCAGCGACCCTTTGGACACTGTCTGCGATGCGTCCGAGGGGCATCAGCAATATCTCCAAGCGGCTCAAGCGGGTGTTCATGCGCCGCACACTCTGATTCCGCATACTCAATTCCCTCTCCAGCATGTTGAAGCCGGCCTGCTGGAGTGCCAGGAATGGGTGGTCCTCTTGGCTGATGTTCCCGCGTCGTGCTCTTGGTCGCCTTTGCCTCTCAACCTTGACATCATTGTACCGTTTTCGGCATTGTACAGCCGTTCTTGTGATGCCAGAAGACGAGGACACAATCACTGCTACCTCCTCCCACGCTTCCTCAGGGAGCTTTGGTGGAATCCGGCTTGTCCCATAGATGGTCTGCTCGTGCACGAGCAAATCCATTTCCTCGCTAGAGAAGCGGTCAGTTTTTCCACTTGCAAATTCTTCCATGTAAATAGTGAATCCACCATGGCGCGAGCGCAACTGGCTTTTAAAGGGAATGGGAGATGAGACTCTGATTGGTTTATTGCACGTTATGCCCAAAACACACCCATTACTCATTAAGAGAATAGGGAAAACCCTTTTAGAACATGCGCCGTATATCATTGAACAGTGAACATTCACTCAGTATATCCCATAGCCTATTTTTTCAGGGGGGGTGGTAGATCCCCCAAAACTAGTGTCGCAGAGCGGGCATGTTACGGATATGTGGTGTAAAATTTTTACTAATAAAAAATCATGTCTAATTAATTGAAATCATGAAACTTTTATTATAAACAATTATTAAACTTATACAATATTTAAAAAAAAAATTATGAAATGTTTTTTTTCCACACAAATTCGGTGTTGTTTTTTCTGGTAATCAAATGAAGACATAAAACAATAATTTTTTTTTTTTTAATCATATGAAATTAAACAAACTTTTTTGTCAAACAACGTGCTGCACAATGAGCTTTACTGTTAAAATTAAAACATGGAAGAAAAATTGTGATTGTTCCTTAAAAAATTAAGATTTGATCATAATTTATTTGTATTAGTGCAGGGCTGCCAACTTTTGAGTTTAGCTTGGAGTGAGTTTTTTTTTTTGGGGGGGGGGGGGGGTTTGGGGGGGTGTATGTAAAAACAAATATTGCATCACAATAAGTGTAATTGTGATTGTCAAAACATTTGGTAACTAAATAGAATTTTATGCAGTTTAGTGACAACATGTTACAATGTTTACATTGTACAATGACTGGTAGGATAGTTTTTATTATTGCTTGACAAAAATTTCAAGATTTCAATTCCATTCTTGTGATTTGATTCCGATTTTTATTCAATATTGACTAATTTGGATACATGTTTATTTTAAATTTTATTTTAAAAAAAAATCTCACCTAATGCTGTTAAACATAGAGGGCCCAATCTGCTGGTATTTTTAAAGGTTAAAAATAACAAATTAAATTAAATATAATGCAGTTTTTGTTATAATAACAATTATTTAATGACATAAGTAAAAATATACTAAAAATGTAATATAATGCTCAGCAAAATCTCCTCTCTAGCTATTTTCTTCTATTCAATTAACATATGGTCATTAAATGGCTTTCCTGAGGTAAATGTAACGTTATGTGACATAATTGTTCTCCTGCTGTTATACTGACCAGGTTGAAAAACACTAATTGGTCGATATTATGTATACTTTCGGTAAGTTGTACTGCATCTTTAAATAAAAAAGTAACAGGTGATCGGTTCACGTGCACTCGAACTGAGGCGCTCAGCGATCTGTCACGTCACATTTACAAGCGCCAAACGAATTTTTGTCTGAATTTCGTAATAAAATTGACGGAATCTAAGAGCTGAGAATTAGTTTAATATCAAAAGTACCTCTTTGCTCCGCAATTTTTCTGTGCGTGAGAAAATGGATGTGTGGCGTGAGAGCGTGTGAAAAGTGTCAATTGCGTGAGTCTCACGCTCAATGCGTGAGAGTTGGCAGCCCTGTTAGTGTTAGTATTATTATAACATTGAGACGTATCTAAATTCTACCATACAACAGTAATATATTTCTGTCAAGTTAAACTGAACTTTATTTTGACAGGTTGCCGTGAAGACCTTTGAATTTCCAGCCCGTTCTCATCCCAAGGCGTCATAGTACTGACGCTGTTGACATTTCGTCTGCATCAAACGCACATGGCACCCTTTATCGTCAATATGAGACGCAGATAGATATGAGCCAGAAGGCGCCTCCTAGCGGTCTAACCCTAAACCTACCCCAGAACTAAACCTACCCATATCCTGTGCGTGTCATATTGACGCTAAAGGGTGCCATGTGCGTTCGATGTAGACGAAATGTCACAAGGGTCAGTATGTGACGTCCAAGGATGAGAATGCGTTGGAATTTCTGTGTTTATGACATGGCAATAGTTTTTCTCAAATGAAGTGGTTAAATGCTCACGAAGTAACTTTCAGAGCAGATCTAGAGTCTGGAGATGAAGTTCATGCATTCGTGTCCTCATATAGGCAAAAAAACAGCTCGAGCGTCACACATGCCTCAGAGTGTGTGTGAGGTAAATTAAACTGCGCGTCGTCGGCACCATTCATTCACACAGAACATGCAGGATTCGGATTTAAATAGTCTTTTTGCGGTTTAATATTCACACACTAGTCTATCACGATTTGATTTCAAGTGTACTGAACTGCTATATCGCGAAAATCATAGCCGCTAAAGTGGGGGGGGGGGGGGTCGTTTTGACAGGGCGGGCCACCCTCCCAAAACAATGGTAGGGGAAACACTGCTGTATATAGCAATTGTTAAGATGGGGGTGCCTACTGAACAAGGCCAATACAAGAAATTAACCTAACACAAAGTATATACATCTTTATGTAATTATGCAGGAAATATTAAATATGGACACATATCTGGATTTGCAGAAATCATATACTGCATCATCTTGGTAAGAGGGACAGTATTTGTTCAGGGACTCTTATTTGATATACATTTCGTTTTCTTATTTCCTATTGTTTAGGTCCTGCTTCCTTGGTTGCCTTCATCAGTGTATGATTTGGTTTTCTTTGCCCCAGTGTTTTTATTGTGCTGTGTTGTGTTCCAGAGTTGTTTAATTAATACACCATTCCCAGGTAGATCTTCGCCTCAACTCTTCTCCTTTGCAACCATACTGTGACAGAAGAACAGAACCAAAATGGATCTAGCAGCAGTACAAATCCTCATCCTTACTTAGTAGGGACCATTCCCTCAAGCACCATACACATGAGTTTCTAGAACTGTCTCACATTGTGCACTACCCTGACAAATCCCTGTGTTTTTTATTATGTGGGACTCAATGGGCAGAATAAACTGTCCTGAAGCTAGTGTCCAAAGTCCATCTTTGGCTGATTGAACTTATTCAGTGGCTGTCCTCAACCGGTATTCCAACTTCTTTCCACTCAGCTGGTCCCGTCTGACTGCCTAGATTCCCTGGTTCCACCCGGGGCCCTAGACCTTCCTCTTCCACTGGTCCCTTCCAGCACGGATGATTCTCTTGTTTCATCCAGTTCCCTCATCCTTCCTCCTCCATTGGTTTTGTGCAGTCATCAGGACATAACTCCTGTCCACTGTCATGACTATGGTCTCCTGGCTAGCCACTTCCACTATGGTCTTCTGAGTTTGAGCCGAAAAGCTCCAACCCTCCATCTCCACTTCGGTCTTCCGAAACCATGACTCTGCCTTGGCCCTCCAATCCTGTGGCTCCACCGTGGCTCATTGATCCCTCAACTCAACCATTGTCCATCATCCCTCTAGCTCCACCAGGCTGCCTTGTTCCTCCGACTCTGCCTTGGTCTGTCATCTCTAGTTTCTCCTTTAGTCTGTGTAAATATATCCCTAATTGGTTATTTGTCTGTGCTCCCATGTTCTATAGTGTTTTTTGAACACCCGGTAGAAAATATATACATCAATAATTATTCATAGTTACAGGTTGTGATTCAAAGGAGCAAGCTGGTCCAAATAAACTGGGTACTGACCCATCTTTCAAGAGCAAGCGTTTTGCGAATCCCGCGTTGAACTCCGAGATTTGAGAAGTAATTGTCAGTAAAATGACGTTTGAGAGCTGGTCAATTTGTTCGCGGGCGGACAACGTACAATATAGGTGGGCATTATGCAAATGTATCTTCTAGTGACGTAGAACCGTAAAGCAGTAGGATTCGAACGAAAAACGACTCGTAAAGGTGGTTCAGAGTCGATTCTTTCTTTTGGGAGACAATAACTTTATTTATCGTGCACTTTCGACTTTACAACTTTGCAGAACGTTTACATTCACAAACAGCTATATCACACACTGCATGAAAGGGAATATTTGAAAAACCATAATAGGGGCACTTTAAGTATGGGAGTAATAATAGTAGATTTAAGAGAGGAGGGTACAGAACCAGAAACAAGTTGTAACGGCCTGTAGAGTTGTAACTCTACGGATGTTGTAACAGGGAGAAGTAGAGTTGGAGCATGTTTGGTTGGAGAGGAGCATGTTTGATTGGAGAGAAGCATGGCCTCCTCTTGTGCTAACCTTATGTGTAGAGTCCGGGTTGAGAAACTGTTGTTTTAAGCTCATCCAAGTAAGTGTTTTGTTCGTTTTGTGTTGTTAACATTGTATTTGGTGGGTTACGTCTTATTTTTGTAATTTCATGTGATTATGTTTAGTGCTAATGTTAGCCTGTATGTTTCTATTTAGAAGGACTTCTCGTACATCCCTCATCCACAATGTTTATCTTTCTTATTCTACTGGGTTGAGACATCTTCCACCCTATGCTATACTGTTTTTTGTGGGGATTTTACTGAGTTATGCCAATATCATCATTGGAAAAAATGATGTCAACTGATAACAGGGATGTTTGAGTGCTGCAAGGACACCGCTATTGCTACGTATTATAAACTGAAGCCTGAATTGATTGAAGCTAGAATATCTACTGGACTGTTTGCTCCTTTCTTCTTTAACAAACCCCTATCTTCACCTGCACCATTCTCAAAGACCTCTAAAGGAAAGCCATTTCTTGGACAATGGTTTCTTGGTTTCTAATCTTTATTCACCATGTCAACAAAGAAAACATACATGCAACTATCTTCATATGTTGACTGTCTGTTTTGATGGTTTTGTGTGGAATATTTGATATAAACACTTCTGCATCTACTTCTGTGTTTGGACTTATGGTTTGAGTGTTTCTGAGTCTGGTTAAAGCCATTATAGTCAATAGAGTCCTCCCTTATAAATTGATGTGTGATGTGCCCTTCTGAGAGTTCTCAGTTGGATGGTTACAAAGTGAAAAGTGAATAATTTTAGTAATCAATGGAGATAAAGATGGTAAACGGGCTTTAACTAAGCGAGTTGGTAAAGGGTCAAACCAACAGGTAGTAGATTTAGATTTCCGATCAGACACAGTATCCCCACAGCAGTTGGTAAAGAAAAAGCAGAGAAAGCAGAGTGTGGGGGCACATGGAAGACTGGATAATGGAAGTCATAACCCGAGTTACTTGCAAGTAATTGTTGGCGAATATTTTTAACCTTAGACTAAAAAAAAAAAAGTCATAAAACTGTCACGTAGTGGAGTAGAATACATATCTGATGGCAAAGAGTCAGGTGGTCGTAAAATAATTTTTACCATAGAAAAGAGAGATCTAGAGTTCCCTTCACTAGCTCCAATTATATTAGAATAATACTCAGATTTAGATTTAGACAAAGCATCCATATAATGTTGGATATAGTCAGCAAGCATTTGTTTGTGTTCAGTAAGACCAGATTTGGCATGCAGACGCTCTAACCTACGGCCTTTAGTTTTAAGTTCACAAAGTTCAGGGTTAAACCAGGGAGCAGAATGACTAAAAGAAACAGTCCAGGTTTTCACAGGTGCAAAAACATCCAAAATCACAGTTAGTCCATTATTATAATAGGAAATAAGCGCATCAGCAGTAGAAAGATCAGCTTTACTGGAAAACATGGCAAACATGGCATCAGCAAAAGTAGACACATCAAGGTCCTAAATGTTCTGAAATGTGAGAGAGCAACACAGGTTTATCTGGAAGACTGTCAGTTGGGCGCAAAAAGACACCAGCAGATGATCTGACATGGCCAAATCAGAAAGGGTAACATAATAAGGATTTATGCCAGAACAACAAATGAGATTGAGGATGTGCCCGTTTGAATGAGCGGGCAAGCTAGTAAATTTCTGCATACCAAAACTCTCCAGACAAGATAAAAATTCCCTTGTACTTGCATTACTGACATTATCTATATGCATGTTAAAATCACCCAGCATGATTACATTTGAAGACATGGAACATGGATAAGTCAGAAACTCAGAAAGTTCAGTTAAGAAGATAGTATTGTACTTTGGGGGGTGGTAAATAGTCATGAGAATAGTAGGAATAGCCCCATTGATTTTTAGGAAAATGGATTCAAATGAAGAGTATGTAGGCACAGTTAGCTGAGCTACTTTCCATTTTTCTTTATGAAGTATTGCTAAACCCCCTCCCTGTCCCTGCGGGTCCCTGTATGCAAAAACATACCTCAGAGGAACAGACTGGTTAAGATGAAGGAAATCATCACGTTTCTGCCAAGTCTCAGTTAAACAGAGGAAATCAAACTTAGAGTCAGACAGCAAATTATGCACCAGAGGTCCTTTATTGGAGGGTGATCATACATTGAGTAATCCATAGGAGAGATTGTTTTTACCAGTATCGTTGCTAACCATTCTGGCCAGGTTGGTTAGTACACCATGATTGGCAGTTTGTGCGAACCTCCTTGCTGGACGTGGATTAGACGACCAGAATGACCATATTGAGCATGAGTATATATCTGTGGTATATACATCGATGGTATAGCTCCACCGAGACCCACGGTGGTTATATTTCCGACGTGGTTGATACAATATCTGGGTGAGGATGTAAAGCTGACGGAAGTTCAAAAAGATTGGAGCGGAGCTGGATAAGTTCAACTTATCCAACTTATCATATACTTATCAACACCACAGGGTGGTATGTAGCAGAAAGGATGACCCAGATGTAATTAATCCGTTCTAACAGCTCGATGATCTTCATAGTTGTTTCCCGCGCCAGAGGCACCTCAAGTGGAAAATCTGAGGTCAGTAACCGGCAGACAAACCAGCAGCCGCAAAAAGCATTGCACAGATAGTAGCACCGATAGTAGCGACCGATGTAATGGTCCAAACTCACTGTAGTCAGCGTAAATGCACAGGTGGATGACAGATAGATGATAGCTTTTAAAATAGCAATAAAACAACTAAAATAAAATTCCCCCAGAGCATCGGCAGCTAATAGCGGCAGCGTTCACCTCAGAAGCCGGAATGGAGGAGTATGTGATATGAAGTAACAACAGAGGTTACATGGACAATACTAGACAATCTGCTTTGAAATATCTGCTGTTGACCAAACCACTTTCGAATAATTTAAATTAAGTTACTGTACTTATAAAAACAATACTGTACTAACACATAATTACATAATTGCAGTGAATGCAAGTTGTAGTTGGCGGCAATGGCAAATTAAGTTGTATGCACATACCTTAAAAAAAGCATAAACCTGTATTCAGATTTCAGAATGAGCACTTTTAACATTTGCTGAAGCCAATATGTAGTTTGCTCACACTTTTAATAGGCAGGGGAAATTCCCAATTTTAAATAAATAACCATTTACATGCTTTTAATGGTTATTTATTGAGAATGAGGACATACGTCACGGTAGCTTGCTGTCACGTAACAAATTGAGCCCGTCCACCATTTTGTGATCCTACGCTATCGGTTGCCAGGGGCAACAGTGTAAGAGCAATACAGAGACGGAGCAGGAAAGATGGCTCAAGGAATTCTAATAGAAATTACGAGAAAATTAAGAAGAAATGGAGAAGAATGCGGCAAAAGAAAAGGGTCCTTACAGGGAGAAACTTACCACCAATGCCAAACAAAAATGATATTTCTTTTTACATTTAAAATTTTTAAATATGAAAAAACTGCAACACATGGTTCCTACGGTTTCCACGACAATTGTGTGAGACACTGGAGCAGTTTTTTAAACAGCAGTGTTTTCCAGGCATTCTAAAATAGTGCGACAACCTCCTCTATTACCAATACAAACAATGAACGGTGCTGGCAGGTATCCTCCCAAAATGGCGGAAAGGGGAGGATGACGTGGTCTCTGGGGGCGGGGCACTCTGTCGTGACGACATCTCTTCATTCTCAATAGCCTGGATGCTAGCCGAACTTAGCCCCGCCCACAGCATTTGAGGTCGGGAAGTTCGGTCTGGACCAGAGCTGTTCGGACCAATCAAATTGTCAGGGCGGGCTTTATACGATGATGTTCAGATGATCAACAGTAACGTAATCATCCATGTCACCAAAGAGCGCTTGGGTTGAATTCGTTTACAACAAAGATGACTAAGATGTGTAGATTTTCATATAAAAGCAACAGCACTTCAATTACATCCATTTTATTACCAACACCGTGCATGAGCGTGAATCCCGCGACATCTGCCTTCGATCTCACATGTGTCAGATCCACGGCGAGAAGAGAGAACTGTCCGTCTTGCCTGCACTTTTTTCACTCCTCCCCTCACTGCAGCCGCCTACTCTCGCATACATTTCAGGCGAGGCAAGGCGCATCTCAAACAAGCCTATTTTCTTTCCTGGTTTGGTTGAAACACGCCCCTTAATTACAGCCCAATGGAGCAGTATCAGATTCATATTCTGACTAGAAAGTATGACGATGTCAGGCTAGGTTATTCAACCATTAAAATGACATTTGTGTTGATGTACAGGGAGATACTTCAAATATGAGAACACTGACTCGCTAAGTAATGTTTGCGCATTGAAATCAGATGGCATGGTGGCTTTAATTATGATGTCATGAGCAATTCATTTCTTGATTATTACTATATTCAAGTTTGTAACCATAGCTACAGTATGTGAATGGCGTCTCAACTATAATTAACTGCGCATAATTGAATCCAGGGCTTACACTCATAAGTTGTATAGTTCTAAGGTCAAGACTCCTAACATTGCAACCATCTACCTCTGTAGACAAAATGAAGTACAGAATTCCTGGCTTAGACACTTATGAGAAATGTGACCCTGGATCACCAAACCAGTCACAAGTCGCACGGGTATATTTGTGGCAATAGCCAACAAAACATTGTATGGGTCAAAATTATCGATTTTTATTTTATGCCAAAAATCATTAGGATATTAAGTAAAGATCATGTTCCATGAAGATATTTTGTAAATTTACTACCGTAAATTTGTAAAACATTTATTTTTGTCAGTGAATGCAGCACAATTGCAAACATAAATGGACAACTTTATGCCGATTTTCTCAATGTTTCGATTATTTTTATTTTGTATTTTTTTTGCACCCTCAGATTCCAAATTTTCATAGTTGTATCTCGGCCAAATATTGTCATATCCTAACAGACCATACACCAATGGAAAGCTTATTTATTCAGATTTCAGGCTATGTATAAATCTCAATGTCAAAAAATGTACCCATGTGACTGGTTTTATGGTCCAGGGTCACAAATTTCAAAAGATCCACAAACATGTCTCACCAATCATCAAATACCTGGACATCACAATAATGTCAAAAAAGGAAAGAGAAGAACCTCTCACAATACACAGACGATCTGATCCAGAGACCACTTCCAAAGGCCACCATTCCAGATAACTAAAGTATCGACTGACACTTCAGACAAATGTCCCCGATTATGGACTGAGAAACAAATTTTAGACAAAAAACACTCTAAAGGTTAACGAGAATGGCAAAACAAGCTGAACGCACAATCATCATAGATTGGCTTAAACTGACTGAAGGAAAGCACTGATGATGATGGTACAGACACAAACAATCAGTACCAGATTGAGAGAGCTTCACAGCAGGCGGAAACTGAGCAGCCACAACATTAAAACCACCTGCCAAATAACTCAAGAATTCAAGAACTGACTGTTGCTGCCTAATATATCCCACCCCTTTATAGGTGCCACTGTAATGAAACAATGTTATTCATTTCACCTGTACAATGATAAAATGCATTTAAATCCTAAAATTCTAGATATAATATACTGTATAGAAGCAGCAAGGAGACAGTAAACGTGTGTATTCACATAATGGGCCTTGATCTGTTTGCTCTTCTGACTTGTTTTATAGATCCATGACCTTGAACTATATAGTAAACTGTACCTTCATACTGTATAGATTACAGCCACCTACATTATATGA
This sequence comes from Abramis brama, assembly GCF_963993115.1. Taxonomy (NCBI): domain Eukaryota; kingdom Metazoa; phylum Chordata; class Actinopteri; order Cypriniformes; family Leuciscidae; genus Abramis; species Abramis brama. The sequence continues at coordinate 34,033,743 of NC_139966.1, read as the reverse complement.
TTGTTATGCTTATAAATGCATGAAGACCATGTAAAACACAACCTCCATGAAATACTAACATATATAGTTCTTAATCTACAGTAGGTTGTTTGCAGATATAAAAAAATAATAAATACATAACAAATTCCTGGTTTGTAACCAGATTTCAGAGATAATGGCTGATTAACACTTTTTTATACACTGACATACATTTAAAGAAGCAAACAGTTACAGTTTCCAAATTATTCAATTACATAGCACAGTAATATTTAATTTACTGACCTCATAGATGGATTTTTTCTTATATTTTGCAAACCCAAAAGATTATTTCAAAAGAATATTTTTACATTGAAGAAATTTAGAAATGTACTGTATTACTGTATTTGTATCATTTACACTATGTAAGAATATGAATTATACATTAATATATATCATTATTATTATGTTCATTTATTTATGGTTTAACTAAAAGATAAAGAAAACATGAAAATATGGTCCGAAGTAAAACAGGTGAATGTTGAATGGTGTCTTACCATTAAAAAATTGCTGCAGTGCCTCATTTTCCCCAAGAACATCCATTGGATCAGCTCCGGGTCTACTGAATTTCTTTTAGTGCTGCTTATTTTAAACCAACTGCTGTAAATTCCCTATGTGAAAGACACAGGACAGGTTGTATCTTAGACATGGAGAGATTGCATGAACTTACTCAAATACTTATCGCTTTACCTTTCCCAAATTCAGAGAAACTGAGAAAGATCGACAGCTTGTTCGTGTCAAGCACATGACAGCATTAATTTCCTTTTCGTTGTGCCTCTTATGTAATGTGACAAACACAACTGTATGATCTCACACAAAGTACGTTCAGTTTAGACTGATCCACTTCAATAATATTGTTGTAATCATTGATAGCGTCAACTAATGTTGACCATTTTAAATTCAAAATAGAACAAAACTGAAAATATACGCCCTGTTAACAGGCTCACAGTGATAATGGCCTGGAATGGCGGCAGCCAGTTTTGGTGATCTGACTGTGCGCAAACTACACATACACATCTGAGCAACAGAAATGGCCACTTAAGAGAATCCTGTACTTATACTAGCTTCTTAATGTAATGTAGGTGTAAATCAAAAAACAAAAATCTAATGTCATCACTACTAGCTGCTAATATAATATATATGACGACAACAAAAATACATTTCAAATTTTTTTTTCGGTTTATACAAAAATAGATTCTACCTTTTCCTCCAGAATTTAGATGTCGGTTCTTTTGGTTTCGACCCATTTAAGTGAGCAGCTAAAGTGTAATCCATCAGTAACTCCAGATACACCACAGATAGATGGTCTCTAGTGAAGGCCCCTATATATTCCTACATTAAAATAAATAATAATGTATATAGAAAGAGAAAAAGAAGTTCTTATTCATTGAAAATGGCAGCTGTTGCGCAGTCTCGCATGTACTTTGTTCACTGACCCGAGAGACAAAATCCACCCACATTCGAGCAAACACCTGTAGGAGGCCATAAAGGAAGCTTTGCTTTATGAGGTAATCGCACACAGACATGCTGCGAGAGCTGAAGGGATTGATGGGTGTGTTTCTGTGCAAATAGATCAATGATATCCTGGACACTGTGGATTTGACAGGAGCAAAAAATGGAGCAAAAGCATTAATATTACGATGAGAGAAACAAATATACTGAGTTATTGTATATGGACTATATTCAAGACAGAATCCTCATAGTTATATAGTTTATCATATCGTTCAAGCGGTTCTGGCTTATTTGGTGCCCAATGCGAAATCAGACATGCCAATCATGGAAGTCTATTCTGATTAATTTGTAATGCAGAAGTAAGCTATTTTCTTTGAATTTTCCAGACTTCTGATTCATTAGCCACTATAGGTAAATAACTGGAAGAATAACAAAGGGCAGTATAAGTGGTAAAACTATTTGCACTACAAACCAGTGTGTTTATAATTCTGATAATAATAACATAATATGATAACAAATACATTTGGATTATCAAGCTAACAGACTTATGGTTTCTTATGTACTTATAGTTTCAAAATTTCTTATGTTAAAAATAAGCTAGATAGAGATTCACGAGTGAACAGGAAAGTTTGAGTATGCACACACAAATATCTGGGGGAGAGCAGAGCCAATTTATAAGAGAACACTGTATATTTGAGAGGGATCGTCCAGTTTTGAGCAAGAGCAAACTCGAAGCAAATTGGCCTGCAAATGGAGAGATTCACGCTTGTGCACTACATAGATGCATTCTCGACATTTGTCATTAAAATAACGCCTAGGAAACTGCCTCAAATTAACTATAAAGAAGGGAAGAAAGTCGTGTCTGAAAGCTGTGTGCGCAATGTCCAGGCAGTGCCCCATGCCACCCTAGACGTCTGCCTATATTGGTTATGCCGGGATCTGCCACTGGTTGTCATTACTGTTGTTATGATGTTTTATCACCAGAAGATATTTCTTTACAGCTTATTATGTATTCAAAGTATTTCAGTGGTTTGGTAAATAATAAAACAGCAGTAGGATTAATTTGTCAGTACACGAATTGGAGAAAATGTAACAACCAAATACAGTTCTGCCTTACAGATAAAAGAGCCAATAGCTTATTAGTTTAGACTAAACTTAGCTTAATAAACACAATATGATCCCATGATGATGTTTTCTGAGTTTGAATAAGTTGTTGACATGTATTTTCAACAAACAGTTACAGAGATTTCGGAGCTGTAATTGCATGACTGGAAATAGCTGCTTGGGGACGTTATAAATATGGCGTTAGGCTTTTTTAAAATATGTAATTAAATCTTCAAAGTGATGCTTTTACAATTTAATTAAGCAATAAACCACAAGAGGTTGTGCATTTCAGTGATTTTACCATATGCAACGTCTCGGTTACTCTTGTAACCCTCGTTCCCTGAAGGAGGGAACAGAGATGTTACGTCGACACTGACGTTATGGGGTCTCACTTGGGAGTCCAATCACCTTCATATAGTAAGAAAACAGGCCAATAAAGATTGGTGAGTTAAATTTGCATCCCAGGCCACTCCCCTGGACATACAGGTATATAAGATGGCCGGCAACTCACTCATTCAGGTTTGTACTGAGGAGCCGAGATGGGATTCCGGCATTTAGCAGGTAGTACAGGGTTGTGGCAGGAGGGACGTAATGTCTCTGTTCCCTCCTTCAGGGAACTAGGCTCACAAGAGTAACCGAGACGTTCCCTTTTGGGGACAACAACATTAACGTTATGGGGTCCCTATGGAAAGCACCACAACCACTGACGATTCCCAGCGACCCATGTAAGTCGAACAGACCTCCGTACCTGGTTGGATGGAAGGACAGAACTTTCCAAGCGGAAAGTCGATAGCTGCTGTTCCTTTCTGCTTTACCCTATTCAGCCACGACTGGTTGGATAACACTGGGGAAGCGTGCCTAGTCCAGATGTAAAGGGATGCTACGGAGGCCACATCCTGCCCGTAGGGAGGTAACATGTGGAAAAAACACATATGGACTGACCATTGGGGCAGTACTACATACAGAAGAAAACTGACATTTTGACATAATGTTGTGTGTATTTGTCCGTTCAGACGTGAAAGAGAGCTCAATTCAGTTCTTGCACACTGTAAGAGGTAGCTTCTTGCTGTGTGCTTCAGGTGTGTGTGCACAAAACCATACCGAATAGAGCTCTCTTTCAAGTTGTCATTGTAAGGGTGGATTTCCTGCAGGGGTTCAAGCTGCAAGACTGCCTAATGACTAAAGAAATGCTATTAGCAAGATGGTAGAAAACTGTACATTTCTTGTCTATTACCACCCACTGCTACTTATACCAACGACGAAAATAAGCAGTTACAATAGCTTAATATGTGGGAGAGCGTTGCTATAGAGAGTGACAATATTGTATTGCAATATGTAGCACTTCAAGGCAATACCAAATCAAAACTAGTTAGCACATTATTTGTAATTGAAAAGTTTTAATGACAAAATATGGTTATGGTTACACTTAAAATAGTTACAAAATAGAGAGAGAGAGAGAGAGAGAGAGAGAGAGAGAGAGAGAGAGAGAGAGAGAGAGAGAGAGAGGGAGCCCCAAGAAAGGGACCAAGAGAATAAGAAATAATAAAAGAGTCAGACCACCAAAAAGACAGAGCATCAGTTACAATCTTCTTTTATCCCTTCCGTGACCATGTGATTAAAACCCAATTGTGAGACATTCAAACTGACCTATCAGATAATTACAACTTCCCCCACCTCACTAAAGGTGTGACAATTCATAGACCCCCAAAATACACACATCTTGGCCTACAGGCCTTGATCACTATCAGACCCAGCATGTAACCCCTCTGTGCCTTTGTGAACTCCAAATGGTTATTGTGGTAGAAAAAGGGGGTGGAAAACAGTAAAGCAAATGTCTTTGTTCGTTGCAAATATCTTTTCAGTCCTACATCATGGTTATTCAGATCTATCCATATGTCTGCTCTTCTCTTTCTCCCAGATGTTTACATTTTGAATAGTTTTATAAGACATGCATCAAGAGCATGCCAACTCATGTCCCGCTGGGTAGATCAGCATGTTACAATTAAAATGTGTGCTTCAACCACACACGCAGGACATAATTTCAGACTGTATCTCTTTCCAAATCGTCCTTCCCTAACATTTTCGTCTACTTTTTATTTGTTGATGAAAATGTCAATAGATTTTCATCATAGTTTTTGTCATGTGAAAAAATGTAGACGATAATAATGCAGAAAATTATTCGTCAACAAAATAAACAGTCTCCAACCTCTCCTGCAGGAAGGAAAGCACAGAGCTAATCGGGCATTTACAGGGGTCTTCCTTAGGGGAAGAACACAAATCCACGAACAGACTGGCATTGACAGATCCATTGACAGATCCATGACATTTCCCAGCCTGAATTAACTGAAATCAACTGAGAGCTTATGGACTTAAAGTCATGAAGTGTCATGTATTCCTTGTGTGCTTGTGGACTCTTTTGTTATTTCCCGTCTTGTGCCATGTTTTGTAGTTCTTTGTAGTTTTTCATGTTGATTAGTTTCACTAGGTGTTTCCCATTTACCATGACCCCTTGTTATCTTGTTAAGTTAGTCTTCCCTGTGTATATACAGTGCTTGTTTTACACTTGTTTTGTTAGTCATTGTAGGTGTTATGTGTGGTGTTTCGTCATGTGTACTTGTTCCAAGTGTTTCCCTATGTGTTTTATCAAAGTATTCCTGCGTTTAGATCCACTTCCTTGTCTGCTCATTTACACATTTGTGACAGAAAGACTAACCAAATAATGGATCTAGCAGAAAGTAACCAGGACCCTGTGAGGGTGCTTTGCTCTATTTTTTAAGGGCGGCCGATCCATCGAAAATTACGTAGAGGAGTTCTTGGCTTTGTAAAAATTGAGAAATGCAACCAGAATGGTTGAGGAACGACCACTCCAGAGAAGACAAAGGACCTTCCTGGAAATTAACATTTGACTCTCTCTTGAGAAACTAGCATCCCCGAGTCAATCACCTCCCCATGTTGTCTCTCTCTCACGCTGAGATCACCAGATATTCACCCAAAAATCTATATGGTTTAGTGTGACTAATTATCATACAGTATTATACATGTTTGGTATCATTTGAAATGTCTCAGTGCGACTGGTACAAATGTCTCATTCCCAAAAAAGTAAACCAAAAGGTAATAAAGTTTTTAAGAGTTTAGAGATAACTTGCACATAGAGAAGGGGTGGTTCCTCCAGGCAAATGGCATTCTGCTTCCAAAAAGGTGTAAACTCTGAATGCAAATTCCCATTGTTAGCAAATGTGTCCATGTGAAAGTTTCTATGTAAAGAAATACAACAAGAGGCTCAGGGCGATTTGTAACTCAAATTAACCTGTTATGCAGAGTGTATGCAGGCACTCCTCCTCATGTATTTTAGAATGTCAGGTTCGCATCTTCTCTCTTTATTCCAGAGCATCTGATGTTTTGTATTTATTATCTTTGAACTGATTATGAAATTGGCATGATACATTTACCTGACATAATAAATAGTTACATTTGATTTTATTCCGACTGACTTTGAAATTGTTTTCCCAAGTATATTAAACGGATTCGTATGTTACTGCAAGTTTTGCATCAGATTAGTGACTACTAACATTTGGCACTAATTCAAGTGTACTTGGTTTTGCAAAGACAAGAAGTGAATTTTCGTTTAGGGCAGCAAAAGTGCTGCTTGACCAACCTAAATCTGGGTATGTCTTACCTCTGTTTTAATTTAATGTTACTTTAGATAAGTGTCCGTGGGAAACCACGGCATGGCCAATCCAAAGCTATTATAAGAGAAGTAAAGTTGGTTGAAATATCTGTAGTAGTGGCCGTACCTCTACTGAAGTAAACGTTACGTTAAATTCAAGTGTATGCAATTCCATGGTGGCTATACCAAAGTATATTTGATTGTGTAAGCGTGAATGCGGGTATATAGAAATTACCTCTGTTTGGTAACCGAAGCTGGCGAGCTTGTGATCGTGAGACCCACGTTAAACAAGGCATAAGGACCTCTGAGCAACAAAGCTTCCTAATATGAACGGGTAAAATATAAGTAAAGAGTTAAATAGAACAATCAAATGTATTGCTAAACTATTATATAATTGAATAATATCAAGAGCTGGAACAGATGAACCTGTCATGGGGGGATGCTGCCAGGGACCGAATACAATGGAGAGTGCTCATTGAAGCCTTATGTCCCATAGGGGATGAAGAGAAATGATGATGATGATGATTATATAATTGACCAATAACCAATTGGCAATCTAACTTAAATTCGAGGTCATGATAAAATGGAGTCAGATATAAAATGGAGTCAGATAAAAGCTTAAATAGAATTAAATTAATTTGCCATGTGGTAAAACTGTAACATACAGAGACCTTCACCCGTTCTATTGGATGCCGCCTTTGGACCGATCTAGATGGGCTTTCACCTTGCTGCCATCTAGCGCCATTTGATGACGCCCGGCTTCTGGACTATTTTTGGAGCGGGCTGGATGACAACATCGCTCAACTGATGCCGGAGGATTATACCGGCTGGACCCTCAGTATATTGGTCCAGTATACACTATACGGTCCAAGCTCAGACGGCTGCGGAGCTTGGCTCGCTGTTCCAAGTGTACTTGTTCCAAGTGTTTCCCTATGTGTTTTATTAAAGTATTCCTGCGTTTAGATCCACTTCCTTGTCTACTCATTTACACATTCGTGACATGAAGCTTTATTTCCTAGCATTGTTGCTCTGAGCAAGATGATTCATTGTAAACCTTTTTAATAATAATATTGTGTAATTTAGAAATAGGGGATTGTATGTATTGTAATATTTAATGTCTATTCGAATACATTTCTGCTAATAATCCCAGAAATATGTTCATGCTTAATATTTCCTGCATAATTACATAGATTTCTTTATTTTTAGTGAGTTGTTACCTGTGCCACCAGTGTGCAGAAGACACGCCGATTGCAATGCAATGAGCAATCCAGTCATTTATATAGATATGTGGTCACATCACGAGTTTGATTCAGCAGACTCTTTCCCTGCAATTTATGGAAACGGCTTTCTGTGTTTTTAATGTTATACGGTAGGGGGTGCTATTATGTGTCTTATGAAAGGGTACTAAATCTCCTGATCAGTGTTGCCAGATTGTTAGGTTTTGAATTTGATTGTGTGGGTAAAAAAGGATTTGGGCAAGTGGACAACTTGGGCTGGTTTGGGGTCAGTTCGGCGGTTTTCAAACATCTAAATGTTATAGTCTAATTGGTTAATAAACAAAATGCAAGTGTACATGTACTCCATAAAATCAGTCATCATGACGTTCCTAAACACACAGGCCCACTACAGAGTTGCTGATCAGCCGGCAGACGTGATCATTCATGACTGATGTTTTTTTAGCGTGATAACTTGTAGCTGTATATTCAAATGTTCACTATGCCAAAGTGGCATAAATATACAGTAAGTTGTATCTACAGTAAAGAGTGGGAGAGTGACCCAACTCTCAAAACATGTGTGGTGGGAGATGACTCAAAGCAAATATAACCAACTCTAAGATCAAATATGGGACACAAAGGTTAGCTCATTCTTGTTATTTTATCGTACAGTATGTATCAATGAATGCCACATTTTGGCTGTGGTGTGTGCATTAATGTGTGTGAAATGTCTGCTAATTACGTTGCTTATTCCGATCACTTATATTGGGCACTTTTTGCATTTAAATTGCCTTATTCTTACTGTTGACAGAAAATGATGCATGTGTTTTTGAGGGTCAAAGTCATTGGTTAATTTCTTGATTGCCGTTTTGACAGTTTCCTGGACATTTTAGTCATTCTCTTTAATGTATTTTCCCTGTTTTGATCTGTTTTCCTGGGAAATTAATTTATTTTTATTTTGTCATATTTTTTTTGTTTTAAGGAGATACAAATTGTGCTTATCAACACTGATTGACATGGCAATAAAATGATATCACATTATTTTGGCAGTTAAAGTTTTGGGTGGGTTTTTCTTGGACTGGGTGGGTTTTGGTGAGCTTTTGGGCAGGAAATCATCGACTCAATCGGGCAACACTGCTCCTGATCAAAACACAGGCAAAGAAGAAGCAGAAACAAGTGATAGCATATGTAAGAAGATGCATACGTAAAATATCGTGATCATCAATAAATCAAAACTGCCTAATGTTACTGAATGTAATGTCGACCCAGGACGAGGTATAGGACTGTCCAAGCTTTGGAGGTGTTGATGGACTCGATCTACTCCATCTGTTTTGTGCATCTCTTTGAATCCGATCTGGATGTAGTCTTTGATTACATGATTTCCTCAGCTTTTTGCTCAAAATGTTGCATTTTAATATAAAACTTACCCACATTCAAGCGTTATTGAAAAAATAATGCATTAAGCTAGAATAAAATGCGATTTTTTGTTTAAAAGCAGATGGTCTGTTCTTTCTTTTGATATATTGCATTTTCACTTTACAGGGCTCTCAAGTGTGTCACTCTTGCCTGTCTTCAAAACTTGAGAGCCCTGACTTTATGAGGACAAAAACCAGCGTTTATACTCCTCTGGAGGTGCAGAACTTTATTCAGGCTTCCAGAAAGGCACTAAAATCAAAATGAAGGAGGCTAGATGAGACTCATGAGGAAATACACACGTGGTCTGAGAGGATACAAACAGAACATTCCAGATACACAACACAACAGCACACAGCAAGCTATAGCACTGAACATTTCAATCTAAGAGAGGTTGAGACACGTTTATTTGAATGTGTTTCATCCTTCATTGTAAAGTTTCTTCAGAGAGAACACAACCTCCAGCTACAGTTCATGCTTTAGTGTCTTCTCGTCCTTCTGCTTCAATAAATATGATGAGGTGCGGTGGTCCCTGTGAAGCCACTCTGACAGGACAGGTAAACTCCATCATGTCAAAGGAGTGGCCAGGTTAAGACAATGACGTTCCCAAGACTGTTATGGCTCTGTTCACAGTTCGTCTTTGTAGTAGCCCAACTTGGCGTTGGACATCTCCTTCCGTAGCAGCAAGACCTCCCAGAACATCTGCTCTGCTTGGAAAAACACAGCATTATGTCAATTTTAGAGGGGAAACCTTCATAAGAACAAACATCTGCTTATGCATGTTTATTTTTACCACTCGCTGTGTTTACATAGACCCTAATAATCTGATTATAATTGGACTAGCAGCACAGTCGGAATAAAAAAAAGTCACATGTAACCATGTCAACCGGACTGAACTGGCCAAATCCGATTTAAATTTCATTTAGATTATGGTGGTTTAAACCTTTTCTAATCCGTTTAATCAGGATTTGATCTGTTTGGACATTAGGGTGTTCACACTTGTAGTTCGGTTCTCTTGGTTCTTTTGGTCCGGACAAAAAAAGAAAATTATACATTTAATGCTGGTTCGCTTTACGTTCACTGTCATTTTTAACACAGAACCTAAAAAAACCCCGACTTTTATGACATATATTTTGCACTCGCTGTATGTGCGTACATATGATGGTACAGTTGGTAGTCAACCAGAATGCCCAGTCCAAATATAAACCAGTCGCATTTCAAAGTCGTTCGTGAAATGACCGCCAGGTGCAAAACAGCAGCAATAGGGGTTATGCGGAACGCCCAACGTTCGAACCGGAAAACAGGTATAAACATTTCCGGTTTGCATTACCGTACGCATCTGCAGCGGTTGGTGATCTCTGAGGTAACTTATTTGGCGCTTTTTTTAGAATACAATTCTTATTTCTGTTTTAGTTAAAATGTCACGAATGCTTAAGTATCAGAAAAAAAATTTTTTTATAAAAAAATAAAATGCAGTCTTCATTTGATTGTTTTAATTGTATGCAAGCAAATATAAAAGGTTAAACTACTATGATAGCATACAAGTCTAAACTAACTTACTGATAGTTAGCTAACTCTACATCGGGTGCCATTAGCAAAAGCTACATATACTAACTTACATACCTTCATAATCATGAATAAATGAGGAGGCGTAAAAACTTAAATCCTTTATCTAACGGAGTACTCGGGGCTCTGGAAGTCCGTTTAGCAATACGATGTACATCTGAAATGGATAGAATGGGTAGCTCCTGTAAACACCGGCTATAAAAGGTCGCCATTCCTACGCTGTGTTTACCTCAGTAGCTGACGACCGGAAGTAGTTATATCTGTTTTGTAGAACCCGGAAGTATGTTGCGCATAACCCCTATTGCCTACAACAAACATGAAAAATAAAAAAAAAGAGCTACTGACATTTGCTGTACAATAATGAAACAACCTAAGATTTGGTGGAGTTGAAACTGCATGTTATGAAGTAATCATTTTATTATTAAATAAAGAAAGAAAATTTGGTTAATGTTGTTTAAACAAACGATACATAAATATAGACTATTATTTGAACGAACAGTGAACTATAATATATCTCTGTTTGTAGGTTATCTGTTTAAAAAAACACAGCACAAGGTCTTGTAAAAAAATTTTTTTCATTATTTCAACAAAAAAGAGAATGATTACATATGTAAAAAAAAAAAAAAAATAAACAAACAAAACAGAATAGAACAAACTTTTAGAACAAAAAAAATAATGCTTTTTTTAAATATGCCTATTAGGCTACAACAGAATTGGTTAAATTTAACGAAAGCAAAAAATGAATATGTAAAAGTACATTTTAAACAGAACAGAACCAACTTTTAGAACAGAAAAATAGAATCAAAAGTTAAAAATAGAGACAACTACAATATAGCCTATATTTCATATTGTAGACGTCGGTGGGCAACAGAAGCCTATTCCTCATGGGAACAGTGCGATAACACACAAACAAAAAATACACCAAAAGACCATTATAGGCCTATCTCGCAGTCTATTTTTACTGATTATTTTTACTATTCTATTGAGGATTGAGACGACTGAAGAGCTCTTCTCTCTCGTGTGCGCACACACACTGACTGATGGACAACCGAACTTTTGGGCTTTCTAGTAAATTCGTGGTCGAGTGGTATAACTTAGGTTTCAATAATTTAGATGACATTCGTTCAAATCCTGAACAAACATGGGCTACTGTAAAAATTTTTATTATTATTAATGGAGAGAGATTTGTCTAGTTCTAAAACTCTGTTACACCATATCGTTTTTTTTTTTTTTTTTTGCTTATATTGTTAAAATAAAATGACCATGCATTTCTATTTTACACTAAGTAACAAATATTATCCAACAGAATGACTGGATTTACATTTGTATAATAATTCCAATAGTAATTTCAAAAGCAGTTCTGTAAAAAAAAAAAAAAAAAAAAAAAAAATCACTTTATGGGGTTTCCCAATACAGAAAGAGTTTTTAGACCAAATTTCCACTTGGTCTAAATATTCCTGCTTCTGCTGAATTATTTTTAACAAGGCATTCTTTTTTGTTATTTGTTACAGTTGTTTTTTGTAATTGGTTTCGATGACACGCAGCAAAATATACAGTATTATCAGCTGTATGATGTGTTTCTACCCTGAAATGTTTCATTTCGAGAGAGACCTGGCACGCGCAGTGAGGGAGACAAAAAAAAAACTTGCCAAAAAGAGATCCAGCGCGAGAGAGAGGCAAAGAAAAACGCCTGTTCTTAATTTATGTTGCTTTGTAGGCTACTATTTTCATTTTGTACTGTTTTAATTGTACACAAGAAAGCTGCAATTTCTTTGTCAATACAAATTTTAAATGTTGCAAGAATAAGATTCTCTATTTCTCATTTTGCATAGCAAACGCTAAACTCGACTTGTTTTAAATAAATAAACTGTCTCGACTATTTATTTAAAGCTTGAAATGTGCGATGGGGTTTTAAACTGAATTAATTTTAGTGTTCTTTTACATTTTCATTGGTTTTTATATTGAAAGCAATACTATTTAGTTAGTCTTATTTTTCGTAGCCAAGTCAACAAAATCAGTCTTTTTTCTGATTTGTTCAATGTATGGATCTGTTTTGAAAATTTTCTTTCGTTGTTATGGCCGGGTATGACTGTCAATCGTCTCAATTTTGTGATTGATTCACAAAACAATAATTTAGCAGATTAAAGACGATCTTCATCATCTTCAGGCCCAGGGTATATGCAGGAATCTTGAAGTTAATTTTAATACCTTTTCAAGACTTTTTCAAGACCTTCTCAATATTTTTTAATACCTCACCGCCACTTCAAGCTGTAACCATTTACATCAGTGATACTTTTAACTTAACAGTTTTAGTTTGTGATAAAGACTATAGACCACTCTGATACAAAAAAATCAAATAGGCTGGGAAAGTAAATCAAAGCAAAGTTTATTAAAAAACAAAACAAAACTTTGCTCCACCCTCAACAACAATCATGCTGACATGTGTCTCAGTTCTTCTGATTTTGTTCCCAGCAGCTTCTCAATTTGGACCAATTCGTTCCGTTTTTCTTAAACTACGTCTTCTGAGGATGTTGGACTTCGTGATCAGTTGTGCCATTAATGTCCCAGATTTCCCCTCTGCCTGTTGTAATATTGTTTCGTGGCCACGAATTAATAATACCTCAGCAGGTTATACTAATTTGTTCCCTCGTTTTACTATATTGTGGCCACGTTGTAAATTTGTAAAACGTGCTGAGGTATTATTAATTTGTGGCCACGAAACAATTCACCTGAATATTCACCAATTCACAAAAAAGGAATAAAAAGCTGTACGAGAATTGTCGGCCTTCACTGAAGAGCTATCTTCACAGGTAAGAAAAACAGTTTAAGAATTATTATTAATTCGTGGCCACGAAATAATTCACCTGAATATTCACCAATTCACAAAAATAGGTCTTTAGCATTCACTAATTAATAGTATCAAACTGTTTTTGGCCACGTTGTAATTCGTTAAATCAAAATGAGGGAGGGAATTAGTTCAACGTGTCCACGATTTATTAAAACGAGGGAACAAATAAGTCGTCGTGACAACTAATTATTTAGATCAGTGGACAGGGCGCAAGAACAAACAGAGAGAGAGAGACCCGGCCGCGCGCGCGCACTCTCACCGCCTTCAAACAACACGAGCGCTGTATTGCTCTCTCTCCCTCGCACATATCAACACAATAGTAAAAGGTCGGAAGACCGATTGTGTTTTATAGATTAGTAGTTTGTTCATATAAAGTGTTTGATTAGCAAGTACATGTAAAGGAAATGCATAATACAAATTGTATGGGTTAATGTAACGGTAAACGGACTCTGCGGGTAAAACTGTTGTGATGAAACTGCGCATGCGTGGGGTAAAACTGCTGGGGTAAAACTGTGGCTCTGCGGCTCTGCAGACAGATATTATTGCATTCTGTTCATGCGTTCACCAACCTTCTCTTAAAACATTTCGGTGCGTTGTAATACGTAATGTACGTAAGCGTACATTGTGCTTTTGAACTTCCGCCCGCCTTAAACTGTCGGACAGCTAATTCAGAAAAAATACTTACAAAATTTAAGACTTTATAAAGCCGTGATAAGACTTTTTAATACTTTTTAAGGGTCTTAATTTTCCCAAAATTGATTTATCACCTTTTAATACTTTTCAAGACCCCGCGGATACCCTGAGGCCATTGTGATTTTCTGGTGCGATTGGCTGATAATCTCCTTCTACAGCACCTTCAGGTTTTGTCGTCTGTGCAGCACAACAGAGGCTCAACTGGAATGTAGCAAATTTATATTGAAATGTGCTATTATTAATTAAACAAAACAATTGACTTTAATAATCTGTTCCCTATTTAAGCATCAAGAACGGTAAAACATAAACGCTGTCGGCCAACATCGGTTAACAGCAAGTAGGCTACAATGTTATCGTCTAAATGCCTATTAATAAAAATTACAGACAATGAATAACAAAGCTCCGAAAAGTGTTTCAAATCAATAAATGAACATTTCACAAGTTTTTATTTTTGACATAGCCTGTTAAACTAAAAACAAAATTCTGAAGATGGTAGAGCTGAGATTCGAACTCAGAACACTTTAAGCACAGCGAGGCATGTTGAAGCGTTGACCACAGAGCTATCGCCTGAACGTCTTATGGGCATCAGCTTAACGTCTTATGCTTACACAGCCTCATTGATGTGACATTTTTCTATTGCAATGTTTATGTTGAAATGTTTTCATTATTTAAGAAAATGATGCTAATCATAACAACCTACAGTAAGCCTATTTAATTCTTAATTAATCCTAAAACACAAATGCTGCCGATTTTTCTGGTTGAGTACCAACTGTATATGATGGATCTGAGAACTTGTGAAGAGCTTATAAAATGTTAAAACAGCGGCAGGAATCCCTCCGTCACACAGGGTCTTGGTCCGCTTGTTTGGTGCGCGCCAGGATTCGGATGGCAGCGTTCACACTTATTCAAATGAACCGCACTAACAATAGTACACTAACCGAATACATAGTAGTATGTGCGAATACATAGTATTCGAAAAACAGTAGGCGAAAAGTCCCCGGATGACCTACTACCGGGCTATTCAATTGGTGGCCCGCGGGCCAAATGCGGCCCGCCAATCACCTCCATCCGGCCCGACGGCACCAACCTCCCTCCTCCTCTTTTCCTGGCGGTGCTGCTAATTTAGTTTGATACTCGCTCCGATTAACCCGAGAAACGTTTTACGTGCGAATATTTAAGCAGTTATTATATGTGTCCCGAATTTATGTCGACTGAACCAGCGATACCAATCATTCGGAATGAATCATTCTTTTGGTTCAATTCTTTCTAAACGCGCTTGCATGTGCGTTCACACCGCTGCCGGCGAGAGCGGCAAAGTGGCCGGTCAGTAACGGTCTAAAAGTATTCGGATTCATTTGGACCGCTCCGTCGCTGAATCATCTGAAGCGGTTTCTCGGTCAGTACAGTAACAACAAATAGTTGCGTTTACTTCCGGTCCCGGACACTATTATTAAACAGCGTTGCGACAACCAGTGGGAAGCGTTTCAGTTCGACAGAAACCTCTCTGTTACAAACCACAAATCACTCGATGATTTAACTAGTATTAAATCGGATGAAACAGCCTCAACATTCCCAACAAGTCTGATGAGGAAAGCAGAAGAAACATTGTGGCATGAACGAAATTAGAACACTTTAAATCCCCTAATCACCCTTACAAACATTTACCATGAATGTACTGTAGTAATTTACCATGGTTGGGCAGAAATGTGCAATATTTATATTGAATACTATGTAGTAATAAATAAATAAATATAGTGATTTATATTGCATTAGATTTATTAGGTGGGTAGAGTAATATATAATTAATGTTTGTTATGAAATTATGTCAGTTTCTTTGTAAAGGTGTGTATAGTTTTTAACTTGTGTTTAGGCATTTTTTATACAGTGGGAGTGAGTAGCCTGTGGTTATCAAGTCTCACTGTCAGAATATTTTCATTTAAGCATAACAATTATAAATAAAATAATTATTATTTCTCACCAACAGCTACGAGTTTGTATAATTAATTTATTTGTTCCAAGAAAAATAGTTGTACACAGCTGTAAATTATCAAGTTTTTATTTATTATGGTTTTATATATCTGCATACTGTTGGGTACATTTCCAAGTAAATACTATACTTTTTTAGGGTTACTTTAACTTATTTATTGAAACTGTTATGTTTCAATAAATAAGCTAAACCCCCAAACCAACCCACCGGCCCACCTCAACTTTTCGATTTGATAATCCGGCCCTCGAATGAAGCTAATTGAATAGCCCTGACCTACTACAACTTCTGGCGAGATTCTGAAGTGTGCATACGATGGACACTTTACTATCCCATGAGCCCACGGGAGAGGATTTATGAATGGAGGTGAAGTGACACAAATGACACTGGTAGGTCACATGATAATGACAACATGGCGACACATTCATACTATATAGAACATACTTACACAGTTGACCCTGATCCGTGCCTCAATTCCACAATATTACAAATTTGTCAAATTAAAAATTGTAATCTTTTAATATACTTGAATTTTGAATAAAGCTTTTATCAAAATATATTTTGGTAAAGAACTTGCGCATATTCATGTTCAGATGAATATATGATAATTTCATACTGTAAAACCATAAATGATTATATATTAAATATTATTATAAGTTATTAGCTTACCATCTTGTTGTTTGACTAGTCCTTGGAGGATGTAACGGATGTAGGTGAAGAAGTTGCAGACGGACGTAATCTGAGGTAGGTAGAGAAGAAAAGTGTGTCAGTTAGATGTATGGAATTCAGTTCATGCTGATTTTAATCAAGTTTTATTATGGCATAACAGGCTTAATTTTCTTCACAGATATCTATTATTTTTCAGATTTATGAAAGATATACTTATATATTTATTTAATTATTTTGATATAAGTGTGAAATATCTTTACTATAACTATTTTTCCATCCACCTATTTTTATTTGCATTTTGGGATATTGCATATAAAAAAATGCTGGATGGAAATGCTAAGATGCGCGCATAAATTCTAAAAATGCACGTAAAAAATACGTATGCGCTCAACTGAGTCAAATACGTTTTTTATCTGATAAGAAAACATGCACATAAACTACGATGGAAACACATTTACAGAATAAATTCCTTGATGCGCATAAAAAAAGACGTGACTTTGCGATGGAACGGGATGACTTGACTAACCAGTGGGCCGAACACGTTGCAGAGCATCTGAAATGCTCTTTTAGTCGTTCTGAAATGCAAAGTCTGTCGTCAAAGTGGTTCTGTTTAATTCCCTCCAAGAACTCTCTTACACAACTGCTCTCTTACCAAACAGCAGGCATCCGCCTCCGAAAGCAAGTTAACATGACCGTGTTAATAGAGTTTGGTCTGCGCGCTGAGAGGAGTAGGTATGAAAAATTTCAATTTTTCTTTTTTCAGTTTACCAGGAAGTGACAATGTTGTTCTCTTCGACTCACTGGATGGAAACAGTGCTTTATTCACAACTGCTTTATGCAATATTCCAATTTCGCGCATAAGTTAAATTCTCAACTTTGGATGGAAACAGCTTATGACAGTACCAACACAATCAAAACTAGAAGGATTTGACTAATAATGTTTATGGTAATTGACCCTAATCATTCACTCCTGACAATCACAAGCATATAGCAAGCCAAATTAATTGACAATATTTATCAATACTGGATGGGGAGGCGAACTTGTAAAATTTACATAAACATTTTCCAAACAAGGATGAAATATGCAAATTATCCACGGCCTCCACTCACTCGCACCAACTCAGAGATCAACTCGGTCGGGTCAACTTTACTGTAGTAAACAATGGTATCGCTCTTTACAACGTCGGACACATAACGGTAATTAATATGATTAGCCTTTTGCTTGACTACGTTATCAATCAGCTAATAATGTGTTACTAATGTTACACAGACCATGTTCCCGTTCGCCATCTCAGAGTCGCCTGCCTTCTAAAAATCAGCATCCGTAGAAACGCTTTGAACAACTTTGAATGTCAGTGGCAAAAGACATAATTCATCATAACATAGTAATATACATAATATACATAATTCACCTACTTTATTGCTAAATATATCCGATTTTTCTCATCAACAGAAAAATATACCGATATAACCTGGCTTCTCTTAGACTCCCCTGCTTCAGAGAATATTTAATAATATGCTAAAGCCCGCCCCTACGTTGACGTGATTGGTTACAAGGTAGTTTGTGACGTCATGGAGTTGACTTATGATTTTGCACATGGTTTGTCTTATAGCATATTAAAAACACCACATAGACATATAAACAACGTAAAAAACTTGAGGGGGACTTTAACGGTAGTCTCTATTTTATCTCTGAGGTTTTGTCTTTGGCCTGTCTCAGTCTCCAGGTGAGACTTCCTCAATAGAGTCTTTAATCTAGTCATCTTCTCAAGAGGCCGAATCTGCTGAAGCGAATGTAGGTTTCACGGTCAATTCTTTGCATCTGCTCTTTTTATCCACTTGCTCAATTTGGCAGGATGGTCTTAAGTCAAATACATTTGATTTTCAACATTTGATATTCAACACATTAATTCTATACACATAATTATGCTGCTCTCATTTGAATATGCAACACAAACAAAAATAAATAAAAAATATTTTCTGAAGATCTATCAACCCAAGCATCCATATTTCACTAAACAAAGATGTTGTGAAGCCTATCCACATTTGTTTAACGCAAGACTGTGCGCGGCCATTTGTAAATAGAATGTGTATCGAATAATAAGCCAAAAATGTGACACTCACCCGATAGCGGCAGAACGGAGACACGTAATAATAGCTGCTGGAATCACCAAACTTGATTCTGTGCTTGCAGGTTTTGGTTTGACCACACAGGGCACATTTCCTACACAGCGGGAAAGAGATTGAAAGCAATTAGAAATATATTATACCACAAACTTGATGGACATCTGAGGAGGGATTTACGACTATAACACCTGGGAACTAAATGAAGCACAACTCCCTGAAACACAGACACAGGCCGGCACGGGCCAGATCAGGGGGACCGAGGGTCTAATCACGATTCACTTACACAAGAGTCTGTGCCATCCTGCCACAGGAAGAGCCCATCAGAATAAGAACAAAACCAACAAAAGAACAGAAAAAAAGAATGACGAATGAAAGTCATGCAGACAGACATGAAATAAAAATAACAAACTGGATCTGACAAACTTCAGATACATATCTAATAATAACGGTTTGATTAAATGTAAATTAATGTAGTAGGGACTTTTTTTACATTTTAATAATAATTAACTAAATGTACACATGATACTGTTTGTTCCAGAAGCCATTTTACTCGAATATACATCACAACAGGGAAGAAAACAATATCGCAACTTCCATTTCATGCCGACATTAAGGTGACGTTGTTGAAGTGTAATTACACAAATGTGTACGGAGTAATATTTACTAACTACATGTACTTACTATAGGATTAAGTTTAGAGTTTAGTTTATGCAAATTTGGTTATAATTTATTTGAAGGTGTCACTGTTATAGTGACTAATATTTATTGATATGTGATATGTTTATGTTATATAGAGTAATATTAAGCAACTACATGTACTTACTATAGAGTTAGGGTAGGATTAGGATTTGGTTGAGGGTTAGTTGCATGTAATTATGCATAATTTACTGTTTTTACTATAGTAAGTACATGTGACATATGTAACAAGGACACTGTAAAATAAAGTGTTACCAAAATTTACTGCAATAGTACTGTTACAGTAAGTACATGTAATGTGTAACTACATCGCCTTAAAACAAAGTGTTACACGATAAATTTGTTTACAAATAAAGGTAACCATTAATCTAATTCTTAAATGCATTTGATGCCATTTTCCCATTCATTGTTTATTTGCAGGATACATGGCTCATATTAGGAGTGATATGGATTTCTAAAACGAATTCCTCCACAGAGTAATGTAGCGACGGTCCTCGTGTCGTGAAGTGGGTGACACTCACTTGGGTCCTCCACACTCGACGGCAGACGCTTTGACCACCGGCAGCGGCTGGAATCCCACCGGCTCCACACTCAGTGTGTTCTGCTCCACCGCCTCCAGGATCGCCGATCCAAGCTGCGGATCACACAAACTACACATCAGCCACGCACAGATCTATTCAAATTAACGTTTCCTCTCTCTTTCAAAATGCATTTGGAAGAGTCTGATTCAATTTACTGTTGCACGCACCATTTTAATAAACTGGTTTATAAATGATTCACCTTTTAGTTTGAATCTTTAACCATAAGTTAATCCCTTACGCCACTTAAGGCTTTTTATCAAAGAGTCCAAAAAACATGTAAAAAAAGCAATTTGAGCGTTTTACTGAACACAAGAACAACTTACATGTGTAAACGCCAAAATAAACCAGAAAACCAAAAAAGACCTAAGTGTGTACTGTTTACATGTGTTGGTACATTTGTTTAGAACTGAAATAAATTGTTGTATTTTACTGTTCTATTCAGCAATATATGACACAAGATTATCTGTTATGTATGATGTTTTTAATGTTGAATATCAAATAAACAGGGTATCTATTCGTTTTTCAAAAACAAATTTAAGACTTTAAAAGACCCCCTGTGGTGAAAATCAAGTTTTTAATGTTGTTTATATGGCTATGTGGTGTTTTTAATATGCTTTAAAGCAAACCATGTACAAATTCAAATGACAACACCATTGTTGAGTATTTTCTCCTTAAAACTGCAGTGTCAAAAAACGCGGTTTGAAATTGCTGGTGTTTCTGACGTCACAAACGACCTTGTAACCAATCAGGTCAACGTGCCGGCGGGCTTTAGCAAATCATTATAGCAAACTAGCAATGGAGTCTCGAGAGATGCCAGGTTACCCGGTATATTTTTCTGTTGATATGAAAAATCGGGTCGATTTATGTATGATGTATATTACGATGTTATGATCAACTATATGCCTTTCTCCACTGAAGGTCTGAGTTGTTCAAAGCGTTTCTGATGATTGTTAGAAGGCTGCCAGCCTGATGCACCGAAATGGCGAACGGGAACATGGTTTGTGTAACATTAGCAGCACATTATCAGCTGTTTGATAACATTGTCAAGCAAAAGGCTAATCATATTAATTGCCATTATGTGTCCGACATTGTAAAGAGTGATACCATTGCTTACACTGCAGAAAAGGTGGATGTCTTGACATCACTGCTTACAAAAGAAGTCCCATTTCATCGGCTAGGCGCCAACCAATAAAACGACTCCTTTGCGCCCTCCCCCTGCCCCGCCTTTCTCTCTCGCCACCACTGAGTTTGCACGTGCACAAGTTAGTTTTGCATCTTATATATTGCGAAATGAGTTGCAAAAGTCAAGGTGCGAAGACTTGAAATTGCAGTGACAGATTTGAGAAGTTGTACTGCGAATGTGAACATGCAATATTAATATTATTCTTTGGAGGCACCAGTGCCAATGCTCTCAAATGTAAGTCTGGAGCCCTGTGTGTGTATGTATCCCAACATCATATCTGGCCCCTTTAAAAAAAAGTTTGGACAACCCTGGCTTAAGTGCAGTTATTTACTTTTCCATTAGGTATATAGCACTACTTTTTTTAATTAGGTAGCTTGTCTATAGTGAATTACTTCACAATACAGGCAGCATGTCTCTTTGCAAACTACACTTTCATATAGCTGACATTCATGTTTTCAGCAATTCATGAGTAGGTTCAACCACCAGAGAGCAGCTGAAGATCTCAGTTGTTAGCCCAGATTCTCAACCATTAGCTGAGCTGCCACATTTGTTTAGTTCATTACAGCTAATCATTTACAGAATCTAATGTTCATAAAATATTAACAGTAGAAGGAGGAGCTCATAAGTCTTACAGAAGGATGACAGCAGAAGCATACCTCGCTTTTAGAAAACGTCAAACATGGGTAGATGTCTTCTCTGTAAATGCGCTCGAGGAAGGAGCAGCTTCTTTCCAGGTTCGGCTCCTCTTTCCATGCTTTGAATTCTGTGAAGAGCAGTGAATCCACCTAACAAATGACAAACACACACATATACTATTTAATATCCACCATTATAACAACTTTTATAGTCCATTTCAGAACACTGGTTGAGGGGAAAGGCCGGAACTCGACTTGCGATGTAAGATGTAGGAAAACTAAAACTTTGTGGCGAACAAACACTTTTATTAAATTATAGCACTATAACCACTATAATTTTGTTTTTGTTTTGAGTGGTTTCCACTCCCTACTATATGGAAAAAATAAGTCACAGTCTCATGAAAAACAAAAACAAAAACTTTTTCTTCAAAGTAACTGAATTATACAGAAAACAAGTAAAGAGTTCTCCTTTTATAATCATTGAAGCTGTCGGTCAGTTCAATATGACACTATAAAAGAACAATGGTACATTTAATAAGAGTAGAATATTTAAATGTTCCCTATGAAAAAAATAGGTTTATGCATGCTACTCTTATTAAGTTCATTTTATCTTCATCTCAATTCAAGCTCAGTGCTTTACTGTCAAATTTCCAATTAACCAACGTTATATTATTAGTAACTGCACTAACTGCATAACAATAGTTTTGATTAAATGAGCTATTATGATTACTTTATGAAATCCCCCCAGCGATACCAAATCAGGAGCTGGCACCACCATCTGTAGAAATTAGTGGCATCGGTGCTACTGCACTCAAATGTTAGTCTGGAGCCCTGCATATGAAAAATGTTTTTTGAAATTTGATAAAGAAATGAATGTGAATGACTCAATGTAATTAAGCGATTAATTCATAAATTGGACAGTATGTTTGGTTTAGTGTGCAGTCAGAAAGGACATTGGAAATATTCTCATGAGATTCATCTACAGAACATATCAATTCGAAAGACAAAAATACATGTTGATGCTTGTGATTAATAAGACATCGTGGTTGACACGGAACAAACCACAGGGGTACATGGGAAATGTCTCTGGATACTCACACAAACGTACACAAGCAGATACAAACCTCTTTACACTCACGTACAATGGGCTGCGTTACCGCAACCTCCTGCTGGCTGCCCATCATGGCGCTGCTCGTGCTCTTGTTGCGACCGTGGCCTTTCTTAAAGGGGGCTTTGGGTCCGGGGGGCATTTCCCTACAGGGGGATGTGGGAGAGGTTGACAGGACCAGAGTCTTCAGAGCAGCCACCTCAGCCTGCAGAACGTCGATCTGAACCCAGGAGAAAGAGAAGGTCTTCTCAGATTACAAACTTAAGGGGGGTTTAAGTTCAGGTATTTACAAAATATCACATCTCACAAAAACATGTTTTGCATTTAAAAAGGTAGTGGAATGAAAAAAGCATTTTCTTTTTACTCAAGCGCCATGTTTTTAGAACAGGGTCATGCACCTTTAATGCTTAAAGGTGTTTTTAATACTAAAAACGTAAAACTTATGTGTTTTGACCATTCGTTTACACGAAAACACCGTTTTGGGTGCCTGAAAACAAACTTTTGAAAAGGAGTTTCAAAGTGCAAGTTTTTGAAAACGGTCTCCGTGTAAACAACAAAACGTCATGCACATGCGTATTATAATGTTAAGTCTATAGTGTTTCATCGCCATCTAATTGCCTGGCAGCAGAATACAGCGTTTTTAGTTGTTTTCGCGGATTCGTGTCAATGGGGATCGTTTTGACAATTGTGTTGTCTGTACAAGGAAACTCAAAGAAAAAACTTCTCCGTTTTTAAGCATATTGTTGTCGTGTAAATGTACCCTAAGTTCAGTCATACTGTGAGACATTTCTTGTGACCAATTTTACCAGTTTAGTGAGATGTTGATTAGCTTCGTTTCTTCTCTGAGCTCACTGTATTCTCTCATTTAGCTCACTGATTTGTAGTCATGTTGACATGTCAGCATAACTCACCTTTCCCAGCGCCTCCTTCAGCTGTTTCTCCGCAGTGGCCTGCTTCAGGTTTGCCTCGTGCACCATCTTATGAGCCTCCTGTTGAGAATGTCACACATCAGATCGAACTCAAACTCATCTGTAAAAAAACCTCTAACACAACAGACCAGATCAGAGGCACCTCGCAGAGCAGCGCTAGAGGACGAGGACACTCAAGGACTTTGACTAGCAGAAACAAACAAAGGAAAACAGAAAGACATGAAAAAGGCAAAGTATGAGGAAAGTATGAAATGCAAAACAGAGGAGAGGAAGTGAGACTTCAGAGCGGGTTACCTAATCACTCAGCACATCTGTATTTATATGGTATAAAGACCTACATAATGTAGGCATGTCATATGTTGACTCTGTCCACATAATTAGATGAACTTCAGTTAAAGTGTTCGGAGTTGGACACTTGTTCAAATCAGTAAGATTCTCAAATAACTTTAGAAATAAGGCTGAGTATCACAATATACAGTGTTTAATTACGATTCACAAGTTTTCAATTCAATGTGATCTCGATTCGATACAAATTAATTTGGAAATATGAAACAAATTCATTTGGAAATATATAGTGGTGTAACGGTACACAGATGTCACGGTTCGCTACGTACCTTGGTTTTGGGGTCATGGTTCAATACGAGTTTGGTACAATAGGAAAAATGGTCACACTTTAGTTTAGGGGTCAAATTCTTACTATCAACTACCTTTTAACTATGACTTTTGCTTCAATAAACCCCTAATCACTGCTTATTAGTTAGTAAGGTTGTTAAGTTTAGGTATTAGGTAGGATTAAAGGATGTAGGCCTAGAATATGGTCATGCAGGATAAGGCATTAACCCTCTGGGGTCTAAGGTGTTTTTGGGGTCCTTGAGATGTTTTGACATGCCCTGACATTTGTGCTTTTTTCAGTTGCTTATAAACATATTAATGGCAAAGGTGTAATTACACTCTATTTAACACAAACAGGGCTACCATAATATGTGAGCAACATGTATGTACATGTTTGTATTTTTGAGAGAATAATGTTTATGCATGGATATTGAAAAAACTAAAAATTCAAGTTTCTGAAATAAGGCCACAAAACACAAGTCTTTTGACTAATGGATGTTATCGCCTAGAGTTTTTGCTTCAGAATGATCTGAAAATCATCCGGCCTAATCCTTTACATAAAACAATATAATCCAAATATAAATGAAAGTCAAAAGCACATTTTTAGTACATAGTCATACCTGGAAACACATCCTGTTCAAATAGGCTATATGGGCCATTCTACAGAATTGGTTCAAAGTTAGAGTTGGAAACATCTTGAAAAGAATTTGTCTTTTTTCACAAATTTTGTATGCATGCAAATTGTATAATATCCAAGGTAAACATTTCTAGTAATTGTGCAGTTAATTCTCATACTGTATTTTCAGAAAGTTTTGGAATATATCCTCTCCCCAAATGTGTCACTAATAAAAAACAATAATAAATAATTTAATTGGAAGGCTTATATTGACCAATTAAGATTTTTTTTACATCTACCTTGTAAATATATTTTTTGCTATTTTATTAAAAAGTTTTCACATGTAAATCAACAATTACAATTTTAACAATATTTCAAGTGTAATCTTTCTTTTTAAAAAGTATACATTTTATTATACGTATTTCAAAGTTTATGATTCATTAGTTTGAATATAGCCTACATTGGAACAAACACTATAATAACATCTTAGTTGATGACTTTATTTTTGATAAAACATAGTATATATTTAACATATGAGCAGAAATTGGCAAACAAAAGCTTATTTGATGTGGCAGTAGTCTATTTTACAGTAAAAACTTTATAATCTATCCAAAACTAGTCAACGAAATGTTGTCTTTCATATTTCGTCTGTAACATATATTTTTTTATGATATATTAGGGCATATAAATGTTAATTTGCAGTTTAATATGTTGCTTATAAAGACATTTTATTTCAACATATTTCAGTCGATTTTTACTCATCTCAGTATAGCAATATAGTTTGGTAAAAGCTAAACTAGTAGATGTGTTCATGTAAAAATAACATGTTTACTAATGCAAGTGCCTGTAAACAACAGCGCGCATTTGTGCCGTTCATTCATTCACACACAGAATCGCGTTTCAAATTTAAACAGTCTTTTTGCGGTTTACAGCCACTATTACCACCGGCGCGTTTGCCGACCCCAGAGGGTTAATGTGTACTATTAAAAAAAATACTAATAAACAGCCTATATCCTAGTAATATGCATTCTAATAAGCAAATAGTTAATAGTGAGAATTAGACCCTAAATTAAAGAGTTACCGGAAAAAGCAACAAATCAACAATGCTAGGTTTGGAAGAGTAGTGCAAATGACAGTTTGTCAAATCCTTTGTCCGTGAGTGCAGAAAAATGCACTTGACGCGTGCACAATATCTAGAGGACTTGTTTTCAAGCCCATATGCGCTGTTCTTCTTCTGCTTTTTCCTGTTGTGGTGGTTAGCAAACAGCGTTGCATTACCACGCACGCCCCCTTCTGGATTGGAGTGTGGCTCCCCTGTGACTGACTATATTCATCATCTGACTGTATTCACCAAACCGCTACGTCCGTACCGTGACCGTTCGAGACGAATACATGTACCGTTACAACCCTAATTATATATGGGAAATCAATATTTTCAACCCAATCCTATTTAGAAAAATCAAGTTTTACTCAAAATTATTCCTCGTACATTTATGATAAAAAACATGTTTATAATTGAGTTTGTTTATTCAGCTAAAGCAATGTGAAGTAGTCGTCTAACATCTGCCATACTCCAGTTTTAATAGCACCCTAAAAGCAAATGATGCAATAAAACATGTTGCAATAGTTTCAGCCAGATAACAATCTTAATGTCAATTTCTGGGTTTGCTACGAAAGCTAGTCAAGAGCTGAATACTGATGAAAGATTTGATGTGAACTGCTTTACAACCCTGATAGCACACACACGTCGCAGAGGCGTATTCAATGGGTGTGTTTTTATGGATGATGTAATTTATGGGGTGCTTGCTATTCTAGTCTTTTAAAAGTTCACAACTGTCTGGAGATGATGTTTATGACTTATTTTAAGATGTTGATCAGTACACAAATATGGCACTTTTGGCTTCCTTAGTTGGTGACACTTAATATTCAGCAATATTATTGAATTGACTGAGCTGAAACTGTGCACAAGCGTAGTAACGAACTGCATATCTGTTTCCGGTCTACTTGCGCATCGCCCAAAATGTCTATTTTGTGCTGCGAAATTGAAGCTCAAATGGCTGTTAGCGACTTGAAGCAGAGCAAAATGGCACACAGCAGTGCTACTTATACGTACCCATGTTAACAGGTTAGAGCTTTCACACTGCACGCGGTTGCAGTCCGTCGATCCGTTCCAGGTGCGGCAAGTATACAGCATACAGAAGTGCAGAGATCATTTCCGCACCGAGTCTATTTTTGCTGTGCTGCAAACGCTGAATTAAAGTGACAGCGCATGTTTCGTGGTCAAAATGAACAAAGATTGACCTGAAAATGTAGTAATTTCACAATGAATGCGTTTAATTAAATAAAATGTAGTAATCTCACCATAAATGCATTTAATTATATAGGCCTACTACTATTTTTCACAGTCATCTTTTTACTTTTAGAAGACCGGGGTAAAGCAAGGTAAACTACAATTTACTTCAACAAGGCGACATAATGAACAACACTCGTCTCATTCGTGGAGGTGGAAAAACAAGTTCTTTGTGACATGCAAGATTTATTTTATTAAAATTTAAATGGAAAAGAAAAGGCATAAGAGTCGGCTGTTCTTGTCAATTTACAATTAAATATTTGACCACTTGCTTGAGCAACTTAATATAAGTAATGCATGGAATAATAGCCCTACGTTGTTTAAATTGTGTTTAAACGTGCATGCATCCATTAAAGAGTGCATATGTGTACAAAGAGAATCGCAATGCTGACAAAACTTTTTTTTAAATTAAAGTTGCAGCGTAACTTCTGGACTTTAAATAAAAATAGTAAGTGTTTGTGGTACAGCCGTGAATCAGTTATTCACTGCAAACGCATCATATGTGAAGCACTATAGCGCGTGCTGCTCCTGCATCGCACACACACTGCACACGGAGTATGTGGGAAACGGCCGTTAGATCCACCTACAGTTCTTAGAAACTCAGATTTGTCACGCACACAGTATCTCTTTATTTCGCACAACAGCAGCACTCATCTTGTTTGTTTATAGCCGATGCCGATGAAGACAGTCGTAAACCGGAAACTGATATGCCAACTTCTGACAATAGCTGAAGTTCGTCGCGACGCGTGTGCACGTAGCCCATAGAGCTGGGTATTGACACAAATTTCACAATTCGATTCGATTTCGATTCACAAGCTTGCAATTCGATTCGATTTCGATTACGATTCGATTCAATATCGATTATTTTGGATATCAGGTACAATACATTGCAAATTTTCTCAAGGAAAACAAATCTCTTAACTATTATTGTAAACTATGGGAGTCCGTTGTAGCCTATAGGCTTCATTAGCCTACTATAATATTGAAGGTAAAAATTAACTGATTTGTATACAAACACTTAAAATACACTTTTATTTATTTTTATAATAATAAAGTTATATGAAATGATATAAAAATGTAAATGGTGGCTGTCACAAAAAACTTTCCAGATTTATTCAAACATGCATTAAATATTGAAGAACATTAAAAATGATAATGAATATGTAATATGGTGCATATATTTAACAAAATGCTCCTCTCTAGAGTTAATTGTTCTAGCTGACTAACGAGTTTATGGTCACTGCTGGATATGTTTTTTCTGAGGTAAATGTGACGTTACATGACATTGTTTACTAACGTCTTTCCGCGGTTGAAACACTGATTGAGCGATTCCATGTGACATGATATGGACTTCGATAAGTTGTACTCTATCTTTTAACACACTTTCAGATGCTCATTCATGTTTATTTTGCGCTGTAACTGGTGTTAAGGCGGAAGAGAAGATCATGTGCACTCCGCGCTGCTGCTTCTCTTGAGCAGAGCTGCGCCAGAGCGATCTCACCCACAGCGCCAAAACGGTATTTATGTTTTTGAATTTCGTAAGAAAATGGACGTAATTTGAAATCTGAGACTTTGTTTCATATCAATAATAACAAAGCACAAAGATTATTGCGATTTATTGGATCGGATGTGCGCAACAATGTTCCATTCATTCATCAACTGAAAACAGGATGACTAATCGATTCTTGGGATTTAAGAATCGATATCGTTTCGTAAAGATGAGAATCGATTAAAATCGAGAAATCGATATTTTTTACCCAGCCCTAGTAGCCCATAGGATGAGAACTAAACTGAGCTGAACAATGACGTCACTGTTTTTTCCAGAGCTGCTTTATAGCTGAATCTAACTCATTTCATATTTTTTCATATTTCATATTACACAGTTATTGAATGGAACTGAATCAACACTGAACTGATTTCAGCTGAACAATGACACTCTTTTTAGAGCTGCTTTACAGCAGAATTGAACTCTGTTTGTATCATTGAATCATTTTCCTGTTATCACTGTAAAGCTGCTTTGAAACAATCTGTATTGTATAAAGCGTTATATAAATTGAGGTGAATTGACTTGACACTTAAAACATGGGCGATATATTGAATTATATATTGGTATTTATATCTGATGGCTATATATATATATATATATATATATGTGTGTGTGTGTGTGAATGGCAACAGATTTAGGTATCTGGTTTGTGAATCCTGTTCTTTTCAGAGCTTAAAACTCTGATCAACACTCAAAAATGTTCACGAAAGTCTTCATGTGACAATCGTGTGACTTTTAATAAATATACATTACCAGTCAAAAATTTGGGGTCAGTAAGATCAATTTGAAAGAAATTAATAAGTTTAGTCAGCAAAGATGCATTAAATCGATCAAAAGTGACAGTAAAGATTATTATTTCTAAAAGATTTTGATTTCAAATAAATGCTGTTTTTAACAATTTTTTTATACATTGATAATGATAAAGGTTTTTTGAGCAGCAAATCAGCATTTTAGAATGATTTCTGAAGGATCATCTATTAACAGAAACTTTTGAATGGTAGTGTATATTTCGGAATATACAGTATAACTAATTATAACTATGAATTGTTAAATAGGTGTCTATTATACCTATTATAGGTGTTTATTTATAAATAAAAAAACAAAGTGGAAAAAATTATTTTATTCTTACTGTTTAACTTTATACTTTAAATATGTAAAATTTACCCACTTTACAAATGGTGCAATATATCTAGTATATATATATAGTGTGGACAGAGTCTGATACACAGATGTGCCGTCAATAAGTGTTTTAGGTCTGTCTTGAATCATTTGAGTTGACCCATCATAGTGCTGAATGTTCAGAGTAACTCCAGACAATCAAGTGCTCACAGACACACACAGATCTGCTCCGTCATTTGGCAAACAAACCTCAAAAAGGCTAGCAGTGAGTTCCTCCAGCTCCTGCCCCAGCTGGTCTCTCACTTTAGAAAGCCTCTCACACTCCTCGTCTTTTAACTTAAGATCCTTCAGACACATGCAATGACATGAACAGAACACACAAATGATAAACAGAACAAAAAAACAGGGAATGTATGGCTCATTCTCTCATTTAGCCCATGACATCAATGTAAAAGGGTGGATGATTCAGCATATACACACGCTACAGTATTCTTTACAAAACAACAACAAAAAAAAAGTTTATTTTTGAACAAATATTTTACTGACAGTAGCATATGTAACTGAAATTATTAATAAACTAAAACTAAAATAAACTAAAACTAAAATTAAAATAAAAATAAATTGAAGTGATATAGAAATATATAAAAAAAAAAAAAAGCACTTAACAAAACTTATAAAAATATAAACAAAATTAAAATAAAAAACTGAAAATATAAAAATAACAGCTAATTCAAAATACTCTGTACAGACTTCAGAAAGATCCCAGCATCGGAAACAAGTGAATGGTTTATTTTAATGGCGTCCTGGATTGCATTGGCGGATTACATTTTTGTTCTGAGTATTTCATTTTGTAAACGAGGCACAGTGTAATGGAGAGTTCGCAAAAAACTTTTGTTGAAAGAGGAAGAAGCCAACCGTGTTGAATCTGACAGCAGCTGCATCACAAACAGAAAGTAAATACTTCATAATGCTTTTTTTGTAAATGACGGTTTTATATGTATGTTTTCTAAACACTCTCGAGCAATAGAGGTACACAAAGCTGCACTCTTGCAAAAAAAATCCCGCTATAATCAATGAAGCAGTCTACACTTTGCAATGAATCTCTTATTGACATTGTTTTTAAACTCTGTTGGTTATAATGAAAGGATTCGTGAACATGCAGAACTCACGCTGAACTCAGCACTTGATACACAGTGATAAGAACAGTAACGATGCCATTGGTCCTCATTTTTTGGAAGTGCATGCAAAGTAGATTTGCTTTTCGCAGCACAGGAGACAGCATCTTCTCGACATGTTGACAATAGGGGTGTGCGATATTGACAAAAAATGACATCTCGATATTTTCTGGGATTTTCTCGATAACGATTATTAGACGATATTTTGCTGAGTGTGTTTATTGTGTTGGTACTTTGGCAGGTTTAGGACTGTCGTGGACAGCGGACTCCTAAAGTTTTTGATATTCTTCATACTCTGTGTGGTGATCAGTTCACAGCAGTGACAGGAATAATTTTTTCCAATATGTTTCAATTGATTTCTACCTAATATGGGCATTTTTACCTTTATAAAGCAATTTTTAAACCTAATTATATGCATGCATCATCTTTTGTGTCAATTTCATACATTTAATCAAATTCAACTATAAAAACAAGACACAATATGGCTGTTACCAATCAAATGAAATCAGTATCAACAAAATACATCTTTGCAATATTGAATACTGATATTTAAAATGATTTAAAACAAGAAAAGATACTTTAAATGTGAAATTGAAACCGCCAGTAGGTGGCAGCAAGTCACTGTTAATGAGAGAATCATTGAGATTGAACCGATCATTCAAACAGCTGATTCATTCAAGGAAAAAAACATTTGACTATCTTAATCTATCCTAGTCAACTGATTCGTTCAAAAAAGCTGATTCACTCAGTAAGGAAAGACCGCCGTGTGTGGCTTTGTTTTGAACTATTTTCGTTGGCGAAATAGAGCAAAAACAGGCAATATGGTGTCTAAAATGTAAGTCACTTAATATTAACTTCTTGTTTATTAAACTTGTATAAAATCAATATCACATTTGTTATCATGCTGATATTTGGAGAAAAACTGCACTCTTGTGATATTTATTACTAAATTATATAAATAAAGACTAAATCACGCAGTGAAAGCGTGCACTCTAAATGCGCACCCGCACTAGTCTAATCTACAAGACAGCATCACGTAGAGTATTACTGCATGCACTCTCTGGGTGTGTGTGAGGGATAGGCTATACTCGATAATGTCAAATCGCACATCGTTAAAACAACAATTACGATGTTATCGCAGACGATATATATTGCACACCCCTAATTGACAACATGAACCAAACTCTTCCAGGCCTCAGCTACAGCTACAGTGTTTGAGGACAGGTCAAACATGCCCACATATAGGTAACTATATTTGGGCATTGTGCAAATTTTGTTACAGACCTATGAGGAATCGAGCAGGAACAAAGACTGGAATTACTAGCAACTCAATTTATTGTGCACTTTAATCTTTGAAACTTTGCAGACCTTTTACATTCACGAACAGCTTTATTACACGCTACATGAAAGGTAATATTCAAAAAAATATAATAGGGACACTCTAACCAGAGCA
Organism: Abramis brama; assembly: GCF_963993115.1. NCBI lineage: Eukaryota > Metazoa > Chordata > Actinopteri > Cypriniformes > Leuciscidae > Abramis > Abramis brama. The sequence continues at coordinate 34,000,988 of NC_139966.1, read as the reverse complement.
CACTGACTAAGGTAGATTGACTGTTAGTCAATCAGACTCCAGGTTTGAGAGGAAGTAGATTTTTAAAGACTGTGAATTTCATTGCGTCTTAACCAGACACAATATTGCCAAAAGTTTTGGGACATCTGCCTTTACATGCACATGAACTTTAATGGCATCCCATTCTTAATCCGTAGGGTTTAATATGGAGTTGGCCCACCCTTTGCAGCTCTAACAGCTTCAACTCTTCTGGGAACGCTTTACACAAGGTTTAGGAGTGTTTATGGGAATTTTTGACCATTCTTCTAGAAGCGCATTTGTGAAGTCAGGCACTGATGTTGGACGAGAAGGCTTGGCTCGCAGTCTCCGCTCTAATTCATCCCGAAGGTGTTCTATCGGGTTGAGGTCAGGACTCTGTGCAAGTTCCTCCACACCAAACTCGCTCATCCATGTCTTTATGGACCTTGCTTTGTGCACTGGTGCGCAGTCATGTGGAACAGGAAGGGCCATCCTCAAACTGTTCCCACAAAGTTGGGAGCATGAAATTGTCCAAAATGTCTTGGTATGCTGAAGCAGTAAGAGTTCCTTTCACTGGAACTAAGGGGCCAAGCCCAACCCCTGAAAAACAACCACACACCATAATCCCCCCTCCACCAAACTTTACACTTGGCACAATGCAGTCAGGCAAAAGTACAATTCTCCTGGCAACTGCCAAACCCAGACTCGTCCATTGGATTGCCAGACAGAGAAGCGTGATTCGTCACTCCAGAGAACACGTGTCCACTGCTCTAGAGTCCAGTGGCGGTGTGCTTTACACCACTGCATCCGATGCAGCGGCTCGGCCATGGAAACCCATTCCATGAAGCTCTCTACGCACTGATCTTGAGCTAATCTGAAGGCCACACGAAGTTTGGAGGTCTGTAGCTATTGACTCTGCAGAAAGTTGGCGACTGCGCACTGTGCGCCTCAGCATGCACTGACCCCGCTCTGTGATTTTACGTGGCCTACCACTCCGTGGCTGTTGTTCCCAATTGCGTCCACTTTGTTATAATACCACTATCATTTGACCGTGGAATATTTAGTAGTGAGGAAAGTTCACGAATGGACTTTCACCTATCACAGTGCCACGCTTGAATTCACTGAGCTCCTGAGAGCGACCCATTCTTTCACAAATGTTTGTAAAATCAGTCTGCATGCCTATGTGCTTGATTTTATACAGCTGTGGCCATGGAAGTGATTGGAACACCTGAATTCAAAGATTTGGAGGGGTGTCCCAATACTTTTGGCAATATAGTTTATCTCTTCAGAGTATGAAAAATTGCTTATGATGTTAGTCATTTTTAGGTAATTTTGCATTATGCATCTGCTAAATTAATAAATGTAAGTGTAGATCAGTGAGTGTGAATGACGTTTGTTAAGTGTCTCACCCGTTGTGCTTTGGTGAGCTCCTCCTTTAGCTTCTCGTAGCCTTTCTCTCTGACCTCCATAACTGACGGACTTCTGAGACGGGACAGACTGTCTGTGCTCAGGCCCAGAACCTCCTCTCCATCAGCCAACAGGACATTGCCATCCACCACATCCACAGTGGCTGAAGGATCATTTCCACTGTGGAGACAAACATCAATTTGGTTTCAAAACTTTGGTTTCAAAACTTCGCATAAGGATAATAGCGGAATACACAGAGTGAGTTGCTGCGGGAAAGGTACATGATCCAAGCTGACCGAAACATGAGTATGCTTTATATTTATAAGCGCTTCAAACAAAAGCATAAGCGTTTACTGCGTCTTGCCCTGTCGTGCTTTGACAGATGCGTGTGCCGTTTAATGCCGCTGACACGTTTTCCTCAACGCATAACATTTACAGCAAGTTTTATGACTGCAAGTCATTATCTTCAAAAGCTATTGAAGTTAGAAACGTGTATACCAATGTCGTATGTAACTTTAGAGACGGTCCCTAAATTTGCAAATATCAAGCCAACTTTATGCTAGTATATCACTGTGAAACCCTTAGTGTGAAACTTTGCACGTTACGTTCATATTCTGAGTCCATCTGCTTGCCTGTAGCCTATAAAGTATAGCCTACATCCCCAATAAGGTGTGAGTTTTTTTTTTTTATATCACTGTATTTACGTTAAGCGTTTTATATGTCCTGACGGGAGGGGAATCCTGGAGTATGACATATTGAAGGAACCCCCAGTACTGCAGCGCAGCGCTAAGATATAAAGTTTAGGAAACTGAACAACCGAGAGAAATATACTGTATGTGTACTTCAGATTTAACGTTTGATCTGTACAGCAGCATCAGGGAATAACATTATAATCTCGTTCACGGTAGAGAACGCTGCTCACATGTAGGCTACACAGGGAAAGTAACCGTAAAGACGTCGAATTAAACATAAACACAGCTTTTGTGTCTTTATCATCTTCCTGCTTATATACTGGCCCTGATAATCATCACACATACACTTACCGCTTGCTGCAATTTCCATTTCCGCAAATCCGTTTTAATGAATGAGTGACTATCTACCCATTGCTCTGGTCTTTGTCAACACGCGCTTGCACCACCTGCTGGTGTGCAAACTAACAGCAGATGGAGATTATTGATACTCTACTGCTATTACTGCAGTTCCCAGATGTGCAATGTTGAATTTCCTGTCAAATTTTAACAGCTGAATTTGTGGAAGCGAATTTGTAAAGCAAAATAAAATGGACCGAAAATTGCCTGTCGAATATAATAGGTTGTATTTATAAACAGAATGAATATTTTGGAAGTGGAATTTGAAAGGTGAATATGGATTATTGAATTTTTAATAATGAAAATGAGTGTGAAATGTTTTGAATTTCAGCCCATAAAAATGAAAGTCCTAAAGATAAAATGCGTTAAAATGCAAGCACTTTTAATGCAATGCATATTTTTTCAAGTAATGCAATTCAACAAGCTTTTGTTTTTCATAAAAAATTGTCATACATTTTCTTCCATACACTGGGCAAGATGTGAAATAATAGGGCTGGGAGAAATAAATCGATTCACCTAGCTATCACAATTTTTTATTTTTTTTAGATTCTAAAATCGATTTTTTTATTCTAGAATCGATATTACTTCAAATTCAATTGCTTTATTTTTGTCCTTGCTTGTAGATGAGGTTGACAGAAGTTAGCCACTTTCATATGGAGCTCATAATATGACAAAACGATTTGAATTTGAATTGTGTACATTTGAATTATTGGCAAGTGTAATCTAACAAAATTGAATTTTAGGTGGTAGTTTAAATAGTTCTGAATTTGATTTTTTTTAAACGAATATTGAACATTTGAAATTTAACAAATTGAAATGTTTTTATGGCTGAATTTTATAGACATATATTTTCAAACAGCTAGTTTTTTTGTTCTGAATTCGTATACTGCAAATATTCAGTTAAAAAAAATACAGATTCAAGTTTTCAAGATGAAGAAATTCGGAACTTCAAATTCAGTTTTCTAAAATTCAAGTTCAAAAATTCAAGTTCAAAAATTCAGATCTTACAGAAAGTAGGTCACAGGTCATCCACAGGGAAGAGTAAAGGATCTCAGATAAGTCGAACAGAGCATTTTGGCTGAACTGCAGTAGTTTTCTGCCGCAAACGCGGTGGTGGTTCAAGAGAATCCGTGTATCTTTCGTTCAGTCGTTTTTTATTTAATATTAAGAGTAGAAAAATGAGAAAACAGCTTGAGTATTAGATTTCTAATATTCTAGAAATAATAGACCGCTGCAGCAGTTGCACGGAGCTTACAAAACTTAACGCGTGTATTGCAACTATAGGCTACATTTAATTTTCTCATCAAACAACTAGACTAACGAATGGCTCGGTACAACAGAAGAGCTTATAAGGGCTTTTTCTCTGTGTAGACCAGCAGTTGGTCTGAATTTGCTATAACCTATAGCCTATTTTCCGGACTGTATAGGCTAAGTCACGTTTTATCATGAAACACATTAAATAATCTAAATGTTGACTTTCAAAAGTAGGCGCGCCAAGAAGGCTATTCTCTGTATTTTGGTTCATTTTTGGTGAGTGCCAGAAAGATCTAAAGAGACAGAGACGCGCTAAAGCAGCTCATCATGTTGTTTTATTTATTTTTCAATGACATGATATTTTGTAGTCATTTTGAATGTACACAAATAAAAATGTACATTTTACTGTTTCAAATGATGTCATATTATCTGTATGACTATAAATAACAGCAGTGGAACAAATCCAAGTGATGGCGCAGGCGCATCGCGCTCTCACACAACATAGTATCAGTTCTGGCGTTGCTTCATATCGCAGACTGTTCATTATCAAAATGAAACACAGTCAACCAAACATATAAAAAGTTATTCTGCCTAATTTAATTGGTCTGTTGTACAATATAAAGGGCAAGCTGTGCCGCACACAGTCTTGTTATTCCAAACATTTCCCTTGCTGTGAAGACGCTGATTTAGCCTATATGCCTACGTGTATTTTGGGACTTTTTTTTTTTTTTTTTGATTTCTCATCCGATTCATCAAACAAATTATCGACAGATTAATCAATTATCAAAATAATCGTTAGTTACAGCCTTAAAATATATTTAATTAAAAAAAAAATTATGTTGTACACTAATAAGTCATTCATAATTATTTTTTATTAAAAAGTATGAATTATCAATTTTGATTTCATGTTGACTTTAAAGTCGGCATTAGGGATGTCCCGATCCGATCCGGTTTCAGACTCGATCGGAATCGGACGTTACCTCCCGATCAGGACTCGGATATATATGTATATATATTCTCATTATTTTTTAACACATCTATAGTTATGCGGTGGCACAGAGTTACGCCGGTTTCACACTGCACGCGTTAGCAGAGCGTAAGCAGCGCAGGAGCAGTGCGTATGGTGAGCAGGAAGAGGACACGCGCGTTTTGCTTTCATACTGGCAGCGTTTGTCACGCGCGGCTGAACCGCGGGTTGTGTACAGACAGAGTAGCCTACTCTATAATGGATAAGTTGGCATTGCTTTATTTAGTTTTCAAATACATTTAAGAGAAAATACTTGTCAAGAAGCTTATTTTATTAATAATTTCATAAATATAACTTTTGGTTCATCTTTGTTTTTATTGTTCTGGCAACAAGTTTGTTTTTGGACATTTGTTTTCTTTTTAAATTGATGTTGGTCATTTGATCGACTGTTTAAAACACAATAGATATCATCAATGCACTTTTTGGATAAAACTGCGGTGTATTTTGGCCATGATCAATGCATATCACTTTAATTCAGCGCGCGGCACTGCTGCTTCTGCTCTGCTCCTGCTACGCGCTGCCGCGCCGCCTCTGCGTGCGGTGTGAATGCTCTAATCTGTTAACATGGGCGCCGAAAAAAATACGCGCTGCACGCTCTGCTAATGCGTGCAGTGTGAAACCGGCGAGTGCAGTTCCTAAAAGCACATTACTGGCTTTGCAAACACTGTGGCACTTTATTTTTTTATTTGTTTACATGCCTGCTGGGTATTTTAAGTTGAGGTGCTATTTGTTTATATATTAGACTTTTTTTAAGTCCAAAAGTGAAGAATTTATGTTATTTATTACTTGATTGTTCAAGCTACCTCACAGAAGTGCTCTGTTTGTTAACAGAGTTGTTGAATGTTAAAATAAGGTGAATTAAATAAAAAATAAGGAACATCCTGGATCTGTTTTTTGCTCTTCTTTATTCTTTTTTTATGTATTATAGAAGTATCGGATCGGGACTCGGTATCGGTAGATACTCAAAATCAAATGACTCTGACTCGAGGGCAAAAAAACCTGATCGGGACATCCCTAGTCGGCATGAAATGGAAGTTGTGATATTGTTTTCTTCCCTATTGTGATGTATAGTGAAACAGCTTCTCAAACAAGAAAAAATGTGGGCCAGGACTTGATTTTGTCCATGGGGGGATTCATTGGATGGTTTGTGGTTTGTTATTGCTGTGATGTCATGAAAGCGACAGGTTGTCCCGCCCTCACCTCAGTAAACACATCATCAGAGATGTCACTGCAAGAGGGAGGTTATTTTAATTAAAGATTACAAGGGCACATGAATTTAAAAAAAAGGATGTGCACAGATAAATCATTTATAATAAATATTGCAATATTCCATTAAAAAAAAAAGAATTCTCAATTTCGGTTGTGCATGCATGCATAAAACATTCAGGTACAAACAACATATTCGCATACTTCAGCTTGTGATTATACGCTTTTGATGGCATCTCCTCAAAGTAATACAAAATATTATACTTATTTTTTTGTACTATTTTTGGCTTTTGATAAATATAGAGGGACAGGAAAAAGAACTGGGACACAGTGGTGGCAGGATTCAAATCTGCATTACTGTATTTCAAAATGACGATAACTTGGTCTGCGGATACAAGCACCAATATCAAGGGTTTTTATAATTTGTCATTTTTAATTTAGTTATTATTGCCATTTTAAGCTTTTTATTCTTTTTTTGTTCTGTAGTTACCATGTAATTTCAGTTTATCTGTATATAGAAAAATAATTACTGTCCCCAAAATAAAATTACTGTCATCATTTACTCCCCCTCATGCCGTTACAAACCTAACGTTCTTTCTTTTGTGAAACATAAAAGAAGATATTTTAAAGAATGTTGGTAACCAAACCATTTTGGTGACCACTGACTTCCATTATATGAAAAAATACATTTCTCAAAATATCTTCTTTTATGTTCCACAGAAGAAAGGAATTCATACAGGTTTTGAACAACAAAATGATGACAGATTTGTAATTTTTGGGTGTGAACTGTCTCATTAACTGAGATTATTTAAATATGTTTAATGCTCTTAAATTTAACAGCATAGCCAAAAATGTTTGTACAAATAAATGCAAGGCTAGGCAAACATACTGTATATAAAAAACGTATATACAAATTAATTTGCAGAGGAAATAAACTGACTGGAGCTTCTGCTGTAGACTCTTGTGTTCGGTTCTGCACCTGCTGTCCCATGTTCAAGTCTTACCTGCCATTGAGGGCGTCCTCTGTGCCCAGGTGTCGCGGGGCCGAATACACGGGCTGGGTGGGCAGCTGGTCGGCTCGGAGAGCGTTGGGTGCGTTCTGACCGGAGGACAGCGAGTGTGTGCGGTACAGTGTGCTAGGAGGAGCGTTGTGCTTTGGTGGACTCGGGGCGATAACGCCATGAAGATCTGGGGTGGTGGGTGACGCCAGGTTCACCTCATGGAAACCTTCGAGCGGTTCACTGGCCATAGCCACAAATATCTTCATACAATACTCTGTCAAAACATCAGAAGAGGACAGGTAGTTCAATTCCTAGACCACATAATCCAAAGCAAAATCCAATGTCAATAACCAAAACCATCTCATTAGGATTCGCAAAATTGCATATTTTTTAAAACGGGCTAGTCTGTGCTAGTAGCCAACTAGCCCTGAAAACATTTTTAAGGTCAAAAGATGCATCTGCATCTGTGAACTAATATGAATGTAAACAAAGGTTAATGAATGCTGTAAGCTAATGTTAGTTAATGCATTAACTAATGTTAACAAAATACCTTATTGTACAGTGTTACCAATAAAATGGTGTTCAATATACGCTGGCCAAAGCATTACAGTATAACATGAACATTAGCATAATTTACATAAGCAATATCATACGAGTAGTGTGCTGATATACAGCCATATCGCACGGCTACTCGTGTGATATTGCGTTTATACAACAGTTTGACAGCACAAGAGTGTAAATAAATAAGAAACAACAAAGGAGTGTCTTTAAAAACCCTCTTTTGTGCAGAACTACTTCCTTCCGCCACGGATTCAAATCTCAAGTTGACAGTTTGACAGTTGGGCCCAAGCCTTTGTTTAGATAGAACTAGCAACAAATAAATGTTGAGTCACTTCATAAGCTTATGACAGTTAGTTCCAGTCCTTGATTCTGATTGGTCAATAGCTGTGTTTTATCTTGGACCGCTTCACCCAACGGTTCTAGGTATCACTGCGCAACACCCTTAGCAACCACCCATAGCAACATAAACACATGTTTTTTTTCTTATTTGAGGAAAAACCTAAGAATTAAAAGGCTAAAATGTTTGAAGTAAATTTTGATTTACTAGGTGGCATGACAGTGGATGAGTGGTATGAGGAACAATTTGGAGATACTTCTAAAAATATGAACCGTCATGCTCCAGTGACTTCTCCGGAACTGTCAGAAGCTCCAAAGGTGAAAAATATGGCATCAGCAGTTATGTAGCGTTACGTGCGGGTCTGAACAGATTTCTGAATGATCCAACTTTGTCCTGGTGTCTAATGAGAGACAGCGAATTCACCTCATCAAATAATGTTTTCGCTGGAGTCGTAAAGACAATGAGAAGAGAGGGTTTGTGATAAAACGGAGCATCACACACCGATTTCTGCTAAAGATTACAGCACTATAAAACTGTCCGATGCGCTTAATCCAAACACACCTGAAGGACTCGAAAACAAAGTCTGGTTTGACGTGCAGTTACACTGAAAAGAGGTGAACCGAGAACTCATTCCAGACTCATTCCGCATTTTAACTAGGGGTGCATGATATATCGACTCAATATCGTTATCGCGATATCACGTTGCCCGATATTATATCAAAAGTCTCGCGATAATTATGCAATATTTTGTTTATGATGCGTCCCGTCCGACATGCACCTCTCGAAAAATACACGCTGCTTGGAGAGGGTGAACTTTTCATGCTACAGATTTCCCACAGTGGTCAGAAAGAACAGGGCAGACACTTTGTTTCTCTCAATATGACTCTAGAGTCGCTACTCACTCCAAAGCTAATCGCCATCACTCTCTCACTTCTCCCTCGCTCTACCACACAGTCCCCCCAGCACCCACACACACACTTGCCGGCTCGACGCACACACCAGCGCACAAGTATAAACATCAGGCCACCTGGCCACTTCATGCGTTTTCTCAGATCGGATAGCTATCTGATTTATCAAAACAATTCCATTTACACCTGGTCACATAAATGTGTTTTTGCAAAACGGTTCCTAGTCTGTTTTTATTCATTTTATACTCCATGAGATGACGCCTAGGAACGTTTATTATTACACCTAGGAACGTTGTTGCTGTTCACGGTCAGGGACTATTTTTTTCCAGCAGAAGGAAGGCATTTAGTGATTTTACTTCAAGAAAGTTGCATTGAAACCTATTTTCTGGCTTTAATATTTGTACTGTGTGGTAACAGTTTTATAAAAGCAATAAGGTACTCGAGACTAGAATAAGTTATGGCTGAAGGGTTTGCAACGTAACAACTTATTCACAGTACAGCACAGCCTTGAGTACCTTATTGCTTATTGTATTATGTTGAGAAGAGTATTATGAGAGAGATCAATTAAGCGAGTGCATTACCTGCATCTAGCTGATATTATGATATTTATACAAAATCATTTTGCTTGTCCGCCATGACACTCTTTGTGAGAGAAATGCTGCAAGCGGAGTGATACAAACAGTGAAACGGTTCCCGTGGTGATACATGTAGAATACCGCATGGCTGGAAAAGGCTCTCAGCCAATCAGAATCGAGAACCAGAACAAACTGTTGTATAAATTAAGAGATAATAAACTGTAAGGACACAATATTTTGATAGTAGGGAAATGTGAACGTACCATTGTGATGAAATGATGTTTAAAGCTTTAGAGTATAAGTCAGCAGGAAGAGCAGAACAAAGTTTTCTCCTCATAAACCTCGGCTGATTCCTGATTTAATTTCACCTACAGACACACAAAACAAGAACACAAGCTACAGATTAATGAACGGTCAGTCAATCCCTGAAATAAAAGAAGAATTGTGAGCATTATTTATAAATTACAATAAACATTCACAATTAAAGTGTCAGTTCACCCAAAAAATCATTTACTCACCCTCACATCGATCCAAACCCATAAGACTTTCGAACATATTTCGAAACTCAAACGAAGATATTGTTAATGAAACTAGATTTCTGTCCCTTCACTGAAAGTCCATTCCACCAAAAAGTTCATAAAGACGTTGCAATCGTAATCCATATGAATTAAGCACTTTAATCAAAGTCTTCTGAAGAGACACGATCGCTTTATATGAATTTAATTTAGGATTTTATTCATTTATATATACACTGATCAACACACATACACAAAGCACATCACATCACATATAGTAAATGCAAGTAAACATGCTTGAGTAAAACAAACACATTTGAAATTCCATTTCTCATATTTGATGTGCTCTGTGTATGTGTGTCGTCAATGTTTGTTTATATAAAATAATTAAAGCCTAAATTAAATCAATTCTCATAAAGCGTCTCTTTAGAAGACTAGGATTAAACCGCTCAATATAGATTACTGCAATCGGCTTTCAATGGAGGGATAGAAATCTCTCATATTTCATTAAAATATCATCATGTGTGTTTCGAAGTTGAGCGAAAGTCTTACTGGTTTGGAATGACATGAGGTTGAGTAAATGATCTACTAAATGACCTATCCTTTTCATAACATAATACAACTATAAGCAGAAAGGACTCCAGACTGAACACAGAGGTGTGTTTCTAGTTTAATGTTTGATCGTGTCAGAGAACATGATGATGTGGTTGGTTTGTACAAAAAAAAGTTTATTTATAAAGTCAAAGTCAAAGTCACATTATAAGCTACACAACCATGACACACATTGAAGAATGCTACTGATGTAGTAAAGAAAACACTCTTATATCTGAGCTTCTTTTAGATTCTGGACTTTCATCAGCCAACTTCATGAGGTTCATCCTGGGACGATTTTAAACCGTACTTAATGATGAACACTTCATGATGAAAAGATCAGTAAAGCTGGGAAGTTGTGTAAGATCATGAGAAACATCAATTCAGTCCAGTGTGTCAAAAAGTTTGTTGCTAAATATAACATGAATGAATAAACATTCTGTGGAGAAGGCATACATCTAGGCATTAGAGTGTGTGTGTGTGTGTGTTGCTCGTGAACGCTGTAATAAACCGAACAGATATCTGATAGGCTAGAGCTGCTCATCATTAAATATTGAGTCCTGCTGCTGCTGGAAGCGCTCCAGCTTATCTACACTAGCTCTTACTTTCACCAGTGAAAAAAAAACAAAAAAAAAACAAATTCACTAGCTATCTGGAGCACGAGTGTTTATAACCTTACAAGGGGATAATTTTTCGCTCCATGTACAAGTATGGCCATGAGCACTTATACATGACAGCAGCAACCGATCATACAAACACAAACATTATGTGACTTTTTACCATTTCAAAATGCTTCACAACAATCAACTGTGCCAATGTACCGCAAAAGTGCCAAATTAGGGCTTCGTTTTTAATATTGTGATTGGTTACAGTGGCATTTTTGTATGGTACATTGGGCCCTGATTGGTTAGAATGGGATGATAAAAGTTCTTGAAACTAAAACAGCCTCACATGCTCTGCACAAACACAAGAAGCTACGCTCTATGGTAATACACCGATTAGTCCAATAAGGATTTAGTAGTGGGACTTTTTTCTGATTTTGCAGACCAAAATGACTTAATTTGCTGTGGCTTTTCTCAAAAATTGCTCATATTGGAACTTTTCTTCCCGTTTTAAAACACTTGTATGTAAACCTGGCAGGCGTCGAAGTCCTGGTGCTCCAAACGGTCAGTCCAATACAGCAGAAGTACAGTTAAACACAAGCTACTGCAAACAATGAGGGCAGTGCACTGCTTACATTTGCATTCATACTATCATACCTGCATGGACTGGCTAATAATCAGACAGTGATCGCTTCTGGGAATGAGGATGCAATGCAAATACTAAATTAATTTGCAGTAGAGTGGTGCAGTTATGACGTCAGAACCCGGAAGACTCGAGTTCCTTCCAGATTTTCCTATGCAGTTTTATAATGGCGGTTTTCGATTTATGAGTAAAATAAAGCCTGTGGTAAACATAACTTGACTATACGTAAAAATACGTTTTTAATAAGTAACTAGATAAGACAGCTTGGGGTGTGAGTACGTGCAAAACATCAAAGTATCATCAAGTTATGTTTACCACAGGCTTTATTTTACTCATAAATTACTCATTATAAAACCCCATAGGAAAATCAGGAAGGAACCAGCGCTGAATTAGACTTCTGGGTTCTGACATCATACCTGTACCACTCTATTGCATTCGAACTTTGACCGAAACATGTTTCCCAGTATGGTGCCCTTAAAACATCCAGGAAACACCCTGGACAACATCAGCACACATTATCATTCTGGGATGACTTTAGATTGATAAGAGCAACACAAACTATGACCACTTATTTTATTAAAGAGAAAACAAATCGATTCAGAAAATAAAAAACGTGTTCTGATTAGTCTGTTGTGTATTAATCTGAATGTCAATCAATCAGGGAAGCTATAAAGGTGAGTAACCTGGGTTCGTTTGATCCAGTACAGGCATCATGTCTAACTGTCACATTTATAATAATAATGACATTATTATGTCATGAAAAAGAAAACATTATTGCTGCTCTTCAATAAAAACATAATTTCTTTATTTCATTTATGCCAAGAAAAGATCAACATGAATGCGCTCGTTGTTTAGATTTCTAAGCGAGTGCTTCAGTCCACAGAGGAATTACGCTCGTCACATCTATTGTAAATGTGACCTCTTTTCCGTCCACATGAAATTCATCATTCTGTCAGTTCTACACAACTATGTGCGCTTCTGACCCAAAACATTACTCAACAACAGTAAACAAAATTGTCAGATCTATGGTGCGTTTTGACAGTGACTAGTTTAGGGTACGTTTACACGACAACGATATGATTAAAACGGAGAAGTTTTTCCTTTGAGTTTTCCGCGTGCAGACGACACCGACAATTGTCAAAAGATCCCCATTCACACGGATCTGCGAAAACGGCTAAAAACGCTGTATTCTGCTGTCAGGCCATTGGATGGCGATGAAACACTACAGACTGAACATGTAATACCCATGTGCATGACGTCATCTTCTTCAGAGATTTACGTTTTTATTGTTTACACGGAGACTTCCGCGTTTTCAGGCATGCATAAAAAAGTTTTACGTTTTTTGTTGAAAACGGTGTCGTGAAAACAGCCCCTCAGTTAGTCTTCAGTCTTTCTCCAGGTTTAGTTAGTCTTTCTCCAACCTTTTATGTAACGGACCGTAAAATGTTAGGACCAGTCATGAAGAAAAAATTACGATCGTTCTTTTAAGACTAGTCTAAGCAGTTTATGCAACCAGCCACAGGTTATAAATGCAACCAAACCACTGTCAGCAGTTCAGTCAGCAGTCAGCTGATCTCAGGACAAAAGACAACCATGCTTTTGTGAATTATGTATTCTGAACCGTCAAGAAAATAGTGTGTGTGCTTATGATTATTACTACGGTAATCTGCAGACAGACCAAAAAGACAGCATTTAAAGTGCTTTTCATTGAATTTATCAACCAACGAGTCCTTGGCAATAACCACCACACAATCAGACAACACCAAAGCATGTCATTTTCTTCTTAAGAAAGTATTTGAGAGCTTTAAGGCTAATACACATTACACCGACACTTCAATGGGTTTTGTCGGATCAGTGTGTTACCCTTCATTGTCTGTCGGCATTGGTCGGCTCTCGTTTTTGCCAACTGAATATGTTAAATTGGCATTTGTCAGGTCTTGGAATGTTTGAGAAATGACATACTATAATCTGGTCACTGTCAGCATTGGTCGTGTCTGTCGGAGCAGTGTGAAATGGCCTTAAGAATTGGCCTTTAGAAATTCTTGAAATTTAAATTTTGTAAGATTTCCATGAATCCAGCCGCTGGAAAGCAAAGTGTGGTCAAAGTTATCAGATAAATGTCAGTTAGTAGCATCCCTCCTTTGATTTCCCTCAATCCTTCTGGTGCCGTCACATGTAGCAAACGTGAAACATGCACAAATCATGCAAACAGTGTCTGTTTCACATCCATCTTTCGTGATTTGATTTTCATTCTAATCTGTAATGTTAACATTGACAACTGAGGGCCCTATTTTAACAATCTAAGCACATGGTCTAAAGCGCACAGAGCAAGTGCACTTACACGTGTGTCCGAAACCACTTTTGCTAGTTTAACGACGGAAAAAATGGTTGGCGCACGGTCTAAAAGGGTTTTCCCTATTCTCTGAATGAGTAATGGGTGTGTTTTTGGCATAAATTGCAAAATACCAATCAGAGTCTCATCTCCCATTCCCTTTATAAGCCAGTTGCGCTCACACCATGGCGGATTCGCTATTTACATGCCGGAATTTGCAAGCGGAAAAACTGAACACTTCTCCAGAGAGGAAACAGATCAGCTTGTGCGTGAGGTTAGGCGCAAGCAGACTATCTACAGGACATACCGGATTCCACCATATCTTGTACACAATATTAATCTTTTACATTGTAATATTTTTATTTTTAATATTTGGCATGTTTGCGTGCTGCTATGCGTCCCTGTGTGTGTAATAAGCAGAGTGTACGTGCGGTGTGCACCGGCCTATAGGCGCATATTACTAACGCGCCCTTTAAATAACAAAAAATAAATACTGCGCCATTGACTTTAGACCAGGTTTCAGTTGGTCAACTGTCTATTTCAGTTGCCTCAAAATAGTAACGCGCCAACAATGCACCTGAAAATGATAACTGCGTCGTGCTAAAACTAGCAAAAAACACTTGTGTTGCGCCTGGCGCTTGGTATATGATAGGGCCCTGTGTGTGTGAAACATACTCAGCTGTTTTGGTGTGAGATGGCAACATAAGATGCAGAGTACAGACTGTATGTATTGTCACGGGGCGGTATTAGTTCATCTTCTTGAGTAACCAGAGTCATATGAACACAATCACCTACATCCAACTGCACAATAGAGGAGAGTATCCCTCCAGGAGACAGACACACAGACAGAGACTAAACTACTGTTGACTGTGTGTCTGCCAGTGTGTAGCTCAATACTGTTTATGTAGCTCAATATTGGTCATTGTGGTTCGTCTTGAGGAGATCCTTCACTAAGAGGTCAGATGGACAATTGTTTCCTACTGGACAATAAAACGTGGAAAAAAATCCCACAGAGCTAAGGAGGGACCAGGACAAGAACTGTAATTTCACGTAGGGCTGCATGATATATGGTTTTAGCATCGATATCGCGATGATAAAACTACTGTTAGACCTACCTGAAAAACCTTAAAAGCACTGATTATTTCATTTGTATCTTTGTTCTGTTGTATTTATTTCTTTGTGCCATTGCTTGTAGTTTAATTATTTATTATTTTTCATTAATAGATTTTTGGGTTTTTTTTTGCTATGCTGGTTGAAAGTCCCTTCACATCCTGATAACAATCACTAAGTTAAGTGGTCTAAATGTATATAAATATTAGGTCCAAATGCTACAATACGATGTCCTACCTGCCTGTCAACGTATGTATTTTCATACCTCTGCATCACACGTCATCAGCTCATTTCATGGCACTAAAGTCTGATGTCATCAATTTGTGATTGGTTGGTGAGATCAGTTTGCATTGATTTACTATTTTAGTGACTCAAAATCACTAGTCATAGAATGTGATCATCGGCCAAAGAGGCACATCCTCACATTTATATAAAAACAAGAATCAACAGAACGGAATGGACACATTAATTAAAGTTGGACTTCTTTTAAAAACAGCATGACACAATGACCTAATACCATCTAAATGTGTGTCTGTAGCAGCAGTGCTTTAAATGTTAATAAGTTAATAATGATAACAAGACTGTGTTTATCATGGTGATTTGTACAGAGGCTCGGGATTTGCACTTAACAAGACTAAACAGACAGTGAGACATCGACTTGGCGTGTGCGATTTCCTGGTCTGTCCTTCAGGTCAAGCCATATATTCATAAAAAAAAAATAATAATAATTCACCGTGAATGGCGTCAGCGCTGGTCAATTTTATCTCTAAGAAGTGAAGCATCAGTTTCAGCGTTGCCCATGCGGCACATTTTGCTGCTCCGAAGGATTTCAAATACTTTGGAAAGAAAACTTTCTAAAGACCCGAGAACAACTGCCAAAACTCTAGTGAATGATTTAGCCAAGTCTGGGATTGATGTCTCAACGAAGTCCATCACTAGAGCCCTGCACAGGAATGGACTGTGAGGTTGCTGACCAAGAAAAACTTGTGTCTGAGGAAGAGACACCTCCAAGCTAGACTGAAGTTTGCCAAGGACAACCTGGAGAAAAATTATGCATAATGGAAACATGTAATTTGGTCAGATGAGACAAAATTAGAGCTCGTTGGCCATAGATATGTTTGGAGAAAGAAGGACACCCAAAGAACACCGTTCCCACAGTAAAACATGGCAGTGGGAGTATAATGGCATGCTGTGGGGATTTCAATGTGTTTGGAACTGGGAATATCGTCTGGGTCGAAGGAATCATGGAAAAGGAAGACTACTAGAAGATTTTGAAAGACAACCTAAGGCAATCTTTGTTTAACTTTGTCTTCCAGCATGATAACGACCCAAAGCTAGTGTTGTCAAAAGTACTGACTTTGGTACAATGTGACGATACCAGCATTTCCTTCTAGCATTTTGACTGTTGAACGGATTCTTAAACACCTCTGATTGGCCATTGCGTTCACGCACTCAACATATCTGTGATTGGCTACAATGATAAAAGCTTCAAAAACATGTCTTCACGGAGCGCTTGCACAGATACACACGGAATGTTTGAAAGCAGACGTCTATCAGTTGATCCCTTATATATCCACTAATAGACGGATCCGCTGATAGACGCCTGCTTTCAAATGCTCACGCGTGTATCTGTGTAAGTGCCCACATTTATTTGAATTTCAGTATTGACTTTGTACCGAAGTCAGTACTTTTGACAACACTACCCAAAGCATACCTCACTTCTGGTGAAGAACTACCTCCAAACGAGCAAAGTGAACGTCCTTGACTGGCCTGCACAAAGCCCAGACTTGAATCCAGTAGAAAATCTGTGGGACACACTGAAGACCAGAGCCTATGCCAGGAGACCAATAAATCTGGAGGAGCTTGAGAGATTTGCCAAGGAGAAATGGGCTGCGAGTCCTCAGGACTGACACAAACGACTAAAGGCAGTTATCAAGCAAAAGGGATACACTATTGACTATTACCCAGACAGCAACATAGTTTCGGCCCAGATCCGGCCCACATGGAATCCACGTGTACCGGATCTGGGCCAACTCTATGGTGCTGTCAGGGTCACATAAGAGGGCTAATCATTTTGACTTGTAGACTTTTTTATTCTTGGTTATAATTTTGTTTCTATTTGTATTATAAACACTCCAAGTTTCCTAAAAGAACTATTATGTTTAGAAATGCTGTGTTAAAAAAAAACTTTGCTCCGTCAATCAGCATTTGGGAATCATTTGAATAAAAATATAATATTTCATAGGGGGCTAATAATTTTGTCTTCAACTGTACATTAGTTAAGTCTTCTATGTGAGATGACACTAATAACACTGGTTATAGTAGATGCACAATGACTCCACTGTCACCAGCACATGGATCAGGTAACGTTATCCGCCTGACCTGAAGCCATTCAACCCCCACATACTGTTTACTACATAGGGCTTATTGTTTTAAGACAGGACGAGGTGAGGGGCTGATCTAATTCCCTCAGGAGCTCCTCAGCAGACACTGCTAATACACTACGGTATAAAAGCAAGTATGCTGCATACACACTGTCATTAAGGTTATATTAAGCTTTCAGAGTGAGATGGACCAGCAGTGCTAGATGCAGAAACAACTCAATATTATTATATGCAACGTTACACACACCTGCTATCTTTAAGTGCGCGTGCATGGAGAGGTCAAGTTATTATATTTATGCTTTCAACAAACCCTGAGGAGTAAGACATTGTAATTCAAGCACTGCAAGTGTGATCCTCAACACCATGTCATAGATATAAACTCCTTATGAATAATGCATCAAAGCCTTATTAACACAATGACATAATACTTTGGATTTGGCGTTGATGCAATAAATAAAAGCAAGAATGGATGTTAAAAGCGCAAGATGGCTGTCTAATGTAAGTACACTCACATGTCCTGAAGGAATTGTGTGTCTGTCATGTATCCCGCTCCTCCTTCAAGAAAATACACGAATATAATTAATATTAATACATGAACGCTTGCACGATCACACAGTTCGCGCTTTTCCTCTCATAACGCATGTCTTTCTCGTGATAAACTAGTCCTCGGTTAAAGACAGTAACCAGGGCCAGACAAAGACACAACAGAGCCACCGGCTGCCACCATCCCGCTTCATGATTGTGCTGCTGTTCTGTGTGGAATATACGATTCCTACTATTGCGACGGTCTCTTCATGAATGTTAATTAGGTCGCGCTGACGTTTCTCAAGTACGTTCATTTGAGCTTCAGGCACGTTATCTAATTAATATTCATAAGGTAGTATTAAGCTTCGTTTATTCGTCAGCTGTCCAGCGCCCGCCTACCAACGCCTGCCTTTCAGCCAATCAGAAAGGCCTATTGATCGAGGATGAAGTTACCTAATTAATATTTCACCAGCCAAGCGGTTGCCATAGTACGACTGTTCATCCAACTATCCTGTCAGATGAGGCGGAGGCTCTGACCGGCTCGCGCAAGCGCTGCTTCTATTATAAAACATGTAGATAGATAGATAGATAGATAATTTATTGTCCCTTAACGGGAAATTTGTTCTCACAGATTATCATACAGCACACGCAACTGGCATGTAACAGCAACAACAAAACACATATAACAGCAACAACAAAAACACAAAAAGGTGAATGTTCAACTTTGTAGCCTATTAAGGATTGAAATTGCAGATGGTACAAAGCTCTTTTTGAAACGAGCCCTTCTCCATGTTAGGGTCCTGTATCTTCGCCCGGAGGGCAAGAGAGTGAAGTGGAAGTTGAGGGGGTGCTCTGGGTCTGTTATTATTGTCCGGGCAAGGCGAGCTATTGCTCTGTCATTGAGTTCTGAGATGTTGGGTGTAGGGGAGTGTATTATTTTTGAAGCTATGTGTGTGATTTTATTCAGTTTGTTTTTGTTGGTGACTGACAGCATGGTGTAAAAACTGGTGGAGCAGTATAACAGAATAGGCTGGATAATACTTGTGTACAGTAGTGACAGAAAATGAGGGGCAATGTAAAGGGAACTTAGTTTTCGTAGAATATGCAGACGCTGTTGGGAGCGTTTATGGATGTCCTTTATGTGATAGTCAAAAGTGAGCTTGTTATCCAGGGTGAGTCCAAGATATTTGAATTTCTCAACCTGTTCTATTATGTTGCCATGAATGGAGATCCGACTGAGACTGGGTGCATTAAAGACCAGTTCTTTTGTTTTCTCAACATTAAGATGGAGAAAATTGTCTGTGCACCAGTGTGTAAAGTGTGATATCGTGTCATGGTAAGCAGCAATGCTGGTGTGATCGTTGAGGAGAGCCAGGATTGCAGTATCGTCTGAGTATTTGTAGTATGTTGTGATGGATGAAGGACTAATACAGTCATTAGTGTAGAGTGTGTAAAGAAAGGGAGAGAGGACACAGCCTTGAGGAGCTCCAGTGTTGATTATGGTGGTGCCCGATGTGACAGACCCTATCCTCACAGCCTGTGGCCTGTTGCTCAAGAAACTGTGAATCAGATGGATGTAATGAGGTGCAACGCTGAGTTTACGTAGTTTTTTAATCATCTGATGACGTTGAATTGTATTAAAAGCTGAGCTTAAGTCCACAAAAAGAACTGCAGCAGAGTTACCAGATACTTCCAGGTGTTGAAGGAGGGAATGAAGGAGACATACAACAGCATCCTCCGTCCCTCGCCTGGCTTTATAGGCAAACTGATGTTTGTCCAGCTGTGGATTGACAGTTGACAAGATGGTGCGCAGAATCAGTTTTTCATAACATTTGCTTGCTATGGGTGTGAGAGCAACCGGTCTGTAATGGTTGAGCTCTGATGGACGGGGTTTCTTTGGTAGAGGAATGATGGTGGACTTTTTCCATAGGGTGGGCCACCGTGCTGTACTGTATGACTCATGCATTATAGAATACAGAACCGGGGAGAGTTCCATTGCACAAAGCTTGAGCACCCTAGCAGGGATGCCGTCCGGCCCCATGGCCTTGCCGATTTTACACCTACTCAGCTCCTGTCGAACATCCACCTCTGTAAACGGAGGAGTTGTAGGTAGATCTGAAGGGAGAGCGTTAAGTAGCTCATTGCAGACAGCTGAATAATCAGTGATGTCAAATCTGGAGTAGAAGGTATTAAGGCTATTTGCAAATGTTGTGGGGTTAGAAATAGTGCTATGATCTTGTTTCACATTCTGTCCCGTCAATATTTTTATTTTCTTGAAGGCTTGTTTTGTGTTCATCGTAGAAAACTCATGTTCTATTTTCTCTTTGTATTTAAGTTTTTCTTTAATAATGTCATTTTTTATCTGTCTGTCCAGTATTTTAAGTGAAAGCCAATCCTTGCATTGAAATATTTTCTGTTTCTCAGCCAGTTTTTGTTTAATCTGTGGAGTAATCCAAGGCCTGGAGTTAGGGAAAGTTTTGTATGTTTTTGTTGATATACAGTTACTTATACAAAACTTTATGTAGTCTGTTATAACGGACAGTCTCTCATCCAAAGTACCGTTAAAAACGGTCCAGTCAGTGCATGCAAGAGAACCTTGCAGACATGCAATTGCATCCGCCGACCACTGTGGAGCGCTGTGGACTTGTGGTTTGATGCGCTTCAGTTCCTGTCTGTAACCAGGAAGAAAGACCAAAACATTATGGTCCGAGGAGCCCAGAGGAGGATGAGCCCGAACAGTAAATGCATCCAAAACATTTCCGTAACACAGATCCAAGACATTTCCCTTCCTTGTGGGACAATGCACATACTGATGGAAGGAAGGCAGTACGCCGTCAAGACTGCAGTTGTTGTAATCGCCCATATAAAACACCGGGGCTCGGGGGTATTTACTTAACATTAAGTTAGCATTCTCCGCTATTAGCTCTGCTGCTGCTTGTATGTTCGCATCAGGTGGACAGTAAACACACCCAAAAACCACCGTGGGGAATTCTCTTGGAAGATAGAAAGGGCGTAGCGATAGTGTTAATATCTCTACGTCCGGTGTGCATATGATACTGTGTATTTTTATGTTGGTGCACCAGCGCTTGTTTATAAAGACACATAGTCCTCCACCCCTCTCCTTACCTGACTGACGGGTCCTGTCTGCCCGGACGGTCAAGAAGTTGTCCAAGTTGATCTCAGAATCCAAGATGGATTCATCGAGCCAGGATTCAGTTAATGCGATGATACACGCGTCCCTGAAAAGTCTCTCCCCCTGACACTTGGCATGAAGTTGATCCATCTTTTTCCGGAGGGAACGTACATTGGCCAATATGATAGAAGGTAATGGAGGTCTAAAAGGACGCCTTCTTAACCGGGCACGGACACCGCCACGGCTGCCCCTTTTCCTCGGTCGGATCTCTGGAGGGATGTCAGCCGGTTTTTCGTTGCATAGAATAGATGACCGGAGTCGCAGAAGCTCATCCCGGCTGTAGGTGAGTAGTGCGCCTCCGGTAACATCTGGCTGTAGTGGCGTGAGCGCGGTGCCATTCTTGATAATCCACAAAATCGCAAGGGTAATCCACAACACTTTCAGCATTATGTCGTTGCTTGACTTAACCATACACACTTGACAAAGACTTAATAACAAATAACTCAAATAAATGACGAAAAACTAGACAAAGCCAGAGAAGTAACGTGAGCTGACATGACAGACGTGTTGTCGCAGCAGAGCATGCGCCATAGAAAGGAAGCCATCCAAGCCATGTAAAGGCATGTAGCCTTTAAGGTTTTAATACACATAAAACAATAAAAAGTCACGTATTAATCTCAAGTAATAATAATAAATTCCACTCAGCTGTTTGTTAGGGGTTATAATTTGGACCGCAGCGCCGCGCATCGGACAGTTTGAGTCATAATTTAAAATATAACGGACAACGTCAACGATGATTAATATAGTTGAAATACTGGATTGAATGGAAAGCCGTTTTAACTTTTATTAATTTCCAGGATATGAATCCTTGATATCAACAATTCAGTTTTCACAAGTTAAAATGATAGTTATTGATATCAGGAATAATTAGATTTCTACTACAATGGCAATTTTTGATATCAGAAATTACATTTCCACTAGTAACAATGCTAATTCTTGATATCCACAATTAAATTTTCACTAGTTAAAATGATAATTCTTGATATCTGTAATTGTATTTTCACTAGTGAAAATTGTCACCATAGGCTGCCATTCAAAATCAATTGTTGATATCAAGAATTGATTTCTTTACAAGTTGAAATTCCAATTTCACATATCATAAATACAATTCTTACTAGTAAAAACCTTTATTTTTGATATCAATAATTCAATTGTCACTAGCTGAAATGTCTATTCTTGATATCAACAATTGAATTACTACTAGTAACAATGTACATTTTTTATATCAATAATTCCATTTTCACTAGTGACAATGTTAATTTCTGATATCATGAATGTGATTGTTACTAGTAAGAAAGCCATTTTAGATATTATATAAAAAATTTACATTTTTACTATAGTAATTTAATTGTTGATATCTAGAATATACATTTTAACCACGTAATTCTTGATATCAGGAATTCACTTTTTTATTGATTATTTATATTAAAAATGATTTTTCTACTACTAAGAAATACAAAGCTGATATGTGTATTCAGAATTTTAACTAGTAAGAAATCAATTTTTGATATCTAATAGTTTTGTCGCCCTTTTAACATTTAAACATGTAGGATATGAATTGTTTTATATCAACAATTCAATTTTTGATATCAACAATTCAATTCTTGATATCAGAAACTCTGATTGTTGTTATCAAAAATGACGTCATCACTCGCAGAAATACATTTATGATATTACAAATGAAATTACAACTAAAGAACTTGTAAGAAACATACTTCTTGATGTCTGTAATTTAATTCTTGATATCTGTAATTTAATTCTTACATGTTAAAATTTAATTTTCACTAGTAAAATTTGTTATTGCAGACATCAAGAATTAGTTTTTGGATATGTGCATAGTAATGACGACTGCTTATAAATATTCAAATAAGAGCATGATGTTTTTGCGTGATGTTTTACATGCTCAAGAACTGCGATGAACTGTGAACAAACTGGCAATGGCAGAGGAGGTTTTGAGGCAAATTGGAAGGCAATGTTATGCCATTGAAAGGACATACCACTATGGCTTTTGTGGTCAGTGACATCTACGTGCCATAGAGGCATGTCTCAGAAATGTATTAAGAGTTGCCAGTCTGTTAAAGGGATGGTTCGGAGTTAAATCAACCTAGGGTCCTTTGCACCATGACCTCGAGCCAAACCTCAAGCCTTTTTTTTACAAGGTGGGGTTTTGTTGTACATGGAGCCATCGATGGGAAATCTCACCTTATAACCTACCTGAGCTGCAACACAAATAACCGTGCCTCAACTGTGCTGACCCAGTTTGTGAAGGCCACATGTCTTTATGGCCTTCCTTCGCGAGTGCGATCTGATCATAGAGGGGAAAATTCACAAATCGCCCTCTTCATGAATCTTGTTCAAGGGGTGGAACGGAGGAGTCACATAACAGGAGAATCTGTTCACAATCAGCGCATAGAGCGGCTTCGGAGAGATGTTTTCCTGCATGTGCTCCAGTACTTCTACAACTTGTTCTACACTCTTGAGGATTCTGAGGTCCTTGATCCAGATGATGATGTCCACAAGATGTCCCTGCAAATTGTCTTCCTGCCAGAGATACAAAAGAGACTGGGTCTATTTAGGAATGGATGACCACAAAATCAGAATGGAGAACAATAAAACACCTGTCCAAATATGGACTGCAGGAATGCTTGCCAACATGGAGACAAACTGCAGAGCCATCAGCAATGTTTTTGATGAAGATCCTTACAGCACACAAACTCTACAAGAGCATTTGGCACAACATGGCATAGACAACTTCCCTGTGACTGATGATGGCGAAGATCATTTTCCAGCTGTAGTTGTGGAGCAATCCTGAATCAATCTGAGCCATCCGCAGCAAAACATTATGCAGGCAATTGAGACCATCTCAGATATTACTGCTAAGTATCAGACATGCTGCAGAGAAATTGCAAACACATTACAAGATGGCTGAGATACAATTTATGATACAGCGTGTTTTTTCTTGAAACGCGCCATCAGAATGATAAAAATGTTGATGTATTCTGGATGCTTGACCATCTCAAAGGGACCCCCCTCAAAAAAAAATCAATTAAATGCCTTCAGGTAAATACCACACTGTCTGTTTCATGCTCTGACAAAATGTTTTTAGCAGGATTACTTTACAATGTGAAAAAAGGATTCAGACAAATGCAATGAAAATTTATTCAGGTTTTATTGTTCCATTTATGCAGTGAAACATTTAGATGTCAGATGGATCACTGTTTTGAATCACAACTTGCTGTGATGTACTTTTTAAATTTAGAGGAATTAAAACTGATGTTGATACAAAATGTAGTAAAAGTAAATGAAGTTAAATCGAAATCAAACATTAAAGGTAAGAACAGTACAACAATAACAGTAAACGCAGTAACAGTAAAATGTGTGTTTGAGATGGCATAAGGGTGGATAAGTGTTAAGAGAACTATTTAAAGTATTTCTTTTATCACCCTTACATGAACAAGGTACTACATGGTGCCAAAAGTTGGCGTTCTAAACGATTCGTAGGTACTGTGAATTGGAAGTCTGAGAACAATAAGGCATGTGTTGGCCTCTGGAAATATTCTGGTGTCTTGACCAAATGTAAGTAAAAATTAGATTTTTGGAATCCTAGAGGAGGCACAGACGAGGCTCCAGAAGCAAACTGCAGCACCATTTCCAGTGTCAACGGATTGGAGTCACCTTCTGTAGCCACACAGATTCAGACAGACACACAAAGAAGCAGAATAAAGTTTAAATTGAATATCAGATTCAGTATGTTGGCTTTTTGAAGTCAACTAATTTTTTTTTTTATTGGAAAGAAATTTAACTTCACAAAAATGTGTCACTCAAAATCACATTAATGACCAAACTTGATTATTATGAAATTATATATGAAAAACTGGATGGACTGATATTGGCTACAACTTGGGAATAATATGAAATTATAAAAAAATGTATTTTCTTAGGTCCTAGGAGACATTGGGCGATCATTGTTTGCTGATGACGAACTCTTTGGGTTGCATCAATTTTCTTTTAAAATGTAATTTTGCTATTGAAAAAATCCCAATTAAACTGGCAAACTTCCATAAGGAAGGCACTGCTGGCTTGGCAATAAATCTATAAACATAACTTTTCACTGCACGGTACTTTATATTAAATAATAGAGATACCTTGTGCAAAAAAAAGTCTATCTTTAATCAGACTTGGTATGGAATACTTACTGTTAATCAGTTGCTTAATGATTAAGGACTACTTTTATCATAATCAGAATTCCTAAATAAATTTAAGGTCCCTGTGAAGCCAAAATATTATGCTATTATCTTTGATTCAATCCCAAGTAGAGTTGTAACATTATTACTAAGTCCTGGATTCTGCCCTCTTAACTGAAACCAACAACCTTCTATTTATTCATTCATTTATTAGCCTTTATTGTCCACCTTAGTGGAAATTTGTCTTCGACTTCTCCGAACAGAAATGCATCAGTGACACCACATTTAAACTTACATTAAAATACACACAGTTAAGAGTACAATACTACCACCATCAACATACAACAACAGAAAATGGAAAGCAGCGCAGCCGATTGAAATAAGGTAGGTTTCGACCTACAATAAACACATTTAAAAACTATTTCAGTTTAAATTAAGTTCCTGTATGGCATGGGGAATAAAATATCTCTTTACAGTGCATTACTGTGCATTAACAGAATGCATAGCTGATACAAAAAACTGGATGACTAGTAATTTCCTACTAAATTACGAAAAAACTGAGATTCTAATTATTGGACAAAAAACTTCCTCATGTAATAATCTAGAATACTGTCTAACACTTGATGGCTGCTCTGTTAAGTCTTCGTCGTCGGTTAGGAACCTGGGTTTGCTCTTTGAATATCAATCTTTCATTTAAAAAGTCACGTTTCTACTATCTGTAAAACCACATTTTTCCATCTTAAAAATCTATCTAAATTACGTAATATGCTCTCAATGAAAAATCCGGAACGATTAGTTCATGCATTGTAATGCTCTACTGGGTGGTTGCCCTGCACGCTTAATAAACAAACTACAGCTAGTCCAAAATGCAGCAGCTCGAGTTCTTACCAGAACCAGGAAGTATGACCATATTAGTACAGTTTTGTCAACACTGCATTGGCTCCCTATTAAACACTGTATAATTTTAAAATATTGCTGATTACTTACAAAGCACTAAATGGTTTAGCTCCGCAGTACTTGAGCGAGCTCTTAACGCATGATAGTCCTTCACGTCTATTGCGATCTTTGGAACAGTCTTCCTACAGTGTCCGGGAAGCAGACACACTCTGTCATGTTGTGTCCTGATGTACTCGTTACATCATAAGAAGAATGGTGTCTACACTAATATTAGTCTCTCTGTTTATCCCGAGGTTTACCGCAGTCCGCCGGATCCAGGCCGTATCCAGATCTGATGAAGGACCTGCGCCTGGACACGACGACAACGCAGTCCTAAAGTGTCAACTAGTCTCTCCCCTGTGAAGGCCTCCTTCCCTTCCCTTTACCTCTGTACAGATAAAACGTTGTCAAGATAATTCCATTTCACATGGCTTGGCGGAAGTGATAAATAATTCTTCATTATAATTTGTAAAGAAAGACTACACGCCTGCGCACATATATATTCAAACGCGCATACCTATAGACTGAACACAATACGCATATGCACGCCGTCAGCGTTTTCACAGGTTTGTGTTTTGAAGTTTGCGCAGAGATAACCTTTTAAAAAAAAACTATTTCAAGGTTTGCATTCTCGAGCCACCAGGCACTGTTTTGTGAGCAGGCCGCCTGTGTTAAGGGTTTTCTGTTGGAACGGTGTTGTGTAAGCGGCCCTTAAGTTAACTAATAATCTTTGCAACGGAAGTGAATCAATCAAAACTAACTTTAGCTGGACAATAACTTTATTCTAGAGCTTTATTCAACAGTGTTTTTATCTAAATATGAAAACATTCAGTGTAAAAAAAGGATGATCTATAACAAATAAGTTTTATATATGTATTAACTATTAACTATTATTCTGTTACAAAATTAAATGTTATTGTCTGGGGACAGTAAGATACCCAAAGATAACTAGTGTCGTCCCAAATGAAGATAATCAGAGGGTTAAATACCCCCCCCCCCCCCCCCCCCACACACACACACACACAAAAAAGCGCCCCCCCAAAAATAATTATCACCAGCCGCCACTGATAAAATGCCTGTTTGAGACCAACCGCTTGTCGTCCTTCTAACGTCCAGGCGGAAGCTACATTCATTTATATTTTTCCAAAATGATTTGGCGACCCCAGAAATCATCTCGCGACCCCAATTGGGGTCGGGACCCCAAGGTTGAGAATGGCTGTTTTAAACAATAATTTGGTTGAAATAACAGAAACAAGTTGAACCTAAACATTCTCCTCCCCTCTCCTCTCCCCAACCTCCCCTCCTCTTCCTCTGCTCCTCTCCTCCTGTCTCTTTGCTCTCCTCCCCTCCCTCAACTCATCCTCACTCTGCTTCTCTCCCCCCCCTTCTCTCTCTGCTCCCCCTCCTTCCATCATCCTCCCTTCATCCCCTGCTCCCCTCCATCTCTCCCCCCACTCTATTCCCCTCCACACACCCCTCCCCTGCTCCTCTACCTCTCTCCCACGCCCCCCTCTCCTCTCTCAGCCTCATCCTACCATAGAGAGTTAAAGGAGGTGTTCAGGTGTTAATTTTTTTGCAAATTGGACCTTATTTCTAGCATGAAATAAGTTAATTTACTCACCTAAACAATTTGGTGTAACTTGCATTCATTCAGGAGATCTACTCACAATTGTTTGGGTGAGTAAATTAACATATTTCATGCTAGAAATAAGGTCCAGGTTGCAAAAAACAGAACTTGTCTTTTAACTAGTTCAAAACTCTAAGCAATCAACTATAAGTAATCAAATATTTATTGAGTGTCCTTTTTCTTTGTCTTTGTCTTTCTGATAGATGGATAATTTTGTGAAGGACAAACTGTCTGAGTGGAACCTTATTAATTTAATCCCTGCGTTTGAAGGTATGTAACAATCCATTTCATTGTTAGAATTAAACACCATGCCAATTTTCTTTCTCTTTCTCTCATGTGTAATACTCTCAAATCGTATGTGTGACCCTGTTAAATATTTGTGCCCCATTGCTTACTAAATCATTGACTTTTCCTGCACTTTTCCTGGACTTAGATATCCCAAGATTTTGTGATGCTGCAGCCCGAGGCCCCAGACAAATTGACAGCAAATTGGAACACACTATTCGCCCCAAGGATCATCAATCTGGCACAAAAGGAAAAAACGGAGATCACAAAAAACATTGATCTTCTTTCAGCAGGTAATGTTATTTGTAGAATGTTGATTTGAGATTTACGCTTGTGGGACACTGGGACTTCTCTTCTGCTTATACATTGTTTATTGTTACTGTATTACAAACAATTAATGAATGAACACTTTTCGGTAACACTTTACAATAAGGTACACAAAAAAATGCTTAGTTACTAGGGAACTACCCATTAGTTCCTGATTAGTTCCCTAAGGAGTTCCCTAGTAACTAAGCATTCTTTGTGTCACTTATTGTAAAGTGTTACCAGATGAACTAATCAGGAACTACTGGTTACTTACTAGGGAACTAATCAGTTAACCAGTACTTACTGGTGAACACCCAACTCAGCCTTAGGGGACTACTGGTTAGTAACCAGAGAAAACAAAGAGGAACTAATCAGGAACTACTGGTTACTTACTAGGGAACTAATCAGGAACTACTGGGTAGTTAACCAGTACTTACTGGTGAACGCCCAACTCAGCCTTATTAGGGGACTACTGGTTAGTTACCAGGGAAAACAATAAATGTTACCCACTTTTCCTATATTGTGAAAAATCTTCCTTCCTCCAACCATAAGATACATTTACTGTTGTATTTGACTGATGAATCTATCATATATATTTTACAGACAAACAAGGGGAGGTTGCGTTGCAGCTGCTCCCGGTGTTGCTGCCAACCGGGGTATACAAGGTTGGCAGAAAACTGTGCCGCCCCAGCCGCCTTGAGCTCAGAAGGGCTTTTATTGATGTTCAGCCTGTAAGTTACAATGATTTTTACCTGAATTTATTTTTCTTCCTTATTATGAAGCTAAGGCATAGCACGTAAATCATGACAACTCTGGTGATATTGCTGTTGCTGTTACAAGTACCTGACCTGTTCAAACAACTTCCTTTTGTTTTGTTTTTCTTACAGGTTGGAACTAACCTGGCGGAATACCTGACAAAGGCACCCACAGAGTACCCCTTTGTACTCATGTTGGGGGACGGGCATCAGTGCTCCCAGGCCTTTGTTGTCATCAATGGGACGGCTCTGGAGCACCCTTCCCTTCTGGGAGCTGTAGATGTCTGCTTTAAGGCTTTTTTTGTTTTTGACATCGCATACCCAAAAGTTTGCAGCAAAGTTTGGGAGTTTATCCAAACAGCGCTCTTTGAAATCCCTGGACAAGAGGCAAATGAAGTCAAAATTCTCCGGGCTCAATTTAATTCCATTTAAATCTTGAACTATGAACTTGAACTAAATGTTTAATGAATTGCTAATGAATTCATTTTAAATTGTAAATTCTTTATGAAATGAATAAATATATTTTTAAAGACCAACTCATGTCAATTGAAGATCTTTTAATTGGTAAATAAGAAATACAAACATGCATTGATAGAATAATGTTTTGAATATTATCTTTAATTTTATAAAATAACTGTACAAGTTGCTTTCATAATGCAAAGGTTAATTGAAAAAAGTCATTTTTAATCCAAATGATACCCATGACCCATAATTTGGGTTGTATTCTTCAACCCATTGTTTAGTCAGTTCAACCCAACAATTTAGTAATTTCTACCCAACTTTGGGTAGAAAACATAACCCAACATGTTGGGTTAAATCAATAACCCAACTGGGTTGGGTTAAAATAACCCAGCGCTGGGTGAGACCCTTTTTGACCCAGCAGCTGGGTTATAAAATAACCCAACTTGGGTTGTTTTCAACCCAGCAGTTTTTAGAGTGTATATATATATATATATATATATATATATATAATGTTAAAGAAGTCTCCTTTAAAATTCCAATTTGAATATGGAAGACTCGAAGACTCCATCTTTTCTTTGAAAGTGAATATTCAAGAATGTTTTAGTTGGATGTCTCTAACTTAATTTTTAGACTGTTTGGAACAATAAGACAAATTAATCTGAATGATGTTATATTCTTTTTTTGTACAGGATACCATTGATTCCAAAATAACAATCTTTTTTCTCATTCAACTTTTTATTTTAGGCTACTTGGAAATGTCACATTCATGTGAAGAAATGGGCTAAAGCTAAGCCAAATTGTGAACATTTTATAAAATAAATTAAACAATACGACACTATAGAATATATTAAAAGCAAAAAAGACTTACGAAGCGTTTCGTCACTTTATCTTCTTGCAATATTTTACCTCTGGCATATATTGTTTTCCCCTTATACACTCATCAGATGAATATTTGTTTCCATATTTGTTGTGAGTTTTATATGTTGGTACAAATTTTGTATATTTATTTGTAATAAAAACAGACAAAACAAAAAACACCACAAGCAGAAAAAGACAGGACTTTTATTTTGGTCTGGTGATGTGACGTCACAAGGCTGCGCCACGGTCCTGTGTCTGTAAACTGACTAAAGAAAGGTTTGTGCGTTTAAAGTGTTTCAGTAAAACAATTTCATAGTTTTTATAAGACCTGTTAAATAACGCAAATATTATTGAAAGTAACACTGTAATGCTTTATCTAACATAAATGTAAGTTATTTTTGAGAGTAAAGCGCTTCAGCAGAACAGAAAAGGTGCGTCTCATTTCGCTCCTTGTATTATGAATCAGATTGTACATCCTGAACACGAATTGAGGCACTGGAAAGTTCCAATCGGAAGTGAGCATCCCTATGCTTTTTTGTTTTGTTTGTTTTTTGTAATGCTTTATTTAGTAACAAAGCACATCAATTAAATACAAAATAGCAATAGTTAAAAAAAAGTAAGAATATTATAAAATATTATAAAATACAGATAGTAATAATAATACAAATAAATAACACAAAGAAGAACAACTATATACTCAGAGGTATTGAAATCAAATCCATATCATAACAAAAAAAACAAAAAACAGGTCCTTAATAAGGATAACATTTCAGGGCTTTACCACAATCTATAGTCTTTTTTGCCTTGGTGTTCCTTATATCCTTCAATGATTTAAGATACTGACAAAGCTCAAACTTAAAGGGGGGGTGAAATGCTATTTCATGCATACTGAGTTTTTTACACTGTTAAAGAGTTGGATTCCCATTCTAAACATGGACAAAGTTTAAAAAATTAGACCAGAGCGAGAGAGCGAAAGCAGTGCGCCCATCAAAGCGCTGTGCTCGGCTTTAGGGATATCGAAAAAAAAATAATGTCAAATGTTTTTAAATAAAAAGCCTGTTGAATTGCACTACTTGGAAAAAAATAGGCATTACATTAACCATGCTTGCATTTTAATGCATTGTATTTTTAGGGCTTGCATTTTTATGGGCTGAAATTCAACATGGTTGAATATTTAAGCTGTGAATATTTCAATTAAAAACATTTCAAACACATTTTCATTATTAAAAATTCAATAATCCATATTCACCTTTCATATTTCACTTCCAAAATATTCAAACTGTTTAAAAATACAACCTATAATATTCAACAGGCATTTTTCGGTCCATTTTATTTCGCTTTGCAAATTCGCTTCCACAAATTCAGTGGTTCAAATTCGACAGTAAATTCAACATTGACATCCAGGAACTGCAGGAAAAGCAGTAGATTGCCGAGCATACTCTCCATCTGCTGTTAGTCGACCTCACCAGCAGGTGGTGCAAAAGCGCGTGTTGTTGACGAAGACCAGCAACAGTTAGAACAAGCCATTCATTCATAAAACTTATTTACAGCAATGTAAGTGTATTTGTGATTATTATGAAGGCGGTTTTATGTTAAATTCAGTGTCTTCACGGTTACTTTTCCTGTGTAGCCTACATGCATCTTTCTCTACTGTGAACAAGATTATAATGTTATACAGATGCAATGTTAAATTTTTGATTATGACATAATATTTCTCTTGGTTGTTTAGTTGCCTTAACTTTATATTGTGGCAATGTGCTGCATGCAGGCTATTAGGGTTTCCCTCAATACTTAAGGATTCCCCTGCTGGACATACAAAACGCTTAACATAGCTAATATAACTAATACAGTGATATTAAAAACCAAACGCAAGTCCAGCTCCAGATGGACTCAGAATAACACGCAAAGTTTAATGCTGAGCGTTTCCCAGATAGACTGGCATAAAGTTGGCTTGAAGTTGGACATTTGCACATTTAGAGACCGTCTCTAAAGTGTATATGACATTGGTGTACACGTTTCTAACTTCGATAGCATTTGAATAGAACGACTTACAGTCATAAAACCAACTGTAAAGTGTTCATTTAGTGTCAGGCATAATGCACACCCTTTGGATTTTTGATTCAAATAAATTAAAGTTTGCTATTGAAGTTAGAAACGTTTATAATGTTGTATGCAACTTTGGAGACGGTCCCTAAATGTGCGAATGTCCAATGTCAAGCCAATTTTACATTTATTAGGCTACATTTAGTCATTTAGCAGACACTTTTATCCAAAGCGATTTACAGTTCAACTAACAATAGGAGGACAATAATATGCAAGTGCTATGACTCTTCCCAGTTTAAACTAATGCAATACTTACTTTACTTGGCATAACCTACTATACTATATACTATACTATATATATATATAGAGAGAGAGAGAGAGAGAGAGAGAAGAGAAAATAAAGTG
The DNA here is from genome assembly GCF_963993115.1 of Abramis brama. NCBI lineage: Eukaryota > Metazoa > Chordata > Actinopteri > Cypriniformes > Leuciscidae > Abramis > Abramis brama. The sequence continues at coordinate 33,967,871 of NC_139966.1, read as the reverse complement.
TTAGTATTAATTAATCAAGTGTTGATTTTGTGCCAGTATATCACGAAACGCTCTGCATGAAACTTTGCGCGTTAAGTTCATATTCTTAGTCCATCTGCTTGTCTGTAGCCTACAGCCTACATTCCCAATAAGGTGCGAGTTTGGTCTTTTATATCACTGTATTAGTCCATAAAGCTACGTTAAGCGTTTTGTCCCGACGGAAGGGGAATCCTTGAGTATGAGGTATTGAGGGAAACCGATTATAATCCCGTTCATGGTAGAGAAAGCTGATGACATGTAGGCTACACAGGGAAAGTAACAATGAAGTTATTGAATGAAACATAAACACACCTTTTGTGTCTTTATCATCTTTTCCGCATATATATACTGACACAGATAATCATTTTCATTTTATGAATTAATGGCTTGTTCTAACTGTTGCTGGTCTTCGTCAACAACACGCGCTTTTGCACCACCTGCTGGTGAGGTTGACTAACAGCAGATGGAGAGTATGCTCGGTAATCTACTGCTTTTCCTGCAGTTCCTGGATGTCAATGTTGAATTTACTGTCGAATTTGAACCACTGAATTTGTGGAAGCGAATTTGCAAAGCGAAATAAAATGGACCGAAAAATGCCTGTTGAATATTAAAGGTTTTATTTTTAAACAGTTTGAATATTTTGGAAGTGAAATATGAAAGGTGAATATGGATTATTGAATTTTTAATAATGAAAATGTGTTTGAAATGTTTTTAATTGAAATATTCACAGCTTAAATATTCAACCATGTTGAATTTAAGCCCATAAAAATGCACGCCCTAAAAATACAATGCATTAAATGTAATGCCTATTTTTTTCAAGTAGTGCAATTCAACAGGCTTTTTATTTCAAAAACATTTGACATTATTTTTCTTCCATATAGGGAAGTCATCGGCTGCGCTGCTGTCAAAGGACTTAAAGAAATAAACAATGTCACCAAAGAAGTGTGTTTTTGGTTGCCAGGGCAAGACAACCCTGCACAGATTCCCAAAGAACCCAGCGTTAAGGGACCAGTGGATGGAGTTTGTTTTTCCAGAGCATCAGCGGAGTTGTGCAAGTGTTCTTGTTTGTTCCCTGCATTTCGACGATGATTGTTTTATAAACAAGGCCCAGTTCGACGCCGGATTTGCAGATCGTCTAATGCTTAAGGATGGAGCAGTCCCAACGATAAAGGTTCACGGTCGTGCGTTGAAACCGCAGGCGGTGAGTAAAACGTACTCGGTTACTAATGTAACCTCAGTTCTCTCTAGAAGAGGGAACGAGTACTGCGTAATATCTTACGCTAGGGGAAAATCTCTTTTCCGCGAGATATTGAAGCCAAAAATTATCCTTAATTTTGAAATAATGTAAAACGCGTTGCGGCAGCATGCAGACATAGGCAAGACGGCTCGCACGCCTATTGGCTGCCCTGCGGCAACTGCAGCAGCCTATCGAGAGAGGGCCCTCATGACGTCATATCCAATGGGGGCGCTTCGCGCCTACTGTGTCACGTCCTGTCGAAACAGGCGTGGCTTGGGCCTATAAATACAGCTCGACAGGCTGATAGAATCTGGTTTTTCATCGCCGAAGCAAACCAGAGCGTGTTGCAGGCACGGCAAAGATACGCAGTACTCGTTCCCTCTTCTAGAGAGAACCGAGGTTACGTTAGTAACCGAGTACGTTCTCTTATGAGAGGTCTCTCGTACTGCGTAATATCTTACGCTAGGGGAACACAGTGTAAAACGCCGTGCGTGCTGAGATCCAACACCAAAGTCCCAGGGGCAGGTGCCCGGGGCTCATATAGTGCATGATCACCAGGGACTCGTAGAGAGTCCGGGAAAGAGGGGCTAGAACAGCATCATTCCCGTAATAAGTAGCGTCCTATAAGGAGCAAATTATATCAATAGTGTTCCACACAGTCAGGGCGAAAAAACTCGGCCTGGACTGATGAATATTATGGGTCTTACACACTGCCCATAGAGTTATTTAATCGATCAGCGAGCGGCACTCAAGCAGTTTCAGTATTCTGAGCCAATAGCATCGGGGCAGCAATACTGATTTATTAGACCGAAAGCAGCTTAGCCTGCAAGGCGGGAACCTCTAGGTTATAAAACCTTATAAATGTAGAAATGTAGACCAAGCCCACGACGAGGCCATGCCTCTTGTGGAGTGCGCTCTGACACCTAACGGGCACTGCACGCCCTTAGAAGTGTAAGCCAGCGCTATAGCATCAACTATCCACCTGGATAGACTCTGTTTCGACGCCGCTAGTCCCTTAGAACGTCCGCTGAACGAAACAAAGAGCTGCTCCGTCTGTCTGAAGACAGTCGAGCGAGACACATAAGACCTTAATGCCCTGACCGGGCAAAGGAAGCTCGTGTCCATGGCCGCCACGTAAACCTTGAGCGTGGATGGGGTTCTGCCCTTATCCAGTAGCTCTTGCAGGAAGGAGAGAACCTCCGTCACCCCACAATCTGGGGGTGATATGCCACGAGCTGTGCACCAGCTAGAAAACACAGACCATTTTGAGGAATAGAGCCGTCTAGTAGACGGGGCCCTAGCCTGCGTGATCGTGTTTAACACTCCCACCGGGAGGTTAGCGGGTACCTGGCCCACGCATGTAGGGACCACAGCTCTGGGCGAGGATGCCAGATCGAGCCCTTGGCCTGAGAGAGGAGGTCCCTCCTTACTGGTATCGGCCATGGGGCAGTGCTTGTCAGCTGCATCAGAACTGGGAACCAAGCCTGGTTCTTCCAGAACGTAGCCACAAGTAGCACTGAGTTTTCCCTGATTCGCTCTAATACCTGAGGCAGGAGCGTGACGGGGGGAAAAGCATAGAGCGGGCAGCGGGGCCAGACGTGGGCCAGCGCATCCCTGCTCTTGGAGAAAAAACTCCGGACAGTGAGCGTTTTCTTGAGAAGCAAACAGGTATACCTTCGCTCTGCCGAATGTCTTCCACAGCAGTTGGACTGTCTGCGGGTGTAGAGACCATTCTCCTGCTGGAACATTGTTTCTGGACAGTCTGTCTGGTCCCATATTTTGGTGGCCTGGCACGTGTGCTGCTCTCAACGAGCGCAGATTGTGCTGAGCCCAAACCAGGAGGCGCTCCGTCAGCCTGTAAAGGTTTCGGGACCTGATACCTCCTTGGCTATTTATATAGGCCACCACCGACATGTTGTCCGAACGGACCAAGACGTGGTGTCCTTTTATCTGGGGACAAAAGCGCCTCAGCGCGTTGTCGACTGCCATCATCTCCAGGCAGTTTATGTGTAGAAGCTTTTCCCGTTCTGACCACTGGCCGAAGAACGGTCTGCCCTCGAGCAGCGCTCCCCATCCCGAGGTGGAGGCGTCCGTAGACACCACCTTCACACTCGAGGAAGTCCCCAGGCTTACACCTGACCGGTACCAGTCGGTCGCTCTCCAAGATTTCAGAGCTGAGATGCATTTCTGATCGACCTTGAGGCGAAAAAGACCGGAGGCCCACGTTCGACGCGGTACTCGCGCTTTTAGCCAGAACTGCAGTGGGCGCATGCGAAGCAGACCCAACTGGAGTACTGATGATGCTGAGGCCATGAGACCCAGCATTTTCTGAAACTTCCTGAGCGGGACTATAGTGCCACAGCGGAAGGATTTCGTCATGCGCTGAATATTCAGTCTGCGCTGTGGCGATAGTTGTGCTGTCATAGACAGCGAGTCCAGTTCTGTGCCCAGAAAAGATATTCTCTGACTGGGAGACAGTGAACTGACATGAGTCGATTTTATGTGTGCGAGCCCTGGAATGTGGCGTGCTGTGCTTGTGTGTAGGAATGAGCACTGGGCTGTGGGCCTTTTTACTACACTCCGCCTGTTTCGGCGGGACGTGACGCGACGCGACGCAGTAGGCGTGAAGCGCCCCCATTGGAGCCAAATTGGCGCGCGAGCCGTCTTGCCTATGTCTGCATGCTGCCGCAACACGTTTTACATTATTTCAAAATTAAGGATAATTTTTGGCTTCAATATCTCACGGAAAAAAGAGATTTTCCCCTAGCGTAAGATATTACGCAGTACAAGAGACCTCTCGTAAGAGAACTGCTTCTGCTTCAAATGTCTGTGTGTTGTTAGCTATCGGCGCGTAAGCACAGCTTTAGCTCAGCCCACACGGCACGCCTCCAACCGCTCGTTTTTTTCCGGAAAGACTCGGTACAGCCTATCTTTCTTTTATAAATATAATAAAACTGAAGACTTTTTGGAGATATGAAGGGTGCAATACTACTCTATAGGTACTCAAGATTAACATGAGATTGACTGAAACTGAGTGTTTCACCCCCCCTTTAAATTGTATAAAACTAGGTGTATTTATTGACCATCATATTTCCCTAAAATAATAAACAAATTAAGAACAATATATATATATATATATATATATATATATTCTAGACTTTTCTTTTTAACATGAAGACACAACACTTGCATAACTAATAATCATAACAACTAACAAAAATAAGAAAGGAGCTACAGGGTCTCCTTGTTTTACACATCTAGAAATATTAAATCTGGGAGTTGTTCCAAAAGGTAATTTAATTGAAGTATTGCAATCGTTATACACTGTATGAACCACTCTAAAAAAAAATTATTACCAAAGCTAAAAAAAAACAAGAGTATCCATCATGAATGCATGGTCAAAGGCTTTATAATAGTCAATGAATAATATATAACTTTCATCCTAAATTAAGAAAGTATAATCAATTAGATCCAAAACAAGACGAAAATTATTTCCAATATATCTGCTTTGCATAAAACCAGACGGGCAGTCATCAATAATTTTATCCAGACAAAGTTTCAGTCTCTCTGCGAATATTGTCGATAACAATTAAGCATCATTATTAATTAATGAAACTAAGTGGATCTTTACCTGACTTTGGAATAAGGGTTATTAAACTCTGATTCATTGTATGCAGCATTTTCTCAGCTTCCAATATTTCCTAAAAAACATGTAAAAGGAACACAGAGATATCTTCCAGAAAGGTTTTTTATTAAATTAAGCGGTTAAACTGATATTACACAGTGTTTTATTATTCTTCAATTTGGCAATATTTGTATCAATTTCATCCAATATTATAATTCCTATCACAAGTTTTTTTAATACTATCCAACAAAAAAAAAGTCCCTGCGTCTCCAATACCTTCATCTTATGTGTATCATTTTTTATAAAAGCTTGTTACAAACTGAGAGACCATTGAAACTTTAGCATCAATCCTAAGTATTTTTAAGGAGGACAATTCAGTATTTCTCTTTTCGAGATTAAAAGCCACACCTATTATGCAAAATTCACTTTTACATGGTGTTTGAACAATGGGCCCTATCTTGCACCCAGCGTACTAAAAAAATTTAAACGTCACGGTACCAAGTTTTCTTAAGTACCGGTGGTACCGAGGACCCGTTCAAACCCGGTTCCTTGATGCGCATGCATGCACTGAGCGCGTGCAGTTGCGCGTCCTCTTTATTAAAGCGCTGAGACATGGCGACCGGCGGTGCTGCTGACGTGGTGGCTGTAAATCCACTTGTTGATAAGAAAGGAGGAAAGAGACACTTATGGAAATATTTTGGATTAGGCTAATGTCACGTTGCCATAAGTGGCCGTTCACATGGCGCGTTTTTTGCAGATTCGTTATTCCAAATCTCTCATATTAGGAGCGACGCGGCGCGCTCGTTTTTCCCGTTTATATACTGTCTATGGTTTTTCCAGGAGCGCCTATGTTCATGTTTGCATAGCAACGACAGACGCCACGGGAGAGAAAGCGCTTGTGGAAAGGAGAAACTTGTCGATCTCCGAATGCAACGTTACGTTACTGTACATGAGGAGAATAAGATGGAAAGCTTGTAAAGATTAGTTCCATATAAATTCACGGATAATTAGTTGTTTTGTCGTTAGTGAAAATCAATATTGACCTTGTATTTGAAAAATGATCCTCATATAAAAACAATAGGCCTACTAAAATTCAGAGTAAGTTCGTTCGCATTCGGAGATCGACTATTTTTGAAACGGTGCGAAATGCGCTCTCCATGATGACGAGGAAGTATCAGCAAAGAATTTATCGATTTCTAGCACTTTGGTACCGAAATTGGTACCGAGAACCATGGATTTTCACTGGTATCGGTACCGAATACTGAAATTTTGGTACCGTGACAACACTACATGCATGTATCATTCCTATTTTGCACCTGACGCACAGCGGACTTTTCCCTCCACAGACGCACGTCGGTAAATTAGGGAATGAACTTGCGCTCCCGGGGGCGGTTCAGCGAAAAGAGGAGGCGGCCGGCGCAAACGTTCCCTGGTGCTATTTTGCAGTTCCAGAAAACAATTCCACCACAGACCAGGAAAAACCTAGTCTAAAGTCAGTGACGCGTTTTCAGTGGCGCGTTCAGATGCTATTTTAAGGGCGCATGCTTGGCCATAATGTAGTATGTGCACAACACGCATACACTTTGCTTATCTCATCTACACACAGACGCAGCAGTTCCAATTTTGCAAAGCATACATAATTACAAGGAAAAATATTCCACACGTGGGAAATCATTGTGGTGTCCATGAAGATGTGAAAAAATATGCATAAATCTAGCTTACACATTTACCCAAATTATTATACGCCTGTTTAACCGAAGCTAATTTGGGTGTGTTTCTCCCATCCCCATACAGTGTCACTTCTCTGTCTTTTACGGCCCTGACGAGAACGTTGGTCTCCTCGGATGTGAACCGCTCCTGGTGTGCGCCTGGCAAATTCCCCATTATAATAGCAATCCGCCATGGAACAAACGCGCCTGCTCTTAAAGGGAATGTGAGATGATGCTCTGATTGGTTTATTTCACGTTATGCCCAAACCACACCTATGAGTAATGTAGCTACTGCAGACCAACTCATTTTAGATTTGCGTCGGGCGAGATCCGCCCACAAAGTTACTTGCGTTTTGCGTTTGATACTTGCGTTTCAGATTGTTAAAATAGGGTCCAATGTGTGTTGGCAGTGTGTGTACACAACCACCCTTTAATGATAAAAATAAACAGTGTGTTTTTTTTTTTTTAATCCCCATAAATCATAAGCAGTGTCTCAGAACAAGCTGTTTTCTGATTCTGGGCAATGTGACGTCCTTTTGCTCAGGCCCCTCCCATGACTGTTGGCGGACACTGCCGTATTAGCATAAACCCGCCCTGAGTGAACTGATACACAGTCTGCCATTGTTTCGACGTGGGAGCAGCTGTACCGGACAAGAATGTCTTCTAAGCGATTGAGGTGTTTTGTTGTTGGATGTAAGAATGAACACAGCAGTCGTCATTTACTCCCGACATCTGAGCCGCTGAAGACGCGGTGGATTACTTTTATGTTTGAAGGGAATGCGCCCCCTAATCTACCTAAATGCGTTTATGTTTGCGCAAATCATTTTATGCCAGACTGCTTTGTGAACGAGGGTCAGTACAAAGCAGGTTTTGCTAAAAAATTGATCCTGAAGGATGGATCGGTACCAACTCTTCGTGATCCAGCTTCACCTGCAGAAGTAGTAAGTGTCACACTGTTTATTTTTTATGAATTTTGAGCAAATTGCCATTTCAGTCAATGTGCCTGTTAGCTATTTCCACAACAAATGCGGCTAAAGCTATTGTTGTCTTAGAGACTAGGGACCCTATCATACACCCGGTGCAATGCAGCGCCAATTGTACGCAAGTGTTTTTTGCTAGTTTCAGCCTGACGCAGTTCATTTTCACGTCCTGCGCCACATTGTTTAAATAGCAAATGCATTTGTGCCCATTTGTGTGCCCATGGGCGTGATGGTCTGAAAACGAGTGTTCAGGCGCATTGAATGGTGCGTTGCTATTTTGAGGCAACTGAAATGACTGTGCCATTGACCAACTGAAACCTGGTCTAAAGTCAATGGCGAAATATTTCTTTTTTGTTAAAGAGTGCATTAGTAATGTGCGCCTATAGGCAGGTCCACAACTTTTTTTTCAGGTACACTTTGCTTATTACACACACAGGGAAGCAGCACACAAACATGCCACATATTAAAAATAAAAGGATTACAATGTAAAAGAATAATATTGTGTACATAACGATATGGTGGAATCCGGTTTGTCCCGTAGATGATCTGCTTGTGCGCTTTAGATCTGTTTCCTCGTAAGAGAAGCGTTCAGTCTTTCTGCTTGCAAATTCCGGCATGTAAATAGTGAATCCGCCATGGCGCGAACGCAACTGGCTTTTAAAGGGAATGGGAGATGAGACTCTGATTGTTTTTTTGCACGTTACGCTCAAAACACACCCATTACTCATTAAGAGAAAAGGGACAACCCTTTTAGACCGTGCGCCGACCATTTTTCCCGTCGTTAAACTAGCAAAAGTGGATTCGGGCAAACCCTAAGTGCACTTGCGCCCTTCACTTTAGACCATGCGCTTAGATCGTTAAAATAGGGCCCTAGATGTCCGTCGTCTATTTTAAACCTTGTTTATATACTGTATAACCACGCTTTTATAAAGAACAGTATAAAAGGTTATTGTCTTGAAAAACTGTACGTTAAAAATGTTTGTTTATTTGCAAAGGCCAGCACATCTACACAAAGCCGTAGCTCGAGGGATGTTGGCGTCCAGACAGAGCCATCACAGCTACACAGTTTTGTCACACAACCATCGACATTTCAAGCACACCACAGGAGTATCGGTATGTTGATGGTTTTAATTGTATTTGTTTTGCACAGTAGCCGCAATAGAGAATGTGAATCTACCTCGTTGTGCATTGCATAATAGGTAGTGAGCGTCATGTTTGTGGTAGCTGCTCAGGAGTGTACAATGACAACAAATACAAATCACCAGTGGAAAAACGAGTGCTTGCACTCGGTTAGAATACAATTATTAATATTGGAATGTCTTGCATTCATACGAGCACTTAATCGTCAGTCTATCATACACTCATAGAAATCCTACGTAGCTTTCAATAAATAAAACGTGACCATGATGTTTCTGCTATATTAAATAATAACTACTATATAGCTTGATATTTGCCAGTGGATCATTTATTCAATCATCATATCACCCTAATTTCTTAACGTTAAACGATGTGGCATAACACTAAAACGTTGCTGCATTATACATTCCAGGTGTCCAGACAACTGTGTCAAGTTTTGACCTTAGTATGGCATCAGTTTCTCATACAGCAGTTATGTCTTCCACACCACTCAAGACTCCATCAAAGAGACCTCATCTGGACCTTGAGGAAGAGGGAGATGAAGAAGATACTCTCAAGGAATGCTCTTCTATACTAACAGCACAAGAGACTGATGTCACATTCAATCACACATCAATAACAGAGCCAAAAGGCTTGTTGTAAGTATCTATTATGTGCAGATGGTTTAGAATTATGTTTGTTTTAATCATTACAACCCTCACGTTGTGCTTATATGCATGCATATTTTTTTCAGAGCTCAAGCATCCAGTCCTGTTCAAAATATTAGTAAATATATTGTCTATGAGACCTGCATCATGGAACTGTTCGAGTCGTGCCCGGTATGTCAGCGAAGCTGTCATGTACGATCGCAAAGGCTTGGGACATTTTTACGTGTTGAACAACTCTGCCATCACTGTCAGTTCTCACGGAAATGGAACAGTCAGCCAATTATGGGCTGTACTCCAGCGGGCAACCTTCACCTTTCTGCTGCCGTGTATCTCTGTGGTGCTTCATTCTTCACACTTGAAAAAGTAATTGAATATCAAATAATTAATCGCAATGCAGTTACAGAGACTAAACATTTATAATGTCAAAGATGATTACATTTAGTAATTTATTACTTTACTGTATAGAAACTTCACTGTTCTCTATGTTGTCAGATATTTGCAGCAATGAAGCTACAACTTTTCAGGTACGACACCTTTCGTCGCCACGCGCGAATGTGGATTGAGCCTGCTGTTCTTCACAAATGGAGAAACTGGCAGGATGAGATGCTACAGCAGTTAACTCAAAGGGAAAAAGTCATTGTTGGAGGAGACATGAGGGCTGACTCACCAGGTACATTGTGGGAAAAAGTAAACCTGTTATTGAAAATCCCCCAAAAAAGAACGTTTGATAAGACTTTATAAAGAATGATAGACTTTTCGCACATCTACCAGACAAGGCACAGTATGTAATAAGGAATTATGTTACATTGTTTTTGAAGGGCACTCTGCCAAGTATGGCAGTTACACAATGATGGACCTGGAGACGAACACCATTGTTGACGTACAACTCGTCCAGGTAAGTGAGCAGAAACCTTTGTAGCAACATGCTGGAAGATTTGCGTTTTTAATTGAAAGACTCATTATACTACGTTTCTTTGACAGAGTAATGAAGTGGGAGGAAGTTACCACATGGAGGAGGAAGGTTTGAAGAGAAGTCTCGACTTTTTGGACGCTCGTGGTGTGACCCTGGACTGCATTGTGACTGACCGGCACCCGCAAATTAAAAAATTCCTCAGGGAGCGCAATGTTAACCAGTTCTATGATGTCTGGCACATAGAGAAAAGTATATAACCTTACTACCATTCTTATAATTTGCAAGAGTTTTACAGACTAATAAATGTGATAATACTGTAATAGCGAATGTTTCTGGATCACCAATAACAATATAATAGGGTTTTTTTTATTTAAATATCCACCACCTATTACACATTAGTCCACTTATTGTGAGTGTTGTCATACTTGTATTTAATTGTAATCTCCAGGAATTTCAAAACAGTTGGAGAAAATTTGCAAGTTGAAGGGATGTGAGAAACTACATAACTGGTTGCTTAGTATTAAAAATCACATCTATTGGACTGCTAAATCATCAAGCAATGGGCCTGAAAGAGTGGCTAAATGGACATCTATGCTGAACCATGTCCAAGATAAGCACACACATGAAGACACCAATTTTCCTGCATGTCTACATCCACCAAGGAAAAGTCTAAACAAAAACAAGTGGCTGGCAGCTGGTATGTAGTCTCAAGAAGCAATGAAGTTAGTTCTAAACAAACTGTATGCAAAACATAAAGCTTGTCTTTTTTAGTCAATATTAAATGCTTAGTCAGTTCTTATTTCTGATTAGTATAATTAAAGAATATTTCCAATTCTTTAGGAACTCTGGCATATTACAAGTTGGAGAAAGTTCTCTCCAACAAGAGAATTTTGAAGGATGTGGCCAAGCTATGTCCTCACTACCAGACTTCTTCCATTGAGGTTTTCCACAGTGTCATACTACGGTTTGCACCCAAAAATGTGGTCTTTCCATTTCTTGGAATGTTGTGCAGGTAACGCAATTATTGTAAAATTAATTTCCCGTTTGCATACACCGTTGTCATGTTATGTTGATAATGTATTTCTTGCTTTCAGACTGTACCTGGCTGCACTACACTACAACGAGAATGCCGGGTGTCCTCAAGCCACAACAGCAGCAGGTCAACCCCTGCTCAAAGTGACCTTTCCGAAGGCCAAGGAGGGAGAATATAGGGTCAGAGAAGGGAGACAAGCAACTTTCAGTATGTATAACCTGAGTTTACTTACAAAATGTGATAGAATTGTACAATACCTTTAGTGCACTTTTCCTTACAAGCTATGTGAAAAAACAATATATAACTATCTACAAATAAAAAATGTCATATTGCACAGGATATGTGGATGACCTGCTGGACCTCATATTTGATCAAGTCTTTGTGGATCCTGCACCATATGCGGATGAGGTCTTGAGGATCCCCATACCACCGCCACTGTGTCCAGAGTATGACCGGCTTGCTTAGGATGAGGCCATCTCCAGCAGGGTGTCTCGTTTTAAGATATAGGCGGTCGAAAACCTACATAGCTGCCCTGGGCATCAGGAAACTCTCTTCGAATACTCAGGACCACACAGGCTGAATCACAACTCATACTCTTCGTCCCAGGAAACCCCAGCACCAGCTAACAAAGCTCTGATAAGCTAAAAATCTGTAACGACTGACACACAGGGACATTATCATAGCCGGGTTCAAGGATTTTTTTTGGTGTTTCTGTTTTATATGTCTATCTACGCTGTCTGGAGTTTTAGTTTTTGATATTCAATACATTTTGGCAAAACATTTTTGTTGATAAAACGTACTTTTTAAAAGTAAAGGTAAAAATTTATTTGTGAAGGTCATTGTCTTTGTAAATTATATAAATAAATACATTTATATTATGCAAGTTTCCATATGAATTTACTTAAGGATATAACAACAACAGTAAGGTACAGAGTTTGTGTTCACTCTTTATGTATGCTTTGGTTTGAATATAACCTTGGGAAATATAATGCTAAATGTTTTGTAAGATCACATGAAATAGACATTTGCAGTTATATTCGCTAATCATTTACACACTCACTGTTGTACTCCACGAAAGTCGCAGGGGACCATAGTCAACTCTGTAAATGTTAAAGGGTCATGAAACCCCAAAACACATTTTTTGAGATGTGAACAGAAATGTACAGGTTGCACATCACTGAAAACACTAAAAGCACAGGGAAAATTTTCCCTAGCAATTTCGTTCTTCCGGGCTGAAAAGCAAAGTCGAGGCAACGTCTGGGAATGAGTGGTAGAAGCATGCGTAGTGTGTGACTGGCTGTGGGCACGATTCTACGTCAGCTGGCCTTCAAGCTAACTGCATTTATTCATGAGAAAGAGCTTGTTTAATCCAATCACATTACAGCGGAGGATTCAAAAAAACATGCGGCACACGCATGACAGTGGTTTCTGCGCCGAACATGTTCAACTCTCATAAAGCGGATATTATAGTTCATACTGCCCGGAGCAAGCGCGTTTCAAGGTTCATGACACTTTACATGCGTTTTTTAATGAAAACACATTTAAACAAACTGGATCCATTCCGGGATGGTCCACCATACATGATGGAGTCACTTGCAGTTGTTGCATCCGTCTTCTAACCTTCATTACAGTAAAAAGCGTTAGGCATTTTTATGTCACACGTTCTGTTTACAGCAATTATAACTGTAATTAAATTAATACCCGCTCTATCTTCCTGCCGCATATGTTTTCTGGTTCTGTAGGCATCCTCTCATATTTGCCACATGAGCACCTGTACGGCAAGTAATATTTTTCACATGATGCAGCAACAGTACTCCTCACATAAAAGTCATGTTGTTATACTGCTTTGCTAACATTTTATCCGTATTTGTGTCGTTTCATAAAGGCGCTTGGCGAACGCTATCACAGTATCTGTGTGTGTTGCTAATCCATCATTGCAAATGGGCTGCGAAAACTCGACAAGTACATAAATGCATCAAATAACCATTCCGAGACGTCCTGGTACATTCTCGTAGGTGTTTCTTCTACCGGAGTCTCTCCTTCATCTGGGTCAGACTCTGGTTTATACATCTAGGGCTGAATACCGAGTCTCTCGCTCTCAGTCATGGTCATGTTGCTTTCTGCCGTACCGACTATATAGGTTTGCAAAGCAGAGATGTATATGTTACATATGCACTACGCCAGGGGTAGGCAAGTAAGTTTGGCATTGGGCCAAAAAAATATTTCGCCACTAGATAGCGGGCCAGAACAATGCAACTAGAATTGCCTATGACAGACTGTTACAGTGTCTTTTGTAACTGGTAGTGAGCTGTTACTCTGCGTTAAATCCTGTAGTAGGACAGTCATTAACAAAAAGCCACATTTGTGTGGCAGTGTCCGGGTTTTACACTGGATAAATTAATAAAGCAGTAGTGACACATAGCCTGGCAAGTATCTTCATTCACCAACTTGCAACACAGACCACCTTGCTAAAACACACATATATGGGAGATACGGAACTCAAAAAATAAAAAAGGACTTGAATAAGCCCATTAATGGCATGTTTGAGTCATGCTCTTGTGGGAATGCAAATGTATTAAAATGTTTCATTTAGGTTTACATTGAATTTAGCATGTTAAGGTTAGGTATAAATTATCAGAGTTTTCTAGCAAACGACTCTGGTCAGTCCTGTTTTACTGAAACTCTTGGAGTTTGTGTTTTAGCAAGAAAGTCCAGCCAGTCCTGTACTCGGGTCTCAGTGTTTGAATAGATATGCTGAGTGGATTAGGGTGGGCAATGCTCTCAGTCTAAAACCAGTTCCTAAACCTGTCTTTTTCGGTTCCTGCCCCTAAATGTATATAAACTGTAAGCGAACATTCACGTCAGGCTTGGTGACTGCAGCTGCCGACAGCTCGTGTCCTCAATAAAGAAACCTGCTGAAGAAACAACCAAGTCTCCTGGTCTTGCGATTCTAAGTTCACAACAACTTGGTGCCGTGACCCGGATGGAGAAAAAGAAAACTCAAAGAACTTCAAGCTCAAAGACCTGAATCCAGATTGAAACAGCAAGATCAAAAGATCTGCTTTCCAGACTGCATCTTTTGGAATCCAGAGCGAAACTTCCAGCTAAACAAAGATTACCAGACTGAATCTTTCCAGCTTCCTCCAGATTGAAACTTCAAGCTCAAAGATCTCAAAGCCTGACTGAGTTCCAGAATCTTCCTTTACAACCAAGGGTTGGTGAGTTTTTCACTCCATTCAAAGAACTGCTACAGACCAGTATATGTGTTTTTCCTCTGCGCCGTTCAGAGAAGAGTTAACAGACAGCTGCAGGGTTTTGTTAACTAAGTTATCCTTTAAAAAAAAAAGAAGTTTTTTTTAGAGATGAAAGATACCCTCTGCCCGTCAGGGAAGATTAACATTACAGGTTAATATTGTGTACCCTTTGCTTTAGGCAGAGAAGAATTCGCTTTACGTGCTAGTTATTTCAGTTGATCCTCTGTTTTTGTAGGCAGGGAAGATTTTAGCGTAAATTGCTAATATTTTGTTTTACCCTCTGTTGTTGGCAGGGAAGATTAACAGTTACATGTTAATATTGTTTGTACCTTTGTAAGCTAGAGAAGATTTAGCCTCATGTGCTAATAAGATTGTACCCTCTGTTTGCAAGACAGTAGAGAGAAGTTTTTTTTAGTGTTTTGTTTGTGGTAACAGAAATTCACAAAATGTTTAGGAAAAGTACTAGACAGATTACACCTTTTTGGACAGATAGTGAATTCAAGTCTTTGTTATCAGAGCACATGGACTCAATCGTGACTGAGGAAGTCAGATTGAATTTAACAAAGAAATTTGGCATTGATCCAGTCAAAGTTTGGTCAATCGAAGATTGTAAGAAGGTACTAGGAGAAAGTATTCGCAAGAACAGTGTGAAAAGTTTTATCTGTTGTCACAGAGAATTTGGTTTAACCCTAGCTACAGAACAGTCTAAGCGCAACTCCGAGCTAGAGAAACAGATCAAAGAGCTCCGTGCTAGAATATCTTCATTGACTAAGAAAGTAAACCGCAACAAAGATGCAGAAAAAACTGATGTGGAAGAAGTTAGTCAGCCTGATAACAATTATCCTGACTTAAAAGCTTTCTTTGAAACAAATGTAGCCATCCAATCAGTAACTGATCAGCCTGTAGATTCAGTGCAGGTTTGTGGGGCTAGGAGAAGATCTCAGGGAACTAAAAGTGTTACTCCGAACTCTTCTGTTGTCCAAATACAAACGGTTGCCAAAACATCTTTATGTCCTAAGGATATAGATAGACTCTCCCAGAGTTTACCCTCAGCACGCACAAATTTTTCTGAATTTAGAAGAGCATTGTTCAGTAAAATGCATCTTTACGACATGTCGTTGCCGGAAGTCACACAGCTGATGTCACAAATTCTAACTGAATCTGAATTCAACAATTTTGAGTCTGCTGTTACTTCCGAACTGCAACATGTCAGTAAAGGCGATTTGAGAGAAGGTGTTTTGAAAATCCTAAAGAATCTCTTAGGACCCAAAATAGATTGGTCGAAAGTTACTAGATGTGTACAAAAGAAAGGAGAGACTATAAGTGAATACACTGAAAGATTTTCTCAGGCAGCTGCCACGTACAGTGGAATAGTGGAGGATTCTGAAAGTGTACTAGATGATAGAGGAGCTCTAATCCGAATTTGGACAGATGGTCTTGTAGCTGAGTACAGAACAGCCTTGCCATTCCTAGATATTACGTGGGCTAAAAGAACTCTCAGAAGTAACCTAGAAAGTTTAGCTATTTGGGAAAGAGATTCTGTTGTCAAAGAGAGAGTAAGAATTGCAGCAGTTTCTGTTAAGGTCAACTCAGAGAAGCCAAAGAAACGCAAAAGTCCTAGAGAAGCCAGTTGTTCTTACTGTGGCAAGCACGGACATTTTGGAAAAGAATGTAGGAAAAACAAAAAGAACTTTAAAGATGTAAATAAGGTTACTCAGCTTCTGCTTAGCCTGCTTGATATTCTGAAGCAGCCCCTCCCCTCCTCGTTAAACTCGTGGGGCAACTTGATACGGTGTTAACCATTTAGGCTGTGATTGCTTAATCTCCCCAGTAACTTACAACAAAGATGAAAGACTTATTTTTGTTTAATAGAACAAAAGGAAAGTGACTGTCACAGTCTTTGTTTGGGGGACATTCAGAAAACTCACAGCCTTAAATGTTACACCACAGAAATATTGCAGTCAGACAACCATCCTCTGTTAATGATGTCTACTAAGACTGATGTTTCACTGGAGAATGGAAATGTGCCAATTTTCTCACACACTGTACAGTTGTTTCCCCTACAGGGATAGGATAGGACACATGGACCAGTGAGGAGCCCAGGAAGAACTGGAAGCAACAGGCTTTCGGGGGCCAACCCTGTGGTGAAGATTCCCTTATAGGCCCTTCCCAACCACTAGTCCCTCCTCACCTCACTGTTCCTTTTAGGTGTCTCATGAATTAAGAAATAGGGAAAGAAGGAACCACAATTAGCAGATACAGATTGAACAGAGGATACAACCCTAATGTTTGTAGTCTTTACAATGAATACTGGTCTGTTGCAGTTGTTTGTTTGTTTTTTGTTTTTGTTTTTCTCTTAAACTCTGTGCCGACACCACTTGACGGTTATCCTGAGAACCATATGCACTGACCTACACACCTGCATATGAAGACCCAACCTCCAGAAAACAACTAGACCAACTGCAGAGACTACAACCAACACAGAAGAAAAAATACACAACGTAGAGACTCACCTACGGGAACTTCAGTCATCTCTCATCATGATCAAGATTGTCGTACTACTACTAACCATCATGGACATCGCACAAAGTGTGGACCCCAGAAACAACATCTTCTTAGAGCTGATGAATATGTCCTTGTTTGCTGGAAAGAACGTTTGCATGCCACATGCACCTTCAGTAGGAGCCGGAATACAGCATCCTACCCAGCCAATTCAACGGCAGGTGCACCCTGGTTTATGTTCTACCAGCTATCAGAGAAAATACACACTCCACCCCAAGCTCTCCACAGCTACAAAATTCATCTCCTTCTATCAACAAAGATGGCTGCATTCCAGGACTCACTTGTGTTCAAACGTGGTGGTCAAGAACTCTTGGAGCATTAATCCCATCGTATGTCCTTGTTTGCTGGAAAGAACGTTTGCATGCCACATGCACCTTCAGTAGGAGCCGGAATACAGCATCCTACCCAGCCAATTCAACGGCAGGTGCACCCTGGTTTATGTTCTTCCAGCTATCAGAGAAAATACACACTCCACCCCAAGCTCTCCACAGCTACAAAATTCAGCTCCTTCTATCAACAAAGATGGCTGCATTCCAGGACTCACTTGTGTTCAAACGTGGTGGTCAAGAACTCTTGGAGCATTAATCCCATCGTATGGTGTACCTGAGTGCTGCACCGGGTTAATGGATCCAACAGAGAATTTGAACAAAATCCAACAAGACATTCTTGATCTTTCAACAAAATTACACCAGATGACTGAAGACAATTCTTCATGGTTCGGAAACTTGATAGGTAAACCCTGGCTGTGGATTAAAGAAATAGCAATGCTGCTGTTATTTCTCCTACTGGCGTTCTACGTATGCTTCCACAGTATCAAGTGTTTCATTCAACAAATGACTCACGCCTCACACGAGAAAATGACTGGTCCAACCATAAAAGAATATTACCCGTAAGAACTTCACGGACCCTAATTGCATGTTTGTTTCTGTGTCAACATGCAATTACAGATGAACAACACAGATCATGCTTTGTGCCTGTAACTTACACAAGTTACAAGAATTAACTTTTAAGTGTATAAATTTGTATTTTGTGAGAGTTTTTTTAAGACTCTCAAAGGGGCAAGTGTGGGAATGCAAATGTATTAAAATGTTTCATTTAGGTTTACATTGAATTTAGCATGTTAAGGTTAGGTATAAATTATGATTATCAGAGTTTTCTAGCAAACGACTCTGGTCAGTCCTGTTTTACTGAAACTCTTGGAGTTTGTGTTTTAGCAAGAAAGTCCAGCCAGTCCTGTACTCGGGTCTCAGTGTTTGAATAGATATGCTGAGTGGATTAGGGTGGGCAATGCTCTCAGTCTAAAACCAGTTCCTAAACCTGTCTTTTTCGGTTCCTGCCCCTAAATGTATATAAACTGTAAGCGAACATTCACGTCAGGCTTGGTGACTGCAGCTGCCGACAGCTCGTGTCCTCAATAAAGAAACCTGCTGAAGAAACAACCAAGTCTCCTGGTCTTGCGATTCTAAGTTCACAACACTCTTAACAAACTATGTTTTATTTCCTCTTTCCATATTGTGAATAATAAATGTGTATCCTTTTAATTTGCTTGTTACACAATGGAGCCTGACTTATTGTAATAATTATTTGGCGTAGTCTACTTTTACACTCAGAATTATTCCTTGGCATCCTCACATACTAAACTGCATTTATCTATTACGTTGTGTGCAGAGTGATGTTAACATTTTAGCTTGCTGGTGAGAGAAAATGGCACTATCAAAGAGTCTAAAGAGGAAAGTTGACAGCGAAAATAAGGCATACAAAGAAGAATGGAAAGACAACTATGCG
Source organism: Abramis brama (assembly GCF_963993115.1). Classification (NCBI taxonomy): domain Eukaryota; kingdom Metazoa; phylum Chordata; class Actinopteri; order Cypriniformes; family Leuciscidae; genus Abramis; species Abramis brama. Next base: position 33,948,971 of record NC_139966.1, on the reverse strand, counting down.
TTCATCCTACCTAGTTTTGTGAATGCAAAGCCGGTGTGTCTTATCTGCAACAAAGCGATCCACAGACTCTTTTGAATGTCTTTCAGAATCTTTCAAATTAAAAGCTCTCAATTCATCTCAAAATAAAACATTGCTGCAAAAACGTTCTCGTACTTTTATTTTGAAGGCAAAATGTGAGTATGACGGCATAATGTTTTGGAGATTGTGTAACTGTTGCTGTCATGACAGATCTATTTCGTAACCAGCCGCTATCAAAATAATCTGGCTGCAGCTGCGGGCCAGATATTATTGCTGGCGGGCCAGTTTTGACCCACGGGCCGCCTGTTGCCAGCCCCTGCGCTACGCCCTCATCTGAAGACTGGGCGGGGATATGCAGCTGATTTACATTTAAAGTGATACACATCACAATGCTCCTTTAGCTTTATTCTCAAATATTTGATCCAATTCTAATGCAATTTAACTAACATGTCTTTATCTATCTGAGACAAGTTATGTTTTTCATATATAAGAGTAATATGTTTAATGATGGAATCCTCCTTAACCCTTCTGGCTTTGTCCATTTCTTTTCCAAATCTGATAGCAAACTTTTTTATTGAATACTTCATAAATTCCCAATGTTTCATTTGAGAAGCATTTGCCCTACTAAAAGAATCCTTTATAATATATTTAATAACTATTTTAAATCGTTAATTTCAGCCAAACTATCAAAACCAAACATAACATGGATTAGTTTATGGTCAGTATGAATGGAAGGTATTATATAAATTTCCTTAACTTTTTGTGCCAGTTCTTTAGACAGTGGCCAAAAATAAATTCTGGATTGTCTGGAACCATCCTTATTACTCATGTAAACTCAACTTTACCAGGATTCCCATTGATCTATTCATCAAGGCAATTAAGATGCAAACATAAATCACTAATATAAGAATTAAAAAAAATACTGTCTAACATGTCGTGGAGGCAGACAGTCCAGCAAGGGATCACTGATGGGGTTCCAGTCTCCACCCAAAACCAACTTAGATTTAGTAAATGTTAACAACATTCCTGAAATCTCCTCTTCAAAACTCTGCAACAAAGTTTGATTCTCAGCTTTATTATAACCATAAATGTGTACCAAAATTATCCATCTTCCAGATGAGTGTATATTACTTTTCAGTATTTTACCCTTGAACATTCCTTTTAAAATCGCAACACCGGCAGAGTTACTGCTTCCATAGGATAGCCGAAGATCATCTCCCCATTGATTTCTCCAAAACTTGTAGTCAGATCCTAAAGCATGGGTCTCTTGCTAAAATTAAAAGTTGGCCTTGAATATCTTAAAATATAAAAAAAGCGTTTCTTTTTTAACGTTACGAATACCCCTCACACTAAATGAATATAAACAAAATGACATTGCACAGAAAGGTCTTCTCCACCACTTCCTAGATTTCAAATATTCTGATCCTCTAGCGTTCTTCCGAATGAGATCTCTAGTTGACTTGACTACGAACCTGATGATAACTGGTTGAATCGCTCTTTCTGCTAACCCTGTGGCTCACATCACTGGGCTTCATTCACCAACCGTTCTTACAAAGAAATGTGTTCTTAAACCCCACTTATGCACTTTTTATGAAGATTCTGACATTCACTAATGTTTTCTTATCTTGGATTTGTTCTTAGCTAAGAACAAAATATATGAACATTCAAGAGCACTCTTGCACACATTTGAGTGATGACAGTTTGCTCCAAATAATTGGTTACTGCATTTTATTTAATTCTACAGTCGTTTACAATGATAGTATTTTACTGTAATGTATTTCTGATCATTTGTTGAAAAAAAAAAAAATCATAGTATGCAAAGAAACACTAACACTGCATTTTACATCAGCAATTAAGCTGATTAAATCAAATATTATGCCTTGTTTTGAATTTACCTGTTGCAGTAGGATTTCTATTTAAGAATTACTGAAGTTCTTTTTTCATTTGGTGATCGGTGGACCACCACCGTCTGTGCGTCTTTTGGACATTCTCCAACTTTTCTTGCACACGACCCTGAAGTGTCATGTCCTTATATGGGAATTTGCGGGCGTTTTCTTATGCTAATTGGGAACAAATGGAATTACGCTTTCAATTACGAAGACGTGGGATTCATCAATCCTAAGAACACCGGGCTTTAACATCCTTGCCTTCTTGTTCAGCCAGACCGTACAGCCTCAAATTCCACCATCTTTGGTACCTTTCCGTTTCGTTGAGCTCGTCCTCCAGTTCCGTTATCTGTTTCTGATGGTCTCCCATCGACTTCATATTGGAGATGTCTTGCCTTTACATCCTTCAATTCTTAAAAGATCAATTCTGTAGCCTCCTTCAAAGAATTAACACACTCTCGGTTTTGTTTTATTTCTTGTTTGAAAACAGCTGTATTCTGACTCACCTTCTCAACAAATATCCTGACGATATTATCTTCTACTTCTCCGAGTGTGGATTCAACTTCCCCAAGTGCCCTTCAAGGGTGCAAAAACGCTGTTTGGAGTTCGCTGTTAGAAACGCTGAGTCAGTTGAACCAATTGCTTTGCAAAATGGTTAACTGATTCGAAGCGCTTTTCGAAACAGCGAACGCTGACCTCATCTACTGGTCAAAGTGATGTAAATGCAGCTAGAACAACATAAGCATGATGGCAACTGAAAAAATAAACATTTAAGATGCTTTCATGAAAGTGGAATCTGCTAAGTGCGAATTATAAAAAATAAATAACTATTGGCTAATGAGGCCAGTTAAAGGCCATTAACTATCAGATACTCTGACTGACTCTCTTGCCAGTGCGCTGACTACTGAACTAGGGAGCTGATTGAGATGTACCCAGAGATTTATTTTGGATTAATTTTTCTTTCTGTTAATTATTCTCATCTTAAACATGACAGAGTGAAGTCAACTCCTGGTGATGCAACTGAGATCCATGTGACACTATTATAAAGATGACATCTATTAAAGAGGAGAGTGAAGACATGAGGATTGAAGAAGTATTCAGCATGAAACAAGAAGATACTGAGGAACAAACAGGTTGGTTTCATTCTCAGAGCTTCTCTCAGTCATTTGATTCTTATTAAAATATCCACCTCTTCAGAAATGAATGATATTCATTTATTCATTTTTATTTATAAAACACTTTATAACTGCCCATGCAGACCAAAGTGCTGTACAATCAGCATACAAATACATAAACTACTGTAGCATTTTGAGAGGTAGGGTATCACCAAAAGTGGGGGTTGGCAGATTTCAGTCCAGGCAGAGCTCAAGCAACTGGTTTCTTTTAATCATCAAATCAAAACTTAAACTTCTAACAGAAAACACACACACACAAAAGGACTGTTTACATGACAATGTTTCAACTTAAAACATACAACTTTTTATGCGTTTTGAAAATGGTCTCCATGTAAACAAAAACGCAAATCTCTGAAGACGACAGGCTTGTGCACAATTCAGAATTGAATTGAGAATGACTCCTTAATTCCAATTCAATTCTTGAATTCGAATTTAATTTGAATTGATGTCAAAAACAGGATCTAGAATTACAATTCGAATTTGAATTAAAGGAAGCAGAATTGCAATTCAATAAAAATTCAAAGAAATTCATATACATATTGTAAGTGAAGTGTTTAAAGGAGCTGTATGTAAGAAATGTATTTCAATTAATCATAAAATGGCCCTGATATGTCACTAGACATTAAGAAATCATGTTCATTTCAAATACTTATATCACTGACAACAGTAGTCCAGCCAGGATATTGTCATTTAAAAAGTGATAGTTGCAGCCCTCAACTGATGTTGATGTTGTCATGTTGTGTTTTGGCCTGATGCTCCACCCTCCACCTATCTACCAATCACGAAGTCAGTAGTGTTTCAGCATCCGGGTTGCCAGCTCTGCTCTAGTTTAAAGCTCCTTGTAGCAGCCTACGTTCCTGCTGGATCCTGCAGCCTATCTGGCAACCTCGAGTCAGGGGGGAGGGGGAGGGGATACACCGCTCTACAGTAATTTGAAAGTGATTGCAGTACCAGTTTTGGCCACAATCTTACATACGGCTCCTTTAACAATGAAGCTTTACAGTATATGTCAGATATGTTTGCATTATAAATGATATTAGTTTGAACTACTTGTACAGATTACATTAAATGTTTTCCCCCAGCAATGAATGTTAAAAGCTCTAGTCACAGAACAAATAATTAAGTTTGATTTATTGTAATTGTAATTTTGTGGAACATGATGGAACATGACTCCATTTCCCAGAATGCTTTACTTTAACCAAGTATTTAAAATGGTTGCTAAACAATTTGAGGTGGACATTTGTTTGAAAGCACAATTTGATGGGCAACACTGGACTTTTTAAGTTTCAGAAGTCCTTTACAACTTCAGATTACAAAGGTTGATAGATTTGACACCTGTAACAACAGCGACATGGAAAATAATAGCAGGCATAAAAGGTCATATGTACTAGTTCATTTTGAAGAACCAATTCCATCAAAAACACCTGGAAACCACAGAGCCATATGCAAGCACTGCAGTGCTCCAGTCTGTGGCTCCGTCAAGGCTACTTCAAATTTCAAAAGGCATCTACAAGTAAGTTAACAGACAGACAGTCTTCTATTTTGAAAACCATCTCTTGATGGTATTATGCAACTGATATTTGATATAACTATTGTTGGGGTCACTACTCAAGAATGTGTAATACACATTATTCACTTTTAAAAATACCATGATGCATTACCTTACTTGTTATTCTCTATGGATAGTAACTCATTACTCTACTCATTACATTACTGTAGTGCAACACAGCAAGAGCCTGGCATATAGCTCATAAAGGGTTATACACACCTTTAACTCACAACACAACAGTAACAGTAATATTAATGTGCTACATTACTCAGTTACAGCCAAATATGATTATATTATTATGGCATTACTTTGTAAGGAGTTACCCCCAACACTAGATATCATATGTGTTTAAAAGCATGCAAGCACACTTTTTACTTATTACTTATTGTAAATCAAGAAAACAATTATTGTCAATTGTGGAATTAATAGAAATATTTGTTCTCTTAAAGAGTAATATACATTGAGGTACTTTTTTTCCTACAGAAGAAACATCAGGAAATCTTGATGTACTGTGAAACCAGCGATTGCACAATCCAGCCAAACCAGAATGAAGATCATGGTAATCCTTCTGAAACAGCCAGTTCCAGCTCTAAGTGGTCATCAACTAATAGACGACAAGTTGCTCTTACTGAGTGTTGTTACATATATTGCAAATGGTCTCCTCCCTCTCTGTACTGTTGAAAATAAGGATTTCATTAATATTTTGCATTGGAATAAATGATGACTGCATTTACAACAACTTTGTGTTTGTGTGATTACTTTGAAATGAAAATTACATTGGAACAAAACTAATTAAACAACATTGAGGGGGTAATTTATTTCAAGAATTTGATCAATATCTATTTTAGAACAAAATGTATGCATGGTTGAGGAGTAAATAGTTACGTGAAATGAAATTTCTGTTATTAAATTACAAAATGAATGTAATTGTATTTAGTTGTATTACTGAGGTAAAATGTTTGATTCAATTATTTACTAATCAACTTAAAACGAAATTGCTTTGCATTGATAAAGTTATCCAAATAAAGTAATCCAAACCACATTTATAATGGGTAACTAATAACAGTAAGCAATAACATTTCCAAAGTAACCTTCCTAACACTGAATGTATGCGAGACTCAACACATTCTTTCTGTTGTGACTGTGTGGAATTTCTTTGAATTGCATTGAATTTAATTCCACTTCCTGTCATTCCAATTCAAATTCAATTCAACGTCCTGTGGGGCGGAGTAAATTCAATTCAAATTCCAATTCATGAATTGAATGGAGGCCAATTCTGAAATTCTGAATTTTGCACAAGCCTGGAAGACGATGACATCATGCACATGCTTATTATGTGTTCATTATGTGTTCAGTTATAGTGTTTTATCGCCATCTAATGGCCTGGCAGCAGAATATAGGGTTTTCTTAAGCGTATCGTTGTCGTGTAAACGTACCCTAACAAAACAGACACTTTCTCATCAACATCTCTTCATTCGCAAGGCTGTGATCCTCCTTTTGAGGAACCTGGTAACTGCAGTTCGGACAGCCATCTTGGTTTGTAGTCTCCATTGCTGCAGCCACCGAGGCTGCGTTCCACTCTGCTTTTAGACACGCACTCACAAACTTAACTAAGCAATTCCCCTCGGGGGAATCCCTGCCGCCATTTTGAAGTGCGTTCCACTTTGTGAAGTGGACAAGTGAAGTTTATATGGACAGACCCTCACCCCCTCAAACTTGGAGTCATATGCACACTTCAGGCAGATCCATATACCACAATGCAATGCAATTGTGTCGTCACTACATATTGTGTTTTATTTACCACCACCACAAACTATCCAAAAAAAAAAAATATATATATAGGGGATCCCCCACGGATCTGTATACACTTGAATTAAAATAAAATTTTCTCTAGTCAGAGGTTATGGCCACTACTACAGATATAAGCCGACCAATATTACTTCTCTGATAGTAGCTTCCTAATATAAATATTTTTATATTTGTTTATATAAAAAAAATTAACAGCCCAAGCATGCATGCAGGCCTATAAAAGGGTGTGTAAAAAAAACTATAAGGAAAAAAACTATAAATAATAAATCAGCTCCATAGCGGATTCCAAGTGATCAAGGGCTTAGGGCATTAAAGGCCTTCTGAAGCAAAGCGATGAGTTTGTGAAACTTCATAAAGTAAAATAACTAGCTTCCGGCCAAACGAGCATATGGATTCGACTTAAAGGAACCGTATGTAAGATTGTGGCCAAAACTGGTACTGCAATCACTTTCAAATTACTGTAGAGCGGTGTATCCCCTCCCCCTCCCCCCTGACTCGACGTTGCCAGATAGGCTGGCATTTTTTATCCGACACGTTTGTAGCTGCAGCTGTGGTAACTAGAGCAGAGCTGGCAACCCGGATGCCGAAACACTACTGACTTCGTGATTGGTAGATAGGTGGAGGGTGGAGCATCAGGCCAAAACACAACATGACAACATCAACATCAGTTGAGGGCTGCAACTTCACTTTTAAATGACAATATCCTGGCTGGACTACTGTTGTCAGTGATTTAAGTATTTGAAATGAACATGATTTCTTAATGTCTAGTGACATATCAGGGCCATTTTATGATTAATTGAAATACATTTCTTACATACGGTTCCTTTAAGTGTAAAGCGCAACTTATGCGAGTAATGCGACATACTGCTGATATTTACGCTACGCCATGACACACCACGCTACTCAAGGATTAAGGATTTTTATTGTCATTCCAAAACATGGTACATGAGCTGGAACGAAATTAGGTACTGAGGTCCGGTTAAAAAAACTCACAAATAAACAACTAAACTACTCATCATGAATAAATACAATAAATCCAAATAACAAATCATACACACCCATATATACACACTAAAAAAAAACTGAAAAATTTGCAGCATAGTAATAATGCTGACTTCCGACGTCATAAGTTGCCGAAACGCAAGTAGACTGCATATGACCATTTGGCCGAAAGCTAGAATTTTACTTTGTAACGTGTTAAATATGAATATTTTTCTTACACAAACTCTGCTTCAGTGAAAATTATGTCAATGCATCATACAAAGCTGCACGTTCCAAGGCACTTCAGTGGGCCTTTAAATGCAGCCCCAGTCCTGCAGTCTGTACTAATAAGTTGAACCAGGTGTGTTAGATGAGGGAGACATACAAAATGTGCACTGGTGGGGGGGCCACAGGACAGGTTTGGGAAGTACTGGTCTAATAATCAACCAGATCTCCTGAGTCGAGCTGTGTTTGATAAAAGGGTTTGATAACTGCCAGCTTTAAAGGTTTTTTTGTTTGTTTTTTTGACGTGTGCTAAAGAAAGTGAAGAGTTAACAATACTGACATTAGTTCTGAGATTACAGGAAACACATTTTTTCAGTAGCTCAGTGCATTCATAGGATTCTAGCATACATGTTGTTGGTTTTGATGTCTGTTGCTTTTTGTCCCACTAAACTGGAAACTTGTATTTGTCTTTTTTCACTTTAGTCCTGATGACTTTTACAGAGGAGAGTCAAGAACTGAATAAAATAGAAGAGAAATTTCATTATGAGAAACATGACTTCTTGACTGGAGAAAAATCCACAGAGACAAAAAAGACTAGAAAAAGAGCTCCGAAGACCAAATTTGCCAAATCTAAAAGTCGTTTCACCTGTCGTCAGTGTGGAAAGAGTTTCAAAGAAAAACAAAACCTTCATGCCCACATGAGAATTCACACTGGAGAGAAGTCTTTCGCCTGCCAGGAGTGTGGAAAAAGTTTCACTCAAAAAGCACACCTTAAAGTCCACATTAAAATTCACACTGGAGAGCGCTCTTTCACCTGCCAACAGTGTGGAAACAGTTTCACTCAAAAAGGAGCCCTTAAAATGCACATGAGAATTCACACTGGAGAGAAGCCTTTCACCTGCCAACAGTGTGGAAAGAGCTTCACAGCAGAAATAAACTATAGGTATCACATGAACATTCACAATGGTGTGAAGCCATTCACATGTGATCAGTGTGGAAAGAGTTTTACACGTAAAGTAAGCCTTAGCCTACTTGCCATATGGGAACTCACTCAAGCGAGAGCTGTTTTAAATGTCATCAGTGTGGAAAGAGTTTCAGTAATAAAATAAACCTCAAGGTCCACATGAAACTTCACACTGGAGAGCAGGCTTGTGCACAATTCAGAACTGAATTGAGAATGACTCCTTAATTCCAATTCAATTCTTGAATTTGAATTGAATTTGAATTGATGTCAAAAACAGGATCTAGAATTACAATTCGAATTTGAATTAAAGGAAGCAGAATTGCAATTCAATAAAAATTCAAAGAAATTCATATACATATTGTAAGTGAAGTGTTTAACAATGAAGCTTTACAGTATATGTCAGATATGATTGCATTATAAATGATATTAGTTTGAACTACTTGTACAGATTACATTAAAAGGATATGTTTTCCCCCAGCAATGAATGTTGAAAGCTCTAGTCACAGAACAAATAATTAAGTTTGATTTATTGTAATTGTAATTTTGTGGAACATGATGGAACATGACTCCATTTCCCAGAATGCTTTACTTTAACCAAGTATTTAAAATGGTTGCTAAACAATTTGTTTGAAAGTAGGGGTGTGACGGTTAGTATATAACCGTGAGACCGACGGTTATAGTTGAACACCGTCATTACAACTCTATAACCGCCAAAACCGTGTTATTAAAATATTTTTTTACAAACATTTTTTATCATAGAGAATGTTTAAATACTAATTAAAAACAATTGTTAACAGTCTGTGTTATTAATGGTCTACGTCGTTTCCAACTGTATTTGATTCTTTGCCAAGGACCCCCTGACCGACCGCCAATCATCTGAGATAGAAATAAAAGCTATGATATAGAGATGTGCCATTATTATGAGATTTATTAAACAAATGAAAAACATTTGCAATAATAAACATTAGCAATGAACATTTGCAATCGGGAGACATGGTTTTTACCACTTAATGAAGTTTTGTTTTGTAAATCGTCAGACATGATTTTTACCACTTCATTAAGTTTTGCTTTGTAGAATGCCTTTCTTTAAAGCGAATTTTGTTTTGTACAAATTGTATCTTAATTTTAATAAATGTTTCATCAACCAATTGCATGTATTTAATAAATAAAAATATAGGAGACAATAAAATAACCGTGACATGAAGGCTCCGATGCGCCGCGTTCACTTGCATTGCAATGTGAAGTTGAACTAGAGCGCATCTCATCGTAAATGAATGAAACTCAGCGTAGGCCTATGCCTCATACATTAGCATTAAATATCTTTGCTGCTGCATCCTTTCTACTAGAACAGACAAGGGCTTTCTTGCGGCTCGCATCAGCAGAGCATTGCATCGTCCATAGACCACAAAACAATCAGCGGATGGCGGTCGGGTGCGGCTTTGAAATCTGGTAAAAAAACGTTGGTGCGGATGATAAGTTATGTGATACGGTTGCGGATGAACTAATACCCCATCCGCGCATCTCTATTGATAACAACACTGAACACTACACAAATATTAATTTTATTCAAACTAAGTTGTCCTATAACAGATGAACGTCGCAACGCATCGCAAACTTGTGTGGTTGGAACGACAGCTCTCGAGTTTCTAGTTTACATGAGATGTAGACTGAATAAATCCTTATCTTCAGCAAAATAAGCATGCTGACATTCAGTACAACCCGTGTTATTTATTTAGAATACATACAAATGTAATTTACGTCTTTTAGTTTGTCAAGAGATTTAAAGCACCGTTTTTGAAGACTGCGCATGTGCGAACGTGCTCTACTATGTAAGAACGAGCCAAATATTGAGTCTGGTAATAAAGCAAAATAACTGAGAAAAATTAGAAATGGTCATCAGATGCCATGTCTGTAACTTATATGACAAAATCTAGCGTTAATTCGATCTCAAACAGATTAATTAAAATAAGTTATTAGTCCACCACGTGCGAGACGTCATAAACCAACGTGGTTGAACGATACTTTGCGACATACGGTTTCGGGAAACAGTCATGACTAGCTAGTTGATTTCTCCAACGATGCATCGCACTATGGTAGTTAAGCAGCGAGCTATAGTTGTACGGGAAACGCACCCCAGAACGGTGCAGACTCAATGAAAAAACATTTGAGGAGCTATTGAGAATTAGATGCAACAGTGTTGCTCAGTAATTTTTTGCATTGGAATAATTGATAACTGCATTTACAACAACTTTGTGTTTGTGTGATTACTTTGAAATTAAAATTACATTGGAACAAAACTAATTAAACAACATTGAGGGGGTAATTTATTTCAAGAATTTGATCAATATCTATTTTAGAACAAAATGTTTGCAGGGTTGAGGAGTAAATAGTTACGTGAAATGAAATTTCTGTTATTAAATTACAAAATTAATGTAATTGTATTTAGTTGTATTACTGAGGTAAAATGTTTAATTCAATTATTTACTAATCAACTTAAACAAAATTGCTTTGCATTGATAAAGTTATCCAAATAAAGTAATCCAAACCACATTTATAATGGGTAACTAATAACAGTAAGCAATAACATTTCCAAAGTAACCTTCCTAACACTGAATGCATGCGAGACTCAACACATTCTTTCTGTTGTGTGACTGTGTGGAATTTCTTTGAATTGCCATGAATTTAATTCCACTTCCTGTCATTCAAATTCAAATTCAATTCAACATCCTGTGGGGCGGAGTAAATTCAATTCAAATTCCAATTCATGAATTGAATGGAGGCCAATTCTGAAATTCTGAATTTTGCACAAGCCTGCTGGAGAGAAACCTTACACATGCCCTCAGTGTGGAAAGAGTTTCACGTATAAAGAATAGCTTGATATCCACATGAGAAATCACACTGGAGAGAGCCCTCACACATGCAAACAGTGTGGGAAGAGCTTCACACGAAAACCAAACCTTAAGCATCACATGAACGTTCACACTGGAGAGAAGCCGTTCACATGTGATCGGTGTGGAAAGAGTTTCAGACATAAGGAAACCCTCAAAAACCACTCAAGGATTCACTCAACAGAGAACTCTTTTAAATGTCAGCAGTGTGGAAAGAGTTTTGCAGACATGAAACGCCTCATAAATCATGTAATAATTCACACTGGAGAGAAGCCTTCAAATGCCAAGAGTGTGGAAAAAGTTTCAGTTACAAAGGAAACCTTAAGACTCACATGAGACTTCACACTGGAGAGAAGCCTTATACATGCTCTCAGTGCAAAAAAAGTTTCACATATAAACCATCGCTTGATTTCTACATGAGAAGTCACACTGGAGAGAGCCTTACACCTGCGAACTGTGAGCTTCTCACAAAAAAAGAAGTCTTAAGACTCACATGAGAAAAGCCTTTCACATGCCCTAAGGTTTCACTCATCATATAGACTTGAAACGTAATTTGCAAACTCATTCTGGAAATAAAATGCAGTGTTCTGAGTGTGGCAAGAAGTTTACAACAATTTCAATAATCACTTGCTTATTCACTCTGGAGGAAGGTCATTTAATTTTGAACAGTGTAATAAAAGGTTTATTTTGCCATCACACTTACATATACACCTGAAAGGTTGTGCAAAGATGAGACCCTATTTGTGTTCGGAACCCTATCAGTGTTCCTTGTGTGGAAAGAGTTTTAAATGGCTCGGCAATTTAAAATGGCACCAGAAAGTAAGGATCTGTGTAAAATTAAGGCTACTGTACGTTTACACCACAGCTGAAAGTGGGCCAAATCTGAATTTCTTTTCAAATATGATTTGGTGAGACTGTTCATATGACCTTTTAAATGTGGCACATATCAGAAACTTGTCTGAACAGGTGACACTTCAACAACTCTTTGTCTTGTCTTTAATTTGCATCCTTCACTTTTTACTTTGCCTTGAGGCTGTTTATTTTCTTTTGCCATGTGGTTGTCCACCCTCATGACCAACTCCTCTGGCCACATATTTAAATACTGAGCAAAACTAATTTCTATTGTATAGAGTTAATATATTGATGGAGTTGTGGTCAGAATTATTGACACCCTTGGTAAATATGATCAAAGATGGCTGTAAAAATAAATCTGCATTGTTTATCCTTTTGATGTTTCATTCAAAAATGTAGCAAAAATCTAACCTTTCATTGCGGTAAAAGAACTGAAAGTGAAAATCACTTTATGAAAAAAATGCTTTTGTCCAAAACACGTTGGCCATAATTATTGGCACCCTTTTATTAAATACTTTTTTTTTTTTTTTGTGGTGGACGTTCTGGCACAACATGGCCAGCAGCCATATCACCCTGTAGCCCAAGACTGGTTGCCCACTGAAGCTAAGCAGGGCTGAGCCTGGTCAGTACCTGGATGGGAGACCTCCTAGGAAAACCAGATTGCTGCTGGAAGAGGTGTTAGTAAGGCCAGTAGGGGGTGCTCACCCTGTGGTCTGTGTGGGTCCTGACACCCCAGTGTAGTGACGGGGACACTATACTGTCAAAGAACACCATCCTTTGGATGAGACGTTAAACCGAGCTCCTGACTCTCTGTGGTCATTAAAAATCCCAGGATGTCCTTCGGAAAAAGAGTAGGGGTTTAACCCCGGCATCCTGGCCAAATTAGCCCACTGACCTCTGTCCATCATGGCCTCCTAATCATCCCCATATATACTGATTGGCTCTATCACTCTGTCTCCTCTCCACCAATAAGCTGGTGTTGTGGTGGGCGTTCTGGCGCAATATGGCTGCCGTCGCATCATCCAGGTGGATGCTGCACATTGGTGGTGGTTGAGGAGATCCCCCCTTCCATATGTAAAAGCGCTTTGAGTACCTAGAAAAGCGCTATATAAATGTTGGTGCTTCTCCTCTTCAGGGGACTGAGATGGTCATGGCTTTGTGCTCAGTGACACATTTTTGTGTTGATTTTGCTGTTTGTTTTGAATCGTTGTCCTGATGGAAGATCCAACCAGTGGCGTCATGCCCATTCAAAGTGAGGGGGCACGTGCCCCCTCAGATTTTTCCTCCCTGGTAATTTTTTTGGCACAACTTTATTCCTATTATGCTCCATAATATACCAGAGCCTATAACGACTCAAATGTATTATTCTGGATGTGTAATAAATCGGTCAGCATCAGCCCGCCCCTTTTTCCTAATATGGTGTCTGTGTATATCAAATCTAGAGCGCTACGCGCGTCTTTGCTGTATATGTTCAAGCAACTCACTCGTCTCGCACGTTGAGCTGGCAATGTTATACAGATGGTCTTGAAGTGGTAAGTGGGCAAAGCAGGTAATCGACCTCCGTGAACCCAGCTAACAATTTAACGTTCTGGGAACGTTCTGGGAACGTTAGTTTTTGGTTCCCAGAACGTTCCCAAGAACGTTCCCTATTGGTTAGCCAGGAAAGTTTTCTTTACGTTAATAGAACGTTCCCTATAGGTTAGGGGAACGTTCCCGGAACGTTCCCGAAAGGTTCCCAGAACGTTCCCGAAAGGTTCCCGAAAGGTTCCCGTAACGTTCCCGGAAGGTTAGGGGAACGTTCCCGGAACGTTGCCGAAAGGTTCCCAGAACGTTCTCGGAACGTTCTCCTAACGTCTACACATCCTGATATGCCTGTACACAAATTATAGGTCTACAAACAACATATTCTACATTGTTTATTGTTCAAACACTTAAGAATCCTATGAATATATTATTACAATAAATTGAATTTACAGAAACTATCATTAATAAGTAAATCAATCAGTTTGTATTAAATAAATAAATCAGCACACAATCCATGTTTTTGTTTATTCATTGTTTAATTATCAACCTAAAATAAGTCATTAAAAACAGCGTTAGCAAAATGTATTCAGGAACAGTAATTTACATTTAATATTTCAAACATGAAAATATTTCAATAAATAAAACTGCACAAACATTTTAATTAAAACTATCTTTTTGCAAACTGTAGCCTATAACTTTGGCTATAAAGTTGAAAAAGTATTCATTTATATACAATATACATGAATGTGCCAATCTTCACTCCGCTCAAAACATTTAAACTCCCAACACCATCTGCAAATTTAACAAGAAAATAAAAAGACAACGCGTTACATGGACACACAATCCCATGCCAAAATTCAAGCCCTGTAATGGCATTAATATTCATCTGGAGCAAATGAAAAGAGTGAGGTGGGATTGTGGATCACAATTGGGATCACAAGCTGTAGGAGATATGAGCACGAGCGCTGCTGGTATCATGTATTTATTCAGATATTTCAGCATCAATGTGTATAGAAAAATTTATATATTTCAAAACACTACATTGCATTTATTTATATTGCACTATTTATTATTTCAGACTACAAATCAAAAAAGGAATGTTTTATATAGGGGTAAGGATACCCATATTAAGCCTCTCTCTCTGAAGTCAAATAAAAAACAGAGAAAATAATATTTAAGTCTAGTGAACTCTGACCTGCGAATTCGCTCTACCTTTTATGTACAAGTCTCACCTCCAATGAAGAATTTGAAAACCTGTAACTGCTGTGTTGTTTATGAGAAAGAAAGTGAAAAAAAGTTTGAAACTGCTATCAATTTTTTTTTTTTAATCTCTGTGACTTTACACCTACAAATTCCACTGTCACAGGTGCTCAGTTTTGCTATAATGAAACCCTCACAGAACATGGTAATAATCAGCCATCCATGCAAAAGCAAAGGTCGGTGTAGTTTACAGGTGCATCTGTCCAGGCCAACGTCTGATGCCTTGATGCCTTCCGCTGGGATCCCAGAAAACCTGAAATAAAAAAAATAGTACAGTTCAAAATCTATCATACATACATCTCATCTGGTATCACAAATTATCATTCCAGGTTCACTTTAAGATATGCTCAATATTAGTGCTGCACAATATTGAAAAATTTAGAGTTTATTTAGAGATATCAGCCGTATGGTTTAGTGCATGCGCTAACGGCTCCAGGTTTGTATCTGGTAAATTACCCCACTAATAATGCCCAGAATGGTACCAAACTACTACAGTAGTACAAATAGGTTCTGTACTCATTAAACGAGTCATTGGAAAGTTTGTAAGTACATCAGGAGTTTATTTAAATAACACTTGCCTGACGGCGAATGCTACTGCTGATGTTGACGTCACTTTATGAGTACAGAACCTATTTGTACTACTCATTTTCCCCGACATAGAGCAGACCGGCACACAACAAAAACTGCTGTTCGGATGTTCCCTTTTCTGATATTTTAGCCTTCGTGACATTTTAATTAAAACAGAAGTAAGAATTTTAGTGTAATAAGCAAAAATTAACAGTAAACTCAGAGATCACCTACCGCTGCAGATGTGTACGGAAGTGAAAAGAGGAAATGCTTAGACCTCTTTCCGGTTCGACCGCTGGGCGCTCTGCATAACCCCTATTGGGGGGATTTTGTAGAGGAGTGAACCTGCATAGAAAATTACAATAGATAACAAGCATAGATAAATACAATAGAAGAAAAACACAGTTGAAATAAGCAGTGCATTATGTTTTTCAGTTAAATCTAACTTATCAGGTACAGAAATTGATTTATCAAAATGTAAAATAAGTCTTCAGTGTAAAAATAAAATAACTATAAAATTAATGTATCTTTGCTAAAGCTACAAGTCATTTTCTCTTTTGATGTTTGATCACCATTGGCGACACAAACAGCTGCGGGTACGTTAGGCTGCTGTCGTCCCTTTAAGACGAATGCGCAGAACTAATATAAATGACACGCATCCGTTTTCTTTCTGTTTAAAACACAAGACAAGAGGAAACTCGCCATTTTGACTTCATTTTGCGTGCACGTGTCTGTTTAAGCTAAAAAAAAAAAGTGAAAGAGAACTGAATTCGGCTAAACTCACCTTCTTCATCTACTGACTGTGGATGGCATCAAGGTCTTGTCCTGAAGAATACAGGACCAAACAATAGGGATTATATCTCATCTGGTAACAAGAGCAAAGCCATAACTTTAAGAACTCTAATGATATATTTACCCCCTGATATTGCATTGGGGATATCAATTCAAACATTTTTAAAGGCTAAGAGTATGAGCCACAGCTGCCCAAGATATCTAGGGGTTGCAAATTAGTCATGGCTATAAACCTGTATGCATGGCATATACTTTGTATTTTTTATAAAGCAATGTTCTATGCATTTGTCCCTGTCAAATAAACATTAAATAAATAAATCTGTGAAAAATAACTGCCTAAAGTTGTCGACCCCCTGAACCGCATTTAAAAGTACAAAGAATTTCAGTATTGATCAATAAAAAAAATACATAAATACCTTTGAGTTGGACAGTATGTTGTCAGTCTCATTGGCCAACATAATTCAAAACAGACCTAAAGAAATAAAATAAAATATAGTAATCATCAGGATATCATGTTATCATAATAGTTAAATGAATTATTATAACTATGACCATTATAATATTGTATTAGTCGCCTATTATTTAGCTGATTATTTAGCTTACAGGCTTCTCAAGGACAATCTCACTGAAAAAACTTGGGGTTAATGATTTTAAAATGTGAGACTTATTTCAAAAGCATAAATCTTACAGACCCCAAACCTTTGAACAGCAGTGCACTGCATGTTTGAGGTGGTTTTGCTTACTAGTCATATGGTTCATAGAGATTTTCTTGGACAGGGAGTGCAGCAGGCCATCACAGCATGATGATCTAGGAACATAACATGCTGTTTGTCACAGAGCCAAAAATATTACATGTGATAGGTTTATTACAAGGAACCAAGCTAGAACAGAGGTGAAATGCAGAAAAGATAAATATATACAAATCTTAAGATAATATATTGTGAAATAAATGCATATGGAATTATCATCATGATTAAACAATAACTCACCCCTTGTTGTAGAGTTTTATTTTTTCTCTCGCTATTCTGAAATCACATTTTAGCAATATTGGTAAGTAACGTCACTGATTAAGTTAACAATACAGTGCATTCTTTTTGGTTAGCCTAAATAAATTAGCTTACTTCCCATTGACAAATTACCAGCAAAACTATCAAAAACTGTTATCTACACTAAATATGTGTTTAAAAACCCAAACTTTCATAAATAAGACCTCAACTTAACGTAACTTAGGCCTAACGTTGTCTTTTGAAAACGGTTAGCTAGCGTAGATGCTAACGGACTTTTTCAAAGACATAAAACCATTTCTTTAAAATAAATATTTAACAGAAGCGTGTCAATTACACGTAAGAAATGTGTCAGGGGCGTTTGTGTGTATTATTTGTGAGATTTTGTTGTCTAAACTTACCTGAAAGCAGTGAAACCAACAGCGAGAGACGGGAGTTTTGTTGTTTGTCAGTTGTCGATGACGTTTCCATCTGCTCTCGCGCAGCGCACGTGCTCCAGTGTTTGATCACGCGCATGCGCATTAAAACACTTCAAAGTCATGCAGCATTTAAATAAACATATAGAATTAAAATATAACATAATTTAAAATATCATTAATAAAAAGTTATTGCGAATAGATCTGAACGTTGTTGGTTATCTTATAACCTTAGGGGACCGTACTGACGACGTTGTCAGTTGGTAATCTGCCTGTTAATAGTAGGCTAAGTGATATTAAAATAATAACCTGCAGAGAACGTTCCCAGAACGTTCTCTTTAGGTTATAAAAATAAAACCTAAAACCTGCAAGGAAACGTTCTGGGAAGGTTCTCTTTAGGTTATAAAAATTAAACCTAAAAATAACCTGCAGGGAACGTTCTGGGAAGGTTCTCTTTAGGTTATTAAATAACAACCTGCAGGGAACGTTCCCAGAACGTTCTCTTTAGGTTATAAATTTAAACCTAAAAATAACCTACAGGGAACGTTCTGGGAACGTTCCCTTAAAGTTATAAAAATAGATCCTAAAAATAACCTACAGGGAATGTTCCCAGAACGTTCTCTTTAGGTTATAAATTTAAACCTAAAAATAACCTACAGGGAACGTTCTGGGAACGTTCCCTTAAAGTTATAAAAATATATCCTAAAAATAACCTACAGGGAATGTTCCCAGAACGTTCTCTTTAGGTTATAAATTTAAACCTAAAAATAACCTACAGGGAACGTTCTGGGAACGTTCTTGTTTGGTTCCCAAAAAAATAACCAAATGGGAACCAAACGGGAACGTTAGGGGAACGTTCTGTGTTTGCTGGGAAGTTGGCACCCCATAAAACGAAATCATTTCCAAAACTATGCCATTCGTTTGTGCTGCGTTTGTGCTGATTTGTGCCGCAAAAACCAACGTTTGTGCTGGTTTCGTGTTTGAGATATTGAACATTATTTTTTGGGTTGCGTGACGTCACTCTCCACCCCATGTCCTTCAAATCGCTCCAAACCGGTGTCATTCGTTTGTGCTGGTTTGTGCCGTTAAAACAAACACTGTATCTGTTTTCCTTTCGCAGATATAACAAATTTAATTCGGGAGCTGTGACGTCACTCTCCACCCCACCTCATCTAAATCGCTCCAAACCGGTGTCGTTCGTTTGTGCTCGATTTGTGCTGGTTTGTGCCGTAGAAAGAACCATCATAAATTATTCCATTCTTTAGACATCACAAAATCTTTGGAGGAGTAGTAACGTCACGCAAGCAAGCCGCGCTCTCCATCCATCTCGTCTACAAACCTGTCCGGTTCGTTTGTGCTTGCACAGGGCCGCAGCTGTCAGCGTTCTTCTTTAGATATGGGAATGTTTTATTTTAGATTTGTGCTATTGACATTTGGTCTTTATATAATCACCAATGCACTACGATATGTAATGTATAGGCTACTGTCACTACTCTGGCTGTAAGCTACGTGTGACTGATGCTTAATTTTGTATTAAAATAAATTAAAATAACCAATAAAAAAAAAATATTAAAAAAATTGTGTAGTGTCTTAAGTTTTCTGAATAGGCCTACTTTTGACAGCTTACAGTGCCTGTTTGTGCTGTAAAAAGTTTCGTTTATGCTGCATCGGGTTTTAAAATATTAATCACTGAATGTTTGGTCGATTCAAAACGAAAGACATTTATTTCTGTAATGTCAAAGCTGAATTTTCTGTATCATTACTCCAGTTTTCAATGTCACATTATTCTTTAGAAATCGTAAGATGTTGATTTTGTGCTCAATTATTATTGGTGCTCACTGCTCATTTAAGAAAGGCTCTTATATTTGATCAATGTTTAATACACATTGCTTGTTTTTTTATTTATGTTTAATATTTGTTTGTGGAAACCGTGAAACCTGAGTGACCTCAGAATGACCTAAAAATATAATTTTAATGTCTAAAAAACCGAAATCTTTCGTTTTGAATCGACCAAACATTCAGTGATTAATATTTTAAAACCCGATGCAGCATAAAAGATTATAATAGATTTTAATGTCTAAAAAACCGAAGCAGCACAAACGAAACTTTTTACAGCACAAACAGGCACTGTAAGCTGTCAAAAGTAGGCCTATTCAGAAAACTTAAGACACTACACAATTTTTTTAATATTTTTTTTTTATTGGTTATTTTAATTTATTTTAATACAAAATTAAGCATCAGTCACACGTAGCTTACAGCCAGAGTAGTGACAGTAGCCTATACATTACATATCGTAGTGCATTGGTGATTATATAAAGACCAAATGTCAATAGCACAAATCTAAAATAAAACATTCCCATATCTAAAGAAGAACGCTGACAGCTGCGGCCCTGTGCAAGCACAAACGAACCGGACAGGTTTGTAGACGAGATGGATGGAGAGCGCGGCTTGCTTGCGTGACGTTACTACTCCTCCAAAGATTTTGTGATGTCTAAAGAATGGAATAATTTATGATGGTTCTTTCTACGGCACAAAACAGCACAAATCGAGCACAAACAAAAAGCACCGGTTTGGGGCGATTTGGACGGCATGGGGTGGAGAGTGACGTCACTGTCCCGAATTCAATGTGTTATTTCTAAGGAGGGGAAAAAGATACAATGTTCATCGTAACGGCACAAACCGGCACAAATCGAGCACAAACGAGCGGCACAGTTTTGCAACGATTTGGACCATATGGGGTGGACAGTTATGTAACTGTACTTAAAAAGTTTATTTTTTTTATGTTTAAGAGGGGATCGTAGTTGCACTGTTTCTTTCAACGGCACAAACCAGCACAAATCGAGCACAAACGAACGACACCGGTTTGGAGCGATTTAGATGAGGTGGGGTGGAGAGTGACGTCACAGCTCCCGAATTAAATTTGTTATATCTGCGAAAGGAAAACAGATACAGTGTTTGTTTTAACGGCACAAACCAGCACAAACCGAGCACAAACGAATGACACCGGTTTGGAGCGATTTGAAGGACATGGGGTGGAGAGTGACGTCACGCAACCCAAAAAATAATGTTCAATATCTCAAACACGAAACCAGCACAAACGTTGGTTTTTGCGGCACAAATCAGCACAAACGCAGCACAAACGAATGGCATAGTTTTGGAAATGATTTCGTTTTATGGGGTGCCAACTTCACGGAGGTAACAAATCGGCATTGAATTAGTTATCGGATGATATTAAAAGGTAGTGGGATTATTTGTGGTTGACCTAGAAATTTTAACTTGATCAAAAAGTTATGGATTTGATATTAGCTGCGAATTCAGAGCATTAACTTAAGTTGTGTCAGTGTAAGTTATCGATAGCTAGCCTAGTCTAACCGTAAACTAGCTGGCTAACGTTACTGCCATACAAAGCCATAGTAATGTTATCTGATCGGTTTTGAAACATAATAATGAGCAGTGTAACTACAGTATTTCAATGATTTTACTAAAGTAATGTTACATATTTACGGAAGCGTATTGCATTCACTTGAGGAAAAATAATCTACTCTGTTTTTCTGAATTAACGAGTTAATTATCTCAGAATTACGAGATAATTTTTCATGAATAAAAAGTTTTTGCTCTGTTTTTCTGAATTAATGACTTAATTATCTCAAAATTATGAGATAATTTTTCATACAAAATATTTGCTCTGTTTTTCTGAATTAATGACTTAATTATCTCATAATTCTGAGATAATTAAGTCATTAATTCAGAAAAACAGAGCAAAAACTTTTTATTCATGAAAAATTATCTCGTAATTCTGAGATAATTAACTTGTTAATTCAGAAAAACAGAGTAGATTATTTTCCCTCAAGTGAATGCAATACGCTTCCGTACATATTACATTTGATTTGATTACTTTTTTACATTTCTGTCAAATATTAACCATTTTCAAATAAACAGGGTAGTGTTAACCTTATTCAGCACTGAAATCTGTCAAACTTCTTTCAAAGTCCTTCATCACATATTAATATTAAAATAACTTAATTTCAGAGCACCACAAAGTCAGACCTCAGCACCTTTATGTACCTTTAATGTAAGATCGTTCTTAGGTCACATACCAATTTAAAATCATAACATAAAAACTGCAATGGTACTGTTTTTAAAATCATGTGTAGTAGGCCAAAGTGTAGTAGGCCTAAGTGTACAGTAAGTGTGTGTGTAAACATGCTTTAATGAAGCAGACTTCAAAAGCTTTTGAATTTGAGCTTACAGTTCTTTCATCAACCTGTCTTTTACATAAACTTACAAAATAGATACTTTAACTTAGTCCTCAGATAGAGGAGGGTTGCTGCTAGCTCCGTTAAGGTATTTCTGTCCCTCCCAAACTGCATTGAAATGGTATGTTTAGCAGCCAGAATTTAAAAATTTTCAGGGGGAGAAACCCCCTGACCCCTCCTATCATGATCCATATCACCCGTCAGAAAACAATTGCAACGTCTCAGATTGTGCCCCCCCAGAATTTTGGCTTGCATGACGCCCCTGGATCCAACCATGGCCCTTTGTAAGATTTCTTGCAGAGGTTGTCAGGTTGTTGTTTTTTAGTTGTTTTTTTACCATGTATCTGAACAATATGTCCAGGACCTCCAACAGAAAAAAAAGCCCACAACATTAAAGATCCATCAGTTTATTTAACCATGGACTTGGAGTACTTTTTATCCCTGTTTGCACCAAACCCATCTAGTGTGTTTGCTGTCAAAAAGCTCTTTTTAGTTTCATCTGAGCATAGAATCCGGTCCCTTTTGAAGTTCCACTCGTGTCTGACAACTGAATATACTGGAGTTTGTTTTTGGTGATGTAGGGGCTGTTTTTTTTTCTTTTTATTAGGCTTTCTGACCCTAAGACTCAACTAGTATCAGGAATTCTCCATCTGTGGTTCTTAGGGAGTCTTTAGCCACTCAAACTTCTCCTCTCCACCGTGCATTAAGACAATATAGACACACATCCTCTTCCAGGCAGATTCGTAACATCTTTAGTTGATTGGAACTTCTTAATGATTGCCCTGATGGTGGAAATGGGAAAACAATCTTTTGCTGCACATCAGAACTATATTCTTTAGTTTTACTCATTGTGATGAATGATTAAGGGAATTTGGCCTTTGTGTTTTCTTGTATTTATACTTCTGTGAAACAAGAAGTCATAGCTAGACAATTTCATGTTCCTAGTCATCTGGTGTGCAAAAAAACAAAACAAAACAAAAAAACATTGTAAATATTAATGGGAATATACTTCAGAGATATTTTACTCATAAACAAATTCTAGGGGTACCAATAATTGTGGCTAACGTGTTTTGGAGAAAAACATTTATTTCATAATGTGATTGAATGTTCATGAAAAAGAGAGAACCAAAGTAAAGTTTACAGACACAATGTTATGGCGGCTATAGCACCCAGGCCCCCGACAGCACCCTCTGCAGCAAAGGCAGATAATCCACACCTAAGTGGCACCAGAATAACAGGACAGGGGATGAAGAGAGAATAAACACTAGAATAAAATACATTACCAGGAAAAGCAAAAAACAGCTTAGTAATATGATAAAGCTGCAAAATAGATCAAACCACATCAACAGAAAAAATAACCACAAAGAATAACAAAACAATTAAACAACAACAAAATAAACCCACAGTTAGCAAAAGAAAAAAAAAAAGGATATTGAAAACAACCCAGCGCAAACAAAAAGAAACAAACTGAACTATACTTGTAAACAAAGCAAAATAAAACTGTTAGGCAGCCTGGCAGACGCAATGTTTGTAAGCTAGCAGTCCAAGCGACCCGCAAAAGTAACCAAGCTCTAAAACAGCAGCACAAATGCACGTGTGCAAAACAAACAAAACAAAGAAAATTTTGCCTGGAAGCAAAACAGCAGCGGCGTCACATGTAGCGTCTACAGCGAGGTCTTAGTGATAGTGATGTTCCATTCCCCATTTACGATTTAGGTAGAACAACCACCTAACGCAAAGCTGTATGGTTACTCACAACAGGTGCTGCGGCTCTGTCTACTGGGCAGCATTCACACACCTGCTAACGTGTTGTTACTGCTGAAAGGGAACTCCGCCACAAACTTGCCACAATGCCAGCACCACCAGACCTGCTCTAACTAAATTTAGAAGAAACGAGAACGGAAACGAAACTGCCAGGAAAGGAAGAACCCAGACTTACAAGGACCCATACACCCGTCAAAATAAGGGTCCTTAAATATTGCGGCCACTTCCACCTCATTGGTCTGCCAAAGCCACACTTAATCAGGGCCAATAGACTGCCGAAGTTATGACGTCACTTTGTAGGCCAAAACGCGGAAGTGAGTTAGCATTTTAACACTAACGGTTCCCTCGCCCTAAAGTCTATGGGTTTTTTGAATGGGTTTTTGCTAAATCGCCTGAAATAAGCTCTGTGGTTAACAAAGCCTCTAAATATTTTCACGTTTTGATCTTTGACATAAAACACACCAGTTATAACCTGCTTGTGATTCTTTTAAACTTTATTGTGTCTTAAAAACGGTGGTTGCTAACAAGTTGCTAAAAGGGACTACATCCTTTGGCGGGGACTTTAGACGTCATCATGACAAACAGGAAATCTCTCACTAGCCCGCGTTTCCAAATATTGTTGTACACAGAATACTGATTACCAGTTCTTTATTTCTGTTGAGAGACTGTAGTTCGACAATGGTGTTTTGTTTTGTCCAGAGATGCAACCACAAGTCGTCGAATGAAAGATGCTCGTTTTACCGATTTCTGTCCGATGTTACCCAGCGGAGACTCTGGGTTCATGCCGTAAGGTAAGCTGACACAACGATGATTTCCATGTGAACACCGTATTTACTGCCTTAATGTGGCCACGACGAAACTTTAATGGTGCATATGCTTAACACGCTAATGTTACTTTGACGGTCAGATGGAGTTAAACAGGCTAGCAAGAATAAACGTTTTTCATAACCAAATCAACAGCTAAAATACCTTTTGTCTTTCTCTTAAAATATCTAAAAGCTTGTTTACTTTGCCACTGTTTAATAGATTAGATCCGTTGCAGTTTTATTAAAGGCTAACGTTACGTCGAGAAATGTGTTTAATTAAAATATTCAAAATAATACCTGGTTTATTGACTTTTATTGTAACTTGTTTGGATATAATTATAGAAAGGGTGGACCCTGCACCCGGATATTTGTGAACTTGGCTTTTACCCACTTATAATAATATGATTGTATTTGTAAACAGCATTAGCTAAAGGAATAGTTCACTTTAAAATGATAATTCTGTCATCATATACTCACCCTCATGTTGTTTCAAACCTGTATGAATTTCTTTCTTCTGCTGAACAGAAAGGAAGATATTTAGAAGAATGTCAGTAGCCAGGCAGTTTCTGGGTCCCGATGACCGAATGAGCCTTAGGAGGAAAAAATATACTATGGAAGTCAATGGGACCCAAAAACTGTCTGGTTACTGACATTCTTCTAAATATCTTCCTTTGTGTTCAGCAGAAGAAAGAAATTCATACAGGTTTGAAACAACATGGGGGTAAGTATATGATGACAGAATTATCATTTTAAAGTGAACTATTCCTTTAAGGCAGTGGTTCTCAAACCTGTCCTGGAGGACCACTAACACTGTTTAGTTGTCTCCCTAATCAAACACACCTGGTTCAACTCATCAGCTCATTAACCCATGTGATAATGAGCTGATGAGTTGAATCAGGTGTGTTTGAACCGTGCAGTGTTAGTGGTCCTCCAGGACAGGTTTGAGAACCACTGCTTTAAGGCATTAGGTAACAATGATATTAATCTTTGTTATTTTAGTAGTAAATGTTAACTATATTTAATGTGCTATATAAACGTGGACAGATAAAATGAATCACATTTTATTGTGTGATTCCCTCTCTCCTTTGTAATTTTAATCTGTAAAGGTGTAACTTCCATAAAACTAACATTGCTTATTTTGAATTTATCCTTAGACGAGCTGACTGGAAGCCCAGTGTCCATTCTCGTATCTGCAGCTGTCATTTTCCTGCAGGGGAAAAAAATGTCCCTGTTTTGTTTTTATCCGGAAATTATGTTCCCACTGGACAAATTTTGGAAGATCATTCATACTCCCTGAGACAGGATAGCGCTGATGTGCCTAAAAATGTTCCACCACCCATGGATGAAGAGGAGGAAATGGCTACACAATTTATGGCTGACAAAGATGATGAACCATCTCCGGCTGATCAAACCCTCACTATCAATTTTGAGGAACAACCAAATAGTAGCACAACTAAAGAAGAGCTGCAGTCTGAACGAAGAAAAAGAATCCAGCTTGAGATTGAGTAAGAGCATTCCACAGCAGAGATTCAGTTTCTCAAAGACAAACTCCAAGGGCAAACGAGTAACTGTCATGGCAAGTATTCAGCCTCTCAGATGAGTGAAAGTGTGATTCGGATGGAGACAGGATTGCCAGATAGAGATACTTTCAGTGCTGTGTGTGAATATGTTGCTTGTTTTGAGGATTCCATTACGTACTTTGCTGGATGGAGACCCAAAGAAATCATCCTTGAGGACCAGATTTCCATGACCTTGATGAAAATTCGCCACAACTATACACACTTACACTTGGCTGCACTCTTTCACTGTAGTACAAGGACTGTAAGTAATGTATTAATAACATTCATAGAGGTTTTTCACAAGGTCCTATTTAAGGATATAATGAGTACTGTTCCCAGCCGGGAGAAAAACCAGACCTGCATGCCGTCTTCATTTCTACCTTTCCAAAATTGCAGAATGATATTGGATTGCACTGACATCAAAATTGCTATTCCCAAACAAATGGATACACAGAAAGAGACCTATTCTGCATACCGTGGCATGCACTCCTTCAAAGTACTCATTGGGGTGGCACCAAATGCTGTGATTACATACTGCAGCAAACTTTACCCAGGATCTGTAAGTGATAAGGAGATAGTACTTGATTCTGGTGTTTTGGACCATTTTAAGCCTGGAGACCTGATTTTGGCTGACAAGGGATTCTTAATCCACAACATTCTGCCAGAAGGAGTCACAGTAAACATTCCCCCATTCCTCAGTCACGGCCAACTGACACACAGTGAAGCACATGCTACGAAGCTGATTGCACAGAACAGAATTCATGTAGAGAGGGCAAATGGCCGTTTAAAAGATTTAAAAATTCTGAGCTTTATTCCATCTCACTTGCGGCACTTTGCAGATAAACTGGTTCAGGTATGCTGTGCCCTAGTGAACCTCCAAAGTCCTCTCATAAAAGAAGTGGCAACAGAATAGTGCAAAAACGCTCCTGCTCTCCATCCAGCCATTAACATCAGGCTCCTGCTCTCCATCCAGCCATTAACATCAGGCTCCTGCTCTCCATCCAGCCATTAACATCAGGCTCCTTCTCTCCATCCAGCCATTAACATCAGGCTCCTGCTCTCCATCCAGCCAGAAACATCAGGCTCCTTCTCTCCATCCAGCCATTAACATCAGGCTCCTGCTCTCCATCCAGCCAGAAACATCAGGCTCCTTCTCTCCATCCAGCCATTAACATCAGGCTCCTGCTCTCCATCCAGCCATTAACATCAGGCTCCTGCTCTCCAGCCATTAACATCAGGCTCCTGCTCTCCATCCAGCCATTAACACCTGCTCTCCATCCAGCCATTAACATCAGGCTCCTGCTCTCCATCCAGCCAGAAACATCAGGCTCCTGCTCTCCATCCAGCCATTAACACCTGCTCTCCATCCAGCCAGAAACATCAGGCTCCTTCTCTCCATCCAGCCATTAACATCAGGCTCCTGCTCTCCATCCAGCCATTAACATCAGGCTCCTTCCCTCCATCCAGCCATTAACATCAGGCTCCTGCTCTCCATCCAGCCATTAACATCAGGCTCCTGCTCTCCATCCAGCCAGAAACATCAGGCTCCTCCTCTCCATCCAGCCATTAACATCAGGCTCCTGCTCTCCATCCAGCCATTAACATCAGGCTCCTGCTCTCCATCCAGCCATTAACACCTGCTCTCCATCCAGCCATTAACATCAGGCTCCTGCTCTCCAGCCATTAACATCAGGCTCCTGCTCTCCATCCAGCCATTAACACCTGCTCTCCATCCAGCCATTAACATCAGGCTCCTGCTCTCCAGCCATTAACATCAGGCTCCTGCTCTCCATCCAGCCATTAACATCAGGCTCCTGCTCTCCATCCAGCCAGAAACATCAGGCTCCTGCTCTCCATCCAGCCATTAACACCTGCTCTCCATCCAGCCAGAAACATCAGGCTCCTTCTCTCCATCCAGCCATTAACATCAGGCTCCTGCTCTCCATCCAGCCATTAACACCTGCTCTCCATCCAGCCATTAACATCAGGCTCCTGCTCTCCATCCAGCCAGAAACATCAGGCTCCTGCTCTCCATCCAGCCATTAACACCTGCTCTCCATCCAGCCATTAACATCAGGCTCCTGCTCTCCATCCAGCCAGAAACATCAGGCTCCTGCTCTCCATCCAGCCATTAACACCTGCTCTCCATCCAGCCATTAACACCTGCTCTCCATCCAGCCATTAACACCTGCTCTCCATCCAGCCATTAACACCTGCTCTCCATCCAGCCATTAACACCTGCTCTCCATCCAGCCAGAAACATCAGGCTCCTGCTCTCCATCCAGCCAGAAACATCAGGCTCCTTCTCTCCATCCAGCCATTAACATCAGGCTCCTTCTCTCCATCCAGCCATTAACATCAGGCTCCTGCTCTCCATCCAGCCATTAACACCTGCTCTCCATCCAGCCAGAAACATCAGGCTCCTTCTCTCCATCCAGCCATTAACATCAGGCTCCTGCTCTCCATCCAGCCAGAAACATCAGGCTCCTTCTCTCCATCCAGCCATTAACATCAGGCAAAAAAGTGCAAAAACGCTCCTTCTCTCCATCCAGCCAGAAACAATGGATTTCCTGACGTTTCTAATATTACCTCAATGTAAAGGTTAGTAAGTTTATTAGATAAGTATTTTTTTAATTCTTAACAAAATTAAGCATACCACATTCAGGACAATCCACCCGCCAAATAATAAATTGAAAGTTTATCCCAAAAATTAAGATTCTGTCATATCATTCCAAATAACTAAACAATCACTAACATTCATTTTAATAATAACTATGTACATTTTAGCCAACCTTCTAATAAACAGTTCTCTTTATAAACTATGTATATATTGAACAATATTTACAGGTTACTTTTGTGCCAGCTGTGGAAGCATGTGAGACGTAAAAAAGTCTTCCAGGACTTGCAGGTTTGATTGCCAAGTGTCATCTCTGGATATGGGGATGATGACACTTTGTTTTGTGGTCCACACAGTGAAGTAGCAGGTTTCTCTTGCAGTGAGGTGAAGCTGCCCCTGTACTTGATGCCAGTAGGGGTGGTCTCTGCGCAGGCTGTAAACACCCCCTTCCATACTGACACAGAAGTCCTTATTTTGCACTGCCTCACTAATTGACTTTTCTCTTGCATTGTAGGGACACTTGGCCTCCAATATTGCAGATGACCCCACCAGACCATCTGGAGATGCTCCCAACACTCCTGATGGAGACAGCCACAAGCCAGACTCCTGGACTGGCATCTGAGTTGCTGTGGTGAATGCCTGGATGGCTTCACTCTCATTCACAATACCCCACTGTACAGACAAAACACCCTCTAGGGCTTGTTGCTTTCCCAGCACCCTAGCAAGAAGTGAAGCAGTCACACGCTTTGACCTAAGGACAGCTCCAAAGTTGCTGGCAGTCAGCCTTCCACGTCTAAATAAATGCCAGTTTGGATTGTTGCGCTGACCAGTTGTTGCCACCTGAATAGCCCTCCGTTCGTCCTCTGACAAAGCCATACTGGCCAGAATAGCTTCAGACCCCTGATGACCTACAGACTCTACAATTCTAGGAACAGAATGTGCTTCCAATGTGTGAGGATTCTCTTCAGGCTCAGGTGACAGAAGCCAGGACATTCCTGAGAACCTGCCCCTGAGTCTGTTCCTCAGCCAATCACGATCCTCTGCTGTTGGCTCTCGTGTCAGTGGGTTATAAGGCTCATTCGGAGGAGGGAACAGCTCCTCTACAGAGTGTGTGCTCTTAGCTGCTTTGGGCTTCTTCCACTGACATGTGGTGTCTGTGCAGCTGAAATTGTGGATGGCAAAGATGGCCAAAGCAGCTGCATGGCTGCATTTGTATTGTCCACGTGGGCATTCACATTGTGTAGCAACAATGCCATCTTTTCCTGTAGAGACCTGTCATGTGAATTCAGTTTTTGCAATTAGTATATAGTTTGTTTTCAGTTTACTTATTTTATGAAAATAAAGATGTTTACTACAACTCTTGCTGTAAGGTTTCTGTGGCTCAGTGATTAGAGCATTTTGTTAACTGTGCAAAAGGTTGCGAGTTCAATTCCCAGAGAACACGCTGATATGTATAGCCTTAAAGGAATAGTTCACTTTAAAATGAAAATTCTGTCATCATATACTCACCCTCATGTTGTTTCAAACCTGTATGAATTTCTTTCTTCTGCTGAACAGAAAGGAAGATATTTAGAAGAATGTCAGTAGCCAGGCAGTTTCTGGGTCCCATTGACTTCCATAGTAGGAAAAAAATATACTATGGAAGTCAATGGGACCCAGAAACTGTCTGGTTACTGACATTCTTCTAAATATCTTCCTTTCTGTTCAGCAGAAGAAAGAAATTCATACAGGTTTGAAACAACATGAGGGTGAGTATATGATGACAGAATTTTCATTTTAAAGTGACTATTCCTTTAATGCACTGTAAGTCGCCTGTCTGATAAATACCAAAAATTAAATGTTAAACTATTGTATACTACTTGTATACTATTGTAACTACACTCCAGTCAGCTCACAGTAATGTGAATGTGAGATAAAATTTACACTGGCTCTCACATTGGGGCTTGTGGATTACCAGGTAAAAAAATATAGAAAAAGTTAACAAAATGAGTATATATGGTTTATTTAGGGAACATATATGGTTTAATTATAATATATTATTATAAGCATTTGTTTATGCTATTGGACAGTTCTCTTTAAATTCAACAATTATATCCAACTATTATATTAAATGTTTGTAATTTAACTGTGTTATGCTTGTTCAGAGATTATTTGTATAGTTATCTTAAATGCATAGAACACTATTATAACTCCTCTATCTCTCCCTAGTTTTACTTACCGAGAGTCGATAAACCTTCCCAGCCAGCAATGACACGTGGGGCCCAGATGGGTTAACTACGGGTTCCATGGGTACTGTGTGGGCATGGGCTTTGGCTGGATGAAATCAGCGGGTCCCATGTAGGTTTTGTAGTACGAGTCCCACATAGGAAGCCCATATGAGCTGATCACATGGGCCCCATAAGGGACAGGCATGGGCCAAGTGGGCATGGGTTTGAACTGGGAACACATATATGGGTCTTGCATGACATATTTATGGGCCGAGTGGGCATGGGTTTGAACTGGGAATTGCATATATGGGTCCTGCATAGAATTTTTATGAGCCAAGTGGGCATGGGTTTGAACTGGGAACACATATATGGGTCCTGCATAGAATTTTTATGGGCCAAGTGGCCATGGGTTTGAACTGGGAACACATATATGGGTCCTGCATGGCATATTTATGGGCCGAGTGGGCATGGGTTTGATCTGGGAACACATATATGGGTCTTGAATGGCATATTTATGGATCGAGTGGGCATGGGTTTGAACTGGGAATTGCATATATAGGTCCTGCATAGAATTTTTATGAGCCAAGTGGGCATGGGTTTGAACTGGGAACACATATATGGGTCTTGCATGACATATTTATGGGCCAAGTGGGCATGGGTTTGATCTGGGCACACATATATGGGTCTTGAATGGCATATTTATGGGCCAAGTGGGCATGGGTTTGATCTGGGAACACATATATGGGTCTTGAATGGCATATTTATGGGCCAAGTGGGCATGGGTTTGAACTGGGAATTGCATATATGGGTCCTGCATAGAATTTTTATGAGCCAAGTGGGCATGGGTTTGAACTGGGAACACATATATGGGTCCTGCATGGTACATTTATGGGCAAAGTGGGCATGGGTTTGAACTGGGATAATATATATAAAAATATATTTTTGATTTATTTACCGGTATGTTGTGACATTTAAATTGTTTTTTAAAGATTATGTTTGTTGTTCGATGTAACAATTTTGTATTAATGT
Organism: Abramis brama; assembly: GCF_963993115.1. Classification (NCBI taxonomy): domain Eukaryota; kingdom Metazoa; phylum Chordata; class Actinopteri; order Cypriniformes; family Leuciscidae; genus Abramis; species Abramis brama. Next base: position 33,916,823 of record NC_139966.1, on the reverse strand, counting down.
ATTTTTTGGAGAGATGTTTTTTTCAGATATTTTTTTAAAATTAAAATATATTTTTGATTTGTTTACCGGTATGTTGTTGTGACGACCACAAAAGTGTTGTATTTGTGTTTTAAGAATATTCACAATTATTGTCTTTTATTTGAAACAAGTGATTGTATTTTTTTTTTTTTTAAACAAGTATCCCAATTGTTTTATTTTTAATGTGAATTTTCCTGACTTAAAGTGAATTGTGTAGTGTTTGCTCCAGTCCAGTAGGGGCAGTGTAGAGTGACGAGTTACTGTAGCTGCGTGAGTTGCGGGTTTCTCATTACTGCAGAGAGCTCGAAACTGATAACACATGCTGAGTCCCAATTCGCATACTATCCGTCCTAAATAGTATGCGAAACTAGAATTAGTACGTCCCAAATCGTAGTATGTTGAAATTAGTGTTCCAAAGATACCCGGATGGTCTACTATTTCCGGTTAGAATTCGAAGTGCAGATCAATGCACACTCTAACGGCTAATATTGCCCACAACCCATTGCGTGCGGGAGGGAGGAGCTTTGCGGTGATGGTGGTGATGATGTAAACATGACAGTCGGACGCAGCAGCGGAGATGCGCCCTCAGTTTTTAAGTGTAAGAATTCAAATGTTTAACCCTAATAAAAGTTATATTTTATTCTCTCGTAATATTAATGGGTTTATGTTGTGCCAAAAAAGTACCGTGTTTATCTTGTAGGGTCCGATGAAAATACTGAGCGCCTCATTGCAGGCTACAGAACAATAAATAAAAAGGCTCTAGTACAGTGTCATGCAAGTGTCTTTTTTATGTATTTACCGGTATTTTGATGTTTCTGTCTGACTTATTTGTAGTAATACTGTGGCTGTACAAATGTTAACTTTATCAGTCCAACCAAAGAAACATGGTTACTACACTTTTACTATAGTAAAAGCATGGTTAATTTTCACCGGGGTATTTTTAAGTATTATACACAAGTATAAGATTAAGTATAAAATACGTTAAACAATAGTTACACTATAAACTTTAAATATTTTAACTCCGAAAATAAGTAGCTTTCGTTACACACATTTGCACATGAACGTCAGAACCAGGTCAGAACCAGCCGCCTCACAAACGACCTGCGTCTGGTTGATCTACGACGACGCCCTGCTTCACTCCTCAATTTGGTAAAACACAATGTAAATGTATTGTGGAAAAAAAGATGGGAATAGTAAATAAAATTATATTGGACATATAAGAATGAATGAAATGTAAAATGTTTTGTTAACAGTCGAGGTGTGCGTAACTAGGCAACCACGTTCAAGTTCACGTTGCATGACGTCATCGAAGTATGTCCCAGAACGTGCATACTCTTTTGCTACACACTCAAAAGTATGTACTTTTTCCTCACAAATAAAAGTACATACTTTTAGGTCGTAGTATAAGTAGGCGAATTGGGACTCAGCAACAGTCTCCTCGTTTCTCTCCTGTTTTACAGGTGGGTAAATGTATAAAAACACCTCAGAAGTAGCATTTATCTATGCTGAAATGTATGTGAGATATGAGTGAACTGTTTTTAGTGAAATGAGTTTCGTTAGGGTCTGTTTTTGATTTAGTTTGAAATGAGTTGAAACGAGAGGGCAAAGTCCTAACGTACAGAGTAATGGTCGAGAGACATTACTAGATCAAGTCAGCTCAACACACACTTTCCCCGTGTATATGTACATGAAGATATTTTTTTGAGCTTGTAATGTTAACAGATATGTTTAGCTCACTGTATGTCAGTTTCCCACCATCTGTTGGAAATGTTTTTTTGCTCAATGAGTTTATACAAAAATGTTTACAGTTTAAAACGAGGTTAAAAGTTACACTTTAAGCACTTTATGTTCTGAGCATGATTTTGCAGTACTGTATTAGCATGATACTGATAAAATACTGTGAATGGAAGATTCTAAGTATCTAAAAAAAAAGCTGCTGAATATTACCATTGTCTTTACATTTCATTTAGATAAATAGTATAAAATACAAGCATGAAGACTAAGTGAACATGCATTTGGTGGAAAGAGGTTTATTTTAATATGGATTTTGCATTGACATGGACACTGAAAATTCATTGTAATGTTAAAAAGTCACTGAACATGTAATATGTGAAACATACAATGATACTTAACAATAGAGATGTGATTGCTGAAGAAAATTCAGAAAATAAATGACTGCAGAGAGCTCGAAACTGATAACACTGTCTCCTCGTTTCTCTCCTGTTTTACAGGAATTAATCTGTTATCCACGGTGCCGTTGCTACGGTACCCGTTACATTGTGACATTTAAATTGTTTTTTAAAGATCATTTTTGTTGTTCAATTTAACAATATATTTCTTGCAGTTCAAAGCGTCAAGTGTCTTGTATTTATCTTGGACTTATATTCATTCCTCATTTTTAGTTTTTCTTAGATTGTTTCCTTAAACCACTTGGCATGGTTGGGCTTAGATAGGCCTTGCATGAATTGCCCAGTTAGGACCCACATAAGATCCTTACAGAGCCCACTTTAAGCCCATAGGGGCATTCACGGTTGAATCCTGGTGCAAGCCCACTTTAAACCCCTTTAGGCAGGTGGGGCCCAAATGGGTCTGACATGAATTACCCAGTTAAGACCCACATAAGACCCTTACAGGTCCCACTTAAAACCCATCTAGGCATCCACGGCTGGCCCCCGTGTGGATCCCGGGTGCAAGCCCATTTTAAACGCCCTTTAAGCAGGTGGGGCCCAAATGGGTCTGTCATGAATTGCCCGGTTAAGATCCCACATAACACCCTTATAGATCCCTTTTAAAGCCCATCTGGGCAGCCACGGTTGGACGAAGTTGGACGTCCGCGAGTAAAACCATGAACACACTGAAGAGCCACTTGATAGTAGAAAATGAAGTTGTAATTCTAATTGAAAGAGACACTGACACTGGTTTTTCATATTCAATACTGTAAAGCTGCGTGCTTTTAAACAATCTATTGTATAAAGTGCTATAAAAATAAACAATGTGACCAGAGAGAGCAGAATTGCAGAACTTTAAGTATCCTCCATTTGATAGCACATGTGAACACAGGTGGTCAACACATGCACACTAGAAAGTTTCATCTTTGTCCAATGTCTGCGCTGTTTCCCTCTAGAAGTTGTGAACACATAGTCCTACTAAATAAATAAATAAACAAATAAATCATGACTGCTTAATTAGGCTGTGCATCATTAGGCTGACTATATGAGTCCATACTGAATTCTGAGCTGGTGTGTTGAGAAAGAAAATTTCTGTGTATTCAGTGCATGTATCCTGCTCATCAGGCCATATCAGTGTGTAATCTTGATGCTGCTGAATGTAGGCCTTGTATCTGCACTACTGTCTGCATGCATAATTTCACATGTCTACTGACCGGGAGGATTCCAGAATTATTATTATTATTTTACTAAAATGAATTACAATAATATTTTTTCCCTTTAACGTGTATTTTAAGAGCATCTCTAAATTATGCACCATTTATTCACCTGCAATGCCATCGTGTAACCACTAGATAGCTGTATAGCCCAATATATGTATATATATATATACTGTATAAAAACATATCAAGATGCTGTGTATTCCCTTGTTGCTGGGTTTTTACTCAGACATAATTAGTTACTTTTTGTCAAAGTTGAGTTTATGTTGATTTAGTATCAGTTTTTCATTACAGTTAAATCTGGATACAGAGAAAGCATTTTGTTATTCATACTAGCTACATATAATAGCTTGATCAGTCAAACGAAAGTAATCACTAATCAGAATCAATATTGACAGTGCTACCAAGACAATATTTCAAAATATATAGTTGAGTGTTAAATACCATGAACAGAGACATGATGTGAAAAACACTGCATCAGAATGGTATTATTACATAAAGAATGGGTATTAAATGTTTTGATTGTTAAGTTTAACATCAGCTCAGTGGTGTAACAGATTATATACAATTTCAATCCAATAACGTTAACACCAGCTTGAAATTCAGTATGAATGTCAGTCAGCCTTAATCAGCCTAATGGTGCTGTAATAAACAGCTTATTAAGCAATCATGATTTATTTATTTATTTAACATCTATGTGTGCATTAAAAGTACCATTTCGGCAAGGAGAACGTTTCTGAGCCAAATGAAGAATAAGATGTGTTCTGGTGACTGGCGTGTTTATTGAACCAATCAGATAAGAGTAAATTGAGAGTCAGCGAAGGTGGACCCGCCCTCCTCTTCGCGCTTGCAAAACTCAATGAGTGAGAGAATTGTGCCAAAACTGGAAGTGCAGCTAAAAGAAAGACGCAACTGTACAAATCGGGTTACTTTGGGAACTTTTTTACCCCATGCACACAACAAGCCACTTAGACATTTGCAACAGTTTATTTTTTTTACACAAAGTTAGATTTTACGCAATTAATCTGTTTTGCAGTTCCTGACTCTGTTGCTTTCGGTTGCAAATTGCTGTTCACAGGCCTGCAGTGCTTTTGGCCGTATTTGTGCGAAAAAAACGTGCCAAAAGTGTTAGCGTGGAAAAATGGAAGTCAGAAGAATACAGATCCTATTTATTTTGCGTTAGCATGAAACTGCAGTTTAACAATACATGAATTACACTTACGAATAACAGTAAAATGCTGCAAATATTTTTTTCTTACACCTGAAAGGCGATTTACACCTTTACAAATCTTCTCTTGCACATACAAATTTAATTTACGCTTGCAATCTTATGTACACTTTCACAAATCTTACCCTGAGCATGCAATTCTTTATGACATCATATTACCTTCATAGATTCCTCAATGGGAAATCTTCCAGATGGTGGCACACAGGGTGGACATTTCACCATACTTATGGGAGAAAATGGAAAATTTCCACCTACATCTTGGCAATCAAAACGGATCAGGAGAGTTGAACGGAGTACCTTAGCAGGAGATACTTTGGCACTTGCAGATGGAGTTGACAGTGCAGTTTTCCTCGTTACGTCAAAGTGCGTATCCATGTTAAAGGGATGGTTCGGAGTAAAATCAACCTAGGGTCCTTTGCACCATGACCTCGAGCCAAACACCCCCCCAGAAGCCTTTTTTCCCTTGGTTGAACATTATTAAAGTTAGAGCTTATTTAGAGATATCAGCCGAATGGCTTAGTGCAGGCGCTAATGGAACCAAGGTTGTATCTCGTAAATTACCCCACTAATAATGCCCAGAATGGTACCAAACTTCTACAGTAGTACAAGTAGGTTCTGTACTCATAAAATGAGGCATTGGAAAGTTTGTAAGTACATCAGGAGTTTATTTAAATAACACTTGCCTGATGGCTCATGCTACCGCTAACCCAGACGCCGAGGTCACTTCCGTGATTTGGGAAAAGCCCATAAAAGTCCTGGCAGAAAGCGATGCATAAGGATGTAGTGTAACGACGCCCAGTTCCAGGAATGCACTAATATTTTGTTGGTAGTACCAGTTTGCAACATTTATTATTTTTTCTTGTCAACACTTCAGAAAAAATAATAATTCGTCGTTACACTACAACACTGTGCTTCCATTCCTTCATTTAGTGATGTGTCACGGTAGGCCGCAGATTTTCTGGACAATGTATCAGCAACGGGTATTTCTTTACCTGGTTTGTGGATCAAGGTGAAGTCGTATTTCTGTAGCTGTAAACACATGCGCTGTAGACGTGGAGGGGCAGCAGATAACGGTTTCTTTTATATGGACTCTAATGGTTTGTGGTCCGATTCCACAATGAATGCTCTCCCGTATACATACTAGTGAATTCGCTTGCACCCTAACAGAACGGCATACAGTTCTTTTTCGATTTGCGCATAATTCTGTTCCGTCTCTGTGAGCGATTTGGATGCGTATGCAATTGTTTTTTCCTTTTGTAGAAGTACCGCACCCAAACCATTTTTAGAAGCATCAACCTGCAGCCGCAGTGCTTTGTTAGGGTTGTAGTATGCTAATACAGGTCCCGACTCCCTCGTGATCAAGTCTTTGATTTGTTGAAAAGCAGCGTTGTGAGTCTCGTCCCATGTACATTCATTGCCCTGCTTCAGCATCTGTCGCAGCGGTGCATTTATCTCTGCCAGTCTCGGGGCGAATCTGGACAGGTAATTGACCATGCCCAGCATGGTTTCCAGTTCGGATTTGTTTTGTGGCGGTTCCATTTCCTTTATGGCTTTGATTTTCTCTCAGTCTGGTTTGATGCTGTTATGTGTGAGTCTGTGTCCAAAGTAACAGACCTCAGACACGCAAATTGTGCTTTTTTCAGGATTCAAACGGAAACCTCTCGCCCTCGTTCTTTCCAGCATTGCACACAGGTTTTTGTCGTATTTGTCTTTTGTGCGACCGTACACTAGGATGTCATCCACAATTGCCGCTACTCCGGGCAGTCCTTCGTACATCTTGTCGATTTTCCTTTGGAAATCATCCTGTGCAGAGATTATTCCGAATGGCAGATGGATAAAACGGTACCGTCCGACCACCGTGTTGAATGTGGTGAGCTTAGATGATTTAATGGCTTAGTATCCTGATCTGGCGTCTAATACACTAAAGTATCTTGTGCCTGAGAGTCTGGAGATCACGTCATCCAGGGTTGGTAATGGATAATGCGTCCTTTTGATCACCTTGTTTAGGTCGCGCCGGTCGAGGCATATGCGAAGCGCCCCAGTGCAGGGTTTTTCCACTACAACTAAAGCGTTGACCCAATCTGTTGGCTCGTTTACCTTTGAGATGATTCCTTGACGCTCCATTCTATCTAACTCCTTTAGACGTCCGCGTAGTGTGAATGGAATTTTCCGTGGGGGATATATTACTGGGACTGCAGCGGGGTCTATGTGTATTTTACACTCGCCTGGGAATTCCCCAATTCCTTCAAAAACGTCAGCAAATTCGCTCAGCAGATCGTCACTTTGTCTGGTGTCGGTTTGCACAGAGAGGACCAGTTTTATTAGATCCATTTCCAGACATGCTCTGAGTCCTAGGATAGGTGGTGCTTGAGTGTCAACAACGTAGAATTCTTGCATGGCTTTGGTCTCTTTGTGCTTGCATTGCAGCCTGCATGTTCCTGTCACGGATAAGGGTTCTCCGCCATATCCTAACAACCTACATGTTGCTGGGTTTAGTTGGCTGATAGCGATAACATCTCTTATTTTATTTTCTGGGATTATATTTACTTGCGCCCCAGAGTCCAATTTAAATTTCATCTTCTGTAGCTTTAAACCTACTTCAATTTCGGCAAAAGCCTGTTAATTTATCACATTGCTGTGTTCTTTTGTTATCGTGTCGATGAAGAATTCCTAAGGTGGTTCGTAAGCTTGGTCGGTATCTTTATTCACGGCATGCACGCTTTTTTGTTTCCACATTTGTTGCGATTTACAAGCCTTCGCGAAATGGTTTGGTTTCCCACACTTCTTGCACTGTCTACCATGGCTGGGCATTTTTCCTTGTCTCTGCGCACCTGCGCGCATCGTCCGCATGTTGCAGATCTCATGCTGTCTCGTTCGGCTCTGATGGCAGTTTTTATATGGTTCTGTTTATTGCCTCGTTTGGACACGGCATGCGCAACCTGTTGGGTGTGAGTTGTACTGTGCTGTCCGGCCATAGATTTTAGCTGTCCCCGTGCTATTTCGTGAGATTGTGCAATGTCTATGGCTCTATCAAGGGTTAAATCTGGTCCGTAGTTTAGCAATTTGTCCTTCACTTTTGAGGAGTTCATGGAGAAGACTATCCTGTCTCTTACTATCTCGTCTGTATTGGCATATCCACAGTCTTTTACTAACAATTTTAGTTCTGTGACGAAATTGTCAAAACTCTCACCTTCCGCTTGTACTTTCTCGTGGAATTTGTACCGTGCGAAGATGTGGTTCTAATTCGCCATCACATATGCTTCGAATCTGTCGTAGTATGTGCCTAAAACCTTTGCGTTCTCAGCAGTCAGTGTCCAGGTGTTGTAAATGTCTCTGCCTTTCTCCCCTACCCAAAACAGGAGATAGCTGCAATGTTCCTCCTCCGATTTTTCATGGAGCGGGCCTCTGAACATCAGCTCGGCGTGTTGTCGGAATCTCCTCCATGCGTCAGGCAAGTCGAGGGAATCCCAGTCTATCCTGGGCATCGGAACACCAGCGGAGTCCATCTTCTCGTCTGTGTGAGTTCATTATTTTCTCTGACACCATGTACTGTTTGTACTTTCACTTTGTGATCAATGTATAATAATAAACACAACTCAGATATAACGTGCAGTGCGTGTCGACCATCAGCTCAACATTTTCTTTTCTTTCTTTTCCACTTCCAGTAACACCCTTGGCCTCTTGGGTAATGCAGTTAAATATATAACAGTACTGCCAAACATTACACAAACTTGTTAAAATCTTCTCACAGACTGGCTACATAATCCCTCAACGAGCTGACCAAATTAACAGCATTACATAAACCTAGGTCAACTGCCTGTAAAACAGTACTAGTCTACACATAATGTGTACACTACAACAGTACAAATTACACATAATGGCATTCTCTAGGTTGTACATCTTCAAATACAGTGTCCTGGCTTCATCCTGTGCTGTAAGACATTGGTTTGTGTCATTACTGATCATTTGAAGTGACTCCTGGATTCTGGTGTAATTCTGGTGCAATTCTGGTGCAGTGCTTTTGTTGCTTGCGCATGAGTTGACCATCTTGTGTCTGAAGGACTTTTTAAAGTCTCGATCCTCTGGTTGTAATTTGGCTGTAAACCTGCTGTAATTGTCTGCCAACGGGATGTGGATTTGGAGGAAAAATTAAAAAGTGTTTGTACTAAATAAAAAAATTCCTCCGTCTCAAGGCAGCAGTTAACACTATTAACTCCCACTAAATTAAGTGTGTGTGCAGCGCATGGTACCCACTCGATTAATGGGTTTACCTGTTTAATCCATGCTTGTAGGCCACTGTAAACGCCAGACAAGTTGGCTGCAATGTCATAACATTGCAGTTACTGATATCAATGCCCATGTCTTGTAAAACACCAAGCACAGACTGGCAAAGCGACTCTCCTGAATGACTCTGGATTGGCAGAAACTTGATAAAACACTCTGCGATGCAGCCATCAGGTGCCACATTTAGCATGATGAATGTGAGCTGGTCGGTGTGCGTAACGTCAGGAGTGGAATCAACACTGATCGAAAAGTACTTTGCCACTTTAATTTGACTGATTATCTCTGCGGGAACCTGTTCTCCCATCAGTTCAATCAATTCTAGGCATGTTGTTGATGAGAGGTATGATAGCGTTCCCTTTCCAGCATTGCCATATTTTTATATATGCGCTTTCAAAAAGGGATCAAACTCGCTGATAACTTCCAGCACACCCATAAAGTTCCCATTATCCGTTTGCCCAAAAACTTCACTGTGTCCCCTAAATGGTAGTCCTCGCTCTGCTAAAAACTCTGCGTTTTTCCAGTCGCTATGGCCTGATGTCAGTGCAGACTGCATGTCACTGCCCCCACTTAATTTACATGCAAAACAAAACACAGTGCCTTTTGAGGGGAAATAAAGCAGCCATTCTCTTGGCTGAGTTTCACCATTTGCCAGTTTCCTTTTAAACATGGTTTTGGAAAAGTACCTCTTTTGGTGTTTATGTTGTCTTTCTGAGGCAGCAACATCTGCATCTTTGTTCTGGCAACTTTCAGGTCCCATTTTAATCCATTATGCCCTCATGTCTTCATCAATTTTATCCCAACATGCAGGATCCGAGCTGCCGGAGGTGAGGCTGACCCACAAGCAGAACTGTGTCTACAGCATGACGCTTCGGGTGGCTGAAGTGTCTGACTCGGTCCCTCTGTCTCATACTCCCTGTCTGAGTGAGATGGTAGTGAGGCTGCGGTATCGTCACGGTGGTCATTTTGATTGGTGTCTTTACATCTATCACGGGTAACGTGAAAACAATAGGACCAGCCTTAAAAACCAACCCGTATAATATGCGTGTCATTGTGTAATAACTCCCCCAAATTCCCTTAAATATTACCGATGACATGATGAGCTAGCTGCTGCAACAGCTAAGGATCCTGCTGCAGGTGTTTCAACCACAGCACCGATGTTAGCCGATGCTAGCTGGCAGTGGATCTTGTCTTCGACTCGATGAAGATTCAGCAGCCTTGAAGTAGGGGTGGGTGGGCGATATGGCAAAAATGTCACGATTTTCACTATTTTTCTCAGGTAAATCGTGATTCACAATTTTATCACAATTCTTTTTCATGTTGGTTTTACTATTTTGCAAGTGACTGAGCAGTACAACCACACTAATTTCCCTATTTTAAAAACAGAGACTTACAAGGTAACAAAATATAAATTAAAAAAGCATGGCAGTCATTTAGGCTTTAAAGCACATGCAAATAATGAACTTTTGTGAATGTACATGTGATTAACATGTGATGTGAATGTATGTACAGCAGTAGCGGCTCCTGACCATAAAGTTAGGTAGGGCAGATTCTGGGTCTTAGCGCTAGTTTAATGTTAAACATTTTGTAAGCTTTATATTCTAATGGCAGAACACATCAGACACACTTTTGGCAGAATTCTATTGTCCTTGCATTATTCAGCCCGAGGGAGGCGCTCTCATTATAATTGACAGACTTTAGTACACACAACTAACGCATAGAATGTCATCTTAGAATTGTCTTAATGTAGTATTTATTGCATCCGAATGTTGTTTAGGCTATCACAAGAATTCCAGTGAGGAAAAAAGTCATGTCTAATCTCAGAACAAACTTAAAACAAACACAACAGAACTACTGTATATAAAAGCTATTCACATGAGCATGGGTTTTAAGGGTTTATACTCTCATTAATTTGATACACTACTCCACATAGCAAGGTTTAGCCTACGTGAGGTAACATCACGTGAAAATAAACAAGGCAGCCAGTTTATTTATGAGAGCTCACTGCAGTTCCATTTTTCACCACAGATTTACATTGGAAAACTGTGGGGCACTATTGAGCTATGGAGGGCTCTAAGACCGGCTGCCCAACTAATTTCATGAATATGCCTGCCGAATCCATGCACTAAATTTGAAACTCACTTTATGACTTAAAATAGTCTAGAAAATCTGAAAATATTTATATAACATATTTATATATTTATTTTATATATATTTATATATATATATGTATGAGGTCTATGTTTGGATGAATATTTTAGACTTGTGTGAAAGTCATCTCCCCAGAGAGGCGAGCCGCGGCTGTTGTACAGCATGTTAAGATGGAGGCGCCAGAACTGAACGATAATACTACAGAAGCAGATCGTGGAGACATTTTAATTGTCCATGATTCAAAATTGTGATATCACACACCCCTACCTCGAAGTATCCAGTCAATTTAGGGATTTTTCTTGGTCACGTTGTTCTTTCAACCTTTGTATTTTTCGTTTTTGTGCTCCACTATCGTATGTTCTTTCAGGCATTTTGATGCTATGCCGTCTAGCAATAGCAGTGACGGACATGAAAATGATTGACATGAATTGAACAGTAGCTGATTGGACAGATGTTACCTAAATGTCACATCTATCCAATCACCTGCTTGTTTTTATGTTTCTTATGGGCCAGTGAGTCATTTTTTGTTCACACTGAAGTACATTAAAAAAATATACAGTTTGGCCAATCCGGACAAAAAACAAAGTGTGTAGTTCAGTCGGATGCCAATGGCAAAGAAAGTAAAACGATGCATGTAGCTTATTATTAACGTTAACTGACGAGAGAGAGAGAGAGCACTTCTGTTGAATGTTCTTGATTGCTGATCGTTTACGTGTTATTTGGATTAAAACTAAATCGTATATGTAAGTAAAACATGAACTGTTACCTGATGTATGTATAACGAGTAGTATTACAGGACATTTGCAGGTCAAGAAATTCCATGAACGCAAACATCCAAAGTGCGCGCCCCAAAAACCAGCACGCGAATACTAAATTGAATTGTCTTTCACGTCTTGCGCTTGTATGGATGAATTCACACAAAATTAAGTAAAAACACAGTATCCTTGTAAACAAAGTCAGTTATATTCAAATGGAGTCCGTGCTTAAAAGGGGCAGCAGATTAACATTAATGTTAATCAAACAAAGGACAAATAAATTACTCACTGCTCTTGACTAAATAGGCTACCTTTGTAACTTTACAAAAAGATCCATCTATATTTAATTTGTACAGTAATGAATATGTGTAGCAGGTGTGCATTAAGAACATTTATTTTGTGATTCAACTTGCCATGACCATTTTGGGGTTTTCCTCATTCTTTCTGTCCACCATGCTGATTTGGGGGGTTGACGCACTTTGCTTCTTCCTATTCTGCATGAGCATTCACAGCGGTAGGTCAAGCAAGTTTACGTGCTGATTTAATAAAGGCCGTATTTCTTGTAATACTTGTGTAATTGTGACTTTTAGTCCCTCTGTAATGGACACACGTATGTTTTATTAATTAATTTCTTTCTTTAAAGGAGAAGTTCACTTTCAAAAAAACTTTTGCTGATAATTTACTCACCCCCATGTCATCCAAGATGTCCATGTCTTTCTTTCTTCAGTCGCAAAGAAATTAAGGTTTTTGATGAAAACATTCCAGGATTTCCCCCCATGTAATGGATTCTATTGGGACCCAAACGGTAGAAGGTCCAAATGACAGTTTAAGTGCAGCTTCAAAGGGCTTTAAACGATACCAGATGATGAATAAGGGTCTTATCTAGCGAAACGATCGGTCATTTCCAAAATAAATAAAAAAGTTTAAGTTTTATAAGCACAAATGTTCGCCTTGCTCTGTTCTGTGATGCGCGTTCGTGACGTCACGTAATACGCAATTACGTTGAAAAGGTCACGCTTGAAAAATTTCTGTCCTGAAGAAAATGTTCTTTTTGGCTTTTTAATATTAAAACACCCAGGATACGCACACGAAATGGGCATTTTAAACGATAAACTGACACAAATACATTTGAAAATGTGTATATGGTCCTCCTTCTGCACATTTGTAAACACGTCAAGCGTGACCTTTTCAACGTAATTGCGTATTACGTGACGTCACGAACGCGCATCACAGAACAGAGCAAGGCGAGCGTTTGTGCTTATAAAACTTAAACTTTTTTATTTATTTTGGAAATGACCGATCGTTTCGCTAGATAAGACCCTTATTCATCGTCTGGTATCGTTTAAAGCCCTTTGAAGCTGCACTTAAACTGTCATTTGGACCTTCTACCGTTTGGGTCCCAATAGAATCCATTACATGGGGGGAAATCCTGGAATGTTTTCATCAAAAACCTTAATTTCTTTGCGACTGAAGAAAGAAAGACATGGACATCTTGGATGACATGGGGGTGAGTAAATTATCAGCAAAAGTTTTTTTGAAAGTGAACTTCTCCTTTAAGTGGTTTTCTTTACGTTCATTTTATCCTTTATCATTCACAGCACGTTGTGCATTGCTGCCGCACGCTGCTCTAAGTGCTGCATGAGTCCTCATAATCTGTTTGTTACTCCAGATGAAATAAAATGTTTATGTTTATTTTACCAATGTATTGTTTGATTTTATGTAAAGGCCCATTAGGGACGAACATTGAGAATTAGCTTCGGCTAAAATGTTGTAGTATGTAGCATGAGTTTATGTAACATACTTGTCCCTATTCAAATAAACTAAAAAAAAAAAAGAAAAAAAAAAGAAAAAGATAACACACCGCTACAACTGGTGCCGTGATCATTGCTTCACTCTTCGTGGGACCAAGGTCAGATAAATCCCATCACATAGAGCCTCTTTCACCTAGATATCATCATATAGAGACTGTGTCTGTTCGCCGAATTTGGAAATCCAAAAAACTAAGAAATCAAGTTTTAAATATAATTATTTTGAAGTGTTGGTGCTTAATGTAAAAATATATAGTGTAAACGATAAATCACGTTTGAGATTTGTGCTGGCTACTGTATACAGGCCACCAGGGCACCATAAAGATTTTATCAAAGAATTTGCAGACTTTCTATCAGAATTAATATTGACTGCAGATAAAGTACTAATTGTTGGTGATTTTAATATACACATAGATAATGAAAAAGATGCATTGGGATTGGCATTTAAAGACATTGTAAACTCTATTGGAGTTAGACAACATGTGTCAGGACCTACTCATTGTTGTAATCATACTCTAGATCTAATATTATCACATGGAATAGATGTTGATGCCGTTGAAATTCTGCAGCAGAGCGATGACATGTCAGATCATTATCTAGTCTCATGTAAATTACATTTAGCCAAGGCTGCAAAGCCAACTCCGTGTTATAAATATGTTAGACCTATCACTTCTGCCACTAAAGATTGCTTTATCAATAATCTTCCTGATCAGTTTCATCATCTCAGCATCCTGGATAGCTTAGAACTTGATATTGCAACAGAAACTTTTAACTCTCTCTTTTCCAGCACTTTAGACACAGTTGCTCCATTGCGCTTAAAGAAGATTAAAGAAAATAGTCCAATGCGGTGGTACAACGAGCACACCCGGGCCCTTAAGAGAGCAGCCAGAAAAATGGAGCGCACCTGGAAGAAAACAAAACTAGAGGCATTTCGGATTTCATGGAAGGAGAGCTCGATTACTTACAGAGAGGCTTTAAAAGCTGCTAGATCTGCTTATTTTTCAACCCTTATTAGAAGAAAATAAACATAATCCTAGGTATTTATTTGAAACAGTGGCTACACTAACGAAAAAGAAAGCTTCAAGCCCAGAAGTTTCCAAGCAACACAGCAGTAATGACTTTATGAACTTCTTCACTTATAAGATTGATAATATCAGGGACAAAATTATAACTATGCAACCGTCTACTACAGTATCGCATCAGGGAGAGCATTGTAGCTCGAAATGAATTTGATTCATTTATTGCTATAGGAGAGGAAGAATTTTGCAAACTCGTTAATTCATCTAAATCGACAACATGTATGTTAGACCCTATTCCGACTAAGCTACTGAAAGAGATGCTCCCAGAGGTCATAGATCCTCTTCTTAATATCATTAATTCGTCTTTGTTTCTAGGATACGTACCAAAAACCTTTAAGCTGGCTATGATTAAACCGCTTGTTAAAAAAACGCAACTTGATCCTACAGAATTAGTCAATTACAGGCCGATCTCAAATCTACCTTTTCTGTCAAAGATATTAGAAAAGGCAGTATCCTCACAACTGTGTTCCTTTCTTGAAAGAAATGATATCTGCGAGGATTTCCAGTCCGGATTTAGACCGTACCATAGTACCGAGACGGCTCTTGTTAGAGTCACAAATGATTTGCTCTTATCATCCGATCGTGGTTGTATCTCTCTATTAGTGTTACTCGATCTTAGTGCTGCATTTGACACCATTGACCACAACATTCTTTTAAATAGACTAGAAAACTATGTTGGCATTAGTGGAATTGCACTAGCATGGTTTAAATCATACTTATCTGACCGTTATCAGTTTGTAGCAATAAATGAAGAGATGTCTTATCGAACACAAGTTCAGTATGGCTTACCACAAGGCTCAGTACTAGGACCACTGCTGTTCACTCTGTACATGCTACCATTAGGAGATATCATTAGGAAACATGGAATTAGCTTTCACTGTTATGCTGACGATACTCAGCTGTATATTTCTTCAAAACCTAACGAAACTTACCAATTCACAAAATTAACAGAATGCATAGCTGATATAAAAAATTGGATGACTAGTAATTTCCTACTTCTAAATTCTGGAAAAACAGAGATTCTAATTATTGGACAAAAAACATCCTCACGTAATAACCTAGAATACTGTCTAACACTTGATGGCTGCTCTGTTAAGTCTTCGTCGTCGGTTAGGAACCTGGGTGTGCTCTTTGATACCAATCTTTCATTTAAAAGTCATGTGTCTAGTATCTGTAAAACCGCATTTTTCCATCTTAAATCTAAATTACGCCATATGCTCTCATTGACAAATGCAGAACAATTAGTTCATGCGTTCATGACATCAAGGCTAGATTATTGTAATGCTCTACTGGGTGGTTGCCCTGCACGCTTAATAAACAAACTACAGCTAGTTCAAAACGCAGCAGCTCGAGTTCTTACCAGAACCAGGTAGTATGACCATATTAGCCCAGTTCTGTCAACACTGCATTGGCTGCCTATTAAACATCGCATACATTTTAAAATATTGCTGATTACTTACAGAGCACTAAATGGTTTAGCTCCGCAGTACTTGAGCGAGCTCTTAACGCATTATAGTCCTTCACGTCTATTGCGATCTCAAAATTCCGGCCAGTTAATAATACCTAGAATATCAAAATCGACTGCTGGCGGTAGATCCTTTTCCTATTTAGCACCACAACTTTGGAACAGTCTTCCTACCATTGTCCGGGAAGCAGACACACTCTTTCAGTTCAAAGCTAGATTAAAGACACATCTCTTTGACCTAGCATTCACATAATACATTATAGACTTCTATAATTCAATGTTAGGCTGCATAGATTAGGTCAGCCGGAACCGGGAACATCCCGAGGTTTTCCCGCAGCCTGCCGGATCCAGGCCGTATCCAGATCTGACGAAGGACCTTCGCCTGGACCCGATGACAACACAGTGCTGAAGTGCCAACTAGTCTCTCCCTATGGAGATTTACCATTCTACAGATAAAGCGTTGTCAGGAAAATTAGTTTTGCGTACCTACCCCGAAGTGACAAAATAAAATAAAATTCTGTATCAAAATTTATAAGGAAAGACCAGTACTTTGTTTAGGCTTGGTTTGTCGGGAATTACAAACCTGTGCACATATATTCAAACGCACATAACTATAGAACCAGTTCTTAATGCGCATGCGCATTCCATCAGCGTTTATCACAGGTTCGCGTTTAAAGTCTGTGTAGGGAGAATGGTGTCGTCTTAGCGGCCCCTAATTTAATAACAAATGATCATTGCGACGGAAGCGAATCAATCAAAACTAGCTTTAGCTGGAAAATAACTTTATTAAAGAACCGCTATAAAGCCAAAACAATCTCTGTTACCTTAAATTATACGTTTATCTCTATAAAGCTGCTTTGAAACAATCTACATTGTTAAAAGTGCTATATAAATGAAGATGACTTGACTTGACTTGACCAGGCCGTTACACGCGAGTGAAGGAGTTGCCGGGGTGATAGGCGAATGAGCGCTGCAATGTGACTGAGTGGATGAGAGGTTCGCCATGAGATGTGAACTGAAAGATCTCTGATTCCAGGAAACTTCCGAAGTGTTAAAGGGACTGAAATATTTTGATAATTGAAGTTAATTATATTGTAGATTTTTTTATTTTACATATTTACTGAAAAAAAGAAGAAAAAAAATCAGAAGTGGTATTTTAATTTGAATGTCAGATACTGATATAGAGAGTTTTAACGGTCAGATGAATATGGGAAGAGGGAGGGTTGTACTGAGGTTCATCCAAGCACATCAGACAGGCGGGGTTGATAAAATTAATACACTTTCCTCAACCCCTATTCACACAATACATACTAATGTGCCTACATCCAGGGTGTCTCAGTCTTGTGCTGTTTCTGATGATTCTGTGCAATTCTCTGATGTGAATCTGATAAATGACATAGTGAAACAGATAGGCAGCAGCATTGGCCTGAACATCATTACCTGTCTTGAATCTGGGGGTTTTGGCAAAAACAAGCAAAGTGATTCAACTATTAATATGAGTGATTTGTCAAAAGTCAGCTTAGTTGTTAAGCAAGATGTTAAGCAACGAGCCCCCGTTCTTCAGAAGTGATGGGGAAGAGAAAATTTGTGTTGACGAGTGGGTGGAGACAGTAAAAGTGTGCTTGAGAAAAAGTGAAGTGACCTTGAAAGACCAAGCCGATGAAGTAGCTACTGACAAAGTTAAAGGGCAAAGCGCGTGATGTAGTAAAGGTTGGACTGAGAAGTAACCCACTGATTGACCTCAGTGATGGTCCAAAGCCAATTTTTGACCTGCTCAAACAACACTGCAGTGATACTGTGTATTTGAGCATGCTTTTGGCAGATTTTTACGCCACTTTGCCTTTGAAAAATGAGAGACCATTTGATTACTGGATTAGGCTGCATAAGTCTTGAAGATGCTTTGCGTGAGGTCACTGTAATGTTTATTTGGAACTGCCCTGATCGAGAGCTGGCTCTAATATTTAAGTGTAAGCCACTGGATGAATGGACTGCAGCTGATGTGCAGATTAGACTGGATGAGTATCAGAGGGAGAAAAAGCTCCTACAACGCAAGTCTAATGTAAATTTGAGTGGCATTGCATGTCATGCCCAGTCAACAGACATTTTGTGTGCTCATGGTCGTGGTATGGAGAAAAATACAGCAGTAGCACCACCTCAAGATACTGAGCACTGTACTCAGGATCAGTCTTTGAGTCACATGATCAAGCTTTTGGAACGAGTTTTGGACCAGGGTTCTTGCCAGCAGGCAACAAGGGTGAACAGACCTCAACATAAAGTACAGAGTGGTGTAACCAAACAAATTGTTGCGTGCGAAGTATGTGGCGATGCAAGTCATGATACTATTTCACACTGTCGAATAAACCACTTGTGCTTTAACTGTCATGCCCCTGGCCACAGAGCATCAGCTTATTCTGCCGGGACCGGCCCCAAACCACAAGTTCAACAGAGCAGTCCCGACTCTGGTCAGTTGGGAAACTAGATGGCCCACATGAGGAGGGGACTAGTGGTGGGCCATGCATAACATCCCCTGGTAGTGAGAATATCGATTTGGCATCTGTCTATTCTGAGTTTTGCAGTATTGTTGATGACAAGACAAAATGTGCAGAGACTTGATTATGCCCAGTCAAAATATCCAGCACGCAGGCTAGAGTTTTTTGCTCTCAAATGGGCAGTCTGTGACAAATTTAGTCACTGGCTCAAGGGTCAGCAGTTCTCCGTATGGACAGACAACAACCCACTGACCTGCATTTTTACAAAACCCAATTTGGATGCTTGCGAGCAAAGATGGGTCGCAAAGCTCACACCATATAATTTCAACATCAAATACATTCCTGGGCCTAAGAATGTAGTTGTGAACCGTTTGTGCGACCCAGTGTGTTCCACCGATTTACCAGAGTGCCCTATGATGCTCTCTTGGAGGAGTCTCAGGCTGTGAATACAGAGAATGTCCAAGATGTGTTCCGCTGGTCGTGTCATTCTTTTGAGAAGCAAGCACAAGACAAGCCCTGTTCAGATATTGAGATGAATAATGCTCCTTTATCAAGGCAGTTTGGTATTTCTCAGGAGGACATTTCTGCCATTCTGCACAGCAGTAGACGACAGGAAAATCATGTTCAGCCATATGTGACAGGATTGGTTAAGTGATTGACAGTTGTGGTGTCCTATCAGGGGAGAGTATGGTCTATTTAATGCGGGTTGGCTGTCTCCTGAGATACGTCACGTCTTTGTTCCGCCCCCTCGTGCGTCATTCACTGGAATCTCAGGTATGTGTTGGTAGCGGCTGGTTTAAATCCTGTTTAGAACGCTACTGATGTGTCATTTTTTTAAATTGTAGTTTTCCATAGCACTTTTCTGACGGTGCACTTATCAGTTCAGAGTGAGTGTCTGCTCACCCTTCAGGTACGTGCTGTCTCTGTATTCAGCGATTGGGTGCGGTATAGTGGGTCGCTGTTACTATTAACGTGTTGCTTCCTGTACCCCAGCTAATCGGCGGTTTTGATGAATGCTCTAAACCAGGGATGGGCAACTTCGGTCCTGGAGGGCCACTGTCCTACAGAGTTTAGCTCCAACCCTGAAAAAATCACCTGCCTGTAATTTTCTAGTAATCCTGAGGACCTTGATTATCTTGTTCAGGTGTGTTTGATTAGGGTTGGAGCTAAACTCTGTAGGACAGTGGCCCTCCAGGACCGAAGTTGCCCATCCCTGCTCTAAACAGTAGCCTGTGGGAATTATATGTGAGGGATATCCTCTTGTGGTAAGTGTTATGTAAGATGGCTGGAAAATTGTAGTAAAACGAGCATTAGTAACATCTCGCTTCCTTTAAGGCTTTCGTGAGGCGTGGGTCTCCTCTCTCGTCCTTCGGACCGTTCTTTTTGCTCGTCCTTCGGACCATTTCTCTGATCTTCAGCACGATCTCCCTGTCGTTACCACAGTAATTGCACTTCGTATAAACCTGAGTCCATTTTAAGAACCACAGTGTTTGCGCTGTGATCGCGCCGTGGGCCAGCAAACACGTCAACAGGATTTGTATTGTCTACTTCCTTCCTTTTAGAGTGACAGCAAGAGTTACAATTTCTTTCTAGAGTGACAAAGTTATAACGTTAATCTGACTGACTGTTAGTGTATGAAAATCAGTGTATGTGTGTTGCACCAGCTCTATTCTTTTGTCATTCGTTTCTTTAGTTCAGCCTTGTGTATTTTGTTTAGATTTATTTTGTTATCTAAGTGTGTGTCGCTGTAAATCTTGATTATTGTATGTGTAATTTGGTTGTGATATTTTCTTTGGTTATTATTTTGGGGTTTTACTAAACTTAATTACTTTTTTTTGTCTATTCATTTTGTTTCTTCCAGGAACTGAGGTGGCCAGGCGGAAGGACCTTCTCTTGCAGTGTTGTGGTGGTGTTGCAGTGGGTGACACTTTTGAAGTGCCTGCATGTGTGATCCAAGTGCACGGAGACGTGTGTTTGAGTAGGATTGCGCTTTTGGAAAAGCCATTAAGTGGTCCTTCCGCTGGTCGACTCAGCCTGGTTGTTTTATTTTTTTGTTTGGCTGAAACTCCTCCTACCCTCGTGGGTAGAGGACTATGTTGGTGTGTGCCATTCATATTGCCCCCTGCGAGCACCTGTTTTTGTCCTTTGATATTTGTGCATTGAGCGCTGAGCACCCTTGTTTTAAGAAAATATACTGTTTTTAACTATTTTTGTATGTCAATAAAAGACCTTTTTTTGTAATTTAGTTGTACTCTTGTCTCTAACCTCCCTGACACACACACGAACCTGTGAGACCTAATGCAAATTGCTGGGTTATTTAGATATTCCCTGATTTATTCAGGGTGGCGTAGTCGACAATTATCACCGTAAGCTAGATTATTTATCGAGAGCCCTTACCGCCTCATGCCACACATATGTTTACCTGCTTCCACAGCTACTTGGGTCAATCATTCCATCTCGGTTGTCAGACGATCCGGTACTGTCAAAACAGGAGCTGACAGATTTACAACATGCTGATCCTGACCTGAACAGAGTGCTTTTCTTTGTGGAGCACAAACGTAGGCCGTCTAGGAGAGAGAGGAACAAGGAATCACCTAATGTTCTTTGGTTTTTGAGAAACTGGAATAAACTGTCAGTAAGAAAAAGTTTATTATATCGAGTCTCCAAAGATGTCATCACAAGGAAGAAGACTTTTTAGTTTGTTGTGCCTGCTGCTCTCTGTGATGTAAGTCCTCAAGGGAGTACATGATGAAGCTGCACACCAGGGGCAACACAGAACTCTCTATCTAACATAAAGAGTGTGTGAGATGCTGCAGAAGATGCGCTGTCACCAAGTCGCCAGAGCCTGCAGGGCTCTACAGTGCGCCCATTTCACTCGCACATGCGAGTAAATATTTCGGCGTGCGAACGTGAAAAAATATTTGGGCGCACTCGTGCGAGTGACACAGCATTTTTCTATAGAAACAGCTGCAAATACATCATCATGAGGAGGGGCAGAGTAGGACACTATATTACCGATCAGTTATTTAGGCCTAAATCTTCAGTAGCTAGTCTGTAGCCTCATAAAAAAAAACTACAGTGCCCACACACAAACTATTTTAGGGCCCTATAATTTCCGTGATCACGGAATCGCGGACGGAATCGCGGAATTGGCAAATTAACGCGGAATCTAGTGTCAACGCGGAATTTTAGCCTACATATTTGGAATAAAATTCTGTTTTTGTGTGGGAGAAAAACGTATGTCTGAGGAAAATCGCATATTACTGAAAGAACGAGCAGAGAGAGAGGCCCGGTCGCGCGCGCGTCTTCAAACTGTCTTGCTCTCTCTCACTCCCTCGCGCTTATTAATCGAAATCAATTGAGAATTGACACAATGGTAAAAGATTGGAAGAACGAGGTTTCACGTGGAGCATTCGGATATTTTTTTTCCTGAATTAGGCTACCGCTGTGTGTGAATTGTGCAAAAAAAAAAAAAACCTATCCAATGATGAAATGTTTTCTGTGTTGACAAATCTTGTGCGATGTCCTAAAACTGCCGGGATAATCACACAACGCGTACAAGTCTGCTAATGATACGTCCGATTCGCGAACTAATGACTCATTTGAACCGATTCACTTTAATGAATGGTTAAAACAACTGGGGCCTCATTTATAACCGTTGCGTACGCACAAAACAGGCCCTGAAAGAGGCGTACGCCACTTCCGACGCATAAGTTGTGATTTATAAAAACAAACTTGACGGAAAAATTTGCGCACCTGCACGCAAACTCTGACCCATGCGTACGAACGTTTTGGAGATGGAGCAGTTTGGCGACACCGATGGTGAGCTGGAGTTAAATGTCTTTTTGGTCACTTTTAGACAGAAAATCTAAAGAAAATTAAACAGAAAGATAATACAAATATAATTTCACTCACCAAGCTGTTACATGAAATAAATATCCATCCCTTCTTAAATGTCCGCACCAGCGAGCGCGTTGAGCCGTTTAGTGAAACTGACGCAAATAACAGTTTAAATAAATAAAATAATGATTTAAACTATGTTTTGCTTCTGATATAAACATTTAGATTAAATATGCCATTCAAATTAATGGAGTTAAACACTTAAACATGAAATTATTACTGAGAAGTTACAACATTTTTATATTAAGTCAATAGAAATATTTGTTGTGGATGCGATGTTTTTTTAACACTTTTCCTGTGGCGTGCTGTGTTTTAATGTTTTTAACCACATAGATAATTGCTTATCATGATAATACAAGATTGTCTGAGAAAATAGTTTAGTGCAAATAATGCCCAAGGCCTATCTGTTTCCATTAAAAATATAAATCAATTAAAAATACAATTCGGCCAGTGGAAAAGATTGAGAAAAACTTTCTCTGAAATGTATTTTACACTATTTGATTTATGTATTCAAAAACAAGGCAAGGATAGGCAACTACTTGATTTTTATTAATGTAGCCTAATGCGTCTTGTACCGTTAAACGTTATCACGTGGATGAATAATCATATGCAAATGATATGCAGATGAGGATCTGCATAGTAAAACTAGGCGTTGTAAGCTCCATATATGGTTATTTCGGGGAGGAGACGCATGTGCGCACAATCTTCTACTGACTGGGATTTATAAAGTGAATTCTGCGCAGGTTCTGGCGTACGAACGGTTTTATAAGTCTGAATATTTTTTTGCGTACGCCATTTTTGGCTTTCGGGCGCACGTACATTTTTAGTAAGGTTCCTACGCAGAGTTTTATAAATGAGACCCCTGATCTGTCCAACACTGAATCGGTTCGGTGTATAACAAAATCGGTAACACTTTACAATAAGGTCCCATTTATTAAATTCTAGTTAACTAGATCAGTTAACATTAACTATTAATAAACTGCACTTCTACAGCATTTATTAATCTTTATTAATGTTAATTTCACCATTTAGTAGCCTACATTATTTAAATGAAAAGTTGTATTTGTTAACATTAGTTAGCTTAATGCACTGTGTGAAGTAACATTAAAAATACAGGGTTAGGGTTAACTAAGATTAACAAAGATTAATAAATACAGTAACACATGTATTGCTCGTGGTTCATGCTAGTTAGCCTAATACATTCACTAATGTAAACAAACCAAACCACATTTAACATCTCTTAAAATGAGAATTTTGTCATTCCTATTTTATTTGTGTACATTTTAATCATTAACATTAAAAACACTCTTTTTACGACTAAAATTACAGTAAAGGGCACAAAAAAAACCTGAATTCCCAAAAATTAAAACGGAAAAAACGGAATTTGGGAAAAAATAAAACGGATTTTATAGGGCCCTACTAATTCGGATCAGCACAGAGGGGCCCTCCCTGGAACTGTTTGATCCTACAAAATGTGCTGAAAATTGGCTGTCTGCTGGTAAGAGGTCAAGACGACCAGGCTACAAAGCTTGGCCAAGTGACTCAGACATGATCTTCATTTCAGATAAAATGTGAAACATACATAGGGCCTACATACAATGATAAATGAAATCTACATGACGATAAAATAGAATTAAATGAAAATCTTTTGTTTGAAAGTTTTGGTCTGATGCTCTTAACCTTACAATGAGCATTGTAAATTTAATTGTTGAATCATTCTAATAATAAAACTATAATGATAAACTTATACAACAAAAATGACTGGGCCCCCAAATATTTGTCTGTGCTCCTAAATTTTTTTATTTAGGCGCACCAGTGCTCCTTGTTCAAAAAGTAAGTGTAGAGCCCTGGCCTGAGGTCAGAGCTCCGCTTGAAAGTGTCAAAACATCAAGACCACTTGCTGCTTTGTGTGGATTTTTGGTCAGCTGAAGACTCGTCCAATAAGTCTCTGGATGTATTAGTCTTGACAGACCATTTTACTAAGCTGGCACAGGCTTACCTTTGTCCTAATCAATCCGCGAAAGTAGTAGTGAAGCAGCTATGGGACAACTTTTTCTGCATCTACGGCTTTCCTGAGCGAATACATTCAGATCAGGCAGCCAGTTTTGAAAGCAGCCTGATTTCTGAAATGCTTCAGCTTGCTGGTGTTCAGAAATCTCATACGACCCCCTACCACCCAATGGGAAACAGGACTGTTGAGAGATTCAACCGAAAATTGGGGAACATGATTCATGCCTTACCGAGAGAAGCAGCCGTGATCAAAGTGAAATCACATCAATCTGACAAGTCCAAAGTCAAGGAAACACGGCAGCATATGCAGCAGCTAGAGAAGCAGCTCTACTTCCTCTCCCTCCTTTTACCTTGGTAAAAGAAAACAGCAAAGATAATCCTGAGCTCCATCTTCTGTCATATCAAACGGAGACAGATGAAGAGAAAGAACAATGGATTGCTTCACTGCTGAAGCGGCAGCACGAGTAATGGTGGAATAAGTTTTTCCTCGCTGGGGTCTTCCAAATGAACTTGATTCTGACAATGGAACTCACTTCACTTGAAAACTGATGAAGGAAGCAATGAAATTGATGGGAATTACCGGTAAACAGAAATTCCACATTCCGTATCGACCACAAAGTTCAGGAATGGTAGAACGGATGAACCGATCGTTGAAAACATCTCTAACCAAAGCCATTCTGCAAACTGGCCAAGGTTGGCATAAATTATTACCTGCTATTTTGTGGAACTTGAGAGAGAGAAACTCCAAACAGAGTTACAGGACTAACCCCTTCTGAACTGATGATTGGAAGAGCAATGGCTCTACCTCCTGATGCTCCGCCACCTGCGGGAACAGGAGGAGATTCTACTTTGTTCCATGAAAAGTTACTACGCTATCTCACAATGCTGGACAAAGCTACTAAAGACAATAATAAGAAAGTGCGAGAAGCTCAACAGCAATGGAATGAAAAACACACCACTACTGACATTCCACACATTCCTGAGTTAGGCAGTTTTGTTATGATCAAACTGTAAGAACACTTGCTCAAATAAAGGGGATATATTTTAATAACTGATCATGAATATGATCGCGTATCGCATACAGGTTAAAAGATCCGAAAAGGGAATACTTTTGCCAATGTATCTGTATAGAGGGACAATTAAATACAACAAATTATAATCAATTATCAATACAGGTAGGCAAAAATAGATCAATTGTATATATCAATAATTAATTACAATGAATTATAATTAACCATTAATATACCAATAGTCTAGAATAGATCAATTCTCAGGATAACCTTTAATGGAATTAATTTGTTATCGAATAATCTGTTCGTCCAGCGAACGGATCGTACGATCTCTTTATCAACTTTAAAGAAAAGTTATTCTTTTATAGACTCTCACGAAAAGGCTATTTTTCTGGCCACGAAAAATAAATTCTCTGTCTATATAAAAGAAACTAATTAAAGTATCCGCAAAGGTAAAGCTTGTAGCTATTAGATCGAATTAACATTTAAGGGACTTTGTAATGTGAGCAGCAGACAGAAGCAATCAAGAATATAATGGGTTTTAATAAATGAAACTACGAATACGGAATACTACAATTCACACGAGTATGCAAACACAGAATACGAACACATAAACAAAACAAGAAAACGGATAACGGCTGAGAGTGAGAGATAGAGAGAAAGAGAGAGAATGATCATAGAATAATCACAGTTATAGCAAGTTTCCAAAACAACTAACTCTGAGAGACACCAAGATTAGAATACCCAAAAGGGGAGTAACACAGCCTTAGATTTCAAATGAAGGTGATACTTGCATTAAGTCTTTGTGTGAGCTGGGCGTTCTTCTCGTGCTTCCGGAGCAAACGGAGTTCGCGGCAAGTTTAAAGGGTCTACTTAAAGTTAAAGTTGCCGGCTACGTTCACTTCACTGAACGTAGGAAAAGTATGAAGACGAAAATAAAGACAAAGATTAAAGAAACTCCCTAAGGAGTTGTGGAGCAGGAAACCTCTCATTGACGAAGTGCCAGGAGGGACTTCGGGTGTAGTCTTCTTATGGAAAGGATGGGTTCACGCCTCAGTTCGCGCAAACAACAAATGACCGTCCGAGAATCTGAAGCGGGAAAAGTTCTTTTGTCTCTTGAGAACCACCCACTTGAATGAGTTGTGGTGGTGTCAAAATTTGAGCCTTTATACTCTAGAAAGATGATTCATATAGTAATAATCATATCATTGCAATCTATTATCGAGATTCGACTCAGTCAGGCCTAGACGATTACAGAGACACCACAAATAACATTTTTGCGAGACAGTGACACAGAGATACATGATTATTCATGATTACAAGCATTTAGAGTTTGATTATCACACGATAAAATTGTAGTTACCCCAATATGACATGGGCATATAAAATGCAACACAGAAATATATCATATACATTTGGTAATGTCTTTATATGAGGAAGTCAATGGAAAGTCCATGTGTGTGCGTAATTGTCTGTGTGTGTGTGTGTGGTGCGTTTGGAATGCCCATCAGGAGAAAGTTCCGTTATCTCTCTTGCTGAGGGGGGGTTGGAATTCTTTTGAAGCTCGCAAAGCAGGAGAAGATCCTGTGTCGTGTTGTCTGTTAACACTCAAGGTGCCATAAAAGTTGTCACCAAGACCATCTATTGCAGACTGGCTGGAACCTAACGCATGATTTGCATTCATGAGTTCAGAGGCTAAAAGCTTTGGATTTCAGAAGGAATGTGCATTATTTGCTATAACGAACAAATCATGATTTCTTAGTCCATAGTCAATACACTACAAAACGTATTGCTAGGAAAGGTTTAGAGCCTAGATGGGAGGGACCATATGAGATACTCTTAACAACTGATACAAGTGTTTGCCTTAAAGGGAAGTGTGTAGGAACAGATAGATGGTATCATTGATCACAACTTAAACCTTGCTTAGTGAATGAACAAAATGATGATGATGGCTTATGGCCTGAGATTGAGCACTGTTCCTCCATTATCTTTAAAAATTGGGAACAAAGAAGTGATGTTTAATTATTTCTCTGCTTCCATTTCAGGAATCAATTCCATTGACATTGATTAGAGATGGTTGCAAGTTATTCTCGATACCCAACGACAATGGTATGCTTATTTTTACTTGGCATTTACCAAGGAAGCCAAACTTTATGGACTCCTCGAGTTCAAGAAATCACTCGGAATGCAACTCTGAAATCTGGCCAACATTTTACTCTACCCTTTATTTCCAAATGGGGATTATGGGATTGGGTGCCACGTAATGATAAAGACCTTGCTAAATATCGTGAGGACATCTTTGGAGGATGTAACTTTTACCATCACTGTTACAAAAGCAGATTAATTTGGCCTGTGAAAGACAGGGGGTATTCTGGTAGTGCTCAAAGAAGAGAAATTTGTTCAAAAGAACAATGTGTAGTTATGGGGTTAGACCTCATAACGTCTTCTAATGTGGAAATTAATTTAATTTTAAATCGTACTCACATGCTTACAATATAGGACTCATTGGCCCAAGGGTGTATTCATCCCATAGTGTTGCCATGTGAAGGGTTTCTAAGGGATACTTCCTCAGGGACAACAAGATTCAAGAAATTATGTACGAGTATGGCATTCAGAAGATGAGAATGAATATTGTGAGACTGAACTAGAAACTGGGGAAATTGGAAGGTGTTTTTATCTTTCTGCGGAAAAGACAAACAAAGCTAAAACATGCCCAAATACAACTATTGCACCAGCTCATGGTATTTTGTTGGCAAAAGAAACCAAAACCTTGATAAATGAAGCCATTAATGCATTGTTAAAAAACAACGCATTAATTATAACTTGAAATCCCTTCTTTCTCTTTTTGATCAGTCTTATTGTGGTAATTTTACACAAATAAGAAGTTTGTTGGAAAAAGAAGTTAAATATTATACCTCTAGTCTAGAGACCTTCTGAGTAGTAAAAATCGTAAACCTTGAAGTATATGGGAAGACATAGCGGGGGTATTAGGTTCTGTCAATTCAATTAGTAATACTGCTCAAATGAATCAACTAAGCGAGTATACTCAGTGGGTGGGAACAATGACTGGGAAAGGATTCACTGAGGCTCTTCAAGGTTCTCTACATATTATAGCAGCGGGTCAGCATCTTAATAATGTTGCAAAGGAATTGGCAGATGCGTTAAAATCGTCTGATTTTGAGACACATCGTTCGGCGTGTTTATTTTTAGCTCAGAATTTAAAGGATCAAATGGTAGAGGATATTATGGTAGAGTTATTCGGATGGGTCAAGTTCCTGAGCGAATAGTGGAATCTTTGTTAGTGGTTTTCGGTAATCTACTTAATTTGACTTCTGCTAAACATGTCCCATTAGTTAAAATCACCATTAATGAAAATTCATTGTCAGGTTCTGGAACATTACCTTATGATATGGCGTCAATATGGGGAAGCGCAATATTATGACAGTTAGGCGAATTCAATCAATGGGTGTTAGACAAGGAAATTCAGTAATTAGATTAGGAAGGAATGGATATTGGGCTGAAGGTGAAACACCAATGATTTCTACCACAGACTGTTGTGTTGAGGAACATGAGTGGGTCATTTGCTCATGTTCTACAATGTTTAGTTTATCTCTTAATGGTTCTGCAGTTTGGGAAGTAGTTCCTGTAAATCAAGCCACAGATGCATGGCAGGTGTCAGAAGCACAGTGGTGTATATTACATGATGGAATAAGTTAAAATATGATATACGGAGGGAAGTTGTGTCCAATTCCTCCTGATCCATTTTGCCTTGAGATTCTTTATCCTCTTCACTTGGGTGGAATTCATGTTCCACATGTGCAATTGTTGCAGTTAGAGCCACAATGGTAACGATTTAGTAGAAGAAAGGAATTATGAACTCTTTGAGATGGTTAGAAGAGTTAAAAAGAGTGTTAAAGCAGCTCAAGAGAAGGTAATTCAAGCAATGGGTCATGTTATCGTAGCAAATGGAGTAGCTAAATTGATGACTGTGAGGAAATTAACACGAATTCCAGGGAATTTATCATGGTCGGAATGGATAGTTTTGATTATGGTTGGAGTTTTTGTGTTTCTGTTAGTATTACAACTCATAATATGTGTTACTAGAAGGAAAAGTACCAAACCTGTCAAATTGATTATTACTAACCAAATGTATAGAACCGAGAATGGGACATACAGAGTGAAATAGGAGATTTTACACATACTGTACTACACTACTTACAAAACACAACCTCACAAACAATGAACACCCGCTTACTGATTTACAACCCTAAGGAATAGGATCCTTTAACATCAACGTTGTTTTAATTTGTTGTTTTGACCAGGAATAATTACTTAACGAGTTCAGGCACTGGTAGAAGAATTATTAGTTTTTGGGGTTCATTTTAAATGCTTACACATAGATATTAAATGACACATAGCATGCAGGGACATAACATGGTTTGGGGTTCTTTGTTTTGTTTTTGTTTTCCTTCCTGTTTCTATTCTTCTGTCCTTTCTGTCTATTTCTTGGTCTGCTATTTCTCCTGCTCACTGTCACTTCAATAGGTTGACCACCTGGGAATGGTGGTGTGGAACTGACGGCCATAGTTCCAGTGGAGGGAGATGATGACTAAAATTTCATCTTTTAATATAATTTTAATATTTAATATTATGTATTATTATTCTTTATTAATATTCATAATCAGTTGTATTATCTTATGGAGTTTTAAATGCATGTGTTTGAATGCATGAGTTAGACTATATAGCATGGATCCTGTGTGAGGATTACATGTCATGGGACAGGGAGGGGGACTGGGAGGAAGGAATGTGCCATGTGTAAGCATGACATATACGTTCCATTTTTAAAGCTATTTAAAGCTAAACGTTTTTCTACCTTACAAGGAAGTTGTAAAGTCTCTCTGTGATGTATATAATTTCGATCTTAGGTTTGAAATTAAACCTAATTTAATTTAGGTTTAAATTAAATTAGCATATAATAGCCAAAATCCCTCCTGCAGTGTGTGCAAACCTGGTGAAAAACTACAGGAAACGTTTGACCTCTGTAATTGCAAACAAAGGCTACTGTACCAAATATTAACATTGATTTTCTCAGGTGTTCAAATACTTATTTGCAGCTGTATCATACAAATAAATAGTTAAAAAATCATACATTGTGATTTCTGGATTTTTTTTTTTAGATTATGTCTCTCACAGTGGACATGCACCTACGATGACAATTTCAGACCCCTCCATGATTTCCAAGTGGGAGAACTTGCAAAATAGCAGGGTGTTCAAATACTTATTTTCCTCACTGTATGTATGATAATATAAGCAGCATGAGCTTGCTGTTGAATTGCATGTGCATTGAAATATACTTTGCTAGTTTAAAACTTAAAGAAACATGCTGACTTTAGCTTATTCACCGTATCCCCCAGAGTTAGATAAGCCCATACATACCCTTTTCATCTCCGTGCGTGCCGTAACTTTGTCTGACGCACCCACCGCTAGCCTAGCTTAGCATAAAGACTAGAGGTAAACAGCTCCAGCTAGCATACTGCTGCCAATAAGTGACAAAATAATGCCAACATTTTCCTATTTACATGTTGTGATTTGTATAGTCACAGCATGAAAAAAATATATAGAATATATGCTAAAATATACAATTTTTGAAGCCCAAAGTGAGCGGAGCCGGCCATCGCTATCTTGGCAGTGCGTCGCTCCTGGATACCCGAAAATGGGCAAAGAGGCGGGATTAGCTGACGTGATGGCTAACAGACAAATGGCTAGTAGTGACAGCAGCGGTAATCCACCTGTCACTCCAGTGGCCACGCCCTTAATTATGCAGAACTTTAACCTTTTCACACGCAAGTTTAAAATATTATGGCTGACCCCCCCAGCGTGAGTTTTTCAAGGCGACCGTTATTTAGAACCTGTCACTTTATTGTTTCCATGATGATCCTTTTTTATTCAAAATATTCACAAATGTATTAGCTATAGCATGAAATATCTGATATTCCGATTGTCAAATATGTGCAAGTGTATGTGTTTTGTTGTTTAAACATCTTTATAACGATTGCGTTAGTTGAGCTGTATGTGCGATGGGCGCTGCCATGGTATTTTGTGCCACAGTTCAGAGAATTGGATCTGATGGATTTACAAAACGTCAATTCATCCACTTCTCCCAAAATACATGAAAGTAGAGTCCTGCACGGGTTCGGGTACCCGCAAATTTTGCTCAAACGGGTGAAAAATATCCAACTGTGTCGGATACGGGTGCGTGTCGGGTCGGACACGGGGGAAACACGGGTCTAAACACGGGTTTAAAACGATAAAGTGCAGATATAATTGCGTGGCAGATATAGTGTTGTAGCTGCGTCTGTTAGGCCTACTCAGTTTTGTGGTAACGTTAGCCATGTTCTTCATGTAGCCTACCGGCCTTTTGACAGCTTCGGCTGAAGTTGTCCTTGTGTTAATTGTCGTTATAACTTCTGTATGACCTGGCAATAAACATTTTTGTAAGTGTGTCTATAATGTGATTGGCTAAACTGATTTTATTTCGGGTGCGGGTCGGGTGTCGGTTCTATTTTAAGCGGGTCGGGTCGGGTGCGGATTTTAATTGGTGCTGTTGACGGATAACGGGTCGGATGCGGTTTGAAGCACTGCGGGTACGGGCGGGTGCGGATTTACAAAATCGGACCCGTGCAGGACTCTGCATGAAAGTAAGTGGCCGGTGTACTGCGAGAAGAATAGAGTAAACTTTAAAGCTACTTACACAATGTGTATCAGATATGAAAATTCATTGTTTTGCTAGTACTAATATGATTTTATATGTCTCAAACCTAAAATAAACATTATGGGGTTCAAAACACTGAATAGTTGTGATATATGACAGCGCTGAGTGCGTCCGTCTCTGGCTCAGCGCTAGCCAACACGCGAAAGCACGTTTGAATTTAGCAGCTGATCAAGTGATGCACTGACCACTCCAATCACACCAGTGTGATCGTACACCCCAGGGACCAGCCAAGACTGATCACAACGATGTGATCTTATGTGCAAAAAGGTATGTAATTTAAACGGATGATTTATGAAAAAATTCACCCCCCTCACAGTTGTCATGAAGGGCAAAATTAGCTATATAGACCAAAACCACTTTTTGTACCAGGTTGTGAACATATTTTTTTCTGCTGTAAAGTTGGGCATTTTAACATGGGGTTCTATGGGATTGACTCTCTTTTGAAGTCTGTCTCTAGCGGCCAGTCGATGAATTGGAGATGAACACTTCCGTGTTCGATTCAAGAGAGAGAGACCAGAAGGTTGCTGCTTGGTCAAGAGTCCACCTAAAGCAAACACTTACCACAATAATGGTGACTTCAAACTTTATTATTTTCAATAAAACATCAGCATCTAAACCTTTGTTAATTCTCAATAAGAACTTTTGTGTGAAAGAGTCAAACTAGATTGTAATAAGTGAAGACGCTTAGATTTTGAGAGATCTGTCCTTGTTTAATGTTCTCCTGGGATTTAAGGGTTTCTGTTGTCTGAGTTTTGTTGGTCACCATTGTGCACTTTAAAGAATATATGATAAATAAGTTATGACAACATATGCTTTTACATTGCTTTAACTCATCAAAATAAGTTAAGCAATTTTCAACTTTTATTTATGTGATACAAGATTCAACTAATGTTTTTAAGTCAGTTTAAAGTAATTTAAGTTGAAATTACTTAAACATCTAAGTTGATTGTACTTAAAAATGTAAGGCAGCAACTTTTTTTTTTTAGTATTGAAGAGCAGAGTCAGTGCTTCAGCCCAGGATGGGCCAGAAAACATCGACAATATGCTGTATGTTGTTTTATTTAAAGGCAGTAACCGTGTAGACACTAACACAGTGATGTCTATATACATTAGCATGCATGTGTGCTACTGCTAGCTAACAGTTAACTGTAAGATATTAGCATTTTACAGAGAAAGTGTTTGATCATAATAATTCAGGAAATACTTGTAAAATAGTGTTTTTCTTTAAACTGTTTATTGAAAATTTCAGAAAATTTATTTTGGATATTTTACTTTAATTTTACGTTTGTTTTTCGGCAGTTCGACCATTCTTTTTACGATTTGACTAGTTTTTCAACAGAGGCCATTTTACATTCGAAAAAAATTAACAACAACAGACTCCTGGAGATGCAATAGATGCCTACGTTGATGAGCACTAGTTTAAACAAGTACAAATACATTTTATCACTTTTAAGTTCTAAAGAGAAACCGCACAGACAGTGGAAAAGGATAACATTTTTAGTGTGCATGTGTTGACTGCCTGTGTTCGTGCATGCTATCAAATGGAGTATACTTTAAAAAGCTACGAGTTTGGCTGTACAGATACGCTAAGCATTTGCATAAAATCTGATGCATACTTTGTGTATTATGTAAATGAAATAAACTTTGACTAATTAATAAGCTAAGAAACACCTAGGATCGGCTGTGAGAGAATGTTTACCCACAGCTGGAACCAGCTTCCAGTGTCACCAGATGAGCTCCAACAATATCCATGTTAAATTTCAGGATAACAACACTTTTACCTGTGCATTCTCTCACTAAAAATAAATCAAATAATGCAGTTCAATGTTCATTATTTTCATTCAGTTTATGTTCTTTCGTTTACAGTCTTTCCTTTATATTGTGGCAATTCACAGCTAGAAAGAAGTTTAATATTTTGATTCTGAGATATCAAAATATGGAATGGAGCGACGTCTCAATTAGAGGGTGTCTACCGCAACCACTCAATATATTAAACCATAGCAAAAGAGATGGTGAAGTGTGGCTGCAAAAAGTTCATATGTACATTACAAAAGAAAAGAAAAAGCCTCAAGAGGTGAAGGATGCAGATGATCATGAAAGTGGTTTTGCCCCACAGATTTGCCCCACATTCTGCAGGGTGAACACTGACTTAATTTCACAGACACGTATTCTCTGGTGCCATTTTAAATTGCTGAGCCATTTAAAACTCTTTCCACACAAGGAACACAAATAGGGTCTCACATCCGCATGACTTTTTAGGTGTATATGTAAGTGTGATGGCAAAAGAAACCTTTTATTACACTGTTCACAACTAAATCGCCTTCCTCCAGAGTGAATGAGCAGGTGATTTTTGAAATTGCTACTTTTTCCAAATGTCTTACCACACTCAGAACACTGCAATTTTTTTCCGGAATGAGTTTGCAAATGACGTTTCAGGTCTTTTTGATATGTGAAACTCTTTTCACACTCAAGACACGTGAAAGGCTTCTCTCCAGTGTGAACTCTTATGTGAGTTTTAAGGTTTCCTTTAAGAGTGAAACTCTTCCCACACTGAGGGCAGGTGAAAGGCTTCTCTCCAGTGTGAACTCTAATGTGAACCTCAAGATTTGCTTTGTTTGTGCAACTCTTTCCACAGTGATGGCACATAAAAGG
Organism: Abramis brama; assembly: GCF_963993115.1. Classification (NCBI taxonomy): domain Eukaryota; kingdom Metazoa; phylum Chordata; class Actinopteri; order Cypriniformes; family Leuciscidae; genus Abramis; species Abramis brama. The sequence continues at coordinate 33,881,820 of NC_139966.1, read as the reverse complement.
CTTTTCTCCTGTGTGAATTATTACATGATTCTTAAGGTGATTCCTGTCTGTAAAATTCATTCCACACTGCTGACATATTAAACAGTTTTCTCTTGAGTGAATCCTCACATGGTAATTAAGGTTTCCTTTACGTGTGAAACTCTTTCCACACTGACCACATATGAACGGCCTCTCTCCAGTGTGACTTCTCACATGGGCATTAAGTGTTGCTGTATATGTGAAACTCTTTCCACACTGAGGGCATGTGTAAGGCTTCTCTCCAGTGTGAAGTCTCATGTGAGTCTTAAGGCTTACTTTATGACTGAAACTCTTTTCACAAGAAGGGCATTTGAAAGGCTTCTCTCTGCTGTGAATTCTCATATGAGCCTTAAGATTTTTATTGAATTTGAAACCCCTTCCACACTCTTGGCATTTGAAAGGCTTCTCTCCAGAGTGAATTATCACATGCCTGTTAAGGCATTTCATGTCTGGGAAACTCTTCCCACACTGATGACATATATAACAGTCTTCTCTTGAGTGAATCTTCATGTGGCAAATAAGGTTTCCTTTACGTGTGAAACATTTTCCACACTGAACACATATGAACGGCTTCTCTCCAGTGTGAGTTCTCATGTGAGTCTTAAGATTTCCTTTTAGTGAGAAGCTCTTCCCACACACTTTGCAGGGAAAAGCGCTCTGTCCAGTGTGACTTCCCATGTGGGAATCAAGTGATGCTTTATATGTAAAACTCATTCCGCAATGAGGGCATGTGTAAGGCTTCTCTCCAGTGTGAAGTCTCATGTGAGTCTTGAGGCTTACTTTATGACTGAAAGTCTTTCCACAATGATGACATATTAAAATGTTCTCTCTTGAGTGAATCCTCATGTGGTAATTAAGGGTTACTTTACGTGTAAAACTCTTTCCACACTGATCACATGTGAACGGCTTCACGCCATTGTGAATGTTCATGTGATACCTAAGGTTTGGTTCTGCTGTGAAGCTCTTTCCACACTGTTGGCAGGTGTAAGGCTTTTCTCCAGTGTGAATTCTTAAGTGGCTTTTAAGGTTTCCTTTTTGAGTGAAACGTTTTCCACACTGTTGGCAGCTGAAAGGCTTCTCTCCTGTGTGAACTCTTAAGTGGACTTCAAGGTTTTGTTTTTGATTGAAACTCTTTCCACACTGACGGCAGGTAAAACAACTGTTAGTGTCACTCTTTTGAGCTCTTTTTCGTGAGGAAGTCTTTTCAGTCTGTGTGGATTTTTCTCCAGTCATGAAATCATAATGTTTCTCATACTGATCTTTTTCTTCCATCAGTTCTTGACTTTCTTCTTTCAGTACCATCAGGGCTAAAGCAAAAAGACAAATACAAGTTAACACCAGTTCTTGGCACAAAGCAGACATCAAAACCAACACAAAAGGCATTAAAGCATTAAAACAAACATCAAAAACTATAGAAAAAGCTACTGAAGGAGGTTTTTCTTGTAATCTCAGAACCTCATCAACTGTCACAACAAATTGCCAGAATAAACCCTGTCTTCCATGTCAGGGACTGGCCCTCCGATTGAGAGAGAATATTCCCCAACGCAACCAGAAACCAGATGTACAAGGACAGTAAACCAATAGGTGTTGACTTCAGCTGGATTTTTACCAATCTGTGAGATTTTGCCGCAGTCGGGGAAGGAGTCAGAAACTTTCTACTTCCTGTAGTGAACTTTATGCTTCCTGTTCCTCTCATCAGTAAATCCAGCCAATTGTAAAACTGCAGTGTCATCAGCTTGTGGTACTTTGACGGTGATGTGGCATCAGACAAAACTTCTAACCGCCATGCAGTGTTGCAAGTCAGACACTGATTGTTGAGTGCAGCGCCGCATGTCGAACCCATCTAATGTTTCTTTGGCCATCTGGGAGCCACAAGCAGACCCTTGTGGTGGCCCAATGGTGGCCCGATGCCCTAAGCACCAGTGCCCGGTTGCATAAAGCACCTTAAGGCGAGACACTACAGGTGAATAGGGTAAAATTTTAAAATAATAGATATCACCATGAAACTTCCTCAGTTGATTACTTACACAAGTATATAAAAAAAATGTATTACAAGTTTTTGAAATTTGTATGTTTAATTATGCAAATTAGGCATTATCTAATTAAACATTTTCGGTAGATAGATCTGAACATATGATAAAGCCAGGTGCAAAATTCTTTTTTCATTTTGTTTACACACAAGATGAAAATAAAAACTCAGAGGGATTTCAGGATATATGCTTTCATTACCTAGGAAATCAAAATATACTGTCCATAGCCTTAAAAAATCGATTTTCGCCATATTTTTTTTATTAAAATGTCACATAAATCAGGCCAGGAATGATTTATTAACAAATCCCTCTGAAAATATCTTCAGAATACTGCATGTACAAGTGTATAACTGGAAAGTTTGGTGTACACAGGTGCTACATAGGCTGAGATGTTTCTACTGAAGAATGACAAAAAACTGATTTTGAGAAAACGGCATTTAAAGATTTAAATAGGGGAATTTAATACATTTCTATTGGAAAAAATTGCTCAAAAACAGAATAAATTCTCAGGCCCTTAGTTATAATAATATATAATATTACAAACTCATGAAAACTGATTATTAAATAACATGGCAGGCATATAAGGCCTACAACTGCAGTAACTCAATTAATTAACATTGGCGTATCATGCACAAAGTTGCCAACAAAACCCACGCTAGACAGTTGTATGTACACAGAACAAGACCAACAGTAGCTGTCACAGCTTTATAAACTCTAATTATTCATTCCAGCACCATATGTAGGTCCCTCTGACATCTCTTGCTGGTGCCTTTTCACTTTCTTGTCTGTGCTCACAAGTTTTCGTTTGCGTTTTGCACTTGCGGACTGAATGGCGTTTGCTTTGGACACCCTGAGCAGGTCTGCCTGCTTGATGGTGTTTCACTGTAATAAGTGTGCTCTCCAGCCATAAGTTTGCCATCACATTAAGCATAGCTGAGGCACCCTCATTAAAAGAGGAGATGGCCATGCTTGCCGCTGCCTCGACCTTGTTCTTGCCCACAAAAACAGTTTTTAGGCAGCGAGCCCATATCACTGAATTAAGGCACTCGTTTGCATTTTGTGTGCCACCATGCTGCATTCTTTGCAGCAAGCTGTCGCTTGAAATGCGGTGATAGATGGGGAGAAGTTTCTGGCCCACCTCATGGGATAGGTAATTTGCAGCATGTCGAGTGTGGCTTTCGGGGGTCTCATCTTTGTCTTCTGCCCTCCGATACCAACACCTAGATGGATTGCACCTAGTATGCAATGGTGTTTCGTCTGTTGACATGCAGTGGAGAAGGCCTGCCCATATCTCTGCTTTCATTGTATCCAGTGACCCCTGGTTATTCAAAATTGCCCCCCTGTAATAATTTTGCAGTGTTTTGCATTTATTTGCGGTCAGTTTCCCCAAACCCTTGCCTCCCAATTTGCGCTCGGCACTACATTTTCTGAGCACTGTGCCCATTCGCTTGTGAGCATGGTTTATGCATTCCAGCTTTACAATCTCATGCCCAGGGTATGGGTTCAGTGACAGTACTTCTTTAAAAGCAGAGCTATCCCCATCTGAGAGCATCTCAGTGTACCGCAGCTGGTGGCGACTGACTGATCTACCCCACATCCGCTTTGCTGCCTCCTGCTCCATTGCCTTACTAGACCCTGTGAAATTCTTGGCACAGTCAGTGTGCGTCTCCCTCCAGCTGTCAAATTCCTCCACAGTAATCTTCCCCTCATTCTTGGCACTTTGCTTTAGGACACAAGCATGACAGTAAGAGGATAATACCTCAAAGTCAATGACCAGTCCTGTTAGAATATCAATGCAAATGCCAATGCCATAATGGGAAGTGAAGCCTCTTTTTTGCCAGGTGCCATCAAAAGAGACACCAATGTTAATTACAGCATCAGCATCCTCCCTCAGCAACTCTGCTAACTCTGGATCAACGTCTGCATAGGCCTGCTGGATCTGCTCCCTAGTCTTGTGCAGTGACTCCAATCCTCTCTCAATTTCCGCCACTAAAATAAAAATGCATGTTGTGTCAAGAACTGTTCCTTTTTTGTTGAGTTTATTGAAACGGTACACTTGAGTGGCAAAAACCCAATTTCTTTTGGAAAGAACCAGGGAGTAGACCATGCAGTTATAGCAGCCAATTGGACAAGCTAAAATAAAATAAAATTACTATAAAGAATAAGGCCATCCTATAATGTTATACTATTACAACAGATCCATAATTGTGCGTGCGTGTGTTGCAGCCTACTGTTAATGTGTGTGTGCGTGTGTGTGTGTCTCTCTCTCTCTCTCTCTCATTTTATTCTACTGTTACGAATCCATCTTTGTTCCATCCATGAAAATATGTTCACTGTTACAACAACACTATGATAAATGTAACAGGTCATTAAGCCGCTTGTCCACCAGCGTCCGAGAAATTTTTGTTCCGACGCGACGCCTGTGACGTTTTCGCTGCTTGGGGGCGGGGTTTGTGGGCTGGACATTGTACGGACATCATTTGAAGTTTTGGAGGGATAATTTCTGTATAAATACTTTTTTATCATTTATTTATCATTTCGCAATGGATTTCGCAATGGATCGACGACGACGACTCATCGCTATCAGGAACCGGGTGGTCAGCATTGCGGTGTTGTACCTGCGTTGGAAGAGGGGAAGACGGCAGTTCTGGGTCCATCCCATCCTGCTTGGCCGGCAGCAGAGTGGAGAATATCACCGTCTCGTCCAGGAGCTGCAACTGGATGATGACCGGTTTCAGCAGTACTTCAGGCTGTCGAGGGAGCTCGACAATCTGGACAACATCCCTCCAGGCATAATTTTTTACCTGGACATTTCTATATATGTCCAGGCTGGAATCATATATTACTGGAAAGTTTGAGACAGCAATAATAAAAATTTTCTCCATTTTCGCGCCGGGAAAAATGTACTTTAAATATGAAACCATAGCAACGGCCATACACAAATTCTCGCCGCCGAGTTTCCATTGGCTGCTCCCCCGCGTTTTGACGCTCTCATTTGCATAAAGTATCCACCGAGATACTTTTTTGCAGCGCCGCTGTTGACCAAATCGACGCGACGCGACCCATCATGCTTTGCGGGAGCGTTTTTGCTGCCTGACGTAGTTCCATAGGAAATGAATGGGCTTTGGCGTCGCTTCAGAAATCGAGACGCTGGTGGACAAGCGGCTTTAGACCTCCAAAATCAACATCCCTGTCCCATCCCTGTTTCCAAAGCCTACCTGTCACTCTCTTGTCATGCCTCTGGTATGTTTTTCAGGTGAAGGGAAGGGATCCCCAACACCTTGCTGACCTTCCTCAGTGCAGCATATCCCATCCCTAATTCATGGGCCAAAAGCACCATGCGGACATTTACGTCAAAAGCGACATCACCTCTCGTCTCGCTATGCAGCCGTGTAGACGCTTCGCCTATACCCACTCTCTCCTTTGCAATTACTGCACTCTAGAAGCAGACTGCTACAAAATCCATGGTTCACTGGATCAATGTTAATAATAAGATCTGATGCAGCACAATTAGGGCACAAGAGATCATTTATTAATTCATTCAGACGTGCGACATACATAATCAGCCACTGCTGTGTCGCACAGTCAGCGGCACTGTCATTAAACCCCCCTAACGACAGCTTACGGTCAGATGTGCTGCTTCCTGATGGTTTTTCAGCTAATACATCCGATTGTTTTCCCTTCACACATCTTGCAAAGCGCAATTGCTGTTTTTTTTTTCCTTGATAGTTGCGGTGTTACCGGCATTTTCGGAGGTCCCGCGCTGAGGTAAACACAAGTGTCAGAGTATGGCACGTGATGCGTCCGAGCGAATCACGTTAGCAGAAACCAGCTGTAGCCAATGAGATTTCGTCATTAGCTTTAAATCCCCCTTTGGACATTCACGATTTGTTACTGATAGAAAGGAAATGCCCATATTTGGGTTACATAGCGTTGTGCAGGAGACTCAGAGCTTTACAGCGATGCCGGTCATGATAGACTTCAGTGAACAGACAGATCTTGGCATGTCGCGTTGGAATGCTAACTTCCTGGTAAATTCGGGAGAAACTTACTGCCGCAAGTAAACAAAATGTAATAAAATAAACATCTTAATGTATATTTTCAACTTTTTCTTTATAGCAGTTTGAAAGAACCTATATTGAAGGAGTAAATTAGCCCAAAATCTCAAAACTGACCACTGCATGAAAAATCTATTTTTTTGCCTGCTGTGTCTCGCCTTAAGTGTAATTTTCCCTTAAGTTCGCCCTTATGTTTCCCTTAAACCTAAGGGTGTTTTGAAAAAAACCCTTAAGTGTTACTTAAGGGTTTCTTTAAGTGAAACGTCATAAACACTTAGAATTTCCCTTAAATGCTGTTTTTTCTTTTAAGTAATCCCTTAAAAAGCGTTAAGTGTTGCATAAAACCCCTTAACGGTCATTTCCCTAAGTATAACTTAAGGTTTGGAAATCGTAACCTTAAGAGTAACGCGGACAAAAATAAGACGACATGGCTGAATTTATGGAACCAGCTGAAGATCATTATGTGCCAAGAAGAATTTTTAGGGATAGGGAAGAACCCTTTGGACCAGCTTAGCAACAAACTAGACGGCGACCTTGACCATGTCACACATCGCAACCACTCTTTATCTGCGGTATTACAACTGCTTATAGCACTGCGTTTTTCTGCAACTGGGAGTTTTCAGACGGTAGTGGGAGATGTTTTCCACGTGCATAAATCGTCTGTCAGCAGAATGGTTCACCGGGTTGCGGGGGCTCTTTCCCGTCATTTAAACGCAACGGTCAAGTTCCCGCAGTTACATTGGGATTTAGTTTGCTTTTCAAAATTGTTTTTCTTTTACCATATTAGTCAAGAAGAATGCATTTCTCCTCCTCTGTCCAATTAGGTTTTCTTTTTTTATTTTCTTTATCCATTCCAATATCCTAGCCTACTTTATTTGATGAAACTGCGAAATTGCTAGTGTTAGTGTTTTGCGTATCTATGGCAACAACAGACTTTTATAACGTGAATCCAGGATCGCTGTCGTGAAACACTTAAATGTTTCCCTTACCTAAGAGAACCGTTTAAGAGATTATATGCAACACCCTTAAGTTATTCTCTTAGGTAAGGGGAAATCGCCCCTTAAGTATCATACTTAAGGGAAAAACTTAAGGTGCTTTATGCAACCGGGCACAGGAATATTAAGGCTTACTATTCTATTAACTATATTATACTAGTCTTCCAAGCATTTTTAAACAGTGCATCTATCCCCAAAGTGCATCTATCCTCCCTGGCTGTTCAGAGAGAACCACCTGCAGCAATGGGTTGCCTCAGTTGTGGCAAACATCCATTTTGGCTATGCTGAAGGCAGTGCTCTCACGCAGTGGTTCCCAACTCTGATCCTGGAGTACCCCCAACACTGCACATTTTGGATGTCTCTCTTACCTGATACTGCACATTTTGGATGTCTCTCTTACCTGATACACCCATCTGAGGTGTGTCTGAAATCAAATACTTCCTAACTATATAGTATACAAAAAAACAGTACCCCAACAGAGTATTATGTCCGAATACATAGTATTAGAAAAACAGTAGACGAAAAGTACCTAGATGACCTACTACTTCCACTGAGATTCTAGAGTGTGCATTCAATGGACACTTTACTATTCAATGAGGCCACGAGAGGGTATTTGTGAATGGTGGTGGAAGCGATGCAACTGACGGCGTAGGACACAATACAAAGACAACATTGTGGATGTAGTGTGTTCAAATTTGACTAATCCCACACACATTGATACTATATAAACCTATATTATTATATTATTTTTGTTTATTATAACATAATATAGTTAAACAATAACATGAGCAAGAGTACTGTTTTTCCAAATATCAGCAAATGTGAAAAAGTTAAATAAACAAAAAGTTTATTAAATTATTAAATTACATTTAATACACAACATTGTCAATGTTGATATTTCCGCTCTATTTCGAATTGAAAATAGTTCTAAACAGAACAGAACTGTAGCGCTTCTCTGAGCAACACACAGCGGTGTTTCGCTTTGTTTGTGTTTTTGATTCTCCTCAATGATTCAATGAGATTCATAAAGAAAACAACTTTTTCCTGAATGAATCAGCCGTTTTGAATGATTTAGTGACTGAATCATAAACACTTTCCGTCAGCTATTGGTGGTTTTAGTTTCCCATTTAAAAGTAGGCCTTTCTTTTCATTTTTCCCCAACATTTCATATTTCTATATTTAGGATTTTATATTTAAAACATTAATCTCGTAACATTATTAATGCAATTACAATCACCACCTCGGATTTTATTTGCACTAATTTCATTTGATTGGTAACAGCCAGTTATTCATTCTCATTAATAAAGTATTTGGAGGAAAGTATGGTTTGTTTTCATTAACATCTACAGTATGTATTTATGAAAATTTGGGTTATTTTGTAGATTTCAATTATGAATTAACGCAATACTACAAAGTAATGTGATACTACTCTTCCTTACAAAAACGTTCCAGATCTGTTAAATTGTGAGGGTATCTCCTGTGCACAACCCTCTTCAGGGTTCTATAGGATTCAGGTCTGGGCTCTGGCTGGGCCATTCCAAAACATTCATCTTTCTTTGCTGAAGCAATTCTTTTGTTAGATGTGTGTTTTGGATCATTGGCAAACTGAATGGTAAATGTTCTGAATGGTGAATGGTGTTGATGTATACTGATATCAGCAATCTGCCAAAATGAGAAAAAAAACTAAAGACGGTAGAGGTCTTCATGGGTCCAAAAATTCTTACCCGACCCAAAGAGACCCTTAAATGTGCTACCCGGAACTGACGCGGACCCGTCTATTTTTTGAAAGCTGGACCTGGGAAGACACAGACCTGACAGGACATTTGCCCGGACTGATCATTTGCCCGGACATTTGCCCGATCGGCACATATTCCAAGTTAATAAACAAGTTACGAAAATTAAACTTTTTGTCTTACTAATGTTAGTAGCCATATCCCTTGTATCTAACTGTGATGCATACAATCCTCTTTGCCAAGAAAGTTCCATCCATGTTATTCCTCTCTTGCCGATTGAAAGAGCATGCGCTCATTATTCCAGCCGCTGACGTTAGCATTATTTATTCGAGATCATCTCTGTGATCTTCAAGATCATTAGGCAGTTTTGATTTACACGCTTTTTTTTTATTTTACATTTGCGTTAGCAATCTTCTATCACTTGTTTCTGCTTTTTCTTTTCCTGTGCTCTGATCAGGAGATTCAGATTCTCTTTAAGAAGATGCGTAATAGCACCACCTACTGTATAACAGTGAAAACATGGATAGCTGGAAAATTCAGTCAATGGCAGGGAAAGAGTAAAGTAGATTTGAAGTCAATTCCTATGTACACTACCAGTGGACTAGCCTACACAAAAATTCAGGAACGTATCCGTTTTCTTTATAAATCAATATTTTCCCCCAAAAAATTAAGTTTATAAGACAGTATGTAAAACTATGTGAAAAAAGTATTTAATAGGCGACTCATTCCAAATATTAAACACAACTACATGCCAAGTAAACTTAGAATACTTAATTATACTTTTAAGTATATCTCAGTGAAAAGATTGAGTACTCTGATAGGCCAAATATGCTTCAATTTTTCTGTCAGTATACAGTTTTAATCGAAATTATTCAACCCCCATTGCAAATCAGGTTTATTGAATCTTCAATGAATCCATCTTGCATTCCACACGCTGCAGGTTTCCAGTGCCAGAGGATGCAAAGCAGCCGCAGAGCATCATCGAGCCCCACCATGCTTAACTGTAGGCAGAGGGTTCTTTTCAGCATATGCTTCATTCTTCTTCCTCCAGACATACCGCAGATCCATAGGGCTGAAAATTTCCATCGCCGTTTCATCGCTCCACAGAACAGAATCCCAAAACTTCTGTGAGTTATTTATATGATTTTGAGCAAATTGGAGCCGACCTTTTTTGTGCTTTTGGGTCAGTAGTGGTGTACGTCTTGGATTTCTGGCATGCGTTTAGTACGCGCCTTACTGTGCAGCTGAAACCTCAGTGCCTTTTGCCACCATGTCTTGCTGCAAGTCTTTTGCAGTCATTAATGGGTTTTTCCGAACCTGGCCTCTCAGAAATCTTGTTGCAGTCGTTGATAGCTGCCTTTTTCTGCCCCGTCCAGGTAGTGTCACCACTGTTACTTTAACTGTGAACATGCGAACTATGCTTCTAACGGTGTCTCTAGGAATATTTAGTGCTTTCGCTATCTTTTTGTTCCTTGTTTGTGAAGGGCGATGATATCTTCTCTTAACTTTTTGGACCATTCTTTTGTCTTAGCCATATTTCTAACATACAGTCAAACGTGACATTCAAAAAACTTAGCCAGTCCTGATATTTCATGTGTTCTAGCTCAAGCACACTTGGTGCAACTAATGAAGCCTTAGATTAGTTGCATCAGGTGTGCTTGAGACAACACCTGTTTTGCAGATTTGTGCTGTTGTGAGGGATTCTATTCAGGGGTTTAATAATTTTGAGACTGCAGAAGTCATTAAAAGTTGCATTTTCAGTTGAATTTTGGGAAACCACTTGAAACATTTGTTGTATTGAGCTATTTCAATTACTTGTTTGATTTGTTAATTGCAAACAGCTGAAAGTCAGTACATTTTGCCAACAAACCTGATTTGCAATGGGGGTTGAATAATTTTGATTACAACTTTAAGTCAAGTACACTTAAGTGCAATTTCAAGTATATTTCTGAGAGGTATATAAAAAGTAGACTGGGGGGGCAATAAACCAAAAAATTCTCAAGATCAATTTTTGAAGGGGACACTAATAATACAGCCAAAATTGTACTTCTAGCTTACACAAAGAGATGGTTGTTTAAATATGAGTTAGGTTCATAGGTTCACCATGCGGTCATATTATAATTATTAAATTATCTTGTGTCCTCCACATAGAATTTTAGGTTTCGTCTGGGACAGACAAGCCCACTGATCTGCCACTTAACATCATATTGAGCAAGTCCCAACACACCAGTTAGATCTACTGTATATATAGGCCTAATATCAGTTCACACATAGGCTTATCGCTGTTTTAGTTGTAGTGGGTGACTTACTATCCAACAAACTACTGTATTAAACAAGCTACCAAACAAGCTAGGTAACATTATAATCGTTGATATTGCAGACTCATGAAAAAATAGATCGGATATCATAATTTATTTTTTCATGACTAATTTATAAATGACAGAGAATCATCTGTATTAAAGAGAAAAGAATCACTTCATCCGTTTATTAAAGTGAATAAGATAGTCTTGAAAGCCAACATACTGGAGTTCCACAACTACTGAAGAACTTGTTCTCTCCCACTGAACTTGTGTGTGTAGGTGAGTGTAAAGGCGGAAAGCAAGCAGTAGACCAAAGCACTGTGAGGCAAGGGAGGGGGACTCAAAATGTTTCTGAACTTAAATCATTTGTATTGTTTCACTACATACACAATTATTAAGTATATATCATTATATTATTTACAATACACAGCGTGGTTTTAATTATATTTTTAGGGGGGGAACAACCCTCAGATTTTAATGTTAGTATGATAATATTTTGTTTGTAAACTAAGTGTTTTTGACCCTCTTTATTTTTGATTAGGTTATAAATATTGTTACAGTAGCATCAATGCGCATTGCACAAATGGTGAATACAGCAATCATTGCATTTATTTCCAAAAGGTTTGTCTGGTCATGTGATCTTAACATGTCCACATGAGGCGACCCACTCCTTGACAAATAAAACCACTTTAATTAGGCCACTCAAATGACATTCTTCAGAAAAAAAAAATAACCCTGCTTTCTGGAATTCCTCCAAGGAAATAATGTGTTTGGCACTGATTTGATGGATCAAGTGCTTTTGAGTTCAACATTTTAATAAGGTTCAAATGACAGAGTTCAGCTTTGAGAATAAAACCAACCTGTTTGTTCCTCAGTATCTTCCTCTTTCACTCTGAATGTTTCTTCAATCTTCATGTCTTCACTCTCCTCTTTAATAAACGCCATCTTTATAATAGCATGTCACATGGATCTCAGTTGCTTCACCAGGAGTGTTTCTATGCTTGGACACTCTGTCATGTTTAAAATGAGAATAATTAACAGATAGAAAAATAAATCCAAACTAAATATATTGGTGCGTCTCAATCAGCTCCCTAGTTCAGTAGTCAGGGCACTGGCAAGGGAGAGAGTCAGAGTGAGAGTTGATAGTCTTAAAATGTCTGATTATACAAGCCCTCTCACAAAACAATGAAAACTAGCACTTCAAATTAATAAAAGACGACAAACTATACAGACAATTCATTTTTATTTAAATTGGTATTTAATGATTTGTAGATACATTTATAAGATTACATTTTCATGAAAACATTTGCATTTTATTTGTAATCACACATTGTAAAAGTTGCTTTTACAACATTTTGAGTAGCAGGTGTCATTCAGTGTGTTGCGTTTCGCAAAGCACTTCGAAACATTAATTTTGATTTATTTTGCAAAGTAATTAATTCAACCGATTCAATTAAAAAAAAAAAAAAAAACTCCGGCATTATGGTTTAACTGGTGAAGTTGTAGCTTCAAATGCAGATGAAAACGATTGGTCACATATTCATCAATTCCAGAAAACCTGTGAAATATGTCAATTACAATTCAGCTGATAAATCTTTCAAAAGATGCTGATGGTTCCTCAACACAACACCATCTGTTGTTTCAATATTATAGGACCTTGGTTGCATTCGAAGTAGTTTTATCTTTGTGTCTGACCTCTTCACCAGCACAAACCTCTCTTTGTCTCTTTGCGGATCATTTTCATCTTGGCATCAGCAACAGGCAAGGCTTCTACAACCATGTCCAACATGCTTGGATATCTTCTGTCAACTTTTCACAAGAGAATGCAGTTTGATCAACTGCTCTGGACAAGGTACCCGCCATACAAATTAAATTGCCTGGTGTATAAAACACAGTTAGTTCATAACATTGCAATTAGGGATGCTCATAATTAACTGGTAAACTGTTAACCGACAGTAGGAATTTTAATCGATTAATACTATCGGTTAAATGGCTTAAAGTACATTTTCAATATATTTTTTTAAACATTTGCTCTGTGGTTAAAAAAAAAAAAAAAAACGCTACACATATGAAATTAAGTTTTTGAGAGAAAAAATAAAACAGGTAAACTGTGTATAAGTTGCATATCTTTAAATATGTCAGTTCCATTGTTTTGTCTCAAGATGCACATTAGTAATGTTTTTCAAGGGCACGTTTATAAAAGCTACTTTAATAACCTAATTGAACTAATGCCTACTCCTGGCTTAATCTAAGCCCTGTCTGTGAAACTAGGCCTAAAAACACTATAAACATAGCTATTAGGGCTGCACGTTTAATCGCAATTTCCATGTAATCGGACTTAAACCGATTTGGCTTATCGCGATTTTGAAATCACAAATGCTGCAATTATTTTTTATGCACAGTTTGTCATTGATGTACGGCTCTGTAAACGCTGCTCTGTCTGAAAGCACTGTGAGTTTGAGTCACTTATAACGTGCATTTGAAAAAGCAACATGCGTCAAACAGCTTTCTAAACATGAGAAGCATTTATGAGCCTCTTGTCCAACAAAAGACAACATTTAATAACATGCTTTTACTCCAAACTCACTTCATAACGACAGTTGAGCATCCTTCTGTGAGATGATTACACAGAATAAGGCAGTCGCATGTTTATTAGTCATGTTTAATCTTCGGTTTATTCATCTACAGCGATAGGGATTTCCTGGAATGATGTGTGGGGCATATTTGGCGTGTCTGCGTGAGCGCCCTCTGGTGTTCAGATGGAGCAGCATTTACTACCGATCAGTCGCACTGCACTGACAAGCTGCGCATAAAATAATTGCAGCCTTTGCCAAGTCGCATGCAGTTTCATTGTGATTAATTGTGCAGCCCTAATAGCTGGGCTATAGGTTATTTTAGTTCTCCTCACTCCAAAACAAATCCTTTCAGTGTAACTGTATTCAGAACAGATCAAGAAATAAAAGTAGCTATATAAACGTCAAGCCAAAACGTTCATTAAAAACTGGCATTTTTTTTTCTCATGTTGCTATTTGAGCATGTAAAACTAAACCCCTGGAAAACAAATTTTTAATGGGTTATCAATTCTAATTTTATTTTATTCAAATTTAATATAATATTGCCATTTACCGGTTAGTAATCAGTTAATGAGCTTCAGTTGTTGGTAAGGGAATACATACAAAATTGTCATCCCTAGGAGGGTCAGAGTTTAAAGATCAGGGTAGGATTGCATCTGCCTTTTGTAAGTTTTTACTTGAATTGGAATGTGAAGTCCACACTAGAGGCTTATGGCTCATTTCCACTGAGCGGTACGGTACGGTACATTTTTTAATATACAGTTGAAATATAATACTACTGTTTTTGTATCATGAAATGTAGTTTTAAGAGTTTTTCAGGCGAGAATGTAGTTGTTTAAAGCTCAAATCTGTGGTTTATTTATAAAGATTTATGAAAATTTTATCCAGGTTGTGAGATCCAGCGATGACCGGGCGCTCGGCGTTCATGTACCCCGCCTGGAACAGCCTTTCCTCGGCTAGTCGTTCTGACGTTTCCCGCTGACTCTGACGTCTCTGTAGTGGTTAAACATGAGATATAATTCGTCTTGTGTATATCTAACGGGCTATTTTTGGTCTCGTGAATATATAATTTGTTCCCTGGCCAATCGTTTTTTGGCTGAGGGCTAAGTGAAATTTCATAACTTTATATAAGCTATTTAACTTTACCGTTGTATGGTTAGACTAGAGCGCTGACTTTGTATGTTTGACTGAATTGTTTGCTTTATTTGTATAGCTTCTTGTACCTTTTACTTTTATAATGGCTAATATTGATAAAACTGAAATTTAACAAAAAGAGACTGGGTTGAGTTTTGTCATTTTAAATTTTAATACAACGAAGATGATCTGTAATGTTGTTTACTGCAACATCTGTTGTTTAGTACAAATGAACATATTGCCTGGAGCAAATGTTTAATATTTTTATATTATATTTAAACGAAAAGAGGCAGGGTTGTGTTTTATATTTCGTTTTGTTATAAAAATAGGCTAACGTTATATGCAGTGAATATAAGCAATATGCGTTGCCTGAACCACATTTGTGTGGCTATAATGTTTTAGATTTCTTTAAATGAAAACGTAAAGAGGCAGTGTGGTGTTCTATAACATATTTCGTTTTATTGTTGCCTATACATACAGAGATAACCGGAGTAGCAGAGCGAGCTGAGTGACGCGCGCTGTTCCATTTGCAGAATAACCGGACTCGCGTCCTCGGGAGCCATTCTCCTGAGTCGGACTTGGCAATTAAGTCCGAACTTTGCGTACTTGCTATTGAGAAACGCCTAATGTTGGCGCTTGGCTTCTTGTGACAAATACGCCGAGAAGCAAGAACAAGATCTGCTGTATGTCATCATGTTGTATATGTTGCTTTCTTCGTGCGAAAATGACGTTGATCGCTTCTTTCCAGCATAAGCTACACCACACCTATCAAGTAAGGGTACTGTTGGCAGTGGAAACGCAAGCCAATTCATGGTTTACCGACCCGAACCGTACCGTACCGTACCACTCAGTGGAAACGAACCATTAGTAACTAAGGTACTATACGGTTATCCTGACCACACGTGACCACAACCGCTCTTGGTTGTTCGAAACCCCAGTGACGGGTAGGTTTAGGGGTGGGGTTGGGGTAGGTCATCACATGTGGTCCGGATAACTGTATAGTACCGTAACTAATACTAGCTTATTTAACTAACTCACCATCAATTTCACATAAATAGTTAATAAATCTTTGTTATGCTTGATAATTTGTTGTTGAGCAGCTTGTTGAGCTCAGCTAATGTATGCACCGTTATTAATATAGTTCCCGCATGTGCACTGCAATAAATTAGAAGTAAACAAATCGGTTTGTTAATGGACATACTGATGGTGAGGAATGACAGCTGCAACATCTCATAATGTACCTCAAACTGAGTAGCGTATCACAGAAACGTCCTGCTCTAGTCGTCCTTACGATGGAGGTTCGTGTTGAATGACTAGTTCTTCCAATGTTTCATCATCAGACTCGCGCTCAGATCGATATGGTAAAAATCAACGTCATCATTACTGTCTTTACAATTTAATAGATGAGCTGTAGGAAGCCTCCGGACAGAGCTGAAGATCAGTTATGGTAATGGGAGTATAGCTTCTGACAGGGGCTGTAAGTGATAGACCAATCACAATGGGGTTTTATAGTCGGTTTATGTGTTTAATAAAGCCTGTGGTAGACATAACTTGACGATACTTTGACGTTTTGTTCTACAACGTAAATTACATACACCATTTTTACACAAAAATGCAAATTTTGAGGCAGTTATGTTAATTTTTGATAACGTACATGTTTAATAAGTAGCCTAACTAGAAAAGACAGCTTGGGGTGTGAGTGTGTGCAGTGTACTGTCTAGAGGTGTTCGATTCCGGGGTTTTCGGAGTCGACTAATTCCCGACTCCCACTGTAGGAGTAGATGATATCTATTCCCGGAATCGACTCCATTTACTTTAAGTCAAAACACGGTTTGTAAATATAATATATCACAAGATAGCCGTCATTATTACACACAGGCTATTCTTCTTTTTTTTTCTTCTTTTTTTTACAACGCAAAGCCTAAAACTACCTTTATTAAAACAACACACTTTTAGCATGACTGGTCAAATTAATCCAGTTTAGAGATGACATTCCCTTGAAATGCATTGTTTCTAGCTGTTGCCAATCTAAAAAGGGAAATGTAACAAGAAAAAGCCTTGGTCGAATATTATTTCAGAGATAAATAAATGAGAAAGTAGGTAATGAAATCTTTAAAGAATTAAACTAATTTATCCAAATGTTCGGGTGAGGGCGAATAAGCGCACTGTCAATTCATCAAAATGTGAGCGAGTGAAAAGTGAGCGATTTCAGACACAGCATTTCACAACGAGAGTCGATTCCCGTGCTGGAGTCAACTCCTACAATAGGGACTATTAGGAGTCGAGGAGTCGACTCACTATGTTCTGCAGCTGCTGGAGGAGACTTCTGCCGTTACACAAATCACAATTTGAAATCACAATTAAACTTTCTCACTATACGATGTTTGATTTACAGTACTGATCAGAAAACTCTAAAATAATATAGTGAGATAATAACTCCAACATAATTTATTGAGAGAGTATAATTTTAATGTACATATTGCACAGGTTTTTCATAAATGAACATGCGGTCGATCGTTCACATCTGCATTAGAAGTAACAACTGAACAAGGACAACAGTTACACCGTGACAACGTTCTCCCATCTCTGCAGTGCCTGAATTCGTGTTTAAGGGAAAGTGATTCCTGATACAGGGAGCGAACTGAGACGCACCTTTTTGTAATGCAGATACTCATATGTGCAGATGCGCTTTACTCACAAAAACACTGTTCACAAATGTTGGATAAAGCATTACAATCTTACATTCCATAATAAATATTTTAATTGATTAATGTTTTTTTTATCATTAATTGATTGAACGATTTTAATCGATTTAAACACCATAAATGCTTTAAAACCACAAACCTTTCTTCAGCCGAATCACAACAGACGCAGGACCGCGGCGCAGCCGTATGACGTCACAACGGCTGGAGGGGGAAAAGCCGTCTTTTTACAATTTTAAAAATATTAAAATATTACTATTTTATTTTGTCTATTAAAAAAAATAAACTACTAGTGGAAGTGTGAGATTCTGTCCATTAAAGGCAAAACTGTGATGTAGCCTATTACAAGGGTTCAGTCAGGAACCATTCCTCAAAACAAGCCTTTTTTCCATTTTAGTTTGATGCGTAGCCTATGTCAAGAAAACGAACTTAAATAGGGCCACAGACTACTTTAAAGTGACAGGCCCTTTTTACATCTGGTATTAGTGCTTGGTTTGTTTTTTTGTCTTCAAACTACTTAAAACTTCAGCCGACAAAGTTTAAATCCAATCTGTTGAGAGTTGAACACACAAAGAAGGTAAAATTCCCTTCTATAAAATTTATTAACATATTAATGACATGAGTTATTAAAATTGTTGTACGACGATGTGCATTCTATTTAGTTTATTTAATGCACCTTGCTGAAGAAAAATAAATAAATTAGGCCTATTTTATGATTTATTTAGATTGTAGAAAGATGTTGTACTAAGAACACAAAATATGAATTAGTATTCATTCGCATTAATCCAAGCGTGTAAAACGTGCTTAACTTTTATGAAAGTAAACGGGGGAAAAAACGATCAACGCCTGTAGATGGCAGCAATAGACTACTATTACAATAAGGTTTCATAGTTGACATGAACTAACAACTAGCAGTATTTTACAGCTTTTACTAAGTAAATTTTGACAAAAAAAAACAAAAAAACAAACAAACACGTTTTCCACCATGTCTTAAAATTTGTAATTTTAAACCTGCCCTGGCTATATGGCCTAGATTGTATATTCAGCCACCATGGATTCCAAAAGAAATCCGAACTGGCGGCAGGAAGAAGCGCTACTGCTTGCTGAATTAGTTGAACAACAAAAACATGTTATAAAAGGTAAGTTCAGCCCAACATTAACCAGCGCTGACAGAGATGATCTGTCCAAACGAGACGTCAAAAACATTCTTCCTCTCCTGAAAGATTCGTGCACGTCTCTGTCTCCTCAGTGTCATCACTCCTAACCACTTGATAGATCTATCGAGCTGTCTTAAATAACTGGGAGAGTAAGAGTGATTCTTAGCTTTAAGAAATTTGATAACCTGCTTTTATACTTACAGTAAGTTTGAGAGTAGGAGTAAATTTCATTAATTCTCAGCACTTAAAGACTAAAATGGCACTTTGAGAAGCTTGATAAATACGGGCCCTGAAACCTGAATGCACACTACACAATTAGGACATCATATTGTAGGTTAAACCTGTACACACACACACAAAATTAATACTGCACAAATAATAACATTTTGCAACATGTTATCTATTGATTGTTACATATTTGTTGCATATAGTCTGTGACCTTAATAGTTTATTGACACCTTTTTGTACAATATTAAATGTCACATTTGATATGGCTCTTTTGTACAACAAAATGCATAAAAAAAATATAGAATAGCTTGTAATAATGTCTTGTTTTTTGTCCCCAAATTGTTTCTGAAACCACACATTACAGTTTTGGTTTTGAAGGACATTCTCACACTCTTTCTTTGATCATTTATATTTCCAGCACATTATTGTAAAACAGGTATTTATTATTTTCACCAAGAAATAAATTTGTATTTTCTCTGACATATATTGTGTTTTAAACTGTTGGTTTGGACTTTTATTTTGGTCTGGCGGTGTGATGTCATAAGGCTGCGCCGCGGTCTGCGTCTGGTGTGATTCGGCAGGTGAAAGGTTTGTGTTATTATTAAGCATTTAACGTCTTAATGTTTCTACGTCTCATTCCGCTCCCCATGTCGTGAATGTGGTATATTGTAAACAAGAAGCGATAGGAATAACATGGGCTTGCCTTTTCGAAACCCAGACTCATTTGAAACTATTGATTCACAAGCTGTTTTTATTTAGAAAGCTGCGCTCTCAATAAGTCGCTGTTGTCAGCCATGCGAAAAGCAGCAATTACTTTCCAAAGTAATCGCAGTAATAAAAAAAATAAAAAAAACTCATGACAAATGACAGTCATTTATACTGTAGTGATGCGAGAAACGAAGCTTTTCAAAGCTTCGAATCAATTGAACCAATTGCTTCGCAAAATGATTCACTGCTTCGAAGCGTTTGAAACGCCACACCGGTCAAAACAGTGGAAATGCAAAAAAAAAAAAAAAACTCAAGCCAAGCATGCATAAAAACGCATTTACATACCCATTGCAAACGTTTTATTGGAAGTACAATCTATAAAATCTCAGTGAATCCGCATGATTCATGGGTTTACAGAGATCATCGTATGGAAGTAAAATAATGTCACATGTTTTTGAAATAAAAAGCCTGTTGAATTGCACTACTTGAAAAAAAAAAATAGGCATTGCATTAACCATGCTTGCATTTTAATGCATTGTATTTTTAGGGCTTGCATTTTTATGGGCTGAAATTCAACATGGTTGAATATTTAAGCTGTGAATATTTCAATTAAAAACATTTCAAGCACCTTTTCATTATTAAAAATTCAATAATCCATATTCACCTTTCATATTTCACTTCCAAAATATTCAAACTGTTTAAAAATACAACCAATAATATTCAACAGGCAATTTTCGGGCCATTTTATTTCGCTTTGCAAAATTCGCTTCCACAAATTCAGTGGTTCAAATTCGACAGTAAATTCAACATTGACGTCCAGGAACTGCAGGAAAAGCAATAGATTACCGAGCATACTCTCCATCTGCTGTTAGTCGACCTCACCATCAGATGGTGCAAAAGCGCTTGTTGTTGACGAAGACATTCATTCATAAAATGGAAATGATTATCTGTGTCAGTATGTGCGGAAAAGATGATAAACACACAAAAGCTGTGTGTTTATGTTTCATTCAATAACTTCATTGTTACTTTCCCTGTGTATTCTACATGTCATCAGCTTTCTCTACCATGAACATGATTATAATCGGTTTCCCTCAATACCTCATACTCAAGGATTCCCCTTCAGTTGGGACAAAACGCTTAACGTAGCTTAATGTACTAATACAGTGATATGAAAGATCAATCTTGCACCTTATTGGGGAAGTAGGCTGTATAGGCTACTATATAGGCTACAGGCAAGCATGGACTCAGAATATGAACTTGACGCGCAAAGTTTCATGCTGAGCGTTTCGTGATATACTGGCGATATACATATAAGCCTACTGGTGATATACATACTGATATACTATATATAGTATGCCTACGTGTATTGCATTAGCTTAAACTGTCATAGCACTTGCATATTGTTGTCCTATTGTTAATTTAGGCTAACTGTAAATCACTTTGGATAAAAGCGTCTGCTAAATGACTAAATGTAAAATTGGCTTGACATTGGACATTCGCACATTTAGGGACCGTCTCTAAAGTTGCATACAACATTGGCATACACGTTTCTAACTTCAGTAGCAAACTTAAATTTATTTGAATAAATATCAAAAATCCAAAGGGAGCGCAGTATGCCTGACGCTACATGAACACTTTACAGTTGGTTTTATGACTGTAAGTCGTAGGGCTGTACTGTCCTAGTCGATTAGTCGATTAATTGGTCGATACGTTCTGGTTCGACCAAAATTCTGATTGGTCGATTTTCTGCCGCGTTTATTTCATCAGTTTTGCCGCGTTTATTTCATCAGTTTTGCCGCGCTGAGGCGCGCTCATTTCATCAGGTGGAAAGCAACTGCTAATGGGGGTGTTTTCAGAGTACCCTTGTTTCACTGTAACAGTCTGTCTTCAAAACACCCCCCTTGTTTTCACCTTTTTTGGATTAGTCCAACCCAAGAGAGAGCGTCGAGCGTAGAAAGTTTGATGCTGAATATTATTTATTTAATTGTGAGAGCGTTTAATAGTCAGTCCTCTTCTAACATGTCAACAACAAAGAAATCGACAGTGTGGCAGCATTTTGTTAAAATTGATAACAGGAAAAAGGTCGAATGCAAAGTTTGCAAGCAACAGTTTTCCACAGCTCGACAAACATGACATATCATCTAAAAGTGGTAAGCTCACTTGTCTGCGTTAGCTTGCCCTGTCTGTTTTGAGTAGGCTATGAACATATCAGAATTTGCATATTTCAATGTTTTAGTGTGATAACCTAACTTTTTTATTTGGAGCCTAATGCGCAATTGCACTGTGCTGTTGGTTGTGTTAGTTTTGAGCCTAGGATGCTTTATTTTTCAGTTATGCACTTTATTTCGTTTCTGCTCTTGATCTGGTTTGTTTAATAAATATTCTTTTTTTATTAAAGTGGACGTGCTTTTTGTGTTTATTAAGAGTAAAAGCTTTAAGTTAATAGTCTATTCGTGTCTCAGCTGCGAAGCTGAGCTCATGTTCAGCCTCGCTCGGTGCGAGGACATGCACGGTGAAATGATAGTGTCTGACAGTTATAACTTATTATTATAACATATGACAAAAATAATTGTCTAAATTATGTTGCATATTCCTCAACAGTTCTTGTGATGATATCACTAGTTGACAACATAGTACTATTTTCGGAAATCATAAGCTATGATATTGCGCAGGTGCACGCAGTGGCGTAGGTTTGATTTTGAAATTGGTGGGGACGGGGACATCAATATAAATATATTTTAGGTTTTGATCGAAATTATTGCTAAGGATATATCAGTGTCACTGGATATTGGTAGGGACACGTCCCTAGCGTCCCTACTAAATTCTACGCCCCTGGGTGCACGTGATGCAGCGCTGTCAGAGCTGACAGACTCAAGTGTCAGACTCATTTCAGTGCAAAATAATTAGGTCAAAAACGATTTAATATACTGCAAATAGCCTACTAGTTGTTTATGTTTATTTATAATTCATTTAGGCGGACAACAAGGCTACCAAGTCCTGCGCACAGTGCGCATCTAATTAACTTAACGTTTTTTTTTTTCTAACGTCATTTTTAGTCGATTTTAAGTCGAAAATTTCAGGACTTCAGTCGACCAAGATTTTCTTTGGTTGAGTACAGCCCTAGTAAGTCGTTCTATTCAAATGCTATCGGAGTTAGAAACGTGTATACCAAAGTCGTATACACTTTAGAGACGGTCCCTAAATGTGCGAATGTCCAACATCAAGTCATCTTTATGCCAGTCTATCACTGGGAAACGCTCAGCTTTGCGCGTTATTCTGAGTCCATCTGCTTGCCTGCGAGTTTGGTCTTTTACATCACTGTAGTCCATTAATCTACGTTAAAGGAGCATTTCACCCATGGGAACATTGATCTTTTATTGAAAGTGGGTCATATGTAGTCGAAATGTAAAATAAATTTTGAATTTGGTGCCTTCTTGACCGAGGAAAGAAAGTAAGTAACTTCAGGACGCATTTGTATGAAAGACAACAACTCCCACAATGCACCACATTGCACAGCTGCGCAAGCCACTCCCACTAATCCAGAACAGCATATGAATCACTCATCCGTCCATAAGCCTAGCTACCACCGGAGCTTGAAATTCATTTCACACACAATGTCTAACGTTAGTTAGTTGGCGAACTCATTAGTGAATTACTCCTCATTTGTATTTCTTTCGAAGTGGTGAATTATTGCATGGTAACGTTACCGGGATGTTCAGTCAGATGCGGTGCGAAACTAGGATGGTTCACAACACAAACGTCCGTGTCCTCGTCTGATTCAGAGATTTCGTCCAGGAGAAATTGTCATCGTTGAAATTCTTTGCCGCAGACGGACTCTATCTCTGTGTTCGTAGCGGTTCGTAGTTGCATAGTGAGATCACCGGCGCCACCAGTCCGCCCTAACTCGAGCCAGTCCGGGCTCCTCGTCCGCGGCAGGCAGGTCTTCTGCCTCGGCTGCTCTTCGCTATAATGCGGCTTGTAAAGGTAGCCACAAACACCTGATTCAAGCATCAGACTTCCGAAATCCTCTTCTTCTATATCATATTGAGTACTCTCCTCCGCTATTGTCATAACTTTATATCTGTCTCCACAGCACCTGTTAGCTTAGCTTCAAACAAGATGGAGGATATTGCTTTCAGTTTCAGAAAGTGAAGTCCCACCCACTGATGTGTAATAGGTCTGTAGCGTGAGCGGGTCCCGCCCCCTGGAATAATGAGGAGCTATTGTAGTCTCTACACTTTTCAATGAAATGTGACTTCCTGCTTATTATGACGCAAAATGATGATTTTTACGTCATAATAAGCAGGAAGTAAAACACTTAAATCCTTATTTCTCCCATCTCAGGGAAAAATGAATGAAAAATCCACCTTTATTATAATATATGACTGGGTTTCTAACAATACAAAGCTTAATGCAAATGGGTGAAGTCTCCCTTTAAGCGTTGTATATGTCCAGAAGTATTGAGGGAAACCCTAATAGCCTGCATGCAGCACATCGCCACAATATAAAGTTAAGGCAACTAAACAACCAAGAGAAATATATGTCAACCTCAAAAATGTAACATTGGATCTGTACATCCGCATCGGGGAATAACATTATAATCTCGTTCACGGTAGAGAAAGATGCATGTAGGCTACACAGGAAAAGTAACCGTGAAGGCACTGAATTTAACATAAAACAGCCGTCATAATAATCACAAATACACTTACATTGCTGTAAATGAGTTTTATGAATGACTTGCTCTAATTTTGCTGGTCTTCGTCAACAACAAGCGCTTTTGCACCATCTGCTGGTGAGGTCGACTAACAGCAGATGGAGAGTATGCTCGGTAATCTATTGCTTTTCCTGCAGTTCCTGGACGTCAATGTTGAATTTACTGTCGAATTTGAACCACTGAATTTTTGGAAGCGAATTTGCAAAGCGAAATAAAATGGACCGAAAATTGCCTGTTGAATATTATTGGTTGTATTTTTAAACAGTGTGAATATTTTGGAAGTGAAATATGAAAGGTGAATATGGATTATTATATGGATTTACATCGCTCAGAGCCAGAGTCTGCGCAGTAGTAGTGATGCTAAGGAGGAGCCACAGTATCAAGGTCCCGCATGTATACTCCCACTCCCAAAGACAGCACAGCTGTCAATCATAACTTTATACCCCGTTTTTAAAGCATCAAATATCTAACTAAAACCAAACTTATTGGAATAATGAACACTTGAACCATACATCTGCGCAATAAGAACTACCTAAAATGACAGAAACCATCTTTGGGAAGAAAATTATTTGAAGTGTAGTTGGATTTTTTTAGTTTGGCTCGCGTCCCATTCGATTACATGGAGAGGGTGAGATTTATGACCTTTACTGCAGCCAGCCACACTACTGAACTAGGGAGCTGACTGAGATGCACCCATATATTTAGTTAGATTTATTTTTCTTTCTGTTAATTATTCTCATCTTAAACATGACAGAGTGTCCAAACACACAACTGAGGTCCATGTGACACTATTATAAAGATGGCGTTGATTAAAGAGGAGAGTGAAGACATGAAGACTGAAGAAGCATTCGGTGTGAAACAAGAAGATACTGAGACACAAACAGGTTGGTTTCATTCTCAAAACTGAACTCAGTCATTTGATCCTTATTAAAATGTTTCCATCTTAAGAAATATTATTATTATTATGTTATTTTTTGCAAAAGATGTAATGTGAGTGATCAACTTTACATTTATTGTCTACAAATGCAGATTATTGTTTCAATCAGTTAATCTATCAATCATTTTTTCGATTAATCTAACGATTTAACGATTAATCTAACGATCAGTGTAGGCCTAATTTGGAAAGGTGTTTACTACAGACTTTTTCAATAGCATCTGCTGTTAAAAGCTATATAAAGCTCCTAGATCACTTATAATTTTCTGCAGCTCATGTTGTCTTGCATGATTTTTTGTCTGCTGAAATTTCTTGGAAAGATATTTTTTCAGTGTTTCGTTAGCAGAACAATTCAAAAACACATTAAATAACAGTACAACCCACTGAAGAGATGTAGCCTATGTCTATCCTCTTTCATTCCCATTAAAAATCAGATGGCGCTGCTGTGAATAAGGTCTATGACTGCATTCAGTCACTTTTGGGGATTTTCAGCAGAAATTGATTACAAGTGTGAATCCTGAAATGTTTTGTTTATTCCGTGGATTAAAGGAGCTGTTTGATTATGTTCATTCAGCTGTGTGATCAAACAGCTGAAGTCAACCGCATTCTAACTATAGTGGTAACCATAGCGACAGTATCGAACATGGCGGTGTCCATAAAATTGTGAAGTTTTACAGTGACTGACAGGACGTAATTAATGAGTCCAATCGAGGCGTGAGTTCATCCATTAGATATTTTAGATAACAGTGTTAAATGCTTTGTAACTGGTTGTAGAGAGTACGTTTAAGCTGTGCGTCTCGCAGCCACAGCAGCTTGTTAAAAGCAGAATGCTGTATGAACGCAGCCGTAATAAGCACAAAATATGGGACTGACAACTGTATACGGGTGCTGTGTTAAAATGAGCTGTAGTAGTCCAAATACTTGCGCTACCATCTCTGCGTTTTGAGGTAAGAGCCCCAGCATGTTCTCTTTAGATGTTCCTGCATAGAAGTTGTGCTGCTGTGGTTTGTCATCTCTGTTTAAAAAATTGACCCTTCGCTAAGCCCCGCCCTCCTTAGTTACTGTTGCTACGCCTGACAAGCTTTCACGCCTGGCAAGTCTATTACATATGTATGCACCGGTGTCAGACATTCCCAAGGAGATAATTAGTAATTTTTGGCGAACAGGTGAAATATCTGAGAGAGCAAGACAAAAGGGACTGCAGTATGCATTCGAGGGATATATCCACGACATAATATGCAACCGATTAGAGAATAATTTTATCAAAATTGAAGCTAAAGCCTATAGGTCCCAGCGCAAGCAGCAGCCGCCTCGTACGCTGACCATTCAAACGGGAAACACACAAATTGAGGAACAGCTATGTTCATGCACAGCAGGGTGAGTGAAATTTGAAAATAATCTAATAATTATAAATCAAACAGCTTATCCATAAATCTTGTGGAATAAACACAAGACATTAGCCTGACCACTTTGCAATGATAACATTCTCACGCTTATATTTTTAGCGCGCCAGGCTACTGCTCACACGTCGTGGAGCAAACGTAGGTGTTTATGTTAATCCTGTCGTCATTTAGTTGTGAATGGGGCCTCCCACACTGCTTGATCCACGCCCGACATTTCTCCCCTTGGATTTTTGGTTTCGGGAAGGGTAAAAATTCCACCCACCCGTCCAAACTTTTAGGATACCGGGTATCAGATTTGCACAATCCATACGCACAACGCTTCGGCATGTTTCCCTCGCTCAAAAGCTTGCCAGACCTCCTGCGCCTAGTTACGGTTGTTAAGCCACGATTGGCCTGTGGCGGTTTTCGGGGGTGGCTTAGCAAAGGGTCAATTCCCACACTTTAGATCATTTTTGTAATAATGGCTGATTTTCAGCATACCCGGAAGACACCATTATACGCTGATTTCACGCAGCCGTTATTTTGAAATCGAAAGCGAGGCTCCGGTGGGAAGAAAACCGGAAGTGTCGCCTTTAATCACAGGAGAGTCGTGAATGCGATGGCATATTGTTGTGTTTAATGATGTTGTCAATTCTAAAACTGTACATACTGTACAGTGAAATTCATTTATAAATAAAATATTTTTTTTATATAATTCAGAAAGTAAAAAAAGAAGCAGGAATGAACTATATACATATCCTATATTGGATATTAACATCCAATAGTGTAAATCGCGGCAGCAGCTTCAGGTTGGTAGTCCAAAGGCATTGTTGTTTATCTTTACTTCCGGGGTTTTTCCCACCGGAGCCTCACTTTCGATTTCAAAATGGCGGCTGCGTGAAATCAGCGTATTGGGGAATATAAAAAGCAAGAGGCATTTCTCGCAAATCAACTAATTTACGATTACGTTGACGCATCGTACCAGCCCTATTACGGATACCAATACTGCTACTGATGTCGTTATTAAATAATTTTTTTCCCCCTCAATTTTAGCCATTCAGCATATGTATATGTGTGTGTGTGTGTATATATATATATATATATATATATATATTGTTTTAAGCAAAAACTCACTTAATTTTGATTTATTTCCCCAAAAAACAAGACATAATATTTTATGGCATTTTACTACTTTAGTAAATGCGTCTTGATTTAAGATTTTTTTTTTATATTTGGACTGGAAACAAGACAAAAATACTAAGTAAGAAAAGCATTTTTTGCAGTGCAGGGAAGACTCTCTTTAGAATTTCTTTAGTATTCTTACCTCAATACTAGTGTTAGACCTACCTGAAAAACAAACAAACTACTGACAAACTACAAACAAAAGTACTGTTTATTTTATTTGTATATTTATTCCATTTTATTTAT
Source organism: Abramis brama (assembly GCF_963993115.1). Taxonomy (NCBI): domain Eukaryota; kingdom Metazoa; phylum Chordata; class Actinopteri; order Cypriniformes; family Leuciscidae; genus Abramis; species Abramis brama. The sequence goes on along the minus strand of NC_139966.1, from coordinate 33,853,726 downwards.
TTGTGCTACTGCTTAAAAATTGTTTATTTGTTCCTATTTTATTACTGACTATTACTGTCTTTTTTTGTGAATTCAATTCAGAGTTTGAAATCAGGCTTGTGCTGTGTGACAGCTATTGTGCAACAATTGCCCCTTTGTAAAAACAAAAATACACTACATAATCTGATCAAATATTTAGGTGAAAATTATATATTTTTTTTTGAAAAATGTCTAAAAAATGCCACCCACCACCACCCCCGCTTCCTGTGATCGACGATCAGTGATCGGCTCCAAAAATCCTTATTGGAGCACACTTAATTGCAATACATTTGACAAAAAAGAATCTACCCATTTTGGAGAAGTATTTCAAACTATTTAGATTGTTATTCGCCTTGAATAATATAATGAAATATGTTACAGATTACATTTTACAGCATATATTCTGTAGGGGTGTAAATCGGACAGTTCATCACGATACGATACGATATCGATTCTCTCAGCCAGCGATACAATATTTGCCGATACCTCAAAAAGTTTGTTGTTTAGCAGAGCAGATACATTAACATTTCATGTTTCTAAGTAATTGCTATGATAAATGATACAACACTCGGTTAATCTTTGTAACGTTGTACTAATCATCGGTTTAAAAAAACGCCCACAAAACCTCTCACACTACAACTTTAACATAGTAGGATGTCCTGTTACTTTATCCTCTACAGTAAAAGACCTGGGTGTTATACTAGACTGCAACCTGTCTTTTGAAAATCATATTTCATATGTTACAAGAACAGCCTTTTTCCACCTTAGAAACATTGCTAAGCTACGTAACATGCTATCAGTTTCTGATGCAGAAAAATTAGTTCATGCATTCATGACCTCGAGACTAGATTACTGTAATGCTTTATTAGTCGGTTGTCCTGCATCCTCAATAAACAAGCTACATTTAGTCCAAAATGCCGCCGCTAGAGTTCTTGCTAGATCAAGAAAATATGATCATGTAACACCAATTTTATCATCACTACATTGGTTACCTATAAAGTTCCGTATTAATTACAAGGTATTGCTACTGACTTATAAAGCCCTAAACGGTTTAGCTCCAGTCTATTTAACGGATCTTCTATCGCCCTATAATCCATCGTGCTCTTTAAGATCACTAAATTCGAGGCTTCTGGTCATACCTAGGATATCCAGATCCACCAAAGGAGGGAGAGCATTTTCACATTTAGCTCCAAAACTCTGGAATAGTCTTCCTGATACTGTTTGTTGCTCAGACTCGCTCTCCCAGTTTAAAACTAGATTAAAGACGCATCTTTTCAGCCAGGCATTCATATAATACTTTTAATCTTACAGTTAAATCCAACCTCTAGTTCATAAACGCCAGAGGAGAACTGGCCCCCGACTGAGCCTGGGTTCTCCCAAGGTTTTTTTTTTTCTCCATTGGGTCACCTGATGGAGTTTTTCGGTTCCTTGCCACTGTTGCCTTTGGCTTGCTCAGTTGGGGATATTTGGGATATTTAATTTAATTAATCAATCAACAATACTATTGATCAGCATTACCAAACGTGGACATTTTCCACTAGAAACAAGCATTGATGTATTTTTTTATTTAATACTGTGAAGCTGCTTTGATACAGTCTGTATTGTGAAAAGCGCTATATAAATAAACTTGACTTGACTTGACTTGACGTTAATCTCCTCAGCTGACATAGACGCCTGACAAACTTTGTTGTTGTGATTACAAGCAATACAGGGAGCTTTTCCCTCAACACTGTAACGTGCTGCTTTAGCAAGGTTCCGTGAAAAGTTTTCAGCTTTTATTTTCCTTTTATGCCCCTAAGAAGATATCACAGGTTCATCAAGTTCGTTGAAATTATCCATCCTCGATCACTTTTAGTCAGCTTTGACAAAACTCCTCTTAGCTAGCGCGTCTTTTCAAAGTGACATCTGACTGTTCACCAACAAGGGTGCTACTGCTTGTCTGTTTCTGCTGTAAAACATGAACTCACGATGCCTGAGTGGACAATACCGACTTTTGTGACAAAACGTGTTTAGGGTTCAGTCAGTCTTGTCAGGCATCTATTTCAGATGAGGAGATTAACGTTATAAAGACACCGTATGGTTGGTGAGTAAACGAAAATGTGCGCTTTGGCGGAAGGATGTTACGTGAGAATGTGGAGAGTGTCAAAATAAAGGTGTATATCGATATTTTACGTGTGGAATCCATATCGATGTATTGTTACGCCCCTAATATTCTGTAATCTGTAATGGAATACAGTTATAAAAGTTAGCCTCCTAAACCTGTACAAGTAACCAGTACTTATGGGTGATTTTTTTTTTTTTTTTTTTTTTTGCATTATTGTAATTTTATTGGGACATATTCTGAAATTACAGGTAACACCTCTTTCATTAGCTTAGTGGGAGTAGGATATTATGTTGTTAGTTTTGATGTTTTAAATGTCTAAATGATTTAATGTCTGTTGGTTTGTATGCTATTAAACTGTGGTTAACTTGTATTTGTCTTTTTTGCCTTAGACTTGATGTTGCTGAAAGGGGAGAGTCAAGAACTGAATGAAATGGAAAAGAAACATTTGAACAAGAAACGTCATGATTTAATAACTGGAAAAAAATATTTTAAATGCTCACAGACAGAAAAGGCTTCCTCACTAAAAAGAGCTAAAAGGACAGCAACTAGAAGTTATTTCACCTGCCAAAAATGTGGAAAAAGTTTTAATCGAATAGGAAACCTTCAAGTCCACATCAGAATTCACACTGGAGAGAGCCCTTTTACTTGCCTACAGTGTGGAAAAAGTTTTAATGAAAAAGGAAGCCTTAATGTCCACATGAGAATTCACACTGGAGAGAAGCCTTTCACCTGCCAACAGTGTGGAAAAAGTTTCAGTCGAAAGGGAAATCTAAAGACTCACATGAGAGTTCACACTGGAGAGAAGCCTCACACATGCCCTCAGTGTGGAAAGTGTTTTTCACTGAAAAAAGGCCTTAATTCCCACATGAGGAATCACACTGGAGAGAGCCCTCACACCTGTAAACTGTGTGGGAAGAGCTTCTCACAAAAAGCAAATATTAAGACTCACATGAGAATTCACACCGGAGAGAAGCCGTATATATGTGTTCAGTGTGGAAAGAGTTTTACACGTAAAGCAACCCTTGATTCCCACGTGAGAAGTCACGCTGGAGAGAGTCCTTACATATGCAAACTGTGTGGGAAGAGCTTCACACAAAAAGAGAGTCTTAAGGGTCACATAAGAATTCACACTGGAGAGAAGCCTTTCACATGTGGTCAGTGTGGAAAATGTTTCAGATGTAAAGAAAACCTTATTCGCCATGTGAGGATTCACTCAAGAGAAAACTGTTTAATATGTCAGCAGTGTGGAATGAGTTTTACAGACAGGAATCACCTTAAGAATCATGTAATAATTCACACAGGAGAAAAGCCTTTTATGTGCCATCACTGTGGAAAGAGTTGCACAAACAAAACAAATCTTGAGGTTCACATTAGAGTTCACACTGGAGAGAAGCCTTTCACCTGCCCTCAGTGTGGGAAGAGTTTCACACTTAAAGGAAACCTTAAAACTCACATTAGAGTTCACACTGGAGAGAAGCCTTTCATGTGTCTTCGGTGTGAAGAGTGTTTCACATATCTAAAAGACCTGAAACGTCATTTGCGAACTCATTCTGAAAAAGAAATGGCACAGTTCCGAGTGTGACAAGGTGTTTAGAAAAAAGCTATTTCAAATATCACCTGCACTTTAACTCTGTAGTAAAGAAAATTGAATTGTGGTAGCAATAAGTTTTATTTTGCCATCACACTTACAGAAACACCTGAAAAGTCATGCAGATGTGAGACCCTATTTGTGTTCTTAGAGTGGAAAGGATTTTAAATGGCTCTGCAATTTAAAAAAGGCACTGGAAAGTATGTAACTGTTAAGTTTAGGCTATAATTCATTTGTATAATGGCAATGCTTCATTCTACTTATTGATACCTCAGAATTAAAATGTTAGTGTGTCTTGCTGTGAAATGCCACATTGTTAATGAAAGAATGTAAATAAAAGGACAAACTGAATGAAATAATGAACATTTCACTGCATTGTTTGATTTATCTTTAGTGAGAGAATGCACAAGTAAGCATACTGTATATGTTGTCAGTCTGGATTTCCATTGGCTACTTTTATGGCTCATCTGGTAACATTTGGAAGCTGCGGGTTGTGTAATAGCTAAACATAGCAGTCTTACCATTGATCCTATGTGTTTCTAACTTCATAATTAAGTTAAACATTTTTTTTTTTAAATTGGGTAAATCCCAAAGTATACAGCTGATCGCATAGCTTTTTAAAGTGGTCATTACATAGATTTTTTTTATGTTCCTTGAGGTTAACTTATTTTAATAAAAACATTTTTTCCACAAAAAACACCCTAAAATATATATGTTATAATTGGCTAACGTGATGTCACTGCATAGGAAACAGTATCAACACCCACTCACTATTGCTTTTGAGTTAGTGTTTTGTAAACCTCATCATCCATATAAAACCATTGTTTACTTACAAATCATTATGAAATCTTTTACCTATGGTTTGTGATGCAGATCCGGTACAGTTGGCTGCTTCATCTTTTAACAAAACTTTCTTTGCAAACTCCATTACACTGTGCATCGTTGTTACGATCAGACACACTAACCGCAACATAAAATGACTGCAATGTCAGTTGGACTCGTTTTGTCTAGGGGTTTATTAAACAAAAATTAAATAAATTGCCAACAAAACAGAAAATGGGAGATCAACTACAACAGAAGAAACGATGCAGGAAGGTCAATCATTGGCGTGGTTGCCAGAACACAGATCTCCGCTCGCTCCACGGAGTGACTGATGTTTTAAAGGGTGTCTCTCCGCCCACTCGTTACCGATCACACCTGCACACAATAATAAACACAATAACAGAGCAGCCAAACTGAGAAAAAGGAAACACAGGTAGTGGAGGGACATAACAATCGTTCACAAAACAAAATTGCCCCGAACAAACATATAATCCTATGATACAATCTGGTACACCATTAAAATAAACCATCCTCTTATTTCCAACACTGGGATCCTTCTGAAGTCTGTACAGAGATGCAAAAGAGCTGATTAAATTGGATGCTTCAACGGGAATGTTCTTTCACTCTTCCATTTGTCCTGTTGTCAACAGACTCAACAGTGTGGAGTACGTCAGAAAGTGATCCGTGATTATAATGGGTTCTATTTGCTTTTGGCTCAACATGATGCTCACATCCAGTGTAGGCAAATGTCACCTGTTAAAAGGTAACTCTTGCCAAAATTGAACCTAGGCTCTTTTTGTTAATCTACCCGAGTCAAACTTTCGTGTAAAAGCATAATTAGAATGTAAACGCCACTTTTATGATTGACCGTATTTTCATTTTGGGTCAAAATGCCTTTTGAATGGGAGTGCATGGGGCACTTCTATGATGGCATCTAAATCGTAATTTTTAAAACACTAAGAAGGCTCGACACTACATAAAACTGTGCTCGCAATAATAACCAGGGGCTCTACACATGAACTTGAGCATTGACTACATTGTTCGTGTTCACAAAGTTTACTAAAAAGAAAGGTTTTGTACGACTCACTTTATCAGTTAGTGTTTCCGGTGGCTGGAATTTTGTCACTCAAAAGTAGTCGATCTCCGAATGCAACGTAACATGAGAGTAAAGATGGAAAGCTCCTAAGGCTTGTTTCCATATAAATTCATGGATAATTTTTTATCTAAGTTATACTTTTCATTGAAATTACAAGTTCATGACATTTCCTCATATGGAGTCAGTTCATTACGTGCAATCGGTAATCCACAAATCACAGCACTTTAATAATCACTAAGCCATAGCGATTTCAAATTTATTTAGATTTATTGTTCAGCATTACTTGAGCATTTTATAATTTGCATGGCTGAATGATGTCTTCCTCTTATCTGAGTAACCATGAATGATGGAGTATTTTAAGATAATCCATGCAATCATCGAATCCAGAGGATTAAGTTAACTCAAGACAATATTTCAACTTTCCACATCCACCCCAGGCCGTTTAACTTCAGGAGTCAGAAGTACCGTGACTACTGTACTGTCCTCGCTTATGAAATCAGTCAGACGGCGGGCCGCGGAGTGGAAGGTGGATCGAGGGGGATTCTTTATTGGTGTCGATTTTCAGTCTCTTTTTAATGATAGGCCTTACGCATCTGTCAGTCATCCCCACTTGCTATTTGGGGAATGAACCCAGCACTATGATTGGTCGAACTCTTCTTCTTTTGCTGTTGCTTGATTTGAGGACTGCGCGTGCACAGAGGCGTCACCAGGTTTTTGCGTAGTTTAGAGTGACAAATCGTACCAGCGTACTTTGAGGTCAAAAAGTGTATCCGCTATGCAAAATGCGTACAGGTTGGCAGGTCTGCATGTGATCGGGCAGCCTTCAGTCAACACTTTGCCAACCTCCACTTTGGGTACATATAATTATTAACAAGTATTAACACACACTTCTGTTTTTTACAGGCCATTTTATTTGTCACTCTTGTTTTTGTTTTTTCAATGCTATAGTGTTGTATTCCTGTTGCAATCTCAATACTTTCATTTTAAGTTTTAGTTTTTCTTTCTGCAGTGCTTGCAAGTCATCTTGGAGCGGGTCCTCTGTCGGGCTGGCATACCCGACTTGAGGTGCTTGAGAGGACATCCAAAGCAGGGAGAGCACACGGAGAGCCCGTGTTTAGGCTGGCCGGGTAAGGCGAATCATTATAACTGAAAAATAAAACATTTAAATTTCAGAGACTTAAGATTTAGTCCTACACTTCACGTAAATCACGACTGAGTGTTATATTGAGAGATAGAGGACCAAAAAGCGAGATTCACAATAATACAGTCTTTAATGGAAATGAGAAGCGAATCACTGAAGCAATAAGAAACATAAATCTTCTCAGGACTCTCAGGAAACAGTCAACAGATAACTTCGCTTTGTAGAAATCAACATAAACTGCTGGTAGCAGATATTACAGGAACTCAGGATGCGCAGCGGGGCGTCAGGCGAAGTTGAGCTCCGAGTGGAGACTGTAGTGAGAGGCGAAGTCCGCCGAGAGAGAGAAGGTACCGTAGACTGGATACCGCGTCTTGATCAGGAACTCAGCGTCTGAATTGGCAGGGCAGAGTTCAGTGAGCCAGCAAGAGAAAGGATGAGTATACTGACTCGAGGAAAGGCTCCCACACGAACCATACAGGACTCGACACAACAGGACAGGACAGGACAGGACAGAGAAAGAGAGTGTTAGAAATAGCAGGAAACATCAGGGGGAAAGGGGAAACAGGTGAGATGAATGAGCGGAGATTAAGGATAAATGGGAACAGCTGGAACTGATGAGACCAGGGTGATGGTGTAGTGAAAAAGTGTGAGATGTGGCCATAAGAGGGAGACAGAGAAAGAAGGAACCCGGATCATGACAGTACCTCCCCTCAACGAGCGCCCCCTGGCGCTCCCGAGGAGGAGGGCTGGCGAGAGCAGAGGAAATCATCAATGAGCGAAGGGTCCAGGATGTCCCGGGAGGGAATCCAGCTTCTCTCCTCCGGCCCATATCCCTCCCAATCGACTAAGTATTGGTGACCACGACCCCGGCGGCGCATGTCAAGGATACGACGAACCCTGTAGACAGAAAAATTATCAACACGAATAGGCGGACAGACAGGACGAGAAGGCGCACGCACGACGGGCTTAATATGCAAAACGTGGAAAACTGGATGGACTCAACGAAGATAGGATGGGAGGCGAAGTCGTACCGCGACAGGATTAATGATCTTAATAATACGAAATGGCCCGATAAAGCGGGGCGCCAACTTGCGGGAATCGGAATGTAAGGGTAAATTTGCGGTGGAAAGCCAAACGCGCTGCCCACGAAGGTAGCGCGGACTCTTGACTCGACGCTTATTGGCAGTGATGCTCATGCGAGTGTTAGAGCGACGAAGTGCAGTTCTCACCCTCCTCCAAGTGCGCTTACAACGGTCAATATAGACTTGAACTGACGGTGAATTAGACATGGTTTCCTGAGACGAAAACAAAGGAGGTTGATAACCGAGACAGCAGTGGAAAGGCGAAAGACCTGTAGCAGAGGATGGAAGGGAATTGTGTGCATACTCTGCCCAGGCCAGTTGCTCAGACCACGATGCGGGACAACGGTGAGCAAGGCTGCGAAGAATGCGGGCGACAATTTGATTGGCACGCTCGGCTTGCCCGTTGGTTTGAGGGTGAAAACCCGACGAGAGGCTGGCGGTAGCTCCAATTAGACGGCAAAACTCTTTCCAAAAAAAGGCGGAGAATTGCGGACCTCTATCTGAAACCACGTCAGTGGGAAGACCATGTATCTTAAAAACATGATCCACCATAATTTGGGCTGTCTCTTTGGCAGAAGGAAGTTTAGTGAGAGGAATGAAACGAGCAGATTTAGAAAAACGATCGACAACTGTTAGGATGACCGTATTGCCAGCCGACGAAGGAAGCCCGGTAATAAAATCAAGCGCGATATGAGACCGGGGCGAGCTGGCACAGGCAATGGTCGAAGCAAACCAGCCGGAGGAGAGTTGCCGGTCTTGGTTTGTGCGCAAGTAACACACGAGGCGATAAAGCGACGCGTATCGCGCTCAATAGTAGGCCACCAGAAACGTTGACGAATGAAAGCAAGAGAGCACCGCACGCCGGGATGGGCAGACAATTTGGACGAGTGTCCCCACTGGAGGACAGCGCGGCGAACGGACGTGGGCACAAAAAGGAGATTCTTGGGGCAGTTACACGGCGCAGAAACCTGAGATAACGCGCGTCTAACCAACCTCTCGATTCCCCACACAGTAGCACCCACAACACGACCGGGAGGAATAATAACCTCAGGGGTTACGGCTGCGGTGGGGGAGTCGAAGAGGCGAGAGAGAGCATCAGGCTTGACATTCTTTGAACCGGGGCGAAAAGAGATGGAAAAATCAAAACGTGTAAAAAACAAAGCCCAACGGGCTTGGCGGGCGTTGAGTCTTTTAGCCGAACGTATGTATTCTAAATTTCGATGATCCGTCCATACGACAAAAGGAACGGAAGCGCCTTCTAACCAATGTCTCCATTCGCCGAGCGCCAACCGGACGGCGAGCAGTTCACGATTGCCTACATCATAATTTCGTTCGGCGGGCGCAAGACGGTGAGAGTAAAAGGCGCAGGGATGTACTTTTCCGTCAGAGGAAGAGCGTTGAGAAAGTACGGCCCCGACCCCGACTTCCGAGGCATCGACTTCGACAATAAATTGTTTCGAGACGTCAGGGGAGAGTAAGACAGGAGCGGAAGTAAAAAGAGTCTTTAGCTGATCAAAAGCAGCTTGAGCTGTCTCTGACCATCTAAAGCGGGACTTGACAGATGTCAGAGCAGTGAGGGGCGCGGCAACTTGGCTAAAATTTCGTATGAAACGACGATAAAAGTTGGCAAAGCCAAGAAAGCGTTGAAGCGCAACACGAGAATCAGGAACGGGCCATTCGGTGACCGCTCGGACCTTAGCCGGGTCCATACTGACTCCTTCTATAGAAATGACTGAACCCAAAAACGTGACCGACGGAACATGAAACGAACATTTCTCAGCTTTGACAAAGAGTCGATTTTCTAACAGAAACTCGACGAACGTGTTGGACATGGACTTGGAGTGAGGGAGAGAAAATGAGAATGTCATCGAGATAGACAAAGACAAAAATATTAAGCATATCTCGTAAGACATCATTGATAAGAGCTTGGAACACGGCGGGGGCGTTGACCAGCCCGAAGGGGAGGACCTTATATTCAAAGTGACCGAGGGGCGTGTTAAAGGCGGTCTTCCATTCGTCACCCTCTTTGATGCGGACTAAATGATAGGCGCTACGAAGATCGAGTTTGGTAAAGACCTTAGCTCCCTGTAGGATCTCAAAGGCTGACGACATTAAAGGCAAGGGATAACGGTTCTTGACAGTAATCTCGTTCAGCCCTCGGTAATCGATACAGGGACGTAACGAACCGTCCTTCTTTTTGACAAAGAAAAACCCTGCACCGGCAGGTGACGAGGAGGGCACAATAGTGCCGGCGTTGAGGGAATCGGACAGATAATTCTCCAGCGCCTCTCGTTCAGGCGCCGATAGAGAATATAATCTGCCGCGCGGGGGCGTGGTCCCCGGGAGAAGGTCGATACTACAATCGTAAGGACGATGGGGGGGAAGAGAAGTGGCCCGGGCTCGACTAAAGACCTTGATCGTGATAAACCTCCGGGACTCCAGACAAATCACCGGGTTCTTCCTGAAAAACAGATACAGAGGAAACAGGTGGAACAGCAGAGGTTAAACATTCAACATGACAAGACAATTTCCACGACAAAATAGAACCATCAGACCAGTTAATTTGGGGATTGTGTAGTACTAGCCAAGGATGACCGAGTACCACAGGGGTAAAGGGGGAATGAAAAATAAAAAAAGAAATTGTCTCTTTATGATTTCCCGAGATGGTAAGCGTTAGAGGCACAGTTTTCTGCTTTATTCTAGGAAGGACGCTACCATCAAGGGCATAGAGAGGGGTGGAGTCTTTTAAGTCTAAGAGGGGAATACCTTGCTTCCGAGCCCACAACTCGTCGAGGAAATTCCCCTCCGCCCCCGAGTCAACCAGAGCCATGCAAGAGACAGACGAGACGGGCCACCGAAGAAGTGCAGGAAGTGTTGTACAGGACTTGGATGGAGAGTTCCTAGACATCGCGCTCGCCAGTAACCCTCCGCCTACTGACGAGCTCTGGCTTTTACTGGACAATGAGTGACAAAGTGATTTGCTGAGGCGCAGTACATGCACAGGCGGTTGGTGATGCGTCGCTCGCGTTCCTTGGGAGAAATTCGAAGACCACCAAGTTGCATGGGCTCAGAGTCCGTGTCAGAGGCATGAGGAGAAACGGCAGAGGAAGAAGTGGGAAAGCGAGCGGCTTCGGTCCGACGTGCTCTGTGGCGCAGGTCAAACCGCTTCTCAATACAGATCGCCAGATCGATGAGGGCATCGAGTCGAGCAGGCACCTCGCGCATGAAAATCTCGTCCTTGAGATCAGGATTCAACGCCTCCAGAAAGCGCGCAACCAGCGCCGGCTCGTTCCACCCGCAGGACGTGGAAAGGGTGCGGAACTCTATAGAAAAGTCAGTAACAGTACGCCTTCCCTGGCGAAGGGACGAAAGGAGTCGTGAAGCCTCCTCCCCGTGGGCTGACCGGTCAAAGACACGGATCATCTCTTGTTTGAAGAGTGTGAAGTCGAAGACGCATTCACCTTCTGCCTCCCAGTGAGCCGTTCCCCATTCCCGAGCTCGTCCTGCGAGGAGGGAGATTACGTAGGCGACCTTGGCTCGGTCCCGAGCGTAAGTGGCAGGCTGTAACGAGAAAACCACTTCGCACTGGGTAAGGAAGGAGCGGCACTGAGTTGGCTCACCGGAATACACAGGAGGATTGTTGACACGTGGTTCGGAAACCTCACGGATCTCAGAGGTGGACGGCTCGTGCCGAATCTGATGAACCCGCTGTGTGAGGTCGGCCATCTGGCTAGCGAGGGAGTCAACAGCCTGGCGTGCGGTGGATATCTCCTGCTCATGTTTCCCCAACATGGCACCTTGAAGCTCGACTGCCGCTTGAAAGGGATGGCTGCTCGCTTGGTCCATAGCTGGTCAGTTTATTCTGTTATATTGAGAGATAGAGAACCAAAAAGCGAGATTCACAATAATACAGTCTTTAATGGAAATGAGAAGCGAATCACTGAAGCAATAAGAAACATAAATCTTCTCAGGACTCTCAGGAAACAGTCAACAGATAACTTCGCTTTGTAGAAATCAACATAAACTGCTGGTAGCAGATATTACAGGAATAATGTAATTATTGGATGCGCAGCGGGGCGTCAGGATGCGCAGCGGGGCATCAGGTGAAGTTGAGCTCCGAGTGGAGACTGTAGTGAGAGGCGAAGTCCGCCGAGAGAGAGAAGGTACCGTAGACTGGATACCGCGTCTTGATCAGGAACTCAGCGTCTGAATTGGCAGGGCAGAGTTCAGTGAGCCAGCAAGAGAAAGGATGAGTATACTGACTCGAGGAGAGGCTCCCACACGAACCATACAGGACTCGACACGACAGGACAGGACAGGACAGGACAGGACAGGACAGGACTCAATTCGTTCGATAAGAGAGGTAAGAGAAGCGTCTTCAGCATTAGAAAGTTTGGAATAAACTGACAAAGAGGCAGAGAAAGAGAGTGTTAGAAATAGCAGGAAACATCAGGGGGAAAGGGGAAACAGGTGAGATGAATGAGCGGAGATTAAGGATAAATGGGAACAGCTGGAACTGATGAGACCAGGGTGATGGTGTAGTGAAAAAGTGTGAGATGTGGCCACAAGAGGGAGACAGAGAAAGAAGGAACCCGGATCATGACACTGAGTTGCTTGATAACTAACTTTTAAGCGCAGCTTTGAACCAAGAATTGTTTTACTCTTACGTCAATTCTTAGCAGTGTTCTTGTAAGTAATTGTCAGAGGTTTGATAAATACGGGCACAGATTTGTGTTAGTTTTCTGAACTATCATAATCTTAGTTTTTTGGATGTTGACTTCTAAGGTCCAGTCATGTCAGTGTTTAGTTAAAATGTCTTGGTTGTTCTGGAGACCTTCTGGTGTGTTAGATAGAATTAGTAAGTCGTCTGCATACAGTAAATATTTGACTTCTGTGTCGAATAGATGTAGTCCTGGACTCTCTGATTGGTCCAGTAGGTCTGCCAATTCATTAATATAAATGTTAAATGAAGTTATGACTGACCCCTCACTGTTGGGAAAAATATTCTGTTCTTTGTTGTCCAATTTTTACTGCACATTTATTTTTGTTATACATGTTTTTAATGAAGTCATATATTTTACCCCCAATACCACTTTGAATGATTTTATAAAACAATCCTTTATGCCAAACGGAGTCAAAAAGCCTTCTTGAAATCTACGAAGCATGCAAATATTTTTCCGTCTTTCTTTTGGTGTAGGCTACATGTTGGTTTATTAATGTGTGAATGTGCTCAGTGGTTCGATGTTTAGGGAGGAAGCTAACTTGAGACCTGCGGATAACATTGTGCTGCTTTAAGAAAGATGAAATCCGAGAGTTGATTATAGAACAAAATACTTTCCCCAAATTACTGGTTACACAGATTCCTCTGTAGTTATTAGGATCTGTTTTGTCTCCACTTTTAAAGATAGGAGAGATCATGAGTCTTGTATTCCAGACCTCTGGAAAAACAACTGAACTCAGAATCAAGTTGAAAAGTTTGAGCAATGCATTCTGAAATTCAGGGATTTCAGTTTTCCAAGTTCTTCTTGGGTTATTGGATAATCTATTGGATAATCTAAAGTACTTATAATTGGTTGAGATTATTTAAAGGGTCAGTTTGATGGTTCTCAAAATAATCTTTCCAAATTTGACCATCTTGAATGGCTGGTTCTTGTGGCTTTGTAGTGTTAAAACTGCCCCACATGCTGCAGAACTGGCCCTGATCAATTGTGGTTTCAATCTTTTGAAGAGTGTTGTTATAATAATCCAGTTTCTTCTGTCTCAGTGTGTTTTTGTATTGTTTCCAGACGTTCTGAGTATTTTAAGCGTAACTCAGAGTTGACTGGATGGATCTTTGTGTTTTTGGTCAAACCATTTTTCAGAAGGATTTTGTTTATATTTTAAAATATATCATTCATAATGTTTTATTGCTAAATCAATTCCCTTCTGATTATCATCATATATTGAATTGCTAAACAATGTTATGGAATTGACTATTTCACTTGACTTTAATACATTAATATATGTTACAGAAGGACACTGAGTGGACACATCTGATCTACACCAAGTTTCTATTAGAATTAGTAAGTCAACATTTGTGATGCTATTCAAGGAATCTGTGTCTGTGCTTTTTAATCCAAATGTTGTAGAGCACAAACCCTGGATATTCCAAAAGCTAATAATTAACATTATGATCAGAGATTAAAATACTGCTGTTTATCTTAAGGCAAAACCAAGAACGTATGAAATAAATAAATAAATAAATAAATAACAAGACCATCGTGAAGTCATGGGTCGTCTCTGGAGGTCTTGTGGTGGTCTTGAGTGAGATGAAGGTCCAGATGGATCAAACGGCTGCATTCTCATCTGATTTCTTTTTGCTCCTCTATAGCCAGTTGTTGGCCAAGCCGCGTTCATCTTTAGTGAGCAGTTCATGAGCATGTTCTGTGTTTCTGCAATGGAGGGCGAGAAATCGCTGTCTGGAGAACAGTTTATCTGGTTCTATGTGTTTTCCAATCAAGTCCATCAGAAGAACTACATGTGTTCTGTGTGAAGGTGGCTGTGTGTGAGGGGGGAGCTTCACATGACCATTCACTGTGTCTGGAGGTGAAGAGCTGTGTGACGTCAATTCACAATGGAGTTGTGAATCACATTCTGTGCGGTTGTTGCTGATGTCACTTAGTGCCAGAATTATGCCTATTTTTATTTTGTGGATATGTGTTAATTATAAATTTGTTCAATAATAATTTGATAATTTTCTGTGCTGTTTTTTGTCCAATTATAGGGCTGTTGCAGCCTCAGTAATTGAGAGGGCTGTCTGCCTGATTCATTGGTTTGAGTTTGTTTTAGATATAGTGTCATTTTACAGTGGTCTGACAGAGGTGTTTGAGGACTGACTGTGAATGCTCTGAGATGCACTGGGTTAATGTCTGTAATGAAATAATCTACAGTACTGTTGCCCAGAAAAGAATTAAAGGTATAACAGCCAAAAGAGTCTCCCCGTATGCGACTGTTCACTATACTGTATATAGTGGCCTGTAGCCCAGTGATCGACAGAGCTCTAGTAGACTTTTCCCACTTTTGTTTGTGAATTTGTCATAATTATTTCTGATGTGGTATGAGAGCAGAGGGTGGCTGGTGTTTGTAATATATTTGTCTCCCTGTGTGTTGACAAAATCTGGTTCCTTTCCAGTTCTGGCATTTAAATCTCCACACATTAACACATTTCCTTTTGTCTGGAAATGGCAGATCTCATCTTGGAGGATGGAGAAGGTTTCTTCATTGTAATAGGGAGATTCAGCCGGGGTTAAATATGTAGCACACAAGAATATGTGATGGCCTGTGGAGACAATCTCTATTTGGATATTTAAACAAATGTACAATTTTCCGATTTGATTGAGTCTATGAATTGTGTTCTGTACCATATCAGCATCCCCCCTGAGTCTCTGCCCTGAGTGACCCCTCTTAGTTTGGATGATAGTAGAACTATTTCTCTAAATCCAATTGGGCAGCAAGTGGACAAATCTCTTACATACCATGTTTCTTGTAGTATTATAATGTCAGAATTCTGAATTTCTTTTTTGAAGTCTGAATGTTGGCTCTTAACACCAAAAAATGGTGTACATTTTTGACATAACTTAAGACAGTCACATCTGATAACAGATCACTCTAAATTGTAATGTAGGCGCATGCATTTTCTGTAAAGCTGCTTTGAACGGTGTGTATTGTGAAAAGCGCTATACAAATAATTGTGAATTGAATTAAAGAAGCCAAAGAAAGATCCTCCAACTAAAGCTGAGGAGAGAGAAATTGTGGATAACATCTACAACATGGAAACCATAATATTTTCATTTTTATAAATGCACTAATAAATTCCCAGTATGTTGTGGTAATTGTTATTAGGTTAAATGAGTAAAATGTCCTCACAAGCATAGCCAAACCTGTACATGTACACGTTGGGTTTTCATGTTTTATGGGACTTTCCATAGACATAATGATTTTTATTTTGTACAAACTGTATATTCTATCCCCTAATACCAGAACCTCACACACGCTATCTGGCCAGCAAACCGAAAAAAATATGAAACTGTTAACTTTAGTCAACAATGACTTTACAGTCTGGACTGGGATGGTTAAGGTTCACAATATCTGCCCAGATCACCACACTAAAAAATGAGACAGTCTGAAGAAGAAAAAAACTCCCTGTATTATTTCTATCTTCAAAATATATTTAAATTACGAAATATGCAGACAAGTTAGTTCATGCTCGTCACAGCTCCCACACAGCCAGAGTCTGTTAGCCACAGTCCACTTCAGTAAAAAGTCGAGTCACCTTTATTTATATAGTGCTTTATAAAATACTGATTGTTTCAAAGCAGCTTTACAGTGATAACAGGAAAATCATACATTTTGGCTGTTTGGCTTTCCCGTTTACTGTTCTCCCACTTTTATGTAATGATTATTGTCCTTAAATAAATTCCCCTATTGGACCGAGCATTTTGTGCTGACCCTCTTTTGTGTTGTGGCTTTGACCCTAACATAATTGGGGGGTCGTCCAAAACTATTACGTTTAGAATTTTCAACTGTTTTGTGTGGGAGGAATGGTATGTGGCCGTCCCGTTGTCGTAAGTGATTGTTTTTTTCCGTGGAAGTAACTACTGTGGTCCCATGTGAGTATTTACCCATTTGTTTTGTTTTTTGTAGTCTTCGAGTAGGTTTGAACCTGCAACTTTGTTATTTTGTCTTTTTTATTTTTAGTGGTTATTTTGAGTGGGGGTACGCTTTAGTTCACTTGTGGATGCTCTTGTCAATTGGATCAGTGTGCAGGTGCTCATGATTTCAGCATTTAAAGTTGCCCCGAGCCCCTAACACCACTGAAGACTAGGGTATACAAATAATGCTTAAATAGGGTAAATAAAATTGTGTTGTGGGATTGCTTTTAGTTACATGGTGATTTTGAAGTTCATTTTCGAACCCGTAGAATTTTTGTGTTAATTTCTTATAGCGGCCAAATTTAGTTCATATTTAGATTAGTTGGGTGAACTGATGATCTTCGGTGGAAGCAATTTAATTGTTTAATTGCATGCATAATTTGCAACCAACAATTGGGAAATGTTGGATGAAATGTGGATGTATTTTTTGTAATTGTAATATTATAATTTCTTATTGTCAAGATATAAATGTGGAAATAAATAAAATATTGTGATTAAATCTTGAATGCATTTTTAAATCAGTGTACTTACAGTGTATGCTTACTTTCATATCCAAATAGCCCCTCATTACAGACCGTTCTTGAGATTTGCGTTCGAGGGGTTGGCTTACCAAGCTAAAGTACTCCCATTCGGACTCTCTCTGGCTCCACACACTTTTACAAAGTGCAAGGACACTGCTCGCTGCTCTATCTTCTCTGAGACAGATGGGAATCCACTTCATGAATTACCCCGACCACTGGATGTTGTAAGCCCGGTCGGAGCATGAGCTCTGTTAGCGTCTTGGGCACAGAATCAACTCAGCCAAGAGCCTTTGGCTCCCAGAGGTCTCCCAGCAGAGTCACTTTCCTGGGGGGACGCCGGAACACTCGATAAGTATTCAGCGGCTAGCGATGTCTTTCAAAGTACAGGATTTCCTTCTTCTCATAGTTTTCCATAGCTTGCTGGGCCTGATGGCAGCCGCCACCGCTGTGGTACCATTGGGCCTGTTCCACATGCGACCCCTGCAGTACTGGGTAAAAGCCTGGAGTCCCGGAGGGGCCCTTACCTATATCAGGCAGCCAACCCAACTCCTTTCCCTAAATCTACCCATCACAGAAACAGGTGGAAAACACTCAATTTAAATAAAAACATGTTTTGGATGATTAATAAGCCTGTTTAACTAGCGAGGACCAGTAAAATGTCCCCACTAGTCGTTGTCATAATATTTCACTAGATAAGTGAGGACATTTGGCCCTTATAAGTATAGCCAAACCTATACACGTGTTGGGTTTTCATGTTTTATGGGACTTTCCATAGACATTATTTAAATTGTATTTATTTTTTCACTTTTTATTATGATTTTTATTTTGTACAAACTGTATATTCTATCCCATAACTTGACCTAGTCTGCTACAGTGACATAACAGATTAACAGCAGAGTATATTATTGTACTTTTTTAATTTTTTGTTATTCCGTGTTAATACTATAATATTTGGAAAGGTGGTCCTCGGAATGTTTTTAAACAGTCATTGGTGGGCCATGAATTGCAAAAGGTTGAGAACCCCTGCCCTAATACCAGGACCACATACACTATCTGGCCAGCCAACAGCAAAAATAATGAAACTGTCAACTTTACAGCCAACAATGACTTTACAGTCTGGACTGGGATGGTTAAGTTTCATAGACCAAGCAAGTCATGCCAATATTACACAATATCTGCCCAGATCACCACACTAAAATGAAACAGTCTGAAGAAAAAAAACTCCTCTCTCTATTATCTCTTTTCCATCTTAAAAGTATCTAAATTACGACAGATGCAGAAAAGTCAGTTCATGCGTGTCGCAACTCCCACACAGCCAGAATACGTTAGCCACAGTCCACTTCAGTGTCAAGTCACATTTATTTATATAGCGCTTTATACAATACAGATTGTTTCAAAGCAGCTTTACAGTGACAACAGGAAAATGATGCATTTCTGCTGCTGTTCATCTGAAGTCAGTTCAGTGTTTATTCAGTTCCATTGTAAAGATGATCAGTTATTAATTTAGTTAATTTCATCTATAAAGCAGTTCTGCAGAAAACAGTGATGTCATCATCTAGCTCAGTTCAGTTCAACAGCATCAGTGCAGTCAGATCAATAATATTGTTGAATATTAAGTGTGCCCAACTAAGCAAGCCAGAGGCGACAGTGGCAATGAACCAAAAATCCATCAGGTGACAGAATGGAGAAAAAAACCTTGGGAGAAACCAGGCTCAGTCGGGGGGCCAGTTCTCCTCTGGCCAACAAACTAACACTGTGTGATAATAGTAAAACTAACAGGAAAATAGTGTTCCAGATTAACCTCTTTTCATGCAGTGATGATTGTGTTATGACTATGTCATGACAAAACAAATAACATTTAGCTTGTTTTACAAAAATATAATTTTCAGTAAAAAAAAAGTAATATAATTAAGTATTGATCAGCCTTTATCATTATTATTGTGTGTAAGTGTTGGGGTGGGTTAGCAATGCAATTAATTTTGGGGTAATCTCTGTTTTTAAGTAGTGACACTTACATTTTTCGAGTATAATATCAACAGTCTTCTCCAAAGGCGAGATCTTCGCGCAGCTGCCCGTCTCCTTTGTGCAGACATTACAAACGCTGAGGAAAACGTCTCCGGTTACTATCGTAACCTCGGTTCCCTGAGAGGCGGGAACGAGACATTACGTCAAAGACGTATATGGAACTCCCTTCCTCCTCATTTTCACTGAAATCTTATAGGCTAACGCCAGCTGGAGACAGCTGGCCAATTGACGCGAAACATGCAAATGCTGACCGGTCCGCGGGCAGTATAAATAGCATGGGCGCGACAATTACGTCAGAATCAAGACTGAACGCTAGCACAGCTGATCAAACGGCGAGCACGGCGGCTGACGTAATGTCTCGTTCCCGCCTCTCAGGGAACCGAGGTTACGATAGTAACCGGAGACGTTCCCTTTCAAGGCGGTCACTTCAACATTACGTCAAAGACGTATATGGGAACTGTATAGAATCCCGCCGTGAGAGCAGTGAAGATAAGCCCTGAACGGGGTCAAGCTACACTCCCACGAGAGACAACAGTTCTAAGCCAGCAGCGCCGCTAGGAGCACTCGAACTGATGGCGAAACTAGACCAAGAAACGTCTGTTCCGACCTACCAAGTTGCATATCCAATGCAATGAAGCGAAGGCTGCACTGGAGGGCAGCACAACACCATAAGCACTCAAGCACAAGAGTTAACACAGTGTCGACGGCAATAGCGGTGACAGCTGCATAACCTTATAGCCATACACAGAGTTAACAGAAATTGAAAACTACTGTGTAATGCGGAAACAGCTATGTAACATTATAGTCATAACACAGAGTTAGCAGCAATGGTAACTCTGCATAATGCAGACTACTGCACAGCTGGTGGTGGTAACAGTTCATGAGTACATTAATAAAACTCACCGAACCCACGACGCTATAGGCAGTGCATAAAACTTGAACCCCTGGCGAACGTGTTCTGAGAAGACAGCCAGCATACCTATATCCCGTAGGCATTAAATCACATGGAAAGCATCGAATTCAGTGAGAAAGTCTCAGTCCCTAGTACCATCCACCAAGCACACAAACAGCTAGTCAGACTGCTGCCTGGTGGTCCACGTACATCCGCAAAGCCCTTACAAGGCCAACAGCACTCTGAGCATCAGCATCATGTGAGGCTGACAGCTTCAGCAGAAGGCGGGCAGGGATAAATCTGTGCTCTGAACAGTGTAAGCGTCTTCGGAACGCAGTTTGGTATCGGACGGAGAGTGACGCTGCAGTCACTAGGTCCGAGACAATGTAACATCATTCACATAGAATGAGCGTAGGTCTCCAAGTGCTTCGCTGGGGCGAGAACAGGTGGAAAGGTCCTTCTCAAGGAGATCTCTCAGCACTTATTAGTGTGAAGTGTCTTGCTCAAACGAAGGACCCAACAGCGGACACACAAGAAGGTTCCACAGCTTGGGGCTGGGGTGCCAATCGTGCCGATCGCCTGTAGAAGCAGGACCTTACTGAGGGGGTAGGTCCGTGGGTCCTCAGGTCCGTGAACCGGGGATGATAGGCCAGCAAGGGGGTCACGAGGAAACTGACACTCCCTTGTAGAACATAGTCCGATGTTCCATAGCCGATGTACAGAAGTGCAATTTAACACATAACTGAATGTACATAAACACAGTGCCAGTGGCCGTAGCGACAACAACTGTGAATATACGCAGTTAGATAATAGCCCCAAAATAGCATAGCACCTCAGAAGTACACAAACACAGTCGTAGCCGTAGCTAGAACTGTGAGTATACGAGTTAGTACAGAATAGCCAGTTGCAGTGAAGGAAACGGGGCAACATAACAGCGTAGCACATGTACGTAACAGCATCGGTCGCTGTAGCGCCAACTATACGCAGTAGCTCAATATAGGCACTGAAGGATACGGGGCAACACAGCAGCATGAACACATCCATGTGCAATAATGCAGCGCAGGTCGCCGTATCGACAGAGACTGTGAATATGCACAGTTCGACTGGGATAGCTAGTTGCACTAGATACAGGGCAACATGACAGCATAACACAAGTGCGTAAGAATAGTGCATCCATGTACATAACGCAGCGTAAGTCACCATAGCTGAGATGCACAGTTAGATCAGGATGGCTAGCTGCACTGAAGGAAACAGGGCAGCATTACAGCCTAACACATCCGTGCACGTACATATATCCAGAAACTGTGAATATGCACGGTTAGATTAAGATAGCTAGTTTTGCACTGAAGGAACAGGGCAACAAAATAGCAAAAACACGTCCTTGTACGTACATAAGTGCAGTGTAGTCGCCGTAGCGACAGAACTGTGAATATGCATAGTTAGATAGGACAGCTGGTTGTTGCACTGAAGGATAGAGGGCAACATAACAGCATAACACATCAGTGTGCACATTTAAAACATCTGTGTGTATAATGCAGCGCTAGTCATCGAAGCGACCGAACTGCATGAACAAGCGCAGTTCAAACACAATGGTCAGTTACGTTGAGGGCAACATAACAGCATAACGCTTCAGTGTGTACACAGATGCAGCGCAAGTCACCGTGGCGACGACTGTGACTATGCACAGTTAGATAGGATAGCTAGTTGCACTGAAGGATACAGGGCAACGTGATAGCATAGTTACATTGATGCTGTACAAGCACAGCGTCAGAGGCATAGCGACATCGACGTCGTTAATCAGAATAGCCGATTGCACTGAGGATACAGGGCAATATATAACGGCATAAATCATAGACACATATCAATGTACATAACACAGCGTCAGTGGCAGCCCACAACAACTGTGAATACACAGTAATCAGAGTAGCCAGTTGCACTGAAGGAACAGGGCAATATATAGCGGCGTAATTGTAACACATATCAGTGCGTAGTGTGTACACAGCGTCAGTTGCGTCGGACAGCAACTGTGAATACGTAGTAATCAGAATAGCCATATGCACTTTAGGATACAGGGCAATATATCACGGCAAAAATCATAACACATATGAGTGTGTAGTGTGTACGTAAACACAGCGTCAGTCGCATCGCGCAACAACTGAATACGCACTGTGTAGTAATCAGAATAGCCATTGCACTGAATGATACAGAGCAATATATAGGCTAATGGCATAAATCATTACACAGAGTGCGGTGTGTACAACACAGCGTCAGTTGCATCGCGCAACAACTGTGAATACGTAGTAGTCAGAATAGCCATTTGCACTGAAGGATACAGGGCAATATACAACGGCAAAATTCATAACACATATCAGTGTGTAGTGTGTACGTAAACACAGCGTAGTTGCATGCGCAACAACTGCGAATACGTACTGTGTAGTAATCAGAATAGCCATTGCACTGAAGGATACAGGGCAATATATAATGGCATAAATCATTACACATAACAGAGTGCGGTGTGTACGTAACACAGCGTCAGTTGCATCACGCAACAACTGTGAATATGTACTGTGTAGTAATCAGAATAGCCATTGCACTGAAGGATACAGGGCAATATATAATGGCATAAATCATTACACATAACAGAGTGCGGTGTGTACGTAACACAGCGTCAGTTGCATCATGCAACAACTGTGAATACGTACTGTGTAGTAATCAGAATAGCCATTGCACTGAAGGATACAGGGCAATATACAACGGCAAAATTCATAACACATATCAGTGTGTAGTGTGTACATAAACACAGCGTCAGTTGCATCGCGCAACAACTGTGAATACGTAGTGGTCAGAATAGCCATTGCACTGATGGATACAGGGCAATATAACGGCACAAATCATAGCACATATAGTGTGCAGTGAGTACATAAACACAGCGTCAGTGGCGTAGCGACAACAACTGTGAATACGTAGTTGAATGGCCAGTTGCACTGAAGGATACAGGGCAATATAACGGCACAAATCATAGCACATAACAGTGAGCAGTGTGAACATAAACACAGCGTCAGTGGCGTAGCGACAACGACTGTGAATATGTAGTTAAATCAGCATGGCCAGTTGCACTGAAGGATACAGGGCAACATCAGCTGTAAGCACATCAAAATGTAATGTTACGTAGGCCCAGCGTCAACAGCATAAGCGGTAACGACTGCGCAACAACACTCACCGGATTGCGGCTGTGCACTTCCATTGTCAGAGCGAGGCGGCTAGAGACCTCTCTGCTAGAGATCTATAGCATCCGTACTTTTTTTCCCTTTTAGACACGGAGCCATGGCCTTTGCCTCGTCTCTCTAGACGCGCGTCTTGCGCACGACTACCAAAGGACGCCGTGGAAGACGGAGTCTTCTTGAAGTAGCCTGGCTGAGATACCGGGCTGAAGTATTCCTTATCAACAGGGGCTATCGCGTCGAGTCCTTCTAGCGAGCCCGCGAAGAGGACCGGAGTGGCGACGGGCAGTGTACTCGTCCTAGGGCGGGAGAGGGCCCACCAGCGGCCTGCTGGCGGCAGTGGGCCTCATCCCCGCGGATGCCCGGGTTTATTCCCCTGAGGGCGCGCACTGTCCGGCACATGCCCGTCGTCCGTGAGTGCGGCCTCGGTTGAACTTGTTAGGGTAGAGCGAGTCGATAGGACCCGCACATATCTGGCATGTAAGTTAGCAGCCATCGGATGCGGGGAGGAAACATGGTGAGTAACCTCTATTGCAACTTCCACGATGACTTCAGATAAGACTTCTAGCGTGAAGAAAGAGATTCTGACGTAATTGTCGCGCCCATGCTATTTATACTGCCCGCGGACCGGTCAGCATTTGCATGTTTCGCGTCAATTGGCCAGCTGTCTCCAGCTGGCGTTAGCCTATAAGATTTCAGTGAAAATGAGGAGGAAGGGAGTTCCATATACGTCTTTGACGTAATGTTGAAGTGACCGCCTTGAAAGGGAACCATCCTAGGTAGGGCTGTCGAGTTACTGATGCTATGAAGTATTGGCGCACCTGTCACTTATATCATTTTGTTATTGCAGAAATTATAATTACATACAAGATCAGGGAAAGATACCATGGTTGTATCTGTAACAATAAACAATCATAATGACAACAGAAAAAAACAGAAAACAGAAATATCAGGGGTTTGCATACATCATAATATGAGATTATATACACAGGAAAAAAGCACAATGAAGGGGTTAAATATCTTTGAATAATTCATCATAATACATCAAGAAATGCTTTTCTTGTTATTTATTAATGAGGGATGAAACGATAAAGAAAAATAAATAAGATTTAAACCACTTTTACTTGTGGGTGAAACATTTTGCATATAAAATAAAGAAATTAACAACATATTCAAGAGATGACGATTTTGGGTTTTTGTAATAAAAAATAATATTTTTAAGGATAAAACTGTGGGTCACATTAGTAGGGTTAAAAATATTAAATCAACCCTATATTTATTGGTTATACTACACTTACAAAATAATTGGGCACTTAATGGACACTCTTCAACAAGACCGCAAAATGAGCAGGTTTCAATTTTAAGATATTTACAGATACAGTACCAGTCAAAAGTTTGGAAACAGTACTATTTTTAATGTTTTTGAAAGAAGTCTCTTATGCTCATCAAGCCTGCAGTTAAAAAAAAACAAAAATAAAAAAAACAGTAATATTATGAAATATTATTACAATTTAAAATAATGGTTCTCTTTTTTAATATACTTTAAAATGCAATTTATTTTTGTGATGCAAAGCTGAATTTTCATCAGCAAGTACTCCAGTCTTTGGTGTCTTATGATCCTTCAGAAATCATTCTAATATGCTGATTTATGATCAGTGTTGGAAACAGTTGTGCTGCTTAATATTTTTTTTATAACCTGAAATACTTTTTTCAGGATTATTTGATGAATAAAAAGTTAAAAAGAACTGTATTTATTTAGAATAGAAATCTTTTGTAACAATATACACTACCGTTCAAAAGTTTGGGAACAATAACTATTTTTTTTTTAAGAAATTAGTACTTTAATTCAACAAGGATGCGTTAAATTGATAAAAGGTGATGGTAACGATTTATATTGTTAGAAATGTTTTTATTTTGAATAAATGCTGTTTTTATGAATAAATGCTGTTAACGTTTTACTCATCAATGAATCCTGAAAAAAGTATTCCAAAAAAATATATT
The DNA here is from genome assembly GCF_963993115.1 of Abramis brama. Taxonomy (NCBI): domain Eukaryota; kingdom Metazoa; phylum Chordata; class Actinopteri; order Cypriniformes; family Leuciscidae; genus Abramis; species Abramis brama. Next base: position 33,828,525 of record NC_139966.1, on the reverse strand, counting down.
AAACAGCACAACTGTTTCCATCATTGATAATAACTGAGTATCAAATCATCATATTAGAATGAGATATATTAGAGTACTTGCTGATGAAAATTCAGCTTTGCATCACAAAAATGAATTACATTTTAAAGTATATTAAAAAAGAGAACCATTATTTTAAATTGTAATAATATTTCATAATATTACTGTTTTTTTTAGTTTTTTGTTTTTTTAACTGCAGGCTTGATGAGCATAAGAGACTTCTTTCAAAAACATTAAAAATAGTACTGTTTCCAAACTTTTGACTGGTACTGTATATTAATTAAACCTGCTGCTGTCACGGGTGGTTGCTGGCAGACAGATGAGGAAGACAGATACGATTAAGTACAAAGGTTTATTTACAATAGTTCCAACAGAATGGCACACACACTTAACATAGACGATACCGGACACTGAACTGAAAGAGAACTGAACATATATACAGTTGTTAATGAAGGTGACTGATAAGTGCACATTAGTGTCCATGATAACAGATGAGTGACGAAGGCAGGTGAATACAAAACATAACGAGTCCAAACTAACGTGAATGTGACAGTTGCTCATATCTTTTAAGTTGTTGCGCTTGTGATAATTTTGTAGGTCACATGATAACGGCAACATGGCGGTTCTCTTACGAGAGTCCTCTCGTACTGCGTTTTTTGTAAAAACGCTACGGGAAAAACTATTTTTTCACGAAATACTGAAGCAAAAAATTATCCTTAATTTTCCATATATGTAAAGCGCGTTGCAGCAGTACACAGCTATGGCGAGACAGCTTGCTCGCTCATTGGCTGTTCTGCGGCAACTGCATAAGCCTATCAAGCGAGGCCTGAAGTGACGTCAGGCCAATGAGGGCGCTTCGCGCCCTCCTTGCCACTTCCCGCCGAGACGGGTGTGGCTAACCTCTATAAAAGGAGCTCGAAAAGGCTGATTCACTTGATTTTCATCTCTTCAGCGAAGCTCACGCATCGCTGGATCACGAGGAAGCACGCGTCGTCTGATGCAAGCACTTCAGCGGGACGAGCCCTCGAAGCCGCTGGCCAACGCCGCCTTCTACCGCCGTACCTGCTGCGCTTTCCGACGCCATATCCTTTCCATTCTATTGTTCTTGTGTGTGTGTGTGTGTGTGTGTGTTCGCTTTGCAACACTCACCCCTAAAAGAGCTGCGTCTTTTTCAAGATGCCTTCTCATGCAGCGCTCGCGCTCGCTGACGGCGAAACGCCTTCACTCCGAGCCAATTGCCTACGGTGACTCTGAGGACTCGCCGGGCATCCTTTCCGAGGCTGCCCTTCCTGGAAGCGGATGGCGGGATTAGTTTTTCTTTACGTTACAAGAAAAGCTACCCTGCCTCTGCACGCGTCATTCACCGGCGAAGGAGAAAAGAGTGTTCTTAGTCCCGCCGTTGGTCGGTCTGACCTCTTTTCTCTCACATTTCTCAGTTCCCTGTTCGGCGACTGGAAATATTATTGCAGCAAGTGAGTCTGTTATACACGCTTGCCTGCCAGCAAACGGCGAAGAATACATGTTGACGCCGCTTTCAAAAGCCTGTATCCCCCTGTGGCTCAGTGGTGGAATTATAGGTTTTCCGCATGGGAGACCGGAGTTCGAATCCCGGTCTAGCGGCATATATATTTATGCCGCCAATGCTTCGCTCTGTCAGTCCCCTGAAGGCGACTGCAGAGATGCATTTTGCAGCCAGCGAGCGCGTAGTACCCGCTTGCCTGCAACCGAACACCGTTTCTACGGTTCCCGTGCGTCACTGGCGAAAGGAGAATGGAGTGTTTTCAGCCCCGCTGAAACTGGGCGATATCCACTCTTCTCACATTCTGGCATTTTTCAGGCGTCTATTTGGACGACTGGCTGATCCTAGCTCAATCACGATCACAGCTCGTGGAGCACAGAACCATTTTACTCGATCACCTCAAGAATCTTGGTATCACGGTCAATTGGACAAAGAGTTCGCTGAACCCCAGTCAAGCGATTTCGTTTCTGGGTACCATTCTGGACTCACAGTCTATGACAGCGCGGCTGTCGCCACAGCGCGTGCTGCACATTCAGCGCGCGGCGAGATCCTTCCGCTGCGGCGCGACTACCCCGCTCAGGAAGTTGCAAAGGATGCTGGGTCTCATGGCCTCAGCATCGCCAATTCTTCAGCTGGGCTTGCTCCGCATGCGCCCTCTGCAGTTCTGGTTGAGAGCGCGAGTACCCGGCCGGTTACGTCCCAAGGTGGCAGCCCTGATACCTTGGATGGCGGACGACTGGTACCGATCAGGTGTAAGCCTGGGGACTTCCTCGGGAGTGAGGATGGTGTCGACAGACGCATCCACCTCGGGATGGGGAGCGCTGCTCGAGGGCAGACCGTTCTTCGGCCTGTGGTCAGAACGAGAAAAGCTCCAACATATCAACTGCCTGGAAATGCTGGCAGTGCACAACGCGCTGACGCATTTTTGTCCCCAAATCAAGGACCAACACGTCGTAGTCCGTTCGGACAACACGGCCGTGGTGTCCTACATAAATCGCCAGGGCGGTCTCAGATCCAGATCCCTGTACAGGCTGGCGAAACGCCTCCTAACATGGGCTCAGCACAATTTGCGCTCGCTGAGAGCAGTGCATGTGCCCGGGCTCCAGAATTTGGGCCCAGACAGACTGTCCAGGAACAACATTCCCCTGGGCGAATGATCTCTACACCCACAAACAGTCCGGCTGTTGTGGGAGAGATTCGGCAGAGCGGAGGTGGACCTATTCGCGTCCCGCGAAAACGCTCATTGCCCCGTGTTCTTTTCCAAGAACGACAGCGCGCTGTCCGCGCTGCCCGCTATACGCTTTTCCCCCCGTCTCCCTCCTGCCTCAGGTGTTAGAGCGGGTCAGGGAAACAAAATGCTCAGTACTGCTTGTAGCACCGTTCTGGAAGAACCAAGCATGGTTTCTAGTCCTGATGCAGTTAGCAGACATCGCTCCATGGCCAGTGCCATTGAGGAAAGATCTCCTCTCGCAGGCCGGGGGCTCGATTTGGCACCCACACCCGGAGTTGTGGTCCCTTCATGTGTGGGCGCTCAACGGATATCCGTTGATCTCGCAGAGGGAGTGATGAATACCATCACTCAGGCTAGAGCACCGTCGACTAGGCGGCTTTATGCCTCGAAGTGGTCGGTTTTCTCCGGCTGGTGTACAGCTCGGGGCCTATCGCCCCTCGATTGTGAGGTGACGGAGGTTCTCTCCTTCCTACAGGAGCTGTTGGATAAGGGCAGATCCCCTTCCACGCTCAAAGTTTATGTGGCGGCTATTGCAGCGTTCTCTGGAACAACGCTAGGTCAGTCACTAGGAAGGAACGATTTAGTCATCCGCTTCCTCAGGGGAGCTAGGAGGCTGAATCCTCCCAGACCTCCTTCAGTCCCTATGTGGGACCTTTCTACGGTTTTGGCGGCCATGAAAGGTGCCCCTTTCGAGCCTATCCAATCTATTAGCCTCAAACATTTGTCTTTTAAAACAGTGTTTTTGATGGCTCTCGCTTCGGTGAAGCGCATAGGCGACCTGCACGCGCTCTCCGTGAGCCCAGCATGCTTAGAGTTTGGACCTAATGACTCTAAAGTCATACTCAAACCTAGGCATGGTTATGTGCCAAAATCCCTCAACACGCCGTTTCGGGCTCAGGTTATCTCCCTGTCTGCCCTGCCGGGATCAAGTGAGGAAGGGGACTCAAGTTTTCTTTGCCCCATTAGGGCTTTAAGAGCTTACGTGTCCCGCTCTGCTGTCTTCAGACAGACTGAGCAGCTCTTTGTCTCGTTCAGTGGACGTTCCAAGGGAATGGCTGTTTCGAAACAGAGCCTATCCAGATGGATAGTTGACGCCATAGCACTGGCTTACACTGTCAAGGGCCTCCAGTGCCCGTTGGGCGTTAGAGCGCACTCCACGAGAGGCGTCGCCTCTTTGTGGGCTTGGTCTAGCGGGATTTCCTTACAGGACATATGTATGGCGGCAGGCTGGGCCTCGCCGTCTACATTTATTAGGTTTTACAACCTAGAGGTTCCCGCCTTGCAGGCTAAGCTACTATCGGTGTAGTCAAATCAGCTGTCTAACTAGAACACTGAAATCGCATGCGCAGCGCGCTACCGACTGTTTTATGGGCAGAATTGTGTAAGACCCACATTTCCCACATTAGTTCAGGTTCCCCACCCTGTCTATGTGATGTCATATTCGCGTCTGCGGACGCGGCCATATAAGGACGGAGGGATTCCCCTTTTGTCTCTAGACTCTCTCTGTGAGGTCATGTTTTGCGTCTGCGGACGCTACAATATAGGGAATTAAGGTCCCCCCCCCCCTTATTCCCAGACTCTCTGTGAGTCTATCTGGTGATTATGCACTGTATACCTGGGTTAGCTTCCAGTGATCGGTGTTTTATCCCAGCAAGCACGGCGTTTTACAAGGGGTTCCCGTAGCGTTTTTACAAAAAACGCAGTATGAGAGGACTCTCGTAAGAGAACGTACTCGGTTACTAACGTAACCTCGGTTCTCTCTAGAAGAGGGAACGAGTACTGCGTTCTCTGCCGTGCGTACGGTTCACTCTGGTTCGCTTCGGCGATGAAAATCAAGTGAATCAGCCTTTTCGAGCTCCTTTTATAGAGGTTAGCCACACCCGTCTCGGCGGGAAGTGGCAAGGAGGGCGCGAAGTGCCCTCATTGGCCTGACGTCACTTCAGGCCTCGCTCGATAGGCTTATGCAGTTGCCGCAGAACAGCCAATGAGCGAGCAAGCTGTCTCGCCATAGCTGTGTACTGCTGCAACGCGCTTTACATATATGGAAAATTAAGGATAATTTTTTGCTTCAGTATTTCGTGAAAAAAGAGTTTTTCCCGTAGCGTTTTTACAAAAAACGTAGTACTCGTTCCCTCTTCTAGAGAGAACCGAGGTTACGTTAGTAACCGAGTACGATATCCGGATCGCATTCCTATTTAATGTGATCAGGCTTTATAGTACCTACTCTTTTAGCACTCGCTAAGTAAGTACTTACTGAAATTAAAGTCCCTGTAAAGGCAATTCTAAAAAAAATTCTAAACACATTATAAATGTTAGAAATGTATTGCTAAAACACATTACAAAGACTGTGAACTGTGAAGTACTGAATTGTGGAGTTAGACCGTTAAACAGTTTTTCACCAATGCTGTGTTCAGGATTTTTTGGGCGTGGCTAAAACGGTGGCTCGATGATGAGCTCCTGGCCCCGCCCCTACTGTTGATGACGCACTGGAGCCAATGAGGCTGGCCCCTCCCCTAACAATATAACTAGAGCACATTATTCGCATCAGTTTGCTGCTTAATCGCGAGTTACTGTCAGTACTATTAGTTACTACAGCCTACAGTTTGCTAGCTAGCTATGCCTTCATCACGGAAATGCGTATTACCTGGATGCGATCAGGTACAAAACAGATTTACAACTTATTTACACCCGGGTGTGTAGCCGGCACTTCAAAACGGAAGACATCCATGAACCAGCATCAGAAACAGGTCGACGGCTGTTAAAAAAGGGTGCTGTTCCTGTGTTATTTGAGTGGAACAACTTTTACATGAACAACTCTCCTACAAGACAGGGGTTTTGGGAGAGAAGGGAAAGACCGCCGCCAGAGGATGACAGGGAGGATACATCAAACCAATCGCCGGGTCAAAAAGCACACGTTTTTTGATTCTGTGATTCCCCTACGGGTTTTTAGGAGCATCAATCAACTGTACACGGTAGCTTGTCTCCTTGCAAACTATGAAAATGGGCCACTGAAAAAGGCCTGGGCAAAGAAGCCTGAGGTCTGAGGATTTCCAACATGTAAAGGGCAACCACACTGTATATTGATACACTTTCATAAAGGCACTGCATATCAGGCTTTCAGCCAGACGACCCTCAACAAGGCATTGCACATAACATACATACAAACTATGTAATGATATGTGCAGTCCCCTGATGAGGGACGTCTGAGTGAAAGCTTGATATGCAGTGCCTTTATGAAAGCTTAGTGATATTAAAAATAATTGCATGGATCCAAGCGTGCCTAAAACCAGTTTTTGTTTGTAAATTCAAAAAAATCTTAATTTTGTTCTAGAATTATTTTTTTAAACCCCTTTCAATTCCTTAATCTTATCAGAGTTTATATTTGTTTGAAATCTGTTTGTATACAGTTTAGGCCTTTAAATGCTACCTTGTTAAAATACTTTTTTTGGTCAATTCAATTAGTAATCTGCTTTTGTTTGGTCTCTCATTTTTAATTCCTGTCTCTTATCTTTTAAAACTAAACTTAAGCCGTACAAAACACCTAAATGCTTAGATCTAAGTCATTTATTACTTATTTACCCTAAACATTACATCACAATCAAAAACACAATGCAGCAACATTTCACTGATGAGATTGAAATTGATTTCCTACACAGTAACTTCAAATACATTTACACTGCAATCAAGTCATTAATTGGCCATGAAGGTATTGAGGTAGAAATAAAAAAAGAAATAGTCAACTTTTTCTTTAATGGTTTGTATGACTTCCATGTCACGGGGAATTCTCTGAATGAACATGTCATCTTCTGTGTAAATGACAAAGTCACACCAGTCACACCCAGAAATCAACATTTGTCCCTGGACCTGCCAGTAATAAGGATGGGATCACCTCAGTGTATATGTATGGAGGCAGATTAGTCTCAAATATAATTCACGCAAAAAACATGATTCACAAATGCGTAGACAATTTCACATGCATGAAACCTAATTCACGTACACAAAAAAAATCCACGTGCGTGAAAAAAAAAATATATTCACAAAATAAAATTATATACTCATAAAATACATTTCACAAATGCAAAACACAATTCGTAGATTGTGCATAACTGTGCACAAAAACCTTTGAATGTTTAAAATGTACGAGTGTATCCTTGCATTTGAATGTGCAAATCATCATTCACGTACGAATCGCCTTAGATATGTGTGTGTGTGTGTGTGTGTTTTTGAGACTTTCCTGGCAGCATAACACTCATAACACAGAGCAGTCGTACTCTTTAGCCAATCAGATTTAAGCTTATCAATCGACCAATCAGTATCACGTGAGGGCGGGCCTACCTACATGTTACGTCATCAGCTTTCGACCAGTTCATGGCTGAGCAGAGGTAAGTGCAGTTAATCGTTCATTTCTGTGTTTAGAAGTTAGAGATCAGTTGAAGCAATAGTTTATTAACTGCTGTTTAGTCCACATGTGAATATAAACATTTATTTTTAGTATTGATGGATTTTCATGTCCTGTCCACCACACATTCAACTGATGATAATGTATGTAATGACGTGCATATATAGGAGACATGTTTTGATCTGCATATATTATGTAGTTTTATTGTTTCAGATTTCCAAGACAGATGATGTATGAAGTTGCAGACAACCAGTACTGTGATCTTACCATTTCTACTGTAATTCTTTGAAAACAGTCATGTTGCAAGCCATCCATTTTGACAGTTGTTTCAACAAGTGGTTGAAAGTGATGCATTGTTACTGTATTAATTTGTCTCCTGCGGACTATATGTACACGCTTTAGGAATAAAGCCTTGCTATGCATGCATTATTAAATGTCCTTGTAAGAATTAAAGGTGCCATAGAATGGATTATTTTATTATTTTATAATGTTTCCTGGGGTGCCCTTATAATGTTAGTATGCTTTTTAGATCAAAATATGTTATAATTTAGAAATAAAAGGCATATTTCCTAGCCTGATTTCATCCATTGATTTGAACACTCTGTTTGAAGGGGCGTGTCTGCTGTGAGACTTCAGTGTTGTTGCCCACTGCTGTGATTGGCTGACATGCTTGCATATGAAATATCTGGCATTACATGTAGAGCTATCTGGAAAACTTTTACTATTACAGCTTTTATATGTTTTTACTATTACAGCTATCGGGATTAACGAATCATGAGAAGTTTTTTTTTAAGTATTTAGATCTATTCCCATCACATAAAAGGTTTCAGTGATGAGCACTGAGCAGATGACAGCCTGTTGATCGCGTGAATGAAGATCTTATCACTGCAACGCGATATACTGATGCATAAACAGTGTTGAACGACTTTGAAAGAAAGATTATCTGTTTGAATTTGAACAATTACACATCAGAAATTCACATAACCCACTGGTTCTCCAGAGGCTCGGATGAAGGAGCAAAAAAATATTTTTGTGTTCATTTGTACAACCAAACACTGAGCAACTGCCATGCTTCGTTCGCTCGTTTGCAAGCCATGATGTCTCTCGAGGAAAAAACAATATCGCGCTGGATCTAGATAACACAATGTAAATTATCGTTAATAAAATCCCTACTTGCCGCTTGCGGGAATATAACGTTAGTTGAAATTGCCCCCTTCGTCCGTTTGAGACGCCGAGAGAAGCCTGGCTGCTTGATATTGTTGTAACAGTCCGTGGTGAAATGGGCAGAGCAACTAAACAACTTCGAATTAAACTGTAGCGGTATCCGATTATAGATAGATAGATTATAGATAGATCTGCCATTTTCCCTATGATCCTCCTCCTGCTTGTTTCTTCACCTGCAGAACTTCTGATGATTCGGCTGTGCAGTTTCGCCTGGCACTGAGCATGGGCTGGCATATGCAAATTTTTAGAGGCCTACATATTAATGATCCCATCGGTTTCGTCACAGTTGGTGTTATGTGGAGATTCGCCCGTTTTTCAGGGGTGTTTTTCAAAAACGAGATTTAAATAAGAAAGAGAAAACTATGGTGTTTGAGACTCACTGTATGTCATGTCCATGTACTGAACTCTTGTTATTTAACTATGCCAAGATAAATTCAATTTCACATTCTATGGCACCTTTAAAAGATTCAGACATAGTTCAATTTGATGTACACGTTTTATTAATTTGAAAGTTTCCGAATCCTTTGGGAATAAAATATATAAAATGACTTGATCATGATTAATGTTCCTGTTACATATGAAGATCATGAACTGACAGTCTAAACTGTGAAGCACAATATTCAGTACAGAGAAATATACGTCTCTTCAGGAGTTGTGAGATCCAGTCAGAGTCTACTTTGCTTTTAAAGTATATAAATATAAGTGCAATACATCAAGTGAAAAGTTAAAAAATGAATTGTGTTCAGTCCGGTCATCAGTAGACCTCTCTGTTAGGACATATCAGATTTTGTCCTGATATTTAAAGTACTAAAACCCTATAGTACAAGAGGTGCAGACAGAGGATGTGGGAAATTAAGTGATGGTATTTGAATAGAGTTTACTGAGTAATCTTAGTCGCATAATCTTAATTGCCTCTCTATGATAAGTACCTTTGTCTTATCAGCATAAAATCAGATTTGCCTATTTTACTAGGCAAAGTAAAATTAATGCTTCACAATATTGTCCTGTGAGACCTTAAGATGACAATAAAAAACCTTATTTAAAAACCTTGACATTACAATACAGCATAAGGAAATGCATGTTGAATATATTGGTAACACTCTACAATAAGGTACAATAACTAAGTTAACATTAGTTCATGTATTAAATAACCATGAGCAATACATTTGTTGCTGTGTTTGTTAATCTTTGTTAACGTTAGTTAAAAATACAGCTGTTCATTGTTAGTTTACAGTGCATTTACTAATGTTAACAAGATTTTAATGAAGTATTAGTAAATGTTAACATTAACAAAAAATAATAAAGGCTGTTCACGTGCAGTTCATTATTAGTTCATGTTAACTAATGAAACGTTTTAATAAAGTGTTACCAATTAAGACATAAATACAAAAAAAAAAAGTATAAAAGAGAATAAAGAAACAACATGAATTAAGATGTTCGTGACTGCTATCCAGATGTCACACATCCTGAAAAATGCAGGGAAACAAGTGTTAATAATAATTTAACATCATACACAAATGGCAAAAAACACTGGCTGCTCATTAAAATAGGTCTATTCACTATTTAAAGAACAATCTCGATGGGTATTGACCACAGATGATTGTTTTGCAATCATTAGCGTGATTGTTGAAGCTGTGAGAGCTGTCTGTACCTTCAGCTAAAATACAACAAAACAAGCATCATTTTTGACACGATATGGGACATCTGATTACAACAACACTTGCTTACATCAGTTAATAGTTCATAAACTATTGCTTCAACTGATCTCAAACTTCTTTAACTTCAGTTAACACAGAAATGAACGATTAACTGCACTTACCTCTGCTCAGCCATGAACCGGTCGAAAGCTGATGACGTAACATGTAGGTAGGCCCGCCCTCACGTGATACTGATTGGTCAATTGATAAGCTTAAATCTGATTGGCTAAAGAGTACGACTGCTCTGTGTTACGAGTGTTATGCTGCCAGGAAAGTCTCAAAAACACACACACACATATCTAAGGCGATTCGTACGTGAATGACGATTTGCACATTCAAATGCAAGGATACACTCGTACATTTTAAACATTCAAAGGTTTTTGTGCACAGTTATGCACAATCTACGAATTGTGTTTTGCATTTGTGAAATGTATTTTATGATTATATAATTTTATTTTGCGCATGTGAATTGCTTTTTGTGAATATATTTTTTTTTTTCACGCACGTGGATTTTTTTTGTGTGTACGTGAATTAGGTTTCATGCATGTGAAATTGTCTACGCATTTGTGAATCATGTTTTTTGCGTGAATTATATTTGAGACTAATCTGCCTCCATATATATGTACCCTCCTTTATCATAACGTAAGGGCAGTCCACATAGCTATAGTTACAGTTGGGCATTTCATTTCTAACAGGCCAAACACTGGCTGCCCCTCAGGATCGTACACAATCCCATCAGGTGTTGACCCCATCCATGGTGCCTCAGGGTGGATCAGGAACCCACATGGGTAGTGGTTGACTTCCCTCACCTTGCAGTACTCCTCTACTTCTATAGGCTCCAAGGCAAGACCTCGCCACATGTCAGCAGTCTGATGGCAAGATCCCAGAAGCCTTTTTGCAAGGTTTTCAGCAGAGTTTTACCCCCTGGTGTGGCAAACTTCTCTGAATTTGGTAGAGGTGATTCGGCACTAGTACACAAGTATGTGTTATAGTTTAACAAATAATATTTAAAACTCACTCTGGGATCTGTGGTCCCATCCCCCCAACAAGGGCAAGAAGGTCTTAGTTATCATGACCACGATCAGATAAGTTGGTTTTATTGCTGTTAAAAATGTGGTCACTGGTCAAGACAGAGACAATGGAGAAGACAGAAATAGACTTTAAAACAGACTTTGCTGCATTAATCTGATCTATAAATGAACATGTATCCCAGAAAATTGTGTGAATGATTTACTGTCTTGTGTAGTGTTTTTAATTCTTTTTTTTTTTTCTTTTTTTTGATATTGTGTATTTTATGATAGAACCAACGGTCAATGTAACCTCACCTATACCATGTTTGGTCTCTATAAATTGGTACTTTGAAGATCGAAATGATTGTGTACATGATATGATATGCAACATATTAGTATTACAAGAATCTTTCTTAGTTTCGTCATCAGAAACCAATCCAGCTACACATGCAAATGAGCACGCTTAAAACAAAGATTTATAAATCAACCCCAGAGGAATTTTCCCGCTTGGAAATTCCACCCTTCTCATTGGTCAAGCAAACCCGGAGAGGTGGGGCCTTTCTCAGGCTTTATTAGAGACAAATTCACAGTGAGCCTCCTCTCTCTTCTTCTGGCTCTCTACTGCTGCTTCTTCGGGTTGATGTCTGTGGGGACCCTGCCATGACCACCGCCTGCTATGCTTTCACTCTCCCAAAGGAGTCAGACTGTCTTTTCTTCAATCCAACTCAGAAGAAAACTGCAACCTTACCATCACTGAATGGGCAACGATCAACTCCTGGCCTTCTCGGTACGTTCAGGGTGCCGTACTGTCCAGCGTGGCCTCAGCAGGCCCCAGGGCAGCAGGCCTCGACTTACAACCAGCCATGTGCTCATTCAGGAGAGAGAGGACTCTCTCAACCACAACAGAATCAAGGACAACCTCAGGAGTTCCACGTCTTCATTCAATGCAGAAGAAGTCCATCGCAACTCCCATCATTTGCTCTGCGTGTCCTCTCCGGCCCAGGGCCGGCAGGCCACGATCTGCACTCCAGCAACGAGAACAGAGTCGAACTAACCATGCTTCATCATATCTTGATGAAGATCATCATATCTTCTTCATCAAGCGGAGAAGAAAACGATTGCAACTTCAACAACTTCAATTTTCAACCACTTCAAGAATTGTGTCCACTGCACAGACCATGCAAATATCAATTTAATGAGGCGCTCTGAAAATGATAAGCTGATGGTTCTTTTCATAGTTAAATGGATATTTTCCATAGTTCCATATCACTCACCATTTTACCTATGCATGTACAGGGTTGCCAACTCTCACGCATCTGGCGTGACACTCACGCTTTCAGCATCAATCTCATGCTCTCACGCACACGCAAGAAATGTCACGCCAAAATCCATTTTTCTCCCCTCTCCCAATCCGTTAATTTTCTATTGATGACTAGACCACAGCGTGAATGACAGGAGAGGAGTTTAAGGCCCACAGCTGTTACATCTCCCTACAATGTTCTCACTGCAGTATTCCCTGATCGTTGATTGGCTGAAAACCTTGCACCTGATACGTCAGTTGCGTGTGAAAAGTTCAGAGAGAGTTCAGAGCATAGGTTCGGAGTCGGAGCCCACTGATGCGCGTTTGAAAGTTTGGAAGACAATCAAGGTAAGCAAATAATAAAATGGTGTGCCTTGTCACTACAGACGTAACCTTGCCTAATCAGTCTGTGTGCCGAGGGTACAGACGTGCGTTATGTGGGCTAGCTAATTGCTCAATAAAAATAGTCTCATGGTACAAATTACATTTTGTTAGATGAGCTTGCTGAAATATTTCAAAAGAAAGAAGAAAGATGGACATGATGGAGAGGAGAAGAATCAAGAAGAGCTTCAGCAGGTAAGCTAGTCACATAATTAATAATGTTCAGTTGTTTGTTAGCAAAAAGAAAAAATGTTACACTAGGCTACCTATTCATTAAAAGATGGACAGTGTGCCCTCCACCTGATACCCCACCACAACTCAAAATATGAACCTGTCTTACCAATGTTAGCACAGTAAAATCTAGGCATGTAATTTTAATGGAGATATGTTATGATTAGGCTACCATGTCATTATAAGGCTGCAGGTTTTTAACCTAGCCTACCTTTTAGATAGAGGAAAGAGTGGAGAAAGACAATGAAGAAGTGGTGGTGTTGAATGATGAGGTGCTGGAGAAGGAAGATACAAGCACAGAGCCAACAGTCAAGCAGAAAAAAGGGCAAAATCAGGGGCCGATGCTTACAATTCCAAATTTATCAGTGCCTGGACTAAAGAGTGGCCTTTCATTAAACCAGGCACAACTGAATTTCATTTTTGGTGTGAAGTCTGCCGGCATGAGTTGGAATGCAAGCATCAGGGCAGGGCAGATGTTCAGCGGCATATCACCAGAAAGAGTCACATCAAAAAACAAAAAATCCTTGACAGTACCAAAAAAATAGATAGATTTGTTTGTTCGAAGACTGAAGTGATGAATCTGGACACTCAGGTGATAATTTGAATGCAATCTCTTCATACATGTGCTTTGGCTATGCATTTGCACATATTCTACCTCAGCCTAGCCTTTTTACATGCTGGAAGGGCAGAGGTCAAAGTGGCAGTGACTCTGGTCAGCCACAATATCCCATTAGCCTTTGCACATCACCTCAGCCCGCTATTCAAAGAATGCTTTCCTGACTCTAAAATTGCCAAGAAATATTGTTCTGCAAGAACAAAAACATCAGCCATCATCAACAAGGCAATTAGTCCTTATTTGCTGAACAAGCTGGTGAGCAACATGAGGAGTAAACCATTCAGTCTGTCGACAGATGGGTCCAATGATACAGGTGACCTTTTTATTATTTCCCTCTCCCATTAGGCTTTTACATGGTGCTTGAATCCAACATCTAATCAATCCAACATAGAATAGGTATAGAGAATGACAAGTTGTGCATTGCTTGAACTGCTGCTTTACTGTTACTGTTTACTGACAATGACGATGGCAGATTCAATTATTGTCTGATTGTGTAAAACTTATGGCTTGTTCTTAAGGAAAGGAAAAGATGAACCCTTTGACTGTCAAAATTTGGGAGACCAATGGGGTTGCCCATAGATTTTTGGATATGGGAATAACAACTGGAGAAGGCTGTGGCACTGCGGTAACCATATTCAGCAAGATGGACTCTGTGTTGAAAGGGCACAGTATACCATGGCAGAATTGCATTGCTCTTTCTGTGGACAATGCCAGCGTCAACATGGGAGACAGGAACTCTATCAAGTCGAGGGTGATGAAAGAAAACCCTTCAGTGTTCATCCTAGGTTGCCCATGCCACATAGTGCACAACAATGCCTCTGCTGCTGGTGCCATGTACAGTGAGGTAAATTGCTCAGTTAGTCTAGTCATAGCATTATAAAGATGATGTAGTTCAAGCTCAAATAAGAAACCACATAATGTCACAGTCTATTACATGAAAGAAAATGTTAATCTGGTGTTCCTTAGGAAACCTGTCCCATTTGCGTTACCATTCCTTCTTTAAAAAGAAAATAAATCCTTCCAGTTCGATGTTGAGGACCTGGCAGTAGATGTGGGCTTTTGGTTCAAGGGTAGCACCAAACGCAAGAACATATTGGATGGTAATTCACCCATTTCAATTCTCAAGATACTGTATAGTTTGCATACAGATATAGTAATACATAGTTTTTTTCTCTTAAATCATTGCACTGCTCGATTGCTGTAATCTATATTTTTCATCATCACAGAGTTCTGTACGTTTTGTGACACAAGCTGGCTTAGTTTGGAGATGGTGGTCAGTCGGATTCTACGTCTCTATAATGCACTCAGGAGTTATTTTGGAAGCATCCGTAAGTAGAAGCCTAGTTTAGATGATTTTGAAACCTATTTGATGAATGATATTTCCATCTAATGTTACAATGTATCATTTTCTTTGAAAAAATGTTTTTGGTTTGTCACAAGTTGACACAGTTGCAAGGAATATGAGAATGTTTCAAATCATTATTCATTTGTTTGGATGTGCCTGTTCTTTAACTCCACAGATAAGAAGCAAGCCAGGTGTGTCAGGCTGCGTGAAGTGTTTCAGGACCCAATGTCAGAGATCCATCTCCTATTCTACCAGTCGACACTGATAATATTTACACATTTCAACCTGCTCTTCCAGCGTCAAGACCCTTGTGTCTATCTCCTTCATGAACAAGTGCTTAACACTTATTGTTGCATTTAGTTTGTTATTTGTAGTTGCACTCTCAAATATATTCAAAGTTATTTGTCTACTATACTATTCACTTAACTATTTTAGAGTTATTTTAGCCCTGTGCCTTAAGTAATTGTGCAAATAGGGATAATTTTCAAGGGGGTATATTTTTTAGGGTAATGTGTGAGAGTCCGTATTTTCGATAACCTAAGACTTTTACTTTTATTTGTGCATTCAAGATCAGGTTTTTCATCAAGAAACTCCTGTCCAAGTTTTTGAAACCAGGAGCTTTTAGAGGGGTCAATGTGGACACAGCGGACCTCAGGGATGAGGAGAGCCAATTGCAAGGTGAATATTAGGAGCAACAAAAACAAAGGTTTTATATAAAGTTTGCATTGTATGCAGGTCTTCTGTTACTCTAAGCACTAAATTATCCATACATACTGTCACGTTTCCGTTCATGTTTGGACTGTGTTGTCTTTGTCTTCAATTCACCTGTCTCACCTGTGCCTTGTTAATCACCTCGTTTAGTTATCTCGTTTGTTTTGCCCCAGCTGTGTCTATTTTCCCTGATCTGTTTCCTTGTGTATTTAAGCCCTGTGTGTTCCTTCAGTCTTTGTCGGTCGTTGTAGTGTCAAGGTTTGTGTTGAGTGTGCATGTAATCTGTGTTTGGGAATAAACCAGATGTATTGAAATCCTGTCTCCACGTCTTCAACCTGCAAAACCCTGACAGAACGACCGACCACATCATGAGCTGGGAGCTCACTGGACAGATCGCGGCTTTGGCTCGGGATAGCCGCGATCTGTTGCTTCACGCCAGTCCAGCCGAGCCTGCAATTCACGCCAGTCTAGCCGAGCCTGCACTTCACGCCAGTCCAGCCGAGCCTGCACTTCACGCCAGTCCAGCCGAGCCTGCACTTCACGCCAGTCCAGCCGAGCCTGCACTTCACGCCAGTCCAGCCGAGCCTGCACTTGATGCCAGTCCAGCCGAGCCCGCACTTCACGCCAGATCTGCCAAAGCTAAGGGAGTTCGCGTCATGCTCGCCGCGCCTGAGATTGAGAGCGTCATACCCGCCGAGCCTGAGCCAATTGTTGGCCTAGAGAGGCCAGATCCAGTTTCGAGTCCAGTTCCGAGTCCAGCCGAGCCCGCACTTCACGCCAGATCTGCCGAAGCCAAGGCAGTTCGCGTCATGCCCGCCGAGCCTGAGACAGTTGTTGGCCTAGAGAGGCCAGATCCAGTTCCGAGTCCAGTTCCGAGTCCAGCCCGCACTTCACGTCAGATCTGCCGAAGCCAAGGCAGTTTGCGTCATGCCCGCCGAGCCTGAGACAGTTGTTGGTCCAGAGAGGCCAGATCCAGTTCCGAGTCCAGCCGAGCCCGCACTTCACGCCAGATCTGCCGAAGCCAAGGCAGTTTGCGTCATGCCCGCCGAGCCTGAGACAGTTGTTGGCCCAGAGAGGCCAGATCCAGTTCCAAGTCCGGTTGTTAATCACCTCGTTTAGTTATCTCGTTTGTTTTGCCCCAGCTGTGTCTATTTTCCCTGATCTGTTTCCTTGTGTATTTAAGCCCTGTGTGTTCCTTCAGTCTTTGTCGGTCGTTGTAGTGTCAAGGTTTGTGTTGAGTTGTGCATAAATCAGGGTTTATACTAAGTAAACAAGGACTGACATTGATTTTTAAAATTAGGGTTACCAAACATTTTCTCCGCGCACACGCGCAAACTGAAATTTTACAGAGTCTCACTCCAGCCAAAGTCCCAAAGTTGGCAACCCTGCATGTATGTTTGTTTAGTTTAGTTATGTTTGTGATTTAGTTAATAAAACTTATGCACAATATGTATTTGGTTCTGATTCTCTGCTTGCAACAAAGTCTATTTTACGATCTTGATCTTGTTACATGCTCTAAGCGCTGTACATGCTAAGAAATAATTATTTTTCGGTGGCCATGAAAGATACGCTTTTCTTAGAATAAATGAATAATCAAAAGAGTTTGTTAGACGAACTGATTAATTGATTGTAATATTAATTTAGCTACATCATGTTAATCCAATTAACTGACCCAAATATTAATAATTAATAACAACAAGTTATGAGTTATTATTAATATTAATATCGTGCTGTTTTCAATGGATGCTGGTAGAGGGTCCCAGTCTGTAATACGAGAGTGGCAGCTGTGGGGGAGAAGGGGCATCTGTGTGTGGATGTGTACTGGGGACTTTTCTTACTGGTAGCTGATAGGAAAGCACACTTCCCTCCTGCACCGGACCGAACATGGACTCAACCAGAGGTACATCACTGGAGATAGCCATTGCTGTGATCATGGGAGCTTCGTCTGCACTAAGTCCATGGTACGCCTTCTGAACTTTCAGAGTGGAGATGTCTAGCAGAGGGCAGCTAACTCCTTTATACAAGTTGCTTCTGTGGAAAAAAGACAAACAAATGTGTTATAATTAAGAAGTACATGTGCAAAGGCATGTGTATAGTGTATGTACTGAATGTAACTAAATTAGTTTTGTGCGTGTGATAGTGTGTGCACGCACTCGTGGGTTGCTTGTATGAAGTCAAGTCAAGTCAAGTCATCTTCATTTATATAGCACTTTTAACAATGTAGATTGTTTCAAAGCAGCTTTACAGAGATAAACATATAATTTAAGGTAACAGAGATTGTTTTGGCTTTATAGCGATTCTTTAATAAAGTTATTTTCCAGCTAAAGTTAGTTTTGATTGATTCGCTTCCGTCGCAATGAACATTTGTTATTAAATTAGGGGCCGCTAAGACGACACCATTCTCTCTACACAGACTTTAAAGGAAGTGAAGGAGGGAGTGTGTGTGTGCATACATCCACGGAAGTACGGTAAGTGAGTGAGTGTGGGGGGTACATATGCATGTGTAGTTATGTGTGCATTTAAAGTGATACTCCAGTGTACTTCTAAACATAGCCCTGTTGGTGGAGCTCTCTGAGTGCTGTTGGTAGGAAGAAGAATGAAAAGATTTGGAACAACAAAGACGGAATAACGTACCGCACACTAACTCAGTTGTTATGTAAAACACAACTCTGTCTATGCTGTACCGAATTCTCTCTTTCTTCTACCTACCGCCAGCACTCAGTGAGCTCCACCAACAGGGCTATGGTCGTAAGTACACTGGATTATCTCTTTAACCCTTGTGCATCATTATGGACGTTTTTGTCTTTTTCAGTTTTTTTTTTTCAGTTTTTTTTTTATAATTTTGCCTGTGTTAATGCCAACTGCATACATTTTGGCACAGGTGTGTATTTCTATTGGAATTTTACTATTTACTATGTCCCCATTGAAACCCATTACAATTTTTAATCCCTGTGCCATTTAACTATAAAATGATGCAGTCTTTGTTAATAGGCTTTTATTCTGTTGGCAAGGGTTCAAAATTAAAATTTATATTTTTTACCAGATGGTACCATTTTTTCAGGTTTGGCCTATAAAGCAAATACTCGCTTTATTCTTGTTTTCTGCTTATGTGTATTATGGAGCCAATTGGATAAATTATGAAGCTATCTGTGGGTTGGTTGGTATGGATGTATAAAATATATATTTTACATAAAATAATGTTCATAAATCAATTTCCTAAACTTAAACCTCTATAACTTTTTTTTGGTTCAACAACAATCTGCCAAGGGTCTTCTTTAAAATGAGACCACATTTAAGTCTGCGCTCTCAAGCTTCAAATTCTTATGACAATTTTTTTGACACAGACATTTTTGTCCACTATTACGGTGACCGGGAGGGGACACGTTCAGTTCACTTAGTTTTGTTGTGGCCACAACATATAAACTCATGGGAACGTGATAATATGTTGTTGCCACGAGATATTAATTCGTGGGGACGTCATATTAAGTCGTGGGAACGTGATAATAAATCGTGCCCACAAGATAATTTATAGTGCGGTCTCTGGCATTAAGACATGGGTACGTAAGTGAAAGACACCTGAAGCGCATTCTTAAGTTGAAAGGGCTTTTTCGTCGAAAATTTGCTGGCTTGAATGAAATACTCTGGTCACGAATAAAGTTCCTTTTAAGGCATAAAACAAAAACAAATTATGAGAAACTTAAATTAACAAATAACAAAGTAAATTATGACTGGGGTAAAAGGAGGAGCCCGTATCGTGTGTGAAGATTTAGTACCCACGTTATAAAACTGGTAGCCACGAGAAACGGATGTCGTTCCCTCAATATATTAAGTCGTGGCCGCGAGAAACGGATGTCGTTCGCTCAACATAGGCACGAGATATTATGACATTCCCACGAGTTTGGCTACGACAAAACTAAGTGAACCGAACATGTCCCCTCCCGGTTACCGTAAACTATAGACCTATGTGTAACTTTTTTTAACTGATGCACAAGGGTTAAGCAAGTAAGCAGGTAAGTACTTCTGAGTGTGCGTAAATGTATGTGTGCAAATGGATTTGTTGTGTGTGTGTGAGTAGTATAGACCAGTGATTCTCAACCGGTGGGCCGCGGCCCTCTGGTGGGCCTCGGAGCGTCATCTGGTGGGCCGTGTAGGCAGTGGTAGACTACCCCCAAAATAATTTTTATTTATTTTTTAATTTACAAATCTTGTTATTTTCTAATTATCTAATTGTTCTTATGAATTTATATGATCAAAAACACTCAAGTCAAGTCAAAATGCATTATCTAAAAGCAAATTTAGGTTTAAATATCACAAAACCAATCATGTCAGATTGAACGTTTGTTTGATCAGACGCAGTAACATTACGTTACTGTTATATTGTTAATCGTTTTCTGAAAAGAAAAGCAGATGTGGGAGACAGACCTGTGCAGGGAAAAGCTTCGAAGTGTGTTGTGAGAAAATACGACGCTGAATACATTAAATTTGGTTTTATAAGGGCAGGTACTGAGGGAGTCGCACACGGACGAGAAGCGCAGCGCGCGCTGCGTCTACAACTCGAGGTATCGAACACGCGCACTTTCTCAGTTTATGGCCAGCAATATTGTTATGTTTAAGGACATTACGAAATGAGTCTGCAGTCTGAACACTTTACCTCAGGACGTACATTAACTGAATTAATTGAGAATCTCACCTGAAAATCTGGTCATTTTCATCCACACAGCTGATTTCTGTAAATTTGAATATAAAACTAAATGTATCTTGCAGCACAGGGTGAAGTCAGTATATAGGCTACATTAATGACGCTTTGATTCAAATGTAATGTAGTAAATTTAATATAAAACTATGTAAATGGCGCTCTGTGGCGCGACAGGTTTTTGAACCGAATCTTGAGCCATAGCTGGCGCTGCGGACAGACGCCGCCGGTGTGTGTACACTCATAGAAGATAATGTGTTCGAATTTTAAAGATGTGGCGCTGCGCTTCTCGTCCAGTGTGCGACCCCCTTAAACTGAAGGCGCATGTGGAGAAATGTTGTTGAATGTGGATTCAGGTGTTGAATGTGGAGAAATGTTGTCATATGAGGAGCTAAAACCATCAAAGCTGCAGAGACATTTGTAAAAAACTGGGCTGTTTAATATTGTTTTAAACAGTAAAGTTCATATCACTAACTGTATTTGATAAATTACACTTACAGTATAGGCTATGCAAATTGGGGTGAATGAACTTTGTTGAACATTTCGTATCTATACCACGAATGTTATTTCTCCTGCCATTCATACGGCAAACATTTTTTGGCGTGCATATGATACGCAGTTTTCGCGTGCATATGATACGCACTGTATAGCGTGTAATACGCACGCACTCCCCACCCCTAATCCTACGCATATGCACGCAAAAAAACATTTTTGGCCTATAAATGGCACGAGAAATAACATTCGTGTTATAGAGATCGTGTTGCAGCGAATAGAGAGAATCCCCTCTTGTGTGTCTGACCTGTTGTTAAAGGTATGTTAGCCTGTTATTGTTACTGGAATGGTTACTGAGTAAACTTGCAAAGTCTTTTTGATACAAGGACAGTTTTCATCTATATAGCTGACTCTGCTACAGTGGCATAACAGATTAACAGCAGAGTATATCATTGTACTTTTAGAATTTTCTGTTATTCTGTGTTCATACTATCATATGTGGAAAGGTGGTCCTCAGAATGTTTTTAAACACTCATTGGTGGGCCATGAGTTGCAAAAGGTTGAGAACCCCTGGTATAGACAACAACACATAACTGATTCCTTCTGCAAGTCTCCTCTCTCTTGGTCTGGCTGATATGATGACCATGTCATTAACTGGACAAGGTTTAATACCCTGCATCGAAATAAAAACATGTTTGAGAGACATTCAAGAGATATCCATACATAAAATGAAAGAGTCATTAAAAGGCTTGCTACCATGGTCCTTGGTTTGTGCCACTTTTGTTCAGTTTCTGTGCAGCTGAACACTGGGGGAACTGATGTAAGCCTCAGCTGGGAGTAGTGTGCCGTCTGGTACAGTAGAGCTGCCACAAGACTGCACAAGGCTGTACCTGCCACACAGGTACACTGGCATCTCTGTAACACCACCGGCTTTGAATCCCTTAGCACAATCTGTTACAACACCAAATGTTTGTTAGAGAAAATGTACCGGCTACAACTGCAATTAAAGAGAGACAGCCTTTCACACACTAAATTTTCACAAACTATCTTTAAAATGTGTAAATTCAATTCAACACTTTATTTTGTAAAGTGATACAGGGAGTGTTACAATTTATTTAGCCTATAGTTGACCATATCAAATGCAACAGATCATGATTAATCTCACTTTACTCATTTTAAAATAGCAGTGCAGAATAAGTAATGAGGAAATTATAAGAACTCTTAACAAAATCTTGCTTCTGTGGGAGCCATTAATTTTACATTCTTTCTGGCACACCCTGTATTCATATTTCACATGATATCTCAGGTACCATATGATTCATATATCTGTATCTAATTCACAGCAATGATATGACTCACAGAAACTTCATTTTGACAAACAGGAATCTGTTTCTTTTGAACCTGAACTAAACCTGCACTGAACCTGCAGGATGACTTTCCCTTACACTCAGACAGTGAGGCTTCTGGCTTTTCCTCATAGATATGAAGCACTCAGACCTAACTGTAACCTCTCTTGACTCCTTGTTTGAAACTGTGATTAACATAGAGGTTAGGGTATTGCATTTCAGAAACACAAAATATGCATGACGCTAATCTATCACTCTGCTAACGTTATTAATGTTGCTTCCTCACTGTGCTAACTTTGGCTAGTAAAGAGCCAAGGAGCTAGCATGTATCATCGTTTGTTAAACTCAAAACAGAGGCTTGTTAACTTACCTTCGTAGTTGTATATATAGCTGGACACATACAATTTAAAACCTTTGTCTTTTTTTGACATTGGTGTCTTCGATGTGGCCTGGATGATCCGATGCACATCGTTTGCCATTATAATCAGCAGGTCCTGCAGCGATAGCATAAAAAACAACATAGCTACAGCAAACGTTAACGTGAACCGGAAGTACTGAAGCTGGCTAAAGAGTCTGGAAGCATCAGAACGGAAGTCCGCGGCATTTAGGCAACTGGCCCCCCCGACTGAGAATGGAGAAAAAAACCTTGGGAGAAACCAGTCCGTCACCTGATGGAGTTTTGGTTCATTGCCACTGTTGCCTTTGGCTTTTGGCTTGCTTAGTTGGGGACATTTAATATTCAACAATATTATTGACCTACCTGCATTGACACCATTATATGAAAACTGAACTGAGCTTGACTATGACATTCACTGTTTTCTCCGGAGCGGCTATATATATAAATGAACTGAAATAATAACTTTTGTACAACAAAAATTAACCGTCACTGAACTTACTTAAGCTGGACTATGATGCTATTTTATTCTAGAAACACTCTTTGTTGCATTATTGTCCTATTATCACTGTAAAGCTGCTTTGAAACAATCTGTATTGTAAAAAGCGCTATATAAATAAAGGTGACTTGACTTAACTTGATCAAAAAGCTTTGTTAAAGGGGGAGATTTGAGGTGAGAAATATTACCATTTTTAAAATTTAATTTAGTGTCAGAAGCAGAGTCAGGACCCAGTTGTATCATGCAAGAGACTGATGCTCTCACTGTGGAAGACACAGGTAAGCTGTTGTACCATATAACAACTTTCAATGCCCAAGTGTTACTAGTGACCCATTATGTTTTTGATCAAAATATAGTAATTATACAAAGCCCACGATTGAAAGGGAATAGGAAAAAAGTCATATGAAATAAGCCTGCATATTTTGCCATTTGGAAATTTTAATTTGCTTTGCTTTGATTTAATTTAATTTGAACGTGCTTTCTATGTCCAGTATGTTAAAGCTTACAGAATGCTTTTTATTGTGATTAAATACAGTTGCACTTGAGTCTAGGGATACAGAAGGAAGTGTGAAAGGGAGAGCAGAGTCTACTCAGGGACAGATAACAGTGGCAACAACTCATCAGCAGAACCAAAAACCACAAGCTAGGAACAAGGCAGATGAAGATGATTCTGTTGATAGTTTTGATTACTTTGCTTGATCTCAGTCACAGGATATACATCAATTTTTTTCGTATCATCCTCAACAAACCCCAAATTTTCCTATACCAAAGGTTTTCAATAGCAAAGATGGAACAAACCGCAAGTGGCTGACTTACTGTGAAAAAAACAATCTCTCTACTGTTCTGTCTGTTTGGCATTTACACCTTTGGTAAGTGATGGCCCTTTCATAAAGAGAGGGATGAAAGACTGGAAACACATTAACCAAAGGAGAGTGCAACACGAAAAAAAGTACGACACAGAGATAGTGTGTGTCGTACTTTTACTTTTTGAAAATTTTACTTTTTACTTTTTACTTTTACTTTTACTCTTACTTTTTGAAAATACAAAATGCAGATGTGAAAAGCTTGTTGACTGGCAACCAAATGTCATTACGTGCTAAGCAAGTGAAAATGAAACATCAGGTGATGGAGCGTATAGTGGACGTTGTTAAAGTCATAGGCAATTGTGACCTTAGCTACAAGGGAGATAAAAAAAGGCAGGTTATAGCTTAGAAAACATTGCTATTAATCATGGTAACGCCCTGAAGTTGATTCTACTCTTGAGTAGATATGACATTGAAAACACTGACATTGATTAATACTTGCCGCAAAAAGCAGCATGAAACTGGTGTATAAAGCAAGTTACTCTGCTGTCAAAAGAAATATTTAAAAAAGTTGTGGATGTCACCAGCCAACTGATAAAGGTGATTATAGCAGAAGAAGTTAAACAAGCTGGCATGTTTTCAGTCCAAATTGACACAACCCAAGAAGGTTTTCTACATCCTCTCTGAGCATTCCCCCAATCAGGTTCATATTTGGTGTTATGCAAATCTTTTGAATCTTGTACTGGCAGACACAACAGGCAGTGTTGTGGAAAGTGCATCTCTGTTTTCACTGCTTAATGATATAGCAGTTTTTTTAAGAGAGTCAGACGACTGTGCCCAATAGGGCCAACTAGGTGGTGGGCTAAGGATCAGACACTAAGTAATGTGTTTGGGTGCTTCGGGAATCCTCAGGGAGGCTTGTTTTTTTGAAGTGCTTATGACTTTAGACACCACTGCAGGGTTCCAGACAAAATACAAAGTTCCAGACAAAAAAAGACATTTTTTGAGAATGTGCGAGTTAAAATTTTATGTGGTCGCATTTGTGCAAGTGCATGCATGGTCATGTAGCACGTACTACTCAGTTAAATTCACGCATTCATTTTCCTGCATTGAACTTGTTTTAGCGCCCGCCAAAGTGAATTTTTGTCCCGCCAAAGTCTTATTTGATCGTGAGTAATGTAGATGAACTGCTGCGCTTGTTACAGGGTGCATGTTTAACTGAAAGAACGAGCAGAGAGAGAGAGAGCCGGTGGCGCGCGCGCTCACGCATTCTCTCTCTTCGGAGCCAGGCGAAAGTGTAAACAAGACTTCACCGTCTCCAAACTAGGCGCTGTCTTGCTCTCTCTCCCTTGCACATATTAGTCAAAATAAATCGACACGGTGGTAAAAGGTCGGAAGACCAAAGTTTCATGTGGAGCATTCGGAGATTTTTTTTTTTCCTGAATTACCGCTGAGTGTGAATTGTGCTAAATAAGTTGCCTTATCTTCTCTGAAAAGCGTTCCGGACATTCAGCTGACATAAAATAACACTTTAATTAAACGAAAAAAAAAAATCCAGTGATGAAATGTTTTCTGTGTTGACACAAATCTTGGATGTCCATGTCCTAACTGCTGGGATAATCACACAACGCGCATGACACGTCCAATTCGCGAACTAATGAGTCATTTGAACCGATTCATTTTAATGAATGGTTAAAACAACTGATCTTTCCAACAGTGAACTCAGGAGACGTCTGAATCGGTGTATAACTAATCAGTAACACTTAGGTTCTATTTATTACATAAATTACATAAAAAGTACAGTTTGCTTACTCAAGCTTAAGCTTTAAAATAAATAAAACCACTTGTTTTTTTGAAAAGCATACATTTTTCCACACAGTGCTATCAAGAATCGATAAGAGAATCGTTAAAGAATCGGATCGATAAGCAGAATCGTCAGTGGCATTGATATTGATAAAATCTTATCAATTCCCATCCCTATGTGAAGACAGTAAAATTATAATCAAACATTAAAGAACATACATGTTTTTTTAATAGTTTTTTTGAGAGTTAAAAGATTAAAAAATTTTGCTAACATGAGGTCTTGTGTCACTGTCAGTCTTTTTACATCAGTGCAAAACTAGGGTATGCAGATTAAGACCACTATTCATCAGCATGCATTGATTAATCCCATGGCATGTAGCAAAAAAAAAAGAAAAAAAAAGGTGCGACCAAATCATATGCTGGTGCGACCAACTGAGAAAGTTGGTAGCACCAGTGCAACCAGTGGAAAAGTTAGTCTGGAGCCCTGCATTGTAGATGACAGTACACAAAAGCCAACTGTGAGGGCCAAGGCAAAGGGATTCATAGAAGGCCTTTTGAAGTATGAGACAGTGCTCACTGCTCAACTCTTCCTTCACAATTTTGAGCTTACATCGCCCCTTTCAAAATACTTACAGACAAGGGGAATGGATATCATCACAGCTACACGTCTGGTTGAGAGGACAGAGCAGAGTCTCAGGAAGTGTGCTAGGGACTTTGAAGGAGTTAAGTGTGCAGCTAATGAGTTTGAGAAGTGGGCTACTTTTCTCAGATTATGCCTGTTTAGACACTAGAAACTTTGCTCATGTGAGGGAAAATGGACTCTCCAGCTCAGCTCTGGAAGAAATAAGCAAATGTCTGCTTAAGTTTGACAACAGGGCTACAGTTGGCACATTATGCGGTGAACTGTACAGCCATGCACCTCAGTGGGACAGACTAAAGATGTCCCCTATGGAGGGTTACATTGTCAGGACAGCTAGTGAAGCCACGAGGACTAGAGAGCAAAACTTGTTCCTCCTGTAAATACTGTGTAATTTGTGTTCATCTCATCCTCTCTCAGTACAATCTTTTAACTGATGCCTACCATGTGATTGGACTCGCCTACAAGTTACTATTAACACTGTCCTTCATGCAAGTAGCCTGTGAGAGAAGTTCTGTCAGGACCATTATCGTCAAATACAATTGACAATTAGCATACAGTTTGCATTGGCGGTATGGTTCTGTTCTGGGTGAGAACTAGCATGGATAAGAGCAGGGAGAGCAGCAATAACCCCCCTTAGGGTAAACAGAACAGAACCAACATGAATGTATTGCAGATATCATTAATTCAAGATTTTAAAGTACAACATAATTTGAGAATTTATTCTGATTCAAGGGGAATCAGAATGCCAAATCCTGACTGGGCCGAGAGGAGGAGCTGGGGATGGAGGAGGGTATTTAGCTCCTGAGAAACACGATAGCAGCTGATAATACTGAAGGAGCTTATATATGTGATAGGCATCGTATTCCTATAGGTAGACGTGAATCAGTTGAGAGTCAGCTGATGCGAGCTTGACTAACGTGACCTGCCAGAACTGATGCTACGCTTGATCTTCTCAACAGTGAAATTCATGAAAAACAGGCTCAGGAGCACTTTAACCCAAAACCTTGAGGCGTTCATGCTCATGTGCACTGAGAAAGAAATTCTCATGTCTTTGGACAATGACACTGTGATAAACAAAGTTGCAGAGACCAGTGCACTGCTCAGGCGCTTATTAATGTTTTAGGGATGGCCATGTTTCCTTGAAGCTACACTTATGCAGAGGAAAAAGAGATGAAGCCGTCATTAGAAAGTTATACTATGAAAAAAAGTCTTGCAGATAACAGTGCAATACTTGTTTTATTCTTTATTTGTTTTTAAGGACTGGAAATCTGTGAACAATTTTGCACAGAATATATATTCAGATATTGCAGAAAATGACATTGTGATATTTTAAAGAATAGTGTTGGAGATTTACCCTTTAACTAATGTTCTAATTTTTCTGAAAAGTTGTAAAGCAGCTGTTTCCTTGACTTATGCAAAGGAAAAAGAGATGATACATTTTATTTTATTATTTTATTTAGTTTTTTTTCATTTTAAGGTTTGGATATTTATGAACACTTACAGAAAATAGATTCTGATACTGTTAAACATTAAACGTTAAACTTGATGTTAAGAATACTGTTATTAACTGTTCTAATAAATCTTCACTGTTAAGCAACACTTAGGCTACTATATTTGCACTGAATCGGAAATGATGATTTTTTTTAAAAAAATACAATGGATTTCAAGGCTGTAGAGAACAGTGCACTATTGCAGACTTAATTACATTATTTTAAAATAGTCAGCCGTGAACTAAAGTGTGCATAATTATGCTGTTCTTGATCTAACGTTTCAGACTAGCAATTTATTTAAAGGGAACTTGAATTTAAAAAAAAAAAAAATCCCATTACACCTACATTTTATACATATCTCCCCCTGGTCGTCCAATAGAAGCTAGCATTGGCCCATTAACATCTGATTTGATTTGGAATAGATATCTCGAAGATTATTTTTGTATTTTTAAGGGTTTTACAACTTAGCTGTTTTTACCAATATTTAAATAATTTATCTGACTTTTTGACTTTTATCATGGACTTTGATGCAAACAAATTAGTTTCTTAGATTTGTGGATAATTCAGGATGAAAATTATCTATATACGGATTTATGTAGCCTTTTTTTAGAAACCTACTGCTTGCAATACGCTTCTGAGAGCTGACTCTTACCATCCGTTACCCTTAAAGAACAGTCTTCCTTACAGCCAAATGTGTCTGTTCAAAAGAATTTGTAGATCAGATGATTTTAATAAGCATCTTGCTGATATAAAGAAATCTTCTTATTGTAGAGGATTTATTATGTGCGTTTGCTTTGATGTTCTTTTAAAATATTGTTTCGTCTCGTGTACCCAATATTGTGTATCGTCTTGTGAGCTAAGTGTATTGTCACAGCCCTATTAGTGAAGTTCACAACGTAATTTCAGGAGGAGTGAACCCATCTAATCTTTCAATTAACTGCCGGAGCATATAAGCAGCTGCTCACCTTAATCTGGCATCAGCTGTTTTGGCATCCCTCCACATCCCCAACTCCACC
The DNA here is from genome assembly GCF_963993115.1 of Abramis brama. Lineage (NCBI taxonomy): Eukaryota > Metazoa > Chordata > Actinopteri > Cypriniformes > Leuciscidae > Abramis > Abramis brama. The sequence goes on along the minus strand of NC_139966.1, from coordinate 33,799,667 downwards.
AACATAATTTAGGCATCTTGCTACCATACTCATCATCCAAGCATTAGTAGTCCCACTGGGGGGTATATCTAAGCTCAAGTTGAAGCTGCTTCCTCGAGCCCCTCCACTGTGGACAGCAAGTCAAATACGCTTAACCTTATTAGTTTAAAGATTATATGGGCAAAGGAATTCGTGAAACTATAATTAAAGCCTAAAGTTGATAATATCTTTGATACTCATAATACAAAGTAGCCAAAAAGATACTTAAGTACAGCAACTTATTACATTTACTCAAATACCTTGAATCAAACGCCTGAACAAGCTAATCAATGTCTTCAGGATTACTAGAAAGCTACAGCCAGGTGAGTGGCCCTCCAGGACCGAAGTTACCCATCCCTGATATAGATCAATGAAGATTTAAAGACTACTCAGTATTTACACCTTAATTTCAAAACATTATTTGGTTCCACTTTATTTTGATAATCCACTTTAGACATATAAGTAACTTTGCAACTACATGTCAACTAACTGTTATTAGAGTATTAGTAGACTGTCAGGTTATGGTTAGGTGTTAGGGCTCGGGTTAGTAGAATAAGTTGATTTGTAGTTGCCAAGTTACGTATAGTCAGTAGAATGTCTGTTGGGGAGCATCAAACTAAAGTGTTAGCAGATATTAAGAATACAGTCTACCAATACTCTAATGTGAGTTAGTTGACATGTAGTTGCAAAGTTACTTATAGTTAGTAGAATGTCTAAAGTGGACCATCCAAATAAAGTGTTACCCATTATTTTTCTGTAAAGGTGTTTTGAAACAGTGTGCACCGTTCAATGAATCAAAACTGAACTGACCTGAGCTGGACAATGACACTACTGTCTTTTTAGAGCTGCTTTACAGCAGAATCAAACTATGTTTGCATCATTGAATCATTATTTTCATGTTTATCCCTGTAAAGCTGCTTTGAAACAATTTGTATTGTATAAAAAGCTATATATAAAAAGGTGACTTGACTTCACTTGACTGTGTAAAAGAAATCAGCTGGACTAATTGAATAAGCTACAAACACGTAGGAACTGGAGCTGCTACACCCCCACAGCTGGAACCAGCTTCCAGATGTCATCAAATGAAACCCAAAAGTAGACATTTTCTCTAATTGAAGATGATTTGAATAATGCAGAGCAATGTTCATTGTCTCATTCAGTTTGTTATTTTATTGATAATCTTTCATTTACACAGTGGAATTTCACCACAAGTTTTTTTTTTTTTTTTAAATCTAGAATATTTGAAACTGAATAAAATATTTAAAGGATGCCTCTATATAATCACAATTACAGGGCATCTACCATAAGTACTTAGTATTTAAAAGTATAGCAAAGGCAATTATCAGGTGTGGCCATATGAGTTCATATGTACATGACAGAAGAAAATAAACAGCCTCAAGGCAAAGTAAAAAGTGAAGGATGCAAATAAGACATGGAAAAAAGTGTTGTAGAAGTGGCACCTTTTCACTTGAGTTACGTAATCAGATTACTTTTTCAAGTAACTAGTAAAGTAACACATTACTTTTAAAATTGACAACAAAATATCCAAGTTACTTTTTCAAATAAGTAACGCAAGTTGCTTTTTTCCCATTTATTGACTGACAGCTCTCTTATCCCCATGTTGAGACAAATGGAAGTGCAGAGGCGTTGTGTGTGTGTGTAAACATGATGGCTATTGTAGTTCTAGACTAAATGAGAGCATGCATTTACTCATCTCACTTGCACAAATAAAATATTCAATATTTCTCAAAATGAATAAAATAAGTGAAATGCAGAATCAGAATACTATGCAAACCTCCAATAACTAATTATGTTAAATAAAACATAAATTATTTTAAATTTTATCTCACTTCATTGACCAATGTTGCTTCTGACCTTCAATGATTCAGTTAAACCATAAGCAGAAATTACTATAGATTTTTTTCTTTTTATTGGTAAAGTGTTAAACTTTTCTCTCCTGCATCCTCTTCTTCTGTTATCCAGAATAACAGCAGCTGAAAGGTTTGTTTGAGCAGCGCCCTCTACTGTACTCTACTGTACAGGAATGAATCTGCATTTCCTTCAGCCTGAGGCTTATCATTTCACTTTTGGTCTGAATGTGTCTTTACATTTGCCCAAAAATATAACGTTATAAAAAAACAAGCCCAGTCCAGGTGGAAAAAAGTAACGCAAAAGTAACGTGACGTATTACTTTTCTAAAAAAAGAAACTAAGTAACGCAATTAGTTACTTTTTAAGGGAGTAACGCAATATTGTAATGCATTACTTTTCAAAGTAACTTTCCCCAACACTGAATACGAGTCACATTAAGGTCTGTGTGGGGATGAGCAAGATAGACACAGTGTGGCACAGATCTCAGAGAGGCATTTATTTATCCCTTGGGCTGCAGCATGTGAGGGGGAATGGCAGTCTGGCATCCTAGCCTGTTGGCGGAAAAATGTGTGCTTCCCATCCGGCGACTTAAACACTCAGAGGCACAGGAATCCTCCGCACTACCCTCCTATACCCACGAGGACACCAGCAGGGAAAGACAATGTTGCGAGTGCTTGAGTCGTCAGACCCGCATCTGGATTGGAAGCATGAGTGTTGCCACTGACGGGCTAGGATGCTGGGCCACCATTCCCCCTCACGTGCAGAGGTCACCGGGAAAAGCTGCTTGAAAGAAGCAGCCGCCCCTCACACCCTGGACCAGAGAGAGGGTAGCACGTGTGGCCATCGGACCCCGTCTTCTTACCTGGACCAATCCTGACTGAACACTGATCCTCCTTTACAATTCCCCAGCACAGTGAGGGCACCAGATTTCCTGTTTATTTGGTCAGTTTTCACTTTTATTATTTTAGTGCCACACCCACTGTGTGTGTCTTGCTCGTCCCACCAAGTCATATTTGAGCCAAAAATCAGATTTGGCCCACATTCAGCTGCGGTGTGAACGTAGCCTTAATTTTACACAAATACGTGTTTTCTGGTGCCATTTTAAATTGCTGAGCCATTTAAAACTCTTTCCACACATGGAACACAAATGGGGTCTAAAATCCGCATGTGTTTTCAAGTGTATCTGTAAGTGTGATGCCAAAATAAATGTTTTATTACACTGTTCACAATTAAATGGCCTTCCTCCAGAGTGAACGCACAAGTGATTTTCAAAATGGCTCCTTAATCTAAACATTTTGTCACACTCAGAACACTGTAATTTCTTTACAGAATGAGTTTGCAAATTACGTTTCAGGTCTCTTTGATATGGGAAAATCTCTCCAGTGTGAAGTCTCATGTGAGTTTTGAGGCTCACATGATGTCTGAAACTCTTTCCACAATGATTGCACATAAAAGGCCTTTCTCCAGTGTGAAGTCTCATATGAGTTTGGAGGCTTACATTATGTCTGAAACTCTTTCCACACTGCTGGCAAGTAAATGGCTTCTCTCCAGTGTGAACTCTCATGTGAGTCTTGAGGTTTCCTTTATGTGTGAAATTCTTTCCACAGTGATGACACATCAAAGGGTTTTCTCCAACATGAGTTATTACGTGGCTCCTAAGTTTGTTCATGTTTGGGTAACTCCTTCCACACTGATTACAAATGAAACAGTTATCTCTTGAGTGAATGCTCATGTGGTAATCAAGGGATTCTTTACGTGTGAAACATTTTCCACACTGACCACATATGAACGGCTTCTCTCCAGCGTGAATTCTCAAGTGAGCCTTTAGATTACCTTTGTGTGAAAAGCTCTTTTCACACAGTTTGCAAGTGTGAGGGCTATCTCCAGTGTGAATTCTCATATGGGAATCAAGGGTTGCTTTATATGTGAAACTCTTTCCACATTGATAGCATGTGTAAGGCTTCTCTCCAGTGTGAATTCTCATGTGAGTCTTAAGGCATTTACTCAACTGGAAACTTCTTTCACACTGATCGCATTTGAAAGGCTTCTCTCCGGCATGAATTATTTTCATGTGCCTGTTAAGGCATTGCTTATCTGGGAAACTCATTCTACACTGCTGACATATAAAACAGTCCTCTCTTGAGTGTACTCTCATGTGGCAATTAAGGGTTATTTTACATCTGAAACTCTTTCCACACTGATCACATGTGTAAGGCTTCTCTCCAGTATGAATTTTCATGTGATACCTAAGGTTTAGTTCTGCTTTGAAGTTATTTCCACACAGTTTGCAGGCGTAAGGCTTCTTTTTAGAGTGAATTATCATGTGCCTGTTAAGAGTTCCTTTTTGATTGAAACTTTTTCCACACAGCTGGCAGGTGTAAGGCTTCTCTCCAGTGTGTATTCTCATGTGCCTTTTCAGACTTCCTTTTTCAGTGAAACCTTTTCCACATTGTTGGCAGGTGAAAGGGCTCTCTCCATTGTGAACTCCCATGTGGACTTTAAGGTCACCGTGTTGATTGAAACTCTTCCCACACTCAAAGCAGGAGAAATAACTGTTAGTTGCTTTCTTCTGAGGTCTGTTTTGTGAGGAATTCTTTACAGTCTTTGAGCAACTAGAAGAGTTTTCTCCACTTATGAAAATATGTTTCTTCTCAATTTGAACTTTATCTTCAATTTCATTCAGTACTTCACTCTCCTCTTTTAGCGGCATCAAGTCTAAGGCAAAAAGAGACAAAGACAAGTTATCCTCAGTGTAATGACCCACAGCAACAGACATCAAAACATTTAGACATGTAAAGCATCAAAACCAACAACATGCTACATCTTATACAGACAAAGCTACTGACAAGAGGTGTTCCCTTTCAGTCGGTCACGTTCAACATTATGTCGACGTCACTGACGTATTGGGATCTTTTTAAAGAAAAAAGATGAAAAGAAAGCCCAATCACCTTTGAGTGTAAAATAACCGAGCCAATGGAGATTGGCGTGCAAGATTTGTATCTCCGCCCCGCAGGTATAAATACGGAATCAGATGCAATGCACATTTGCCTGTGAACATGAACATCTTGGTATTACGGTTGAGACTCCAATACCTCAAGAGAGGTGGGGTCCCCTCACCTATACAGCCTTTCTAATTCCTCTTCTGGGCCAGCTCATAATAGGGCTACTTCGGCGAATAGCCAGGGTGACTTAAGGATCACAGTGAGGGCTTTCCCGCCAAGAAAATCTGTGTGCTCCTCACTCCTCTGACACACTGCAACCTGTGGAGCTTCCGGATGAGCACGCTGGTCCTTCTAACTGGGTGGCCGGCCGTTTCATTCTGGGCTCCCCCCAATGACCGGATGCCGATTGCTGCATCAGAGGGTGAGCTTATGTCCTCCTTGGAGGGAAGTGTTTCCTGAGCCTGACCCAGAGCTGATGACTATGCTTTACCGGGCCGCCGAGAGTGTCGGGCTCGAGTGGAGGTCTCCGCCATGTCCCGAACCCTCAAGGTTGGAAAACTGGTTTCTTGGGGCAGCCCATGCTTGTTCTCAGCACCCTGCCCTGGTGCCATTCTCCCTGGAGGTGCATGGTGAGGTTACCAGATCGTGGACGAGACCATTCTCTGCCCAAAACCGGTCTGGTACCTCCTCCACCCTCACTACCCTTGATGGCAGAGCGGCCAAAGGGTACGTGGGTATTCCGCCAGTGGAGTGTGCTGTAGAGATGCAGTTGTGTCCTAAAAGCGCCTGGAGAGGTATTCCGCATCATCAATCCAGGGGCTAAAAAGGTTCTTACAAAGCCGCTGGACAGGCTGCCTAAGCCCTGCACGCCATGGCTCTCCTGCCGGTCTACCAGGCCAAGGCACTAAAGGAGTTGCACAAGGGTAGTGCTGACCTAGAGCTAATGCAGGAAGTGAGCACTGGACAAAAGTCCCTATGTCGGTGACGTCAGCATAATGTCGAACGTGACCGATTGAAAGGGCATGTCTTGGTTACGTATGTAACCCTCATTCCCTGAAGTAGGGAACGGAGACGCTACGTCCCGTCGCCACAATTGCTGTACCCCGCTGGCTGACCAGGTCATTGGCTCGGCTCCTCAGCGAAAACCAAATGTGCGTTGCATCCACTTCTGTATTTATACCCATGCTGCGGGGCAGAGCACGCCAATCTCCATTAGCTCGTTTAGTTTACACTCAAAGGTGATTGAGCTCTAGGGCGAGATCCCAATACATCAGTGATGTTGACGTAACATATCTGTTCCCTTCTTCAGGGAACGAGGGTTATATACGTAAAAGAGACGTTGTCTGTAATATCACAATCTCTTATCAATATTGTTAACTCTTTGTTTTCTTTAGGACACGTCCCAAAACTTTCAAGCTGGCAGAAGTTAAACCCTTTATCAGAAAAAAAAACAAAAAAAAACACAGCTTGACCCAGGATAAGCACAAGACAAGTCAGTTCAGTATGTTTATATTAGAGCAGCATCAACTAATTGATAATATTGCCAAAAAACAATAATAATTGATATATATTTCTAAAATGTAATTTTTTCCTGTGATCAAAGCTGAATTTCATCATCATTACTCCAGTCTTCAGTGTCACATGATCCTTCAGAAATCATTCTAATATGCGGATTTGATGTTTTTAAAAAAAAAAAAAAATTATTATTAACAATGTTGAAAACGGTTGTGTACAATTTTTATAGTATTCATTAATGAATAGAAAGTAAAAAAAAACAGTATTAATTTGAAATAGAATATTTCGTAAAATTATAAATGTCTTTATAACTTTTGATCAATTTAATTCATCCTTGATGAATAACAGTATTGATTTCTTTTATTTATCCCAAAAAATAAAATAACAATTCTTACTGACCCCAAACTTTTGAACGGTAGTGTTTAATGTTAACAAAGCTTTCCATTTCAGATAATGTTCTTTTGAACTTTCTATTCATCAAAGAATCCTGAAATAAAAAAAAATAATTAACTGTTTTCAATATTGGTAATGATGAGAAATGTTTCTTTAGCATCAAATCATCATATTAGAATGATTTCTGAAGAAGTAATGATGCTGAAAATTCAGCTTTGATCACAGGAATACATTACACTTATATTCACATAGAAAACAGCTGTTTAAATTGAAATAATATTTCACAATATTACTGTTTTTTTGTATTTTTAATCAAATAAATGCAGCCATGGTGAGAAGAAGAGACTTCTTTTAAAAATCCTTCCGATCCAAAACTTTTGACTGGTAGTGTACAGTTGCGGTTTACACCTTGTAGAATATGCAAAAACTTAATTTTAACAAAATAGGAGAGATCATAATAGTGCCATGAACCAGCCATTTCACATAAAAGATGTTTACATATAGTCCTGAAAACAAAATAACTGAATTTATAAAAATGTGTCATTACCTGAAAGATCAATGACTCTTTTTATGTTTTGAGATATTTGTTCATGAGTACCTTGTTTGTCATGAGCAGCTACAACATCATCTCCATATACAACATCAGGGGGTATTAACTTTGTGAACAGAATGATCAGGGTAAACTGTACTTATTTTGCCTTCTGGGAAACATGTTGAAATGTTTTGTGGTCTACACAGGCACCAATAATTTAGCAGTTTCCCACAACATTTATCAGAATTTAGTGGGTCTAATAGGTGGCACTAAATATTGTGAGTTTGGTCACGTCACCTAAGGTGTGAGAGTGTCAGATGACTCTTTCCTTCTTTAATTGCAGGGCACCAGACAGAAACTTGACCTTAACAGTAAAGAACAATCAAATATTGTTGAATAGATAAGAATTAATTATAAAAATAAAAGGGTTATTGAGCTGTCTACACTGTCGTACAATAAAAGAGCCTGCACAGCGACAGGAAGTTCGCAATTAATTCTTATCTATTTAATTATATTTATATTAGATATAAGTAGGGCAAGAGCACGTCTGCAAACAGCAGCAAGTTTGACAAGAGTGACGAAAGGCTGTAAGGAAAGCTTGTGTGGAAAGCTCTTATATGGAGATGGTTTGGGTTTTATGCACATGACTAACCTTGTGCACGTGGCTGTTCATTCAGAATACTCCAAATTCACTAACATCAGAACAATGTTAAAGGTACAATCTGTTATTTTTTCGCCGCCAGAGGTCGCATTTTCAAAACAATAACAAAGACGAAGCTTGATGTAAAGGAGAGTGGAACGATGGGAGATGTCGTTTTCACCATCCAGAGATGTATAGAATTCACAAATCATATAAATTATATATCAGCTGATAAATTTGTTTTTGTATTACCTGTACGTTTGATCACACTATGTTATGTCATTGTAATGAATTAGCTGCCAGGAACGTGAAATGTAATGCTATATTAACCCGTTACTAATATGTGACTATTTGTCAAATGATTTGGTGGGTTAATGCTGCGCAGTTTTACTCATTTAAACCAATCGTACTAAAAGTACATCCGAAAAAACCCACAGTATTTGCAAGTAATGGCTAAATATTATTGTGCAACACATACTGTATTTAATTTCACTGCCATTAGGGGTTGCATGACTACTGATTTCTGCTAGTCGATTTCTTATCAAAACAATACTCGAGTTACTCGACTACTCGTGGTTCATGCTACTGTAAATGAAAAGACATGAAATAGTTCTTATCAATAAATGTTTATTAATTCATAGCCTAATGCAACAATTACAGAAGTAATTATACTCAAAATATTATAATTATGACATTACATATTTTAATTTTCATGTAACAGAGTAAAGACAAATAAATAGCCGTTCTTGCCTTTTATTTCAGACGCAATGTCCGCTTTTAGAGAGTCGTATTTGTGGCCAATTATTTTCCAGAGTGTAGGATTCGATGGAACGGTGTAACTGGGTTCAAAGAAGTTGATAATTCCCCTGAATCACTCTCCTGAAACTGCAGAGAGGGGTCTTATATTCTTCACTGTAAAATCCACAAGTAAATCTGTTATTACCTGTCTTCTCTCTGTAATCGGGCGTTTACAAGAATTCACCAATGCTCGTTTGCTTCGCGGTGTGAAGAACATTTGCCTTTGTTGTTGAATGTTTCAATCGTAGGTGGCTGTGCATAGCTGTCATACTGCTGTTGTATTTTAAAGGCCCACTGAAGTGCCTTGAAACGCGCAGCTGTGTATGATGTGTTGACGTAATTTCCACTGAAACAGGAAGCTAAGGCGGACATATTGAATGGCTCCTCCGCCTTTTCAAATAGCCAATAGCGTTTAGTTTCCCTCACAGAATGCGAGTCGTACTTGACAGCACAATGGAAACGAATCCGAGCACTGATACGTTGGATTCAATAGTAACGTTAGAGGTGTGAATAAATTCTAGCCATTTCACTCTGAAAACGTAATAAAACTTAAGCGTTTGAGCAAACGAACACACATCTCCAGCCCATATTGCTCTGTGACGTGACAACGGTGGTGATGTTCTTTTTTTATGAACAGGTCGAACCAGTTCACCAAATAAAACTGAATCGTTCAAAACAGAGTCAGCGCTGATCCAGTTTTCTAAAGTTCCTCACTTTCGGACATGCCTGACAGTCACTCCGACTCGAAATAAACAATATCCCGGAGTATGTGTTACTCCAGTAACTCCGACAGTTAACTAATGGAACTGATGAGCACGAGCAGCTGACACTGAGCATGCGCTTACTGCCGAACATACAGTCAGGTACTGATTTTGCGGGCATCAGGGAGCCGCTATCAATATGCGGGAGACTCCCGGAACTTCTGGGAGACTTGGGATGTCTGCGACACGGTCGCGACACGCATCCTCGTTTTTTCCAGGCGCAGCTAGTGTTGCTTTCGTCAACGAAAATTATGACTAAATAATGTCGTCAACGAACCTTAATCACGTGATGAAAACGTGACGAGATGCAACGTAAATGCTGGTCATGTGACGATGACTATAATTAAATGTATAATGCAATATTATTGATGAATAAAAACGAGACTAAATGTGGTTTACAAAATAAAAACTATGCTAAAATGTCTCTTCATTTTCGTTGACCAAAACGAGACAAGACGAAATGTTATAACATTATTTCGTCTCGTTTAGTCACGTTATTATTATTATTTTGCAGTATTTCTGTTTCCTGTGTCTCACTTCAGGGGCTGCATCAGGTCGCACTGCACAGACGCAGGCGACGTCACTTCCTCAAGCCCCACTCGCGGCATTATTTAGAAGATGCAGCTGCGGTGAGTTAGCGTAAACGACAACAAACAAAGTTAAGTCTGACACAGAGAAAGGGACCGATGGACGGCCAGCCGGGGTTCGTCTTTGGGAGAAAAAGAAGAAACGACATTTGGAATTTTTTTTTTTTATAAATATGTTGTAAATTCAAATCAGAGCATCTTCCGTGTCTGGAATGGATGTATTCTTGAGTCTATAAGGTAACAATAATATAATTAGGGCTGTGTCGGTAAACTTGACAACCGCACCACCACGGTGGCCGAGTAGCACCGGCGATGGTCCGCCAAAACAAATTTTTTGTATGTGCATGCTGTTTTACATTAATATTATGACACGAGTGAAAATTCTTTGTTTACAAAAGAAATAACATGTTAGCAATTAACTGTTACATCGCAGCCATGGAAATATTGGGGGAGAATTGGGATTCACGACGAATGAGAACAATTTAACTATATTCCATTAGTTATTCCATATAGAAAGCTTGAATTGTCTACTTTTAAACAAAACAATTCAAAATGAAAAGAAAAGAAACCGACTAGCCTATACTCTCTGCTTATGTAGGCTATAAAACCACTTTAATTAAGACACTCATATGAAATCCTTCAAAATTATAATTTTCTGTAGGCAGACATAATAAGGATCAAATGACAGAGTTCAGTTTTGAGAATAAAACCCACCAATTTGTTCTTCAATATCTTCTTGTTTCATGCTGAATACTTCTTCAATCTTGAAGTCTTCACTCTCCTCTTTGATAAACGCCATCTTTATAATAGTCACGTGGATCTCAGTTGCTTCACCAGGAGTTGACTTCACTCTGTCATGTTTAAGATGAGAATAATTAACAGAGAGAAAAATAAATACAAACTAAATCTCTGAGTACATTTCAATCAGCTCCCTAGTTCTGTAGTCAGCGCACTGGCAAGGGATACGTCTATGTCTATGCTCGCAATAAGCACAGAAAGAATAAATTCAACATTTCTCCACCACCTGTTAGGATGCATTAAATCCGTCAAAGTGATTTAATAAAGGGTGTATTGATCTTGTCAAATAATTTTTTTAGCACATTTTACTGTACCAATATTGTTTAATTGACCAATTATATGGGACAATGTATACCAAGCCACCTATTGCGCCATCAGGTGGGATTTCTCGACTGTCCGAGAATGCGTTAAAGCGGACATAAGGACATTATAGTAGAGCTCTATATATTTATAGTTCTAATGAAATCCAAATATTCAGCATTTTTTATTGTACAATTAATTTTCTTTATGAACCATAACTTGGTTCATAATGTGTTCATATTGTGAATTAATTGAATAAACTTATTTACCTAGCGTTCGTAGCCATCAGTAAGTTAACTTGTGATGAGAAAATGATGAATAAAACAAATAGGCTTAGGCTAAATATCAGTTGACTGACCTATATGTTTCCTTTCTTCACTGACACAGATGAAAATGAAATGACAAAAATATTAAGTCAAAGAAGGGGAAGAGACAGGGCAAGATATGAAAACTGAGAGAAAAAGAAAGAGTGATGGAAATGATGAGAGAGCAGGTATTGACAAATAATCTACTACCCACGGACATGTTTTTAAAACTATGGTTATCCTATTGTTTTGCCTTCAAACATTAAAATGCACATATTTGTAGATCAGAAGAATATAAATTTTATCGGGGGAGCATGAACGCCCCTAACTACCTCAAATTTGGGACCTCTGTGATTATAAAACCCTGATTTGCACCATTTCATATTCAGAAAGATCTTTCATCCCCATATTCCGTGAGAACTGTAACTTGCTTAATAGTGGAACAACCTTTTTAAGGAAGGTTTTCCATTTACCTAAGAAGACCTACTATTTAACAAAAATGTCAGAGTTTTTTTCTTTTCTTTTCATATTTTAACAAATATGCCCCTTATTTTGCACACTTAAGGCGGACACCCTAGCGGAGAAATGCTTCAATGCCGGTTATTTCTAACAGCGTTTATTGCGAGCAGCGCCATAAACAATGGCTTAGGAAAGCGTTGAGTCATTTAAACGGAGCTTAAGTAACAAACGAATCACTGGATTCTGCCTCGTTTTTCAGTTACTTGTGTGGATGCACGCACTTTGCTCACAAACATAATGTTCATTCATGTTAGATAAAGCACTACACAATTACAATTAATAATAAATAATTAAAAAGCTCTTGTAAAATTGTATTTTTTTCTAAAAAGTATGCATCGGTTTAAACACTTTAAATGCTTAAAAACACAAACCTTTCTTCAGCCGAATCACTGACGCAGGGTCGCGGCTTAGTATTATGACGTCATGTCGCCAGACCAAAATAAGAGTCCTGTTCATGCGCTACAACCAGTGCATTAAACTTTAACAAACAATAATAAATTCCAAAACAAAAATAATAAAAATACATGTCAGTGTTCTACTATCATTTCAATCACTCCAATCGCAACCAATAAGATGCACACATTTTATCACATGCCCAAAGTTGCAGTGCTCTCTCTCTCTCTCTCTCTCTCTCTCTCTCTCTCTCTCTCTCTCTCTCTCTCTGTGTGTGTGTGTGTGTGTGTGTGTGTGTGTGTGTGTGTGTGTGTGTGTTTTAGTGGAACATTTGTAGTAATGAACACCTATTTAAAGGCAAATAACAAATATCAGTCAAATACTGATTACAAATTAAATAACTGAAATTACAAATAAAATACTGAGACCAACAAAAACAAGTGACAGATTATGAAATATTATATATTTTTATGTATAAAAAAAAATACCACTGATTCATATTTTTTTTCCTCTGTATGTGTTTATAATGTTATCTTTTTTGTTTGTTTGTGAAACTGTTCTTGCAGATATGATGTCATTAGACATCATTATTGTAGAGGTTCTATCTGTTCTGTCTTTTCTGTCTGTTTATTGTTTGAAGCATAATAATGATAATACATAAAAATGAGTCTGTGATTCGGCAGAAGAACGTTTTTTTAAAGCATTTAAAGTGTAAAAAATACATACAATAAAGTGTATTTTTACAATAATGTGAAATTAATAAGTGTTGCACACAATGCTATATTTCTGTAATCAAGAACAAGCAGATTAACAAGCAGATAGTGTTAAAGATTATTTTGTATGTATTTTTGTGTTGTCAGATTATTTGCATATTTTAAAATACATTTTGGATAAGCAAGTATTTGTAATTTGTAACAATATACTTTTTAATGTATCTGTGACTTTATTTGCACATTAATCGTTTTAGCATGTAAAAACTGAGCTTTTATTTTGGTTTTGGCGATATGACGTCATAAGGCTGCGCCGCTCATTCGTCTTGATTCCTTGATTCGGCAGAAGAAAGGTTTGTGTTTTAAAGTATACGGAGTGTTTAAGTCAATGCAAATCTTTAGAATTTTTTTTACAGTTTTTATATTAACTGCGAAGAATTTGTAACTATGAATGAATTGCATTTTACATGAATGCCTATCATAGTCATGCTTTATTTTATTAAATGCCAGTCACATTACTAATAAACATGACAAAAATCCAACGTATAGTATAAAATATTGAACAAATATAGACTACAACAAATAGGAAATGTAAATATACAGTGCAATTAGTGATGGGAGAAACTGAACTTTTAGGAACAGGTTGTTTATGACTATCATCACTCTCTAACTCACATCTCACTAACTAGGAAGCTGAATGAGATTTAGCTTGGAATTATTTTACTTTTTGTTCTTTTTTTGTCTCATTTTATACACAACAGTGTCCAAACATCGAAAACTCCTGGTGAAGCAACTGAGATTCACGTTACATACTGTTATAAAGATGGCATTTATTAAAGAGGAGAGTGAAGACTTCAAGATTGAAGAAACATTCACAGTGAAACAAGAAGATACTGAGGAACAAACAGGTTGGTTTCATTCTCAAAACTCTACAGAAATGAGTCATATTTTTGAAGAGTGTCATCAGTGTCCTAATTAAAGTGGTTGTATTTGACATGGAGCGAGTCGCCTTATGTAGAAAGACGTGAGATGATCAGACAAATACTTATGCTGCCTTCAAGTGCACCTGAGAAAATCAAACTTCCAAGTTGGTCATAATTATTATGACATGTCATTCAGAAAACAAGAATAATTATACTGAAGTAGCCAAAGAGCTAATCATTAATCCTTTAAGTTTCTCATTAAACACAATATCAACACAATAGACACAGTAGATGATTTTCAAATCTTAAAGGGAAAATAAAATCTATTATGCAAAAAATATTTTTAAAAGGTGTTTGAACAGATGTGTCTACAGTGTGTGTAAACAACCAGCCTGTAATTATAAAAATCCACCCAGTACCTTTTTTATAATCCACATAAATAATTAATAATCTCTCCAAACGCGTGGTTTCACATTTTCCCCTACTCTTACGTAAGTCCCGCCCATGACTGGTGACAATCTGCCTTATTAGCATAGATCCCGCCCTGAGTGAGCCTCAGCAGTCGCCATTTCTGTTTATTTGCTGTAGCAGCTGGAGATTTACAAAGTCTGTGCCAAAAAAACAATAAGTTCTGTTGTTGGATGTACCAACAAACATAAGAGTCTCCCTAGACTCCCGGCATCTGAGCCACTGAGGACACCGTGGTTGAAATTGTTACTCAATAGGAGTTCATAGGAGTTGTTTTACGGACATAAAATTTACCAGTTTACCAAGCACCCCCTGACCCCCCATTTGGACAGGGTCTGTTACAACAGGCTTGTACTAATAGTGGAAAAAACCAAGATGACAATAAGTTATAACTGTAATTTAACTAAACTATACCTGTTCTATCTCCAGCATATATGCAGCATTTATACCATGGTCTGGGTGAATACTCGATTCTGATTGGCTGCAGGGTGTCCATTAAAAAGTGATAGAGGACATCTAGTGAAACTCAAAAGTTCTGAAATCCAGTTCTGGTGAAACTGACTGTTTACCGTTCAAAATTAATAAATAAATACGCTGGCTACATCAGCTGTGAGTAACCATAGCAACAGGCAGTAAACTGAAGGGTTCTACGAGCTGAGCGGACTATAAATATCTCCGGTTGCTAAATAAACCTTCAGGCGTAACCAGGGAAACCAAGTTATTGTTTGTAAAAAACTTTAGATTTCGATTGTAAAACTAATTAAAATATAAACTAATGTTTTAAAAACGTGTTATTTGGCAAGTGACCATGGTATAAGCGGGTTAATGCCCTTCGAGGTGTCCATTGTCAGGTATTAATGGACTTCGGCGGAGGCAACCTCCGCTGCGCGTCGGACAGTTCACGCCTCGCCGTCGTCCATTAATACCTGACAATGGACACCTCGTTGGGCATTAACCCTTACATATTCTCTGGCTCTGTAGGCATCATTGTCCGTCTCCAGTTCGAATTGAACACTGCTGACAGTTTCTGACATTTTCAGTGTGTGAGATTGTCCTGTTTTGTTGCCATAGAGCTCTTGAAGAAAGGGGACTGGGAGCAGCAGCTCATTTGCATTTAAAGGGACACACAAAAACAACTTAATAATGACAGAATCCTTTAGCACATCAAATAAAAATATTTACAGTCATTTATTTGAGTAGTATTTTCAAGGGGCTTTGAAGTGCTTAAAAAAGGTGAATTATGATAAATCACATGACTTTTAAACCAATGAAAAAAATAAGTGCAGTGAGATTTTATTAATAGTTAGTTAATAGTTTTTAATAGTATGTTTTATACAAGTAATTGTGGAAATGGCCGAGATTTGGAAACATATTTGTTTTATATATTTTTAGGGGTGTAACGGTATTCAAACCGAACCGAAAAAAAACGAGATACACCACCAACGGCTCGTATCGCAATAGTCTCATGGCGTACCGAACGTGCCCAGCCATAGCCCATTGTTGAGGTTGTTAAATATATGCACTATATTAGCCTATATACAGTGGGGAAAATAATTATTTGATCCCCTGCTGATTTTGTAAGTTTGCCAACTTACAAAGAAATGAAGGGTCTATAATTTCTATGGTAGTTTTATTTTAACGGACATAGACAGAATATCAACCAAAAAAGCCAGAAAAACACATTATATAATGGTTGTAATTGATTAGCATTTGAGTGAAATAAGTATTTGATCCCCTACCAACCAGCACCAATTCTGCCTCCCACAGATTGGTTATGTGTCCATGTGGAACACAGATTAGCCCTGTCACTTTAAGAAAGTACTCCTAATGTCCTAATGCCAGTGGACACCTGTCCACAGAATCTGTATCTTCCATTCCAACCTCTCCACCACCACGGGCAATACCAAAGAGCTGTCAAATGTCAGGGGAGTTTAGAGGGAGAGAAATGCTGACTATGACCCCATGAACACCATCCCTGCGGTCAAGCATGGAGGTGTAAACATCATGCTTTTGGGCTGTATCTCTGGTAAGGGTACAGGATGACTTCACCGCAATGAGGGGATGATGGACGGGGCCATGTACCGTAAAATCTTGGACGAGAACCTCAGCCAGAACACTGAAGATGGGTCGTGGATGGGTCTTCCAGCATGACAATGACCCAAAACATACCGCCAAGGCAACAAAGGAGTGGCTCAAGAAGAAGCACATTAAGGTCATGGAGTGGCCTAGCCAGTCTCCAGACCTTAATCCTATAGAAAATCTGTGGAGGGAGCTGAAACTTCGAGTTGCAAAGCGACAGCCAAGAAACCTTAAGGATTTTGAGAGTATCTGTGAAGAGGAGTGGACCAAAATCCCTCGAGATGTGTGCAAACCTGGTGACCAACTACAAGAAATGTCTTACCTCTGTGCTTGCCAACAAGGGTTTCTCCACCAAGTACTAAGGCATGTTTTGCTTGGGGATCAAATACTTATTTCACTTACTGAAATGCAAATCAATTTATAACCTTTATAAAATGATTTTTTCTGGGTTTTTTGGTTGATAGACTGTCTCTATCCATTAAAATAAACCTACCATAAAAATTACAGGCCTTTCATTTCTTTGTAAGTGGGCAAACTTACAAAATCAGCAGGTGATCAAATAATTATTTCCCCCACTGTATTCATTATATTTTACTTAACCTGTTAGTGGATGTCTTTATTATTTAATGTATGTTTAAAATATCTGTCATGATATTGTGTGTAATATCTGGCATGACAGCCAGTGTGTAAATTATTATATTTCAACAACGAATTAGAGTAAAAACATATAATTAAATTTAGAAGTTAATGCAAAAACTGCCTTATGTGCAGTTTACATGTTTGCATACAATTTGTTATTTGAGTGTTTATATCTCAATATTATTATATCTAAAAATAAATAGAAACTGAATTTAGGCTAATAGTTTGGACTCTGTTAACCTAATATTATAGTAATGTGCAAGTAAGGGCTCCCTATATAGTGAACAGTATTAGCAGAGATACGGTTTTTTTTTTTTATCCTTAAGAAACTTTTAATTATTAACTGAATTCATTTAAAGACAGAGACACAATTTGTTCAGTAAACCACTATTTAATAATAAAAAAAGTAAGTTCACCCCAAATATTTATATTTATATATTTAGTGTTCTTTGTTGTCATTTTCTTTTCATTAATCAGTAACTGGTAGTGGATTTGTTTATTAGTTTACGTTTTTGGTTATTTAGTCAGCATAGTGAGGGAAGCAGAGGCCCGGAAGACTCACCTGATTTAGTTTATTGAGAGCCAGGTAAGAACTGCTTGTGAGAACAGGTGTAGGCAAGCATTCTCTGAGTGAGTTGATCTTGTTGCTCCGCCTCCAGCCTCTGATCACCTCGCTCCGTCTCGGCCCGTCGACCTGTCGGCTTCACCAGACACCCTCTGCCTTTCGACTCTCCCGGGTTCCCTCGTCCCACCAGCTCCCCCTTGGTCAGTCATCACACCACCTTTGTCCCACCTTTGTGAATCTTCCGCAACGCTCCGTTCCTCCACCCCTATGGCTGCAGCAGCCTCCTCCTTCCCTTCGGGTACGCCTCAGTCCTCCATCACACCGGCATCGCCTCAGTCCTCAGGCAGTTTGGCTCCGCCTTCGATGTTCATTGCCGCGGCATCGCCTGGGTCTCCAGTGCCAGCAATATTGCTAGATTCCATCAGCTCGTCTTCGCCAGTTGTCATCAACCTCCATACCATCATGACTCCTCCCTCCTTTGTCTCCACCGTAGGCTGACGCCACTGGCAAGCTCTGGGTCTGTGCCACCTGGGACATTTCATCATTGCGGCTGGGGTCTTGTCGTCATCCTCCCATCATCATCCCTTCGCCTCATCCTGCCATCATCCTTCCTCTTCTGCCTCTCACCTTCCTTTCACCATCACCTCGTCCACCTCTAGAGCCCCCTCCAGCACTCCCTCAGTTATTCCATTACGGTGTGAGGTAGCGCCTTGCCGGAAGGGGAAGTACTGTCACAGTCATGCTCATTTTGTTTTGTTTTCATTCAGTCACATGTTTCCGCCACTTATTATATGTCATGGTTAGTCCCCTTAGTTTAGCTGTGTCTCCTTTTTAACCTTTTTTGTACCACTACTTAAGTTCATTTGGTCCCTCAGTTCATTGTCGGTTGTTGTCTGTGCACTAGCACACTGTTTCGTTTGTTGGCTTGTTATTCTGAGTTCATAATAAATCTTATGTTCTTTTATAAGCATATTTGTCTTATGTGGATCAAAGTGTTACAAGGACAGCATGCAATTAAATGGAAATTACAACTTGCGGCTTTTAATGTGACTAATACTGGAATGATTAATTTGTATACTCTGTATTGCTCACAGACACATGAGCTCAAAGTTTATGTTAAACCAGTTATTAATAAAAAATAATATCAACAAAAAAAAAATCGACTCTTGCCATGGTTTCGTTTGCTTTTAATCTCGACTTTTCAACGAGAGAACCGCCATTTTTTCAAACTGATTTGGTCGTCAAATGCGGACCACATTGATTCAATTACTTCAAGTTCCCCTATCTAAAATTAACACTAAACAGGAGTTCGGAAGTGCAACACTAGAAAATTACACCGCTTGGGCCACAGTTAAACACAAGCCGGTGTTACAGTAAATGTACACAAGGATTTAAACACTGTAACACTATAAGGACTTACAGCAAAAATTCAACACCACAGAAATTCCTGTGTGCAAGTCATGGTCTATGTTGTCTAAAGGTCTAATAGCAAGAGAAGAATGTTGTCGATGTGACAATTGCCAAAAGCAGGTCATTTTTAACTTCAATAAGCAAATAGTCTGTGCTGTGATGAGGCTTACATTCTGACTGAAATTCTTGACAAATTGAGAGGACACTTCTAATATTTTAGGCATAAATGGCAGATTTGAAAGGTGTTTTAATATATGTTGCTTTGTGCCATTAAACTAAGGTTTTTGTCTCTTTTCACCTTAGGCCTGATTCCACTGAAAGAGGAGAGTGAAGTACTGAATGAAATTAAAGAGAAAGATCAGTATGAGAAACATGATTTCACGACTGCCAGAAATTCCAAGCAGACCGAAAATACTTCTACACAAAAAAGAGAGCCAAAGACTGACCCTAACAGTTGTTTCACATGCTTTAGGTGTGATAAGAGTTTCAATCAACAGGAAGACCTTAAAGTCCACATTAGAATTCACAAAGGAGAGAAGCCTTATACCTGCAAATATTGTGGAAAAGATTTCCCTAAAAACGCACCCCTTAAAAGCCACATGAGAGTTCATACTGGAGAGAAGCCTTTTACCTGCCAACAGTGTGGAAAAAGTTTTGCACAAAAATCAACCCTTACCAGGCACATGAGAATTCATACTGAAGAAAAGCCTTACATCTGCAAACTGTGTGGAAAGAGCTTTAAGTGGAGCGTAAGCCTTACCTATCATATAAACAGTCACACTGGAGTAAAGCCGTTCACATGTGATCAGTGTGGAAAAAGTTTCAGACGCAAGAAAAACCTTAGTTCCCACATGAGAGTTCACTCAAGAGAGAACTGTTTTATATGTCATGAGTGTGGAAGGAGTTTCTCAGACATAACACATCTTAACAAGCATGTAAAAATTCACTCTGAAGAGAAGACTTTTGAATGCCAACATTGTGAAAAGAGATTTAGATTAAAAGTAGGCCTTAAGGTTCACATGAGAATTCACACTGGAGAGACGCCTTACACATGTCAATACTGTGAAAAGACTTTCAGATTTAAAGAAAGTTTTAAGACTCACATGAGAATTCACACTGGAGAGAAGCCTTACAATTGCTCTCAGTGCGGAAAGAGTTTCAAATATAAAGCAACATTTAAAGCCCATATGAGAAGTCACACTGGAGAGAACCCATACACCTGCAAACTGTGTGGGAAGAGCTTCTCACTAAAAGGAAATCTTAAGACTCACATGAGAATTCACACTGGAGAGAAACCATTTAAATGCATTCAGTGTGGAAAATCTTTCACACGCAAAGAATCCCTTGATTACCACCTAAAGATTCATTCAAAAGAGAACTGTTTTAAATGTCATCAGTGTGGAAAGAGTTTCCCAGACAGAAAAAACCTTAAAAGGCATGCAATAATTCACACAGGAGAACAGCCTTTCACTTGCCAGCATTGTGGAAAGAGTTGCAGATTTAAAGGCAACCTTAAGAGTCACATGAGAATTCACACGGGAGAGAAGCCTTTCATCTGCCCTCAGTGTGGAAAGAGTTTCACATTTAAAGGAAACCTTGAAGTTCACATGAGAGTTCACACTGGAGAGAAGCCTTTTAGATGTCTTCAGTGCAAGAAGAGTTTCACATATCAAAAAGACCTGAAACGTCATTCACTAATTCATTCTGGAAAGAAACTGATGTGTTCTGAGTGTGGCAAGTGGTTTAGAAAAAGGAGCAATTTGAAAAATCACCTGTGTATTCACTCTGAAGGAAGGTCATTTAATTGTGAACAGTGTAATAAAAGGTTTCTTTTGCCATCACACTTACAGATACACCTCAAAAGTCATGCAGATGTGAGACCCTATTTGTGTTCCTTGTGTGGAAAGAGTTTTAAATGGCTCTGCAATTTAAAATGTCACCAGAAAATGCGTATCTGTGTGAGATCAAAGCTACGGTCACGCCACAGATAAATGTGCGGCAGATATGATTTTCTGAGGCTTTTAAAAAAATAGTTGTTTACATATGAATGCCTGACCATCTCCTATGCTATAGCTTCCAATATTGAGTGATTGTGGAAGACTGACTCTAAATTCAATTGTTTGGATGCATCTCTCATGTATTTGACTCAGCTTAATACCTTGGTATCAAAATATTAGATACAATTCTGTCTTGCTGATGAAGGGTGTGGATTTTGGAATAAACTGCTGCTTCAATGTATATGTTGTAAGTGATTATAATTAAGGTATTAATCAATATTTTTCCTTCTAAATATCACATGAGTTGAATGACTTCTGTAGGCTTGTGAGATTTTACTTTGTTATAGAAGTTACCAGTTTGATTACTTAAATGTTCTTTTCATGTATTCTCTAATGTCTGTATTTGATATCTGAATGCAGTAACAGTGCTTGCTCATTTAGCCCGGTTTCCAGAAATAAAATATAGACTTGTTTTGTGTTTGAGAAATGTCTTTAACATGTGTCAATACATTCATCTGTTTTTCTAGGGTACTCTGACAGCAATGGTCACAGGGGTCATTGAAGTCTATAGTTTAAGGGACTATTTCTTTGTTAAAGCTTTACTATACTGCGTTATATTAAAGTGTCCTCTCCTTGAAAGAAAGAACGCATTATCTTGATGTTTTGAGAGGACTCTCCTGTTTATAGTTAGAGCCTGGCCAAATCTAACCTTGGAAAAGCTGTGTGTCAGTGTGTGTGTTAGTCTTTTTGATTGCAGTTTAAGGAACCACTGGCATTATTGGAGATTGACCGAGTTGTTGTTCGGGACATGTTGGCGCCCTGCAAACCCAAATCTGCGACCAGGAAGGTCACGACATGCCTAACTTCAGGGTCTGAGTGTCAGCTGCATAATCGATGGAGATATGCTTCAGTCTATCTGTATATGTGTGGAAAATTACTATGTTTATCTATTTCTTAGCCGATCAGAAACTGCAACTTGAAGCAAGGATGTAGCTTAGACCTTGATGAAGGGTATAACTGCTGTGATCTTTGTAACTGTGAGCGGGGCGTTCTACGAACTCCTGTGCGAATCTTAAAGCTGACTTCTGCTGATGAAACTGCAAACTTATCTTCAGTAAAAAAAAATCTTTAATTTATTATAATTCTGACTCCGGGTCTTCATTTATCATATCTGGTTCTGGGTCATTTCCCTTATTCTGGGAAATGCCACAATGTAAATGAAAATGAAACCAGTAGGATAAACTTGGTGGAATTATGAATATAATTCTGGATTTATTACTGTATTTATTTATTTATTTTTAAAGAATGCACAGGTAAAGGTATATTGTCAATTTGGTCTTGAATATGGCTGCTGTTTGGGGTACATCTGATTAAATCTGAGAGCTTATTCCAGCCCGGGTGTATTACTACTGATACTGTTACACTAGATTCAAGATTTCTTTATTGTCATTCCACAGTGCCCTGTAGTACGAAATCACGTGCAAAGTTCACAGCTTAAAAATATAGCACAAGAAACAATCAAAAACACCGTAAAAAACGAAATATTAACTACATAATATAAATAAATATGCTTATATGGGTGTGCAAGCATGTAAAGTAATAAATATAAATTATATACAATGATATAAATACACTAATGATTCTAGGTATTTCTAGTTTATTCAGTTTGTCAAGTCAGTGTATTTACACAATACACTTTTTCGACGTACGTTTTGGTGTCCTTTGAAAAAAAGTCTAAAGATATAATTCAGAACTACTATGCACACCAAAGCTCACATGAAAAAACATACCAGAAAATGCTTTAAATAT
Organism: Abramis brama; assembly: GCF_963993115.1. Classification (NCBI taxonomy): domain Eukaryota; kingdom Metazoa; phylum Chordata; class Actinopteri; order Cypriniformes; family Leuciscidae; genus Abramis; species Abramis brama. The sequence goes on along the minus strand of NC_139966.1, from coordinate 33,776,695 downwards.
ATAACCGTAAAAAGTGCTTTTGTACCTTTTTTTTGTGTAATTTTTGTAATTTACCATCTATGTACACAGTGCAGCATCATGAATGTTTAGGATAAATATTTACAGTCGTTTAGAGGTTTTTTTGTACAAATACTCTAAATCTGGGTTTTTCAAATCTAGCCCTGCAGAGTTTGGCTGTGGCCCTCCACAACTTGATTTGAGGAATTTTCATGTAAATAAAAAGAGCTTTTTTGTACAAAAATATTTGACTTGTATTGTTGTTTGATTCTAATCAAGACGATGGGGCATGTCTGCTGTGAGACTTCAATGTAAACGCCCACTGCTATGATTGGCTAAATTATGTACATTATGGGTGTAACTTCCGTTAAGCTGTTAACAATCAGTTAAGGCTCGCTCTATGAACGCAATAAGTTTTTTTAAAAACTGGGTACAATGAGATGACGTTCTACTCACCCTTCAACCATCGAACATTAAAATGACATTTAAAAATGTAAAAGCATCAACAAGATACTTTCAACAGACCATGAATAACCCAAAAAGTGTGTTTCTTTCCACAGCAATAACGGAGGGGTTAATTATCACTTCACTGTAGTAATATATATCTGTATTATATAACATAACATACATTACATTAACTTTAGCATTGCGTGATACTAGTTCAAAGTGATTTCCGTAATTTTGACAGATAATAAATTGTATGTAACTGTGAAAACAAAATCTGGTAAGAGACGTGAAGATTTGAGGAGAAAAACGAGAGATAGATTGAGAAATTGCCATATGTATTATATCTTGCCTGAAAATATCTCTTGCTTGTCATAGACATTATTGATATAACATGTCACGTTAATATACAAAGTGTTACATTATCCTCATGAAGTCAGAAAATAAAACATGGAGGAAAATTGAGTAGTCAGATAGTGCAAGTGTCCAGGAACAATCGCTCTTGGTAGCGCAGGGACATCCCCCTAGGAGCGCCTCCTAGCATTCCCAGAGGAACTTACCTGTTGATTGTAATCATCAATAAGGGAGTGATCCAGAATGTCTCTAGAAGGAACCCAACTTCTCTCCTCCGGACCGTAACCTTCCCAGTCCACCAAGTACTGAAATCCGTGTCCCCTCCGTCTCGAGTCCAGAATACGTTTGACCAAATACGTTGGTTCCCTGTCTACGAGTCGCGGCAGTGGGGGAACTGGGGCCGGCGGATTAAGGTGAGAATGAAACACGGGTTTTAATTTAGAGACATGAAAGACGGGATGAATTCTCCTGTACGCCGGAGGAACGGGAGGATGAATTTGGGAACTCTTAGACACCAAACATCGCAACACTCTATCCAAATCTTGGTTGGTTCTCTCGGTTTGGCCATTGCTTTGGGGATGATAACCCGAAGACAGACTGACCGTCGCTCCCAGTAATCTACAAAACTCCTGCCAGAATCTGGACACAAATTGGGGCCCCCTGTCGGAAACCACGTCCATCGGGAGGCCATGTAAGCGAAAGACGTGATCTATGACAGACACCGCTGTCTCCTTGGCAGAGGGTAATTTGGGCAAGGGAATAAAATGAGCCGCCTTCGAGAACCGGTCCACTACGGATTCAATAGCAAGTAAAAGCAGTTCATTGAAGATGAAGTCAGCAGAAAAGTAGTGAGTAGTCAGATAGTTAGTCAGTAGTCAGTGGTCAGTGACACAGTAGTCAGTGCATGTGTCCAGGAACAATCGCTCTTGGTAGCGCAGGGACGCTGATGAACAACCCGGCCTCTCGAGATGGTGAAGGGATGAAGGATGTCCAATGCGATCGCCGCAAAGACTCAGGGACCAGAAGATGAGATCCTCCGTGGAAGAAGGCAGAGTGAAGAGAACTGGATTACCGGAAACAGGTGCAAACACGGGAAACTCGATGACAGGCAGGAGACAAGAACACACCGGGAAACATCCACAACGATCTGACAACACAAGACGAAAACTGTGAGCATAAATAGGAGCCGCTGATCAGATGCAGCTAGCACCGCTGATCAGATGCAGGTGGCGCCGTAAATCAGTATTGATCAGAGACCACGCCCACATGCACATGTAACAGGTACATAAAGTGTACTATTAAATGTATGTATAGTTTATAAGAATTCCCACAAAATTGTTTTTCACATGCACCTGATATGATTGTCTAAGTGAGTTGAGTACGTTTCCCCTTTAATTGATGTGATGTCACCATGAACCTACATAATTTCCTGTTTTGCCGCCTCCTCTTCCTCTTGGCATTGTTAATGCACTGAAGAGGTGAGGTTAATTTGGGCTCCTGTTAATCTGAATTCATTATTTTAATCATTGCTTTTATGTTTATATCTTCACTAGAACTTATGTATATTATATTATTTCACTTATCTGTGTGGTTATTTTGATCATTTTACTCAATTTAATATATATTTTTGACTTGTCTATATGTGTGGAGATGAAAGCACTTGGTGATCTAAATGTACATCACATTTGTTTTATAGACCGTACTAAAGGGTGATTTTCTCAGAGGGTATATTTTCTGTTTATATATCAGGTATGTTTATTCTGTATTTCTTGCTCTTGGCATTGTTAATGCACTGAAGAGACCGTACTAAAGGGTGATTTTCTCAGAGGGTATATTTTCTGTTTATATATCAGATTTCAGAGAGTAAAACCCAGTGAAACCGCCGCCTGTTGTCCCGTGTCTGTCTTCACAACGCAGAAAAGTGATTTTATAACTGTTACACACACTCAACAACACAAGGTGAGAAAGAGTCAGTCACTTCATGAACCGTGACATTGTGCTTTCTACAATGGCATCAGTAACTTTTTCTCTTATATGATTCTGAATCTCATCTCATCTCATTGTATGATTATGATTCTCATAGGTTTTATCATAACAAACAAAATATTATTAAATTCACCTTTTAACTGTTATTGTGTCATCATTGTTTGATCACTTTAGAATTGCCACAAACACGGCTATGGGTGCCGAACAGTTTGGCCACATGAAATGGACAGATCCAAAAAAGCAACAAAAGACCTCCTGGTGGCTGTCTTTGGAAGAGCAACATTGGCAACACACTGCTACACAGACAAAAGGTCCAATGCCTTCAAAGAAAGCCACAACTGGAGGCTCAGAAAGTGTCTGACATAATTAGTGAGCAATTTATTTTCCTGAAAAGTTTTGGCAGGATTGCCATATTTTAAAGGGGTCATACACAGCAAATTCTGGTCTTTGGAATAAACTTCCTGGTAACACTTTAGAATACTGTTCCTTCATTAATGAATAACTACACAGGAACAAATGAGTAATGTACTATTAACATTGTAGTAACTACTATTAACTAACAAGAAACTCTGATTAACGAATTAGTAAGTCATAGCGTTCAGTCGGATGTGGTAGTGCACTATTAGCTAATCAGTAACTACTATTTTTCATACCTCACTGAAGACTACTAAGAACTACTATATACAGGTTCATAATTAATATTAATAATGCATAATATATAATAAGGTAATGGTTACTCATTAGTAATTAATCAAGTGTTACTACATCCTTCTAAAGGAACTACTAATAATTTGGATCAGTATTCTAAAGTGAAAAACATGATAAATACCTAATATTGACTAAAGTCATTGTAAGTTTTAAGGCTTTTGTAAGGTTTTTGATAGTAATGACTCAAGTGTTACTACATCTTTCTAAAGGAACTACTAATTATTTGGATCAGTATTCTAAAGTGAAGATCATGGGAACACACTAGTAATGACTAAAGTGTTACCAAATCCATTGGAAGGAATTGCTATTCAAAATCTTACAAAAATCTCAAAAGCTTACAATGACTTCAGTCAATATTAGGTAGTTATCATGTTTTTCACTTTAGAATACTGATCCAAATAATTAGTAGTTCCTTTAGAATGATGTAGTAATACTTGAGTCATTACTAGTGGGTTACCATTACCTTTTATTATAAATTATGCATTATTCATGTTAATTATGAACCTGTAGATAGTATTTCTCTGGGAGGTATGAAAAAAATAGTAGTTATTGATTAGCTAATAATGAACTACTACATTCATCTGAGCGCTATTACTTACTAATTTGTTAATAAGAGTTTCTTGTTAGTTAATAGTAGTTGCTAGAATGTTAATAATGCGTTACTCTATTGTTCCTGTGTAATTATTCATTAATGAAGGAACAGTATTCTAAAGTGTTACCAACTTCCTGAGAGTTAAAATCAACTCAATCTGAGTGTATATGTGTGACCATCAAATAGACTCCAGCGCATAGTTAAAATAACTCTTGGAGTTGAATTAACACCTTTTCAGAGTTCAAATTGAACTCTTTCTGGAGTTAAAATACTGATCCTACGGCGAGTAATTGATTTTTACATTGTTTTTTTAACTCCTTAAAAAATATATTGAATTTAACACTTCTTAGAGTTAACATTTATTTAACACAAAATGATTCATGTGAAAATTATACACTGAACACCATAGTCTCAAATCATTGCTTTTATTTGAGCAAATTCATACATTAGGTTTAGAAATTCCATGTATGGACACACTTTAAAATAATTGCTGTCATAAAATACTGTAAAATTTAACAGCAAAAAATTACATTTATGCAGCTAACAGAGTGGCAACTCAATTTTTTTAAATTGTATAAAACATTGTGAACACATCACTGCATTATATAAAATCAAGCCTGCAGGATTATTAAAAAAAAACCTTAGTGCAGTAGGATTGTGTAACCTGAGGTAGAGACTTATACATCAAATGAAGTAACAAGGAACAACTTCACAGTGAACTAATTTAAATAAGAAATCAGATTATACAACTCTCTGATACAACATAAAATTGTGAATCAAACCCGTATGATTTGGGCATCAAAAGATTTGAAATGCCTTAATCTTTCCGTTCCTATAACCCACATCTTCCGTGGTATGGTTTCACTCACTTAAAAAGCATGGAAGTGATCATGGAAACACGTTTCATGCTCAATAAAATAAAAAATAAAAAAACGCTTTACCATTGTGTAAAATGATTGAGGTTATTTTGCTGAAAAGTTGCAGGTTTTCATCAGAACCTGTGCAAACTAAGAGTCCAACACGATACTCAACACCATAACATTTTACCCACTTTGTGAGATTGACAGTGGCCTGTGAATCAACATGGAGATATGCAATTAAATCTTCTGAAAATTCAAGTTTCTCAAGTGAACAAATTTTGACTGGACCAGACTCAACTGCTAGGAAAGCATTCCCAATGATAAGCTACTGCAAACTGGTGTTTATTTGCAAGCGATACAGTCAAATTCTTGAAATTCTTCACAGAATCTTTAAAAATTTGTGCTTCTCTTCAAATCTCATGGTCCAGATTTGAATGAGTGGTCCAATCTTTCTAATGCACCTAGGGTAGTGGACCATGACATTATGTTTTGGAAGCAAGTTTTTTAATGGGTACAGTTCTTTGAAGAGTTTATGATGTTCAACAATAAGGTGCTTTAAATACACTGTCATCCCCTCAGTGATTGAGTAAGAGAACACAATGTTTATGATGTTCAACAGCAAGAGTAACAAGCGCCATTGCAAATCATCCTCTGGTACCAGGGGTGTATTCCAGAAAGCAAGGTTAACTTACCGTCAGATAAACCTTGAACTCTTGGTTGGTTAACCCCAAACTTGCTTACTCTGGGTATGTCGGTTCCAAAACACCTGTGAGGAGTTAGTTTAATCAACCTCCTATTGGTAACCCAGAGTTAATGCGCGCACACGGCGAGTACATTTTCAATGGATCGCCGATTTCAGGAGTCACCATGGAAACCCAGGGACAAAAAAAAAAGCGAGCTACATACTTCAGTGAAACTGAGTTGGAGGTTTTAATGCTTGCTTATGAACACTATAAGCCCATTATAACTAAAAAAAAGCAATACTGCTGCATCAGCAAAAGAAAGAGAGTTGGCTTGGCAAAAAATAACGGACAGAGTATGCGTGAGTTTATAAAATTATAAATGGGCTATTTTCCCCTTTCATTGTGACGCAAAAATTCTTTGGGGCATGTAGTAAAAATAGACAAGTATTTACTTGTTGGCCTCCATACATTTCTTAATATTACAGTAGTAATGCACATAATTGGCTAGTAATATGTTGGCTTCTTGTTTTATCAGGTGTAATCCTTCTGGAGCCAGAAGAAGTGTGAGCCAAGTCAAAATGAAACACAAAAACATTCTCCAGCAAGGTAATATTTTCTAACTTGTTACTGACGCCATGTAATTTAGTATTTCATGTAATTTAGTTTTCTATGTAGCCAATAGAAAGAAGGCTGAGGCCCGTAAAACAGGTGGGGGTCCACCTCCACCTTCCCTCACCCCAGCTGAGGAGCTGGCACTGTCCCTTAATAAAGGGCGACCTGTGGTCGATGGGATTCCAGGGGGCAGTTCGTCAGACTCCGCTACCAAGACAAGTGCTTAGTAAAATGTAGGTGTACCATATTAATACTTATGATTTATTGATGTTTTCACTGTTTTTGTCAGTGTTTTAATAAAGAAAATCATCAACACTGTCACCATTTTAAAAAAGCATTTTGAATGCATTTTACAGTCATTGATTCACTTGTGCAGTATGCATGCTGCTTTGACTGCATATGCTGTATACTGTAATCTTATTACTAGTACTTTTAGATGTTCCTAATGTCCTTCTTTATTAGTTGTATTTGTTTAAGAATATACATTGAGTATTGAATATGCATGATTATCTTAATTTAATTATCTTGCAGTTGCTGATGGCCACATTGTATTATTGGATCCTCCTGCAACACCACACTCTGTCACAGTTGTAAGTGATTATTGTCTTTAGGTTTCTGTTTGCTAGACCAAGCATCCTTCCTTATTTTCACTGTAGGATGACGATGAAGAGACCACTTCTGCTGTGACAGAAACAGAAACTGTGGGGAGGCCCATAGAGGTATGATACATAGAATGCATTCCCCCTTTTTTACATAAGAGAATAAATAAATTGTCATTGTCATTTTACAGAATATGGCAGGAGATTTTAATACAGATGAGGGTCCATCTACCTCCACACAGAATCTTAGCAGTGTAAGAAATGTTCTGCAGTTCTCCTTCCTCATTTAAATATTTGGTCTGTGTTTGTATTACAGACTTTATCAGTCATGTTTAATTATTCTGTCTTTCTAGTTGCCTGCCAAAGAGCTGTATAAGGTCCACCTTCAAAAGCAAATCAGAAAAAGTGACATGGAGATGGATCTTATACAGCTTCAAATGGAGGAGAAAAGGCTTAACCTAAAAAAGGCCAGACTTGAAATTTAATTGCTGGAGCACCAGCTTAAGGTGGGAAACAGTATGTGAACATTAATCTGTCATTTGTTTGTGAAGAACAACACAAGCAGCTGTGATGTCACATGCCCTTTCTGGGCTGACCCTGAGCCCACGTAGGCACTGAAACCTTGCCTTCAGGATGCCTATGGTCATTTCCACCTTGACCCGTGTTCTGCTGTGGGCCAGGTTGAATTGTGCCTGTGGTCCAGGCTCAGGTTCAGGGTACGGTGTCATCATATAGGGCAGACAAGGGTACCCTCTGTCCCCCAGCAAGTAACCATTGAAGTGTCCTATAAAGGTAGTTAAAGTGTATAATTGCATTAAAAAAAACATAAAAAAAAAAAAAAAACATTGTGTAAGGCAAAACATACCCTGTTGAAATTTGTGGCACAATGATGACTCCCTAAACATTCTGGCATCATGTACAGACCCTGGCCATTTGGCTTCAACATTAGTGATGAGGTGGGTTACATCACATATTACATAGTTAGTGGGGACCAGTAATGAGGGTGATTTAATGGTTTAAACACCCAAACATTTAGCACCCAAAAAATCTATTGTCACCTGCACATTGATGCTATGGATTGACTTCCTATTAACATAGTCTCCTTCATTGACTGAAGGAGCTTTAATGGGAATGTGGGTTCCATCAATGCACCCAATCACATTTGGGAACCCTGAAATTGAAAGTTATATAATTAGAAACATTTAAAATTATTGTGACTGTATACAGTATGGATAGATTAAGTAGTGCTATGTAACTAAAATGGTCTGTCATAGAATATCATAGAACGGACAAACCCGCCACTCTGTGGAATTCCTCTTTAATGACCCTCAGTGGTTTATGGCCAGGGAACTGCACAAAAGTGTGTAGGAACCGTTTGAGTGCAATGCATACTGTACGAACAGCCCTACACACAGTTGCCTTTCCCACATGCTCTGCATCGCCTATTGTATACAAAAAACTCCCCGTCGCAAAAAAGCGAAGGGCAATGCACAAAATGTGCTCCGTGTTAAGCGCTAATCCGTTTGCTGTGTATGGGTTCAAAATCTTCGTTAAATAAATTAACGATTCTTTTGAAAAACCGTAACGCTCCCGCAAATATTCATTTGAATACGAAAACACATCGATACGTGGTCGTATCACCCTCTCACGGCGGAAAAGATTTCGTATTATCTGTGCTTCCACATCCACTGGATCATCTTCAAAAGGGCACGCCATGCTCCATCACCTCTCTGAAACAAACTAACCCTGGAACATAACCTGCTCCGGAGCAGGTTAAGTTCAGAGAGTGAGTTGCTATGACTACTAACATACCCTGAAAGTTACCTCCGTTTTTGGAACCGAAAGTTGAGGTTATCCGCTTACTTACTTTTAAACATACCCGGATATGTCACATAACCTGCTTTCTGGAATACCCCCCAGGTCACCAAATATCAAAGGTATGCTTGTGACTAAACACGGTGTTGTTGCGATGCATTTAAGCCTATTCCTCCACAGTCAAGTTAATATTTGTTGGCTTGTTTTTAGTTTCCAAATAGCCATAATTAAAAGCATACGTCCTGTTTAACATGCTTTCTTTAGAGATTAAATGTTTAATTAGATATTCAAAAAGTAGTGTAGGGACGCAGATGGTTTTTATTAGTCTGTTTCTGACGCGTGCTTTGCCTTGAAAAATAAAATGAATTCATTGTCAAGTCAAGTCAAGTCATCTTCATTTATATAGCGCTTTTAACAATGTAGATTGTTTCAAAGCAGCTTTACAGAGATAAATGTATAATTTAAGGTAAGATTGTTTTGGCTTTATAGCGGTTCTTAAAGTTATTTTCCAGCTAAAGTTAGTTTTGATTGATTCGCTTCCGTCGCAACGATCATTTGTTATTAAATTAGGGGCCGCTAAGACGACACCATTCTCTCTACACAAACTTTAAACACGAACCTGTGAGAAACGCTGATGGCGTTCACATGCGCATTAAGAACTGGTTCTATAGTTATGTGCGTTTGAATATATGTGCGCAGGTTTGTAATTCCCTACAGACCAAGCCTAAACAAAGTACTGGTGTTTCCTTATAATTTTTGATACAGAATTTTATTTTATTTTATCAATTTGGGGTAGGTACGCAAATTGAGTTTTCCCGACGACGCTTTATCTGTAGAGTGGTAAAGGGATCCTCCATAGGGAGAGACTAGTTGGCACTTCAGCACTGCGTTGACATCAGGTTCAGGCGAAGGTCCTTCGTCAGATCTGGATATGGCCTGGATGCGGCAGGCTGCGGGAAAACCTCGGGATAAACAAAGACACTAAAATTAGCGTAGATGCCATTCTTCCTATGATGTAACGAGTACATCAGGATTTATGGGAAGTGTTCCCGGTTCCAGCTGACCTAATCTATGCAGCCTAACATTGAATTATAGAAGTCTATAATGTATTATGTGAATGCTAGGTCAAAGAGATGTGTCTTTAATCTAGCTTTGAACTGATAGAGTGTGTCTGCTTCCCGGACAATGGTAGGAAGTCTGTTCCAAAGTTTTGGTGGTAAATAGGAAAAGGATCTACCGCCAGCAGTCGATTTTGATATTCTAGGTATTATCAACTGGCCAGAATTTTGAGATTGCAATAGACGTGAAGGACTATAATGTGTTAAGAGCTCACTCAAGTACTGTGGAGCTAAACCATTTAGTGCTTTGTAAGTAATCAGCAATATTTTAAAATTGATGCGATGTTTAATAGGGAGCCAATGCAGTTTTGACAGAACTGGGCTAATATGGTCATACTTCCTGGTTCTGGTAAGAACTCGAGCTGCTGCGTTTTGAACTAGCTGTAGTTTGTTTATTAAGTGTGCAGGGCAACCACCCAGTAGAGCATTACAATAATCTAGCCTTGATGTCATGAATGCATGAACTAATTGTTCCGCATTTGTCAATGAGAGCATATGGCGTAATTTAGATATATTTTTAAGATGGAAAAATGCGGTTTTACAGATACTAGACACGTGACTTTCAAATGAAAGATTGGTATCAAAGAGCACACCCAGGTTCCTAACCGACGACGAAGACTTAACAGAGCAGCCATCAAGTGTTAGACAGTATTCTAGATTATTACGTGAGGAAGTTTTTTGTCCAATAATTAGAATCTCAGTTTTTTCAGAATTTAGAAGTAGGAAATTACGAGTCATCCAATTTTTTATATCAGCTATGCATTCCGTTAATTTTGTGAATTGGTAAGTTTCATTAGGTTTTGAAGAAATATAGAGCTGAGTATCGTCGGCATAATAGTGAAAGTTAATTCCATGTTTCCTAATGATATCTCCTAATGGTAGCATGTACAGAGTGAACAGCAGCGGTCCTAGTACTGAGCCTTGAGGGTACGCCATACTGAACTTGTGATCGATAAGACATCTCTTCATTTACTGCTACAAACTGATAACGGTCAGATAAGTATGATTTAAACCATGCTAGTGCAATTCCACTAATGCCAACATAGTTTTCTAGTCTATTTAAAAGAATGTTGTGGTCAATGGTGTCAAATGCAGCACTAAGATCGAGTAACACTAATAGAGAGATACAACCACGATCGGATGATAAGAGCAAATCATTTGTGACTCTAATGAGGGCAGTCTCAGTACTATGGTACGGTCTAAACCCGGACTGGAAATCCTCGCAGATATCATTTCTTTCAATAAAGGAACACAGTTGTGAAGATACTGCTTTTTCTAATATCTTTGACAGAAAAGGTAGATTTGAGATCGGCCTGTAATTGACTAATTCTGTAGGATCAAGTTGCGTTTTTTTAACAAGCGGTTTAATCATAGCCAACTTAACGTTTTTTGGTACGTATCCTAGAGACAAAGACGAATTAATGATATTAAGAAGAGGATCTATGACCTCTGGAAGCATCTCTTTTCAGTAGCTTAGTCGGTATAGGGTCTAACATACATGTTGTAGATTTAGATGATTTAACGAGTTTAGTAAATTCTTCATCTTCTATAGCAACGAATGAATCAAATTTTTCCTCAGGGAGACTACAATGCACTGCCTGATGCGATACTGTAGTAGACGGTTGCATAGTTATAATTTTGTCCCTGATATTATCAATCTTATAAGTGAAGAAGTTCATAAAGTCATTACTGCTGTGTTGCTTGGAAACTTCGTTGCTTGAAGCTTTCTTTTTCGTTAGTTTAGCCACTGTTTCAAATAAATACCTAGGATTATGTTTATTTTCTTCTAATAGGGTTGTAAAATAAGCAGATCTAGCAGCTTTTAAAGCCTCTCTGTACGTAATCGAGCTCTCTTTCCATGAAATGCGAAATACCTCTAGCTTTGTTTTCTTCCAGTTGCGCTCCATTTTTCTGGCTGCTCTCTTAAGGGCCTGAGTGTGCTCGTTGTACCACGGCGTTGGACTATTTTCTTTAATCTTCTTTAAGCGCAATGGAGCAACTGTGTCTAAAGTGCTGGAAAAGAGAGAGTTAAAAGTTTCTGTTGCAATATCTAGTTCTTCTAAGGCCTTGTCCACACGGACACGGGAATTTTTATAACCGACTTCTGACTTTTTTTACGCGGTTCGGCCGTTCGTCCACACGGAAACGCAGTATCAGGTCACTGAAACCGAACATTTTTGAAAACCCCTGCCAGGGTGAGGATTTTCAGAAACGCCGGTTGCAATGTTGTCGTGTAGACCAGTGATTCTCAACTGGTGGGTCGCAGACCTGTTTTGGGTGGGTCTCGGTAAGCTGGTCAAAAAAAATAAAATAATATTTAATGTGCGTCTCATGTTTGATTGGTCTTTTATTTTGAAAAAAGGTTTATTTTGACAGGCATTCGTCAGAGACGTGCGGTAGTTTACTATGGTAGCCATGGTAACCATCGCCATGGTAACCATCCTGTGATTTACGTTGTTTTTACATTCATATTCGAGATGGCGAAGCGCAAATATGACCCAGACTATTTAAAAAATGGATTTTCGTACATTGAGGATAAAAAGGGACAGAAACCCCAGTGTGTGCTTTGTAGTGAAGTGCTTGCCAATGAGAGCATGAAACCGTCCAAATTGAAGCGCCATTTAGAAACCAAACATCCCGCATCGAAAGACAAGCCGGTGGAGTTTTTTCAAAGACGTCTCCAGGAGCTGAGGGCATCACAAAAGTGTCTGACAGCGTCTTGCTCCAAACAAGAACAAGCTCTTCGGGCATCTTACCTAGTAGCTCACCGCATTGCAAAGGCCAAGAAGCCCCACACAGTAGCCGAAGAGCTCATTTTACCTGCTGTAATGGATATGGTAAGAGAGGTGCTGGATCAGTCAGCGGCGGATAAACTGAAAACCATACCACTTTCCAATGATACCATAGCTCGGCGGATTGAAGACATGTCTGGTAACATAAAACAACAGACCACAGCCCGCATCCAGGCAAGCCCTTACTACGCCTTACAGATGGACGAATCGACAGATATCGCTAACCATGCCATTTTATTGGTTTATGTGAGGCATGTGTGGGACGGTGATTTGCAAGAACAATTTCCCTGCAGCAGAGACCTCCCTACCACTACAAAAGCAGAGGACATTTTTAACACCCTGGACTTGTATTTGAGCTCACTGGGCCTCAGTTGGGAATATTGTGTGGGAATCACCACTGATGGAGCTGCCTCTATGACCGGAAACATTCCGGTGTGGTGAAGCGAATTCTGGAGAGGGCACCTAACGCGACGTGGAACCACTGCTTTTTGCACCGAGAAGCGCTGGCGGCTAAGAATATGGTACCTTTACTTGATGAAGCTTTAACAAATGTCATCAAAGTGGTGAACCACATAAGACGGAGTGCAAAAAGTAGCCATTGCTTTTCACATCTGTGTAAAGACCTGGGCTCTGAGCACATGCAGGTGCTGTATCACTGTATGTTGTCACGTTTTTACGAACTTAAAACAGAAATCGCCACATTCCTCTCAGAGACTAACTCCCCGTATGCAGAACTTGCATATCTTGCTGATATTTTTGAGCACCTCAACACATTAAATGTATCGATGCAAGGGAGAGGACACAATATATTTGAACAGTCAGACAAAATTGCTGCGTTCAAGAAAAAGATCTCACTGTGGCTAAATCATTTATCCAAAGACAGACTGGACATGTTTCCCAACTCTTACCATGAAGCACAGCAGCTGGACAGTGCGGCCAAAAATAACTTGAAACAAACTTTAAGGGCGCATCTCACTAAACTTCAAGCTCGGTTTGACGACTACTTCCCAGAGAAACAAACAACCATGGACTGGATACGCGACCCCTTCGGTATCAATGTGGAAAACATCACGTTGCCAAGCAACGAAGAGCATCAGCTGGTGGACCTGTCATGTGACCTGACGCTGAAAAAGAGATTTGGTGAGGTAAGCCTTTCCCACTTCTGGTGCAGCGATGTGATGACTGAGTATCCATCCCTCGCCACTTTAGCAGTCAAAACGATCTTACCATTCAGCACAACCTATTTGTGTGAAAGTGGCTTCTCTACCTTGGTCCAGCTCAAGTCAAAGCAGAGAAACAGGTTGGACACTGAGCATGATCTGAGAGTAGCTCTGTCTACTGTCACCCCAGACTTTGAAACTCTTATCAAGAGTAAAGCACATCCCCAATTGTCTCATTAACTTCCACAAATGACCTGGTTAGGTGAAAACTTTATTTTGAGTGATTTTGACATTGATTTTATTCACTTTTGTACATGCAGTTGTCATGGTCCTCCTTAGTTTCTTATTAATTTGCTCATAATGCAGTGAAAATATCTTGTTTTGTGGCCTTGTTTATTTTAAGTGATTTTGACATTGATTTTATTCACTTTTGTACATGCGGTTGTCATGGTCCTCCTTAGTTTCTTATTAATTTGCTCATAATGCAGTGAAAATATCTTGTTTTGTGGCCTTGTTTATTTTGAGTGATTTTGACATTGATTTTATTCACTTTTGTACATGCAGTTGTCATGGTCCTCCTTAGTTTCTTATTAATTTGCTCATAATGCAGTGAAAATATCTTGTTTTGTGGCCTTATTTATTTTGAGTGATTTTGACATTGATTTTATTCACTTTTGTACATGCAGTTGTCATGGTCCTCCTTAGTTTCTTATTAATTTGCTCTGAATAGAGTAAAAATATCTTGTTATGTGGCCTTATTTATTTAATTAACTTTTGTACATGCGGTTGTCAGGGTCCAGTTACTTATTAATATGCTCTGAAATGCACGTTGCACGGGATAATATATGCATGTATGTAGGGTTATGTTTTTAAAAAGATGATATATGAGTGTTTTCAACAGTTATTTTTGAAAAATAAATTTTGTTGGTTGAATTCTAAAAAAGTGGGTCGCGACTTAATGACCATGGGAAAATGTGGGTCCCAGGGTGGGACCAGTTGAGAACCCCTGGTGTAGACAGTAAAACCAGGGTTTTTGCTTCTGATTCAGGCTTCTGATTGGCCAACGTGGCTTTACGATCACTGCCTGCTGGTGTGGCATGCTCTTGACAACGCTTGATAGCGTGTTTTTGCGTTTTCATATAGGCGGAGATTTCTTTTAAACCGAGCATGTGTGGACGGGATTTTTTTTTAAACGCAGGAGGAAAAACTCCGGTTATAAAAATACCCGTGTCCGTGTGGACTAGGCCTAAGCTATCTGGGATGCTGAGATGATGAAACTGATCAGGAAGATTATTGATAAAGCAATCTTTAGTGGCAGAAGTGATAGGTCTAACATATTTGAAACATGGAGTCGGCTTTGCAGCCTTGGCTAAATGTAATTTACACGAGACTAGATAATGATCTGAGATGTCATCGCTCTGCTGCAGAATTTCAACGGCATCAACATCTATTCCATGTGATAATATTAGATCTAGAGTATGATTACGACAATGAGTAGGTCCTGACACGTGTTGTCTAACTCCAACTGAGTTTACAATGTCTTTAAATGCCAATCCCAATGCATCTTTTTCATTATCGATGTGTATATTAAAATCACCAACAATTAGTATTTTATCTGCAGTCAATATTAATTCTGATAGAAAGTCCGCAAATTCTTTAATAAAATCTTTATGGTGCCCTGGTGGCCTGTATACAGTAGCCAACACAAATCTCAAACGTGATTTATCATTTATACTAGATATTTTTACATTAAGCACCAACACTTCAAAAGAAGTATATTTAAAACTTGATTTCTTAGTGGTTTTGAAAATATTTCTATAAATTACAGCAACACCACCCCCTTTGCGTTTCAGACGAGGCTCATGTTTATAACAGTAATCTTGCGGGGTGGACTCATTTAAAGTAATGTAATCGTTTTGTTTTAGCCAGGTTTCTGTCAAACACTGCACATCTAGATTATAGTCTGTAATCATATCATTAACAATGAGTGTTTTTGAAGTAAGCGATCGAATATTCAGCAACCCAAGCTTTAGCATTTGCTCATCTGTATTATAGCTGTTTTTTATTTGTTGAACATCAATTAAATTTTTAACCTTAGATGGGTTTAAACGTTTTTTGGATTTCCAAATTCAGAGAACAGACACAGTCTCTATATGATGATAGCTAGGTGAAAGAGGCTCTATGTGATGGGATGTATCTGACCTTGGTGACGCGAGGCCGCTAGCAGACAGTCGGTTAAGCCAGTCTGTCTGCTTCCTGACCTGAGCCCCAGATTGTCATGTTTGAGCTCTAAGACTATGTGCCATATTACTAGAGAGAAGAGCAGCACCATCCCAGGAGGGATGAATACCATCTCTTTTCAACAGGTCAGGTTTGCCCCAAAAACTTTTCCAATTGTCTATGAATTCTATATTATTAATTGTTAACTATATACGGCATTGTCCATACCTTCTCAATAAATTTGGATATGCCAAATCCATTTATTGTCCATTTAGCATTGCAAACAACAAATAAAACAAACAAAAATAAATACTCAACACTTTACTTTGACTTATTACTAACAAAATATTTGACTCAAACAAACTGTTGGTGTCACAGTTGTTTTCTCTTTTGTTTTGGACTTGTCTGCCTGTCGTCTTGTCACGTGTCTCTTCATTATCAGTTCAGTTAATTCACCTGTGTCTAGTTAATTATCTGTTCCACCTGTGTTTCTGTAATCAGTGTTCTTCAGTGTCTGTATTTAGTTCCCTCAGTTCAGTTAGTCCTTGTCCGTTCTTGTCTATGGATAGTCATAGTTATGTTGTGTTTGGTGTGTTTAAACCTTCTGCCTGTATGTGCCTACCTGAGTGATTTAGTCAAATTTATGTATTGGCGCCATTGGCCTCTTTGTCTTCTTCAACCTACACCACACCCTGACAGTTGGGCATGAGCACAGTCTTGTACAAAAACGACGCTCAACACGGCATGGTCAAAAAGTTTGTTTGACCTTCCATATGCGCACCTGTAACTCATCATCACCTTATTTAAATATACTCAAATACTCATATGCCCTCTAGTGTCACAAACAAAAAATACAATTCAATATAATGGCTCCAACACACCGGCCCCTAATTGTTAATGACGTTGGGCATAAACAATTCAAAATCATATATGTGGCTCAAGTGTATATAAAGTGTTTATGGTCCGGTAGGCAAACTTACATATCCTTTTTTAGAGTATGGGTCTTTCAAAGATGGGAACAGTGACACAATTCCAAGGGCATTGTAACAAATTAGCTCAAAGGGGAAATATTAATAATAACTCATAATTACCAATTATGATTAATTATTAATATTTGGGTCAGTTAATTAGATTAACTTGAGGTAGCTAAATTAATATTACAATCAATTAATCAGTTCCAACGAACTCTTTTGATTATTCATTTATTCTAAGAAAAGTGTATCTTTCATGGCCACCAAAAAATAATTATTTCTTAGCATGTACAGCGCTTAGAGCATGTAACAAGATCAAGATCGTAAAATGGACTTTGTTGCAAGCAGAGAATCAGAAACCAAATACATATTGTGCACAAGTTTTATTAACTAACTCACAAACATAACTAAAACTAAACAAACATACATACATACATACATGCATAGGTAAAATGGTGAGTGAAATGGAACCGGAAACAGGAAATGGAACTACGGAAAAGGTCTATTTAACTATGAAAAGAACCATCAGCTTATCATTTTCAGAGCACCTCATTAAATTGATGGTCTGTGCAGGGGACAATTCTTGAAGTGGTTGAAAATTGAGTTTGTTGATGGGTCCGTGAGTGTCAAATGTCACTGTACAATTTGCAATCGTTTTCTTCTCTGCTGGGTGGAGAAGATATAATGAACTTGCATGGTGGTTTCGACGCTGTTGTGGTTGAGAGAGAGTCCTCTCTCTCTTGAGGGAGCACATGGCTGTTGTGAGTCGAAGCCTGCTGCCCTGGCCTGCTGAGGCCACGCTGGACAGCACAGCATCCTGAAGTGCCGAGAAGGCCAAGAGTTGATCGTTGCCCATTTAGGGATGGTAAGGTTGCAGTTTTCTGGATTGAATAAAAGGTAGTCTGACTCCCTTTGGGAGCATGAAGGCATAGCAGGCGGTGCCGGTACATATACCAAATAATTGCGTCTGATTTGTCTCCGTCGTTACAGCATTGAACTTATTTGTTGCTTTACTAACAGCCTGCAAAGATGAAAACATTTGTCTTAAGATTCTTGTCTGATTTATTATTATTATTTTTTTTAAGGATAAATTAATGTCTTCTTGAAGCTTTTTACCCTTATTTTTCATGTCAAGTCAAGTCAAGTCATCTTCATTTATATAGCGCTTTTAACAATGTAGATTGTTTCAAAGCAGCTTTACAGAGATAAGCGTATAATTTAAGGTAACAGAGATTGTTTTGTCTTTATAGCGGTTCTTTAATAAAGTTATTTTCCAGCTAAAGTTAGTTTTGATTTGCTTCCGTCGCAACGATCATTTGTTATTAAATTAGGGGGCGCTAAGACGACACCATTCTCTCTACACAGACTTTAAACGCGAACCTGTGAGAAACGCTGATGGCGTTCACATGCGCATTTAGAATTGGTTCTATAGTTATGTGTGTTTGAATATATGTACGCAGGTTTGGAATTCCCTACAAGCCAAGCCAAAACAAAGTACTTGTCTTTCCTTATAAATTTTGTAAAATATTTGTATTTGTAGTGATTCGTCAATTTAGCTCAAAGGAATTATTAATTAATTTATAGGGAATTCGAAAGAGTCACTTATTACAACCGAGCAAATGACTCGTTCGCGGTTCATTTGAACTGGCTGTAACTATCAACTCTGCAACGGATATAAATATCCGAACTATAGTGAAACACTATGGTTAGCAAGGTAACTTAGATCGAAGTTCAAGACAATAAATTTGTAAGCACATAACACAAGTAATCTCTTTTCAAATACAAACAATACTTTATTGATTATATACTAACACATAAAGCTAATATCTAACACAAACACACGCACACGCATACACACGCATTCATACAAGTTGCCGAAAGAAAGAAAATTAGAAAGAGTTTGGAAAGAATGAGTTTAAGAGTGAGATGATGAAATCTCAAGATTCTATGCACTTATAAGACATAACCTGGAACGAACCATCAATCATTAATTAACCCTTCTATCGTTTCTTAGACAGGTTATTAAATTTATATCAATACACCAGTTCAGCTTTTAGTCTGGAGGTTACTTGCTTGTCTTTGGCGTTCTTTTTTTCTCTTGGGATTCCCTTTCGGCGTAAAAGGGGTTTCCCGAGTTCGTTCGTTGGCTGGTCTCCTCGTGCCTGGTCTGAGGCGGCCAATCACGTGGTGTAGGCTACTGGCGGGTTGATGGAAGTCTTTGTTTGAAGCTGGCTTTGCAGAAGAAACGTGGACCGAAACTTTGCCGCAAAACTTAACTTAGAACCGAGACTCACAACGGAAAATAAAGGAAAACTTAGAAAAGAAAAGAAAATTGAGACGAGAGTAGTAAGATGGCTTGAATAAAGCTGTTGAACCCGTTCTTCTGATCTTAATTTGGGTTCTTTGTCTCTGCGGTCTACATGGTTACTATAACCATCGCCTGCCGTCTCCGTCTTTGTTCTGCCTTGTTGAGAGCTCTTCTAAAAACTTTGTTTGGGTCTTAAGATTTTAAACTCAAAGTTTGTCCAACCTCCAGAATGAGTTCTGGCCAATTAGACACTGGCTAAATTTAGGAGGTGGCGTTCTTTTCAGTTCTGATCGTAAATCATGCGCATCTGTGCTCTCCTTACTAACAGAGAGAACAGAGGCCACAGTTTAGACATTGTCAGTATAATAAGAATACGAAACATTTTACACAGTTTTCAATCAAGCCATCTTTTGAATCAAGAGCATACGATCATACTGATATGAAACACAACACACTTTCATTCAAACATCTAACAGTTATAACCATTAAATGACTTACATGGGATTTAAACTTATTAAAACATGCACATCTATTGTAGAAACAACATAGGATTATGTAATTGCATGATGTTCATCGAAACTTGTTCTGAGATGATTTTATTTATTTTGATATGTAAAGTGTGTTGGTGTGTAAAGTTTATGGGGTTTAAGAAATGCCAATCTGAGGTCATGTATAGTTCCTGCTGACGTCTGTTTTGTTCATCTCCTTGGTCCTTAAGAAAGACGGGGTCTGTTAGTCGCAGGGGTCATGTGACCTCTTGTTAGGGCCCTGAGCAGTACCATCTTCTGAACGGATCCGTCTTGCAAAACTATCAAACGTTGACAACGTTCTTCCTTAAAGTTAACCAATAAAAGTCTTTGGTCAGCAGACTTTCTGAAGACTGTGAATGATTCATGGCTCTGGGTTGGGTAATTTGAGTCTGGAATGTGAGGACTCTTGTGTGAGACCTTGGTCTCTGTCTTTCTCTTAACCAATCAGTATTTTGGCAACAAAGCTAGCATTGACCAGTTATTTCGTTAGTGCTGGGGGCTCTTTTAATTAGTCAGACCGGTGATGCCGGACCCGATGGCAAGATTGATGACGATCATGAGACGTTCTGAACAAATCTTCCCCCCTTCATTTGCAAGAAGCGGAGAGTTTGCATTAATTTTCTGGAAGAAAATTAGTCTGTGTTTGGTTCATACTCACAGTCGTTACATATCCCCCCTCCGTTCGGCGATGTGTTGAGTAGAAGACATCGGTGAACGCTGGAGAAACGGGTAGAGGAAGCAAACACACACAGCAAACAACAAGACAACACCTCCATGACTGGTCACTTTACTGGTGCAGGGCATTAGATTACCTAGGCATAAACAGGTTCACTCTCTCAATATAGTTAATCACGTTGAATAAAGTTTAGTTCAATTTTAGGACCGTTATCCTAGTTTGTTTTGGGACGGTGATCAATCAATTTTGTGACTAAATTTGATTTGTTTGTTTTATTCTCTTCTAAATTGTTCTAGGTTTGGACCAATTTACCTTTCAATTTGTGATACGAATGATGCAGGGAGTTCTCTGGCTCACATTCGTTTTAAGGTGACTTACAAATATTAGGCGTGGTGTGTCAATCCTATTATTGTGACCTATGACCCTTATGGGGCGGACAGGCATTTTACCTAATAAAAGAAGAAGGAAAGGAAGGAAGAGGTAAAACAAAACAAAGCAGTTGAGTGTTCCTGATATGACTTAGAACTTGTCAGGTATCACAATGTAATGAGAGGTGTTCTCAGGTGTACTTGTTGGATGGATAGTTACCATGTTCCCTATGGTAAGTGTAGCTAAGTTGTTAAGCTAGTTTCTGAAGTTAGTTTCTACCTGTGGGGGAAAACGTGTTTGTTGCATGTTTTGCACGGTAGAGGTGGTTAACTTCTATATGTTAGTGAGTATGTTAGGGGTGTTGAGTAGTGCATATATGTATGTATGTATGCATGTATGTATGTATGGTCAGATCTGTTTCAGTCTGTTTTGCTCCCCCCTTTGCTTGATGGCTTAGCTTTGATGAGCTTGTTGCCTCTTTGCCTTGGAAAAGGGATCTTCTGTGATCTGCTGGGGGTCAAACCAGTAAGGCAGGAAGTTCTCTGGCCGACATTGGGAGGTAGTTTGGCATGGATGCGTGAAGCTGTAGTGCAAAACTTGGTCTCCGTTGTTGCATTCCTCCGATGATGCCTTCTGGTTGTGACAGACTTTCTGACCTTCTGTGCTTCCTGTTGTTGCTGTAGCACACACATGGTTCTTGAGTTTGGAGCTCGTTTGGGTAGTTTCTTTATGAGTGATGGGTAGCCAGGATGGTGTTTTCTGGTACCTCTGGGTGTTTGTCAGTGGTTGACTGTGAGAGACCACTTTGCTCTGTGTTGTTGTAGAACAAGTGGTCATCATCTTCATTATGAAGGTGTATCAGATGATCATTGGTCTTCCGTTCCATCGCTATCCTGTTCGTCATCCATGTTTGCCTTATTTCTGATGAAAACTTTCAGTTGCCTCATTAGTTGCTCAATGTCTTCTTAGGGTAAACTGTCTTGTTCTTGGGCATATTTAGTGCTGTGCTTAACTGAGTGGTGCCGAGGTGGGTTTCCTGAGAAGCGTGGCTGGTTCCATGTCTTTTCCATGCGGTTGGTGTGGTAGCTGTCATTGGCATGGGAGTCACGTTCTCTGTGCACCTTGCGAAGGGCTGTGGTGTTGTCATGCCACTGGGTGTCTTCCAGTGCACGGCTTGTGTCTTGGCTGAAGGAGTTTGAAACTGTGGATGTTTTCAAACCTTTCTTTGAGGTCATCTTTTGTTTGATGTGGGCCTTGTGTGTCAGGTCACGTAGCTGTTGAATTGTCATTGTGTCTGCGCAGGCCACAAGACCAAGATGATGACTTAATCCGGGATGCAGGTTTCTCAGAAAGAGGTTTTTGAAGTTCACATCCTCTTCTTGTTCAGGTGAGTTATGTGCACCAAAGAAGGCTTGTCGAAAACGGTGGTAGTAGGCTTGAGGAGTCTCTTGTCGACCTTGTTTGGTTTCCAAGGCGATTAACACACCATGTTCCGACTCTGGGCCTGTGAATTCCTTAATCAGTGTCTCACATAGCAGCTGGTAGTTTGACTTGACATGAGCAGGTTGTCGGTCTAGGAAACTTCGTACCTCTGGACTGGATGTGGATCTGAGGAGGTAGAACCTGTCTCTGTCAGTCACATGTGGTCTCACCTCTAGGTGGAAGTTCATATCTCGAATCTGGGCCTGGATGTCTGGGCCCTCCGTGGAGTTTGGGTTGAACTGAGTGATATTCTTAACCAGCTGGTTGAGATCTTTAAAGGTCATCCCCTGTGCAGCTTTGATGTCTGCCTGGATGAGCTCTCTTTGTTTTTTGGCAGTGAACAGTTCTGTGGTGAAGGCTGGTGACATTTCGGGTTGTGGCCATTCACTTCTTTCACTGTATGCCATTTCTTGGATGGAGGACTCTGTTCTGCTCAGCAGTGTTGATGCTGAGGGAGGTCTCTCCCTTCTTGGCTCTGGTTCCTGTTGGAAAATGTGCTGGAGTTCATTTCTGACCGCGCAGAGCTCGTCGTTGGCGTCATCTCGCTGTTGGGTGAGATGGTCGATTTCAGCACAGCACCTTTCCAGGTGGTCTTTCAGAGCAGTGATTTTAGTGTTCTTGTCTTTAATGTCAGCTTTAGCTTTCTCTAGCTGATGTTCAGCAGACTGGAGTTGGTTTACCAGGTGTTTCTGGACAGTCGTTAAATCTTGTTTGTCACGTTCAGTGACTGCAAGGGCTTCTTGGAGCTTGTCAACTTGGTTCTTTGTTTCTTGCTCCACTTTGTCAGGCACTTGAGCTTTCGCTTTGAGCTGGTCTGTGCAGTGTTGAGCGTGCATCAGCTCTCTCAGGAACTCAGTGGTCTGACGCTTGAAGTCGTCCTGGACTTTCACTTCCAGCTTGTCTATGCGGCTCTGGGCACGTGTCAGCTCCTCCTGAAGGTGGGTGATGTGCTTGTCGCTTAGTGTCAGCTGGGCTGTGAAGGCATTGCTTAGGGAACAGATAATCTTGGTTAGTTCCACGTGGTTGTGGTTCTGGCTCTGGCTTGAATCGTGTGTCAGGAATCTTCTCAGAATTATGATTATTATTAAAAATAATAACAGTTCAATTGTCTTTGGTGTGAGGCAGTCTGTAATGCCTCTGAGACATGCGTCCACGTCATCCCTTGGGGCAGTGGGGTTTGTTGTCCACGACATGTTGGCACGCTGGGGTGAAGAGACTGACACAGATCTGTGTGGGGTGTAAGCCTATATGTGGTTGAACAGCTAAGTGTCGTTTCAGTGACTGTACACCAATAGTGAAGTGTTGTAATGTCTAAGTGTTGGTCTCAGTGTAGACAGGTAGGCTAGTGATGTGGAAACTTTGTCACTCAACTAAGTAAGGGAAAAAGAGAGAGAGGTTAAAACCAATTTCAATAAAACAAGAAAGAAAATTCTTAACTAGGAGAAATATTATTTTTCTCGTAAATGCTATCGGTGAGAATCTGTTTCCAGAAAGGTAAACAATATTATTGTTTATGTTTACAAGGAAAAATAATACAATAATAATGCTGATACCTCTTTTCTGATTGACACCACACACCGTCAGTTGGACTGCTTACAGCTGGGATGCTATGAAGGCGACGGATGCTCAACACTTGTCTCTGTTAATTGATCTAATGATTTCTTTGGATAAGATGTCAAATTGTAAATTGCGTTTTCAAATGCAGGAAGAGTATGGAGAACAAGAGAGGGTTTGATTAAAAATCAAATAAGGATTTGTTTCTTTGGGAAGATTATCTTTCTCTTTCTTTTAGAATCGATTGATGGTTCTTCCAGGTATGTTCCCTACAAATGTGAAGAAAGGGGATGGAATACAACAGGACAGAACAGGAAAGAGGTGTAAAGGAGGAAGAGGAAGGAGAGTGGGCCCACAAATGGCTCTGAAGCCTTTGTCGAACTACGAGTATAGAATTGATAGTTGACGAACAACTAAACTCAAAAATACAATTTTGTAAGAGGATTATCTCTGATTTATTTGGAACTCGTAGTGAGATAACAATCTCTCCTATAGAGGATCAGGTGTGTCCTCCCATGCTAGAATAAAATGAAAGAAAGTAGTAACGATAATTGACAAAAATAAGAAAAGGGAAATTAAATACAGAGGTAAATAAGTAAAATAGAATGGTTAAGGTTATAACCACAACTTGAAAAGGAGGATATACTGCAATAATAAATGAGCAAGTATGAGTCTAACAATATTTGTCATAGGGAAATGTTGGTTGAATAAGTTTACTTAACTTTCAAAGTTTAAGACTTATTCACCTGAAGTGATTAAATCTAAAAGAGAAATTTAGAAATGAGGAAAATTATGAAATTAGAATTATTAAAAATAAATCTAGAAATCATTAGAAATTACCTGTTTAGAAAAATAGAATTTCAATTTGAATTTAATATTTCACTTTTTTAAATCAAATTAGAATTTGACAATTAATAATCATAAACCAGTATTTTCCTTTTCAAGTAAAATGCAGGTAAACAAAATTAATAATTGCGAACTGAAATTTTCCTTTTCACGGAAAATATGGGTAATTAAATTATGAGACAGGTAAAATAAGAAAGAAGAAAAGACCCACAGGTGTAAAGTCAAGGTGTTTAAATGGTTAAATCACTTTAACGTTGTTCAAACAGACACTGTATTTAACCAATGATGTTAATACTGATGACAAACGTAAATAATGCTTAAGGCTTTAGCATATAGGCCTCAATGTAAACAACTGCCTAGGTTAGCTTAGCCTAGCCACCAAAGGGTTTGTTTACACTGTGGCGTTGGTCAGAGTTCACCCGGAAGCGTTGGTTAAGACTTCCGTGTCACGATTGTAACTATGGCGACAAAACAACGCTAGTGGGCAAACATGTGAATTGCAGTTTGTAAACAGTAATGCATGTTACATGAAATGTCGGCGCATTTCAACACTGTTTAAAGAATATGCACGCACAGTCGATCATATTACGTGAAATGTCGGCGCATTTCAAAAATACAAATACACCACTCGTAGCTGTTTTACGACGTGGGGCTTCACTCAGTTGTTTAAGAGTGATTAACTTTAAAGGACAGCTTTGTGCTGTAATAGATGGAACAATAGTGATCTCGGCGGATCGTCTCTGTGCAATGTTATCTGAGCACACGAAAACAACAGGGTTTTTAACTGTTGGTTAAGTTTCCGCGTCAAGCTTTACTTGAACACGACTTTAAATGACTATTCAATTTAACTGTTACACTTGGACGCACAGTGTTACACGAGAATTCATTGAACAGACACAAACAGATAAGCTTAACAGTTATAGTTTTTCACGGGAATGGTAGTGGGACACGCACTGACAACCTGAGAAATAAAACTTAACTGAGAATATTCGTCCTAGGAGTGGAACTCGCACTGCCAGTCAAACAAATATATAAGGCTTCTATGATGTTTATCACGGATCGCCGTGGGACACGCACGGTGAATCAGATAATAACGTTATATTCGTTCTTATATGGTTATTTTAATTACTGCAGTATAATTTCGTTAAGCTCTCTGGTTGATATAAACACACATAACGTTATAGCTATTTGAAAGACTCTGGAACACGCAGACGTCAGTAAGCTATAATCAAAGTATTTCAGAAATTGAGGGACACGCTCAATTCTTACCTTATCGTTGTGTGAGATTTTATATCTTGGGTTATTTTACTGCAGTTGAAAATAAAACAAAAATAAAATAGGGAGGCAGACTAGACTAGAGTAACAGCTCTGTGTTCACTCACGCAGCAGACATTCATTCAGAGGTTCGGATCCCTCATCCGCATAATATGAAGAGATAAATTACTTGGTAATTAGCTTACAATTTAGGTTAAACTGCTGCATTTTTCTCCACCAATATGTAAGATGTTTGTATTTGTAGTGATTCGTCAATTTAGCTCAAAGGAATTATTAATTAATTTATAGGGAATTCGAAAGAGTCACTTATTACAACCGAGCAAATGACTCGTTCGCGGTTCATTTGAACTGGCTGTAACTATCAACTCTGCAACGGATATAAATATCCGAACTATAGTGAAACACTATGGTTAGCAAGGTAACTTAGATCGAAGTTCAAGACAATAAATTTGTAAGCACATAACACAAGTAATCTCTTTTCAAATACAAACAATACTTTATTGATTATATACTAACACATAAAGCTAATATCTAACACAAACACACGCACACGCATACACAGGCATTCATACAAGTTGCCGAAAGAAAGAAAGAAAGAAAATTAGAAAGAGTTTGGAAAGAATGAGTTTAAGAGTGAGATGATGAAATCTCAAGATTCTATGCACTTATAAGACATAACCTGGAACGAACCATCAATCATTAATTAACCCTTCTATCGTTTCTTAGACAGGTTATTAAATTTATATCAATACACCAGTTCAGCTTTTAGTCTGGAGGTTACTTGCTTGTCTTTGGCGTTCTTTTTTTCTCTTGGGATTCCCTTTCGGCGTAAAAGGGGTTTCCCGAGTTCGTTCGTTGGCTGGTCTCCTTGTGCCTGGTCTGAGGTGGTCAATCACGTGGTGTAGGCTACTGGCGGGTTGATGGAAGTCTTTGTTTGAAGCTGGCTTTGCAGAAGAAACGTGGACCGAAACTTTGCCGCAAAACTTAACTTAGAACCGAGACTCACAACGGAAAATAAAGGAAAACTTAGAAAAGAAAAGAAAATTGAGACGAGAGTAGTAAGATGGCTTGAATAAAGCTGTTGAACCCGTTCTTCTGATCTTAATTTGGGTTCTTTGTCTCTGCGGTCTACATGGTTACTATAACCATCGCCTGCCGTCTCCGTCTTTGTTCTGCCTTGTTGAGAGCTCTTCTAAAAACTTTGTTTGGGTCTTAAGATTTTAAACTCAAAGTTCGTCCAACCTCCAGGATGAGTTCTGGCCAATTAGACACTGGCTAAATTTAGGAGGTGGCGTTCTTTTCAGTTCTGATCGTAAATCATGCGCATCTGTGCTCTCCTTACTAACAGAGAGAACAGAGGCCACAGTTTAGACATTGTCAGTATAATAAGAATACGAAACATTTTACACAGATTTCAATCAAGCCATCTTTTGAATCAAGAGCATATGATCATACTGATATGAAACACAACACACTTTTATTCAAACATCTAACAGTTATAACCATTAAATGACTTACATGGGATTTAAACTTATTAAAACATGCACATCTATTGTAGAAACAACATAGGATTATGTAATTTCATGATGTTCATCGAAACTTGTTCTGAGATGATTTTATTTATTTTGATATGTAAAGTGTGTTGGTGTGTAAAGTTTATGGGGTTTAAGAAATGCCAATCTGAGGTCATGTATAGTTCCTGCTGTGACGTCTGTTTTGTTCATCTCCTTGGTCCTTAAGAAAGACGGGGTCTGTTAGTTGCAGGGGTCATGTGACCTCTTGTTAGGGCCCTGAGCAGTACCATCTTCTGAACCGATCCGTCTTGCAAAACTATCAAACGTTGACAACGTTCTTCCTTAAAGTTAACCAATAAAAGTCTTTGGTTAGCAGACTTTCTGGAGACTGTGAATGATTCATGGCTCTGGGTTGGGTAATTTGAGTCTGGAATGTGAGGACTCTTGTGTGAGACCTTGGTCTCTGTCTTTCTCTTAACCAATCAGTATTTTGGCAACAAAGCTAGCATTGACCAGTTATTTCGTTAGTGCTGGGGGCTCTTTTAATTAGTCAGACCGGTGATGCCGGACCCGATGGCAAGATTGATGACGATCATGAGACGTTCTGAACAAATCTTCCCCCCTTCATTTGCGAGAAGCGGAGAGTTTGCATTAATTTTCTGGAAGAAGATTAGTCTGTGTTTGGTTCATACTCGCAGTCGTTACAATTTTGATAAAGAATTTTATTTTATCTTGTCACTTCGGGGTAGGAACGCGAAACGAATTTTCCCGACAACGCCTTATCTGTAGAGTGGTATCAGGGATCCTCCATAGGGAGAGACTAGTTGGCACTTCAGCACTGTGTTGTCATCGGGTCCAGGCGAAGGTCCTTCGTCAGATCTGGATACGGCCTGGATCCGGCGGACTGCGGGAAAACCTCGGGATAAACACAGACACTAAAATTAGCGTAGATGCCATTCTTCTCATGATGTAACGAGTACATCAGGATTTATGGGAAGTGTTCCCGGTTCTGGCTGACCTAATCTATGCAGCCTAACATTGAATTATAGAAGTCTATAATGTATTATGTGAATGCTAGGTCAAAGAGATGTGTCTTTAATCTGGCTTTGAACTGACAGAGTGTGTCTGCTTCCCGGACAATGTTAGGAAGACTGTTCCAAAGTTTTGGTGCTAAATAGGAGAAGGATCTACCGCCAGCAGTCGATTTTGATATTCTACGTATTATTAACTGGCCAGAATTTTGAGATCGCAATAGACGTGAAGGACTATAATGCGATAAGAGACCATTTAGTGCTTTGTAAGTAATCAGCAATATTTTAAAATTTATGCGATGTTTAATAGGCAGCCAATGCAGTGTTGACAGAACCGGGCTAATATGGTCATACTTCCTGGTTCTGGTAAGAACTCGAGCTGCTGCGTTTTGGACCAGCTGTAGTTTGTTTATTAAGCGTGCAGGGCAACCACCCAGTAGAGCATTACAATAATCTAGCCTTGAGGTCATGAACGCATGAACTAATTGTTCCGCATTTGTCAATGAGAGCATATGGCGTAAATTAGATATATTTTTAAGATGGAAAAATGCAGTTTTACAGATACTAGACACGTGACTTTCAAATGAAAGATTGGTATCAAAGAGCACACCCAGGTTCCTAACCGACGACGAAGACTTAACAGAGCAGCCATCAAGTGTTAGACAGTATTCTAGGTTATTACGTGAGGAAGTTTTTTGTCCAATAATTAGAATCTCTGTTTTTTTCAGAATTTTGAAGTAGGAAATTACGAGTCATCCATTTTTTTATATCAGCTATGCATTCCGTTAATTTTGTGAATTGATAAGTTTCGTTAGGTTTTGAAGAAATATACAGCTGAGTATCGTCAGCATAACAGTGGAAGCTAATTCCATGTTTCCTAATGATATCTCCTAATGGTAGCATGTACAGAGTGAACAGCAGCGGCCCTAGTACTGAGCCTTGTGGTACACCATACTGAACTTGTGATCGATGAGACATCTCTTCATTTACTGCTACAAACTGATAACGGTCAGATAAGTATGATTTAAACCATGCTAGTGCAATTCCACTAATGCCAACATAATGTTCGAGTCTATTTAAAAGAACGTTGTGGTCAATGGTGTCAAATGCAGCACTAAGATCGAGTAACACTAATAGAGAGATACAACCACGATCGGATGATAAGAGCAAATCATTTGTGACTCTAACAAGAGCCGTCTCGGTACTATGGTACGGTCTAAATCCGGACTGGAAATCCTCGCAGATATCATTTCTTTCAAGAAAGGAACACAGTTGTGAGGATACTGCCTTTTCTAATATCTTTGACAGAAAAGGTAGATTTGAGATCGGCCTGTAATTGACTAATTCTGTAGGATCAAGTTGCATTTTTTTAACAAGCGGTTTAATCATAGCCAGCTTAAAGTTTTTTGGTACATATCCTAGAGACAAAGACGAGTTAATGATATTAAGAAGAGGATCTATGACCTCTGGAAGCATCTCTTTCAGTAGCTTAGTCGGTATAGGGTCTAACATACATGTTGTCGATTTAGATGATTTAATGAGTTTAGTAAATTCTTCCTCTCCTATAGCAACGAATGAATCAAATTTTTCCTCAGGGAGACTACGATGCACTCCCTGATGCAATACTGTAGTAGATGGTTGCATAGTTATAATTTTGTCCCTGATATTATCAATCTTATAAGTGAAGAAGTTCATAAAGTCATTACTGCTGTGTTGCTTGGAAACTTTGGTGCTTGAAGCTTTATTTTTCGTTAGTTTAGCCACCGTTTCAAATAAATACCTAGGATTATGTTTATTTTCTTCTAATAGGGTTGAAAAATAAGCAGATCTAGCAGCTTTTAAAGCCTCTCTGTAAGTAATCGAGCTCTCCTTCCATGAAATGCGAAATACCTCTAGTTTTGTTTTCTTCCAGTTGCGTTCCATTTTTCTGGCTGCTCTCTTAAGGGCCCGAGTGTGCTTGTTGTACCACGGCATTGGACTATTTTCTTTAATCTTCTTTAAGCGCAACGGAGCAACTGTGTCTAAAGTGCTGGAAAAGAGAGAGTTAAAAGTTTCTGTTGCAATATCAAGTTCTTCTAAGCTATCTGGGATGCTGAGATGGTGAAACTGATCAGGAAGATTATTAATAAAGCAATCTTTAGTGGCAGAAGTGATAGGTCTAACATATTTGAAACACGGAGTCGGCTTTGCAGCCTTGGCTAAATGTAATTTACACGAGACTAGATAATGATCTGAGATGTCATCGCTCTGCTGCAGAATTTCAACGGCATCAACATCTATTCCGTGTGATAATATTTGATCTAGAGTATGATTACGACGATGAGTAGGCCCTGACACGTGTTGTCTAACTCCAATTGAGTTTACAATGTCTTTAAATGCCAATCCCAATGCATCTTTTTCATTATCGATGTGTATATTAAAATCACCAACAATTAGTACTTTATCTGCAGTCAATATTAATTCTGATAGAAAGTCCGCAAATTCTTTGATAAAGTCTGTATGGTGCCCTGGTGGCCTGTATACAGTAGCCAGCATAAATCTCAAGCGTGATTTATCATTTATACTATATATTTTTACATTAAGCACCAATGCTTCAAAAGAATTATATTTAAAACTTGATTTCTTAGTGGTTTTGAAAATATTACTATAAATTACAGCAACACCACCCCCTTTGCGTTTCAGACGAGGCATCATTTATCATTTAAAGTAATGTAATCGTTTGGTTTTAGCCAGGTTTCTGTCAAACACAGCACATCTAGGTTATTATCTGAAATCATATCATTAACAACGAGTGCTTTTGAAGTAAGGATCAATTGGATAGACCTAAAAACAATCAGAGCGATCGTCATCGTGTAAAGCCATATGCTGCGTCCCAATTCGCCTAAGTTACACTACGCCATAAAAGTATGTACTCTTTTTGTGACCTTTGCCTGGACCCGATGACAACGCAGTGCTGAAGTGCCAACTAGTCTCTCCCTATGGAGGATCCCTTTACCACTCTACAGATAAAGCGTTGTCGGGAAAATTCGTTTTGCGTTCCTACCCCGAAGTGACAAAATAAAATAAAATTTTGTATCAAAATTTATAAGGAAAGACCAGTACTTTATTTAGGCTTGGTCTGTAGGGAATTCCAAACCTGCGCACATATATTCAAACACACATAACTATAGAACCAATTCTTAATGCGCATGTGAACGCCATTAGCGTTTATCACAGGTTCGCGTTTAAAGTCTGTGTAGAGAGAATGGTGTCGTCTTAGCGGCCCCTAATTTAATAACAAATGATCATTGCGACGGAAGCGAATCAATCAAAACTTACTTTAGCTGGAAAATAACTTTATTAAAGAACCGCTATAAAGCCATAACAATCTCTGTTACCTTAAATTATACGCTTATCTCTGTAAAGCTGCTTTGAAACAATCTACATTGTTAAAAGCGCTATATAAATGAAGATGACTTGACTTGACTTGAAGAAAAGGTATTTACTTTTGAATGTGTAGCAAAAAAGTAGGCAAGCTTTGGGACATACTACTTCGTCATCTTTATTGGACGGATCTGTCACGTGCATCCTGTCACGTAAACTGCCCTGTCAATCATCTTGTCACAGTTAAAATCCTTTATTAAATCTAATTTAATTTCCTACTGTTTCGGAGAGAAATGTAGTAGCACGTTCATCTGTCACTGGGTCTTTCATGGAGACTGTCCTCATGTGTTTGCAATTTGAATATAATAATGCATTTAAAAGTTGGTGCGCTTCACCAACGGACGCTCAAATGCCTCTGGGCGCAATTAGATATACCTAAAACCAATCAGAGCGATCGTCATCGTGTAAAGCCCGCCTCAACGTTTCTGATTGGTGCCGCGATTTGGACGGATTAGAAATCGGCTTGAATGGGCTCTTTGCCAGACTACTTGCAGAGCAAATCTAAATTTGCCGGAAGTTTGTCTGGGTTTTCCCAGGCTAGTCTAAAGCATAAGATCTATTTGTATGCAAGTAAAAAAAATAATAAAAAATTCTTACATGGTGTCATGATTCCTGTCTTGTGTTCCACTTGTTTTGTGTGTACTTTTGTCATTTCCTGTCTTGTGCTAAGTCTTGTAGTCCTATGTAGTTTTTCATGTTGATTAGTCTCCCCAGGTGTATCTTGTTTCCTCATTTCCTAGTTAAGCTTGTTTGCCCCTGTGTATTTATAGCCCTTGTGTTTCACTTGTTACTTTGTCAGTTGTTGTACATGTATGGTTGCTTCTAGTTCGGTCATTCTCGTGGTTTTGTTTCTTTATCCCTGGAGTTCTTTATTATTTGTTCTATGTGTTATTTCATTAAAACCCTGCAGATAGATCCTCGCCTTCACCTGCTTTCTCCAGCACGTTACACATGGGCACTGTCCATTAAAGGTTGAATCATTTGAGATCCAGAAACACTGCTGCTTAAACTCCCTAAGACAGAGAATGTATCTGTCAGACTTCAACCACTTGCTGAAGGACAGTCAAATCAGTCAAGATCACAAAAACAACACAGTATGAGGCATATATAATCTAAGAGCTGCTTCAGCAAAACTATAATTTGTACCAGGGTGGATATTCCCAGGGTCAGACAAAATAATCCCATTACATATAACCCTGCTTACCACAAGTAGTGAAAATAACATAATCTGTCAGATTTGAGGAGGCACCAAACTCTGTCAGGTCTGAGAAGTCAGCAGAGTTCTTGAATGTTTCAACAAATTGGAGTTCTTGAACGTTTCAGCAAATTGTTCTGAAATGCACACATTTTGCCTCTGAGTTGAGATACAAACTCTCAAAATATCTATAAAACAAAACAAATGTTCTTAAATGTCCTACCCTCATTAGTGTGGATGAAAAAAAACACATTTCTTTGGTTGTTGCAAGTTCTGGAAAGACATCCTCATCCACCTCTATGCCCTGGTCATCTGTGACTCCCAATGTTGTGTTCTCTAGTATCAGAAACTTTTGCTGGACTACACCATAACATCAACAACATGTTATTCACAAAATAAATTACTGTTACTTACTCTTTATTAACTGAAAACTAAACATATAACACACCTGAACTGAGAAAATCTGAGAAACAAACTTATTCCAGTTTTACATACTTCTTCCTTCCACCTTGCACTTTTATCAACATCGTGACCTGACATTAACCCTCTGGGGTCTGGGGTGTTTTTGGGGTCCTTGAGATGTTCTGACATGCCCTGATATTTGTGCTTTTTTCAGTTGCTTATAAACATATTAATGGCAAAGGTGTAAATTCACTCTATATAGCACAAACAGGACTTCCATAATATGTGAGCCACATGTATGTACATGTTTTCATTTTTGAGAGAATAATGTTTATGCAAGGTTATCGAAAAAACTAAAAATTAAAGTTTCTGAAATAAGGCCACAAAACACATACTAAATATGTGGCAATAAGACTTTTGACTAATGGATGTCATCGCCTAGAGTTTTTTCTTCAAAATGATGTGAAAATCATCCTGCCTAATCATTCACATAAAACGATACATTGATTTTAGTTTTGTGAAACACTTTTAGTTTGGAAAGCCAATATGCAGATGGGGTGTAAACACTCCAACAGCATCATGCATATTTAGTAGTTCACACCTGGTGAGACAATGTCCCTGCATACTTAATGAGCCATTCATTCAGGTGTGTCACCTATAGCTAACTTAAATATACAAGCTTCATAAAAATGATCATTCTAGAAGAAAATTTCAGATGGCATTTAGAGGCTTTTGCATCTGAACTCTTCATATATACACACACACATATATATATATATGCATGCACATACATACTTTATAATCTTTTCAAAACTAGTCAACGTCTTTCAAAACTAAAGTATACATTTTATCATACGTATTTCAAAGTAAAGCATTCATTAGTTAGTTGATGACTTTATTTTTGACAAAACACATACAGTATATATTCCTCATCTCAGTATAGCAATAGAGTTTGCTAAAAGCTGTTCATTCAATACAGCAGTATTTGAAAATCGATCATATTTTGTAAATTACATTTATATTTGCATTTATGTCAAAACCTAGACACTTTTAAACATCAAAAGGACATTTATTAATATGTATTCGTGTCAAAATGACAAATAAACAGATTTTCCTATTCAATTTTGCATGGAAACGCTTCCAAGACGCTTGCGTGTCGCGTGAAAAATAGGCGTCGGTTCTATTTCTAGAATGCACGCGTTTTCCACGCGGCTCGTGCCGCGCCTGAGACGCGCGTCTCACACAGGCAGTGTACAAACTCTAAACTGTTAACATGGGAGCCGAAATAAAAACGGACACGCCACGCAGCTGAGACGCTTACGCCACGCATCCAGTGTTTCACCGGCCTTATCCAGCGGATGTGGGCGTTTCACAGGTTTGTATGGATCGCCTCACATTTGCGTTTGAATAGCGCGGTCTCCGTAGGCGGAGTCACATTAAAACTTAATTAGCTGAGATGAGAACGACTGACATCTCTCTCTTTACATACATATTATATAAACTGTGAATATTTGTTTTTTATAAAACTTACTTCATTTAAAAGAAGAGAATTCAAGCTTCATGCCTGTGTGTCTGTATGCCTGTTTGACTGAGTATTCGCTGAGTTACAGTTGATTTTCGAACGCGTTTCAGAATTGACTTCACTGACGGAGAGTAGGCAGAACTCGCATCATGTTTATTTTTCTTTATTTGGCGAAAAGCACAACACTTTGTTTTTATTATGAGCAAACACAAAAAAATACACACTAAACAGGATCGATTGATGTATAACACAAGCATATAAGATAAAAATTTATATATTTTTTAAATTTATTTTTTGCACTCATACGGAAAAAAACGAGCCTATCGCGCCGGCGCGATAGCCGACCCCAGGGGGTTAAAGAGAAAACGTAATTTAAGTTAACTGCTAATGTTAGCGTGATTGAGAATGCAAAAAATGTTTACGCTGAAAACCTCGCACTCTCATGGGTCACGACTAAAACGTATTTATCATAGCTGTTACAATTAAAAATGTTGCAGGCCTACACTTTCACGGCTCAACTATTATCTTTTTAGCCAGGGTAGAGACTGCAGTTTAGTAACCATGTCTGTAAAATAGGCTATCTGACAGACATGGATACATGGCTGTATAAAGGCTATTACCTTGTCGGCATTAACGTTAGTCTATGGAAACTGAACAGAAGGTTTCTTGAGCTGAGTAACACAGTGTGAAAGATTGGTTGATAATGATATCCCACGTAGGAGGGGACGTTCTCGCGACCTTGCGCAACTTTCCCTAAAAGTTCTCTAAAGGTGATGATAATCCCGAAATCTTTACAGAAATCTTAACAGAACTTTAGAGACGTTCATAAAACATTGTCTTTTGGTTATGAAAGTGCTTCAGTTCAAGGTTCCATTTATGACTTTACCCTGTCAACACACCCATGTGGGGCCCATAAGGAATGGATATGGGCTGGTGAGTGGGCCCCATGTGGGCTGCCCAGATGGGGCCCAGTTAGTTTTGTCCGGGGGTTCCATGGTGGCCCCATGTGGGCAAGCCCAGATGGGCTGAAGGTGGGCTTTACATGGGCCCTAGCTAAAACCCACATGGGCAACCCAGGTTTCTCCCATCTGGGGCCCACACTAGCTGGGCCCCATGTGGGCTGATTATGGGTCCCTGCTATTCTACCCATATGGGTAATAACCATTATTATTATGGGCTAAAAAATTCATTTTTGGGGCTTATTTTACAGTCAGCCCATACAGTTCAACAACTGTAAGATGTTAATATTTTTGTTACACAGCCAATATTCCCGAGTCTGGTGGACCCACCACATTATTAGGCTTTTAAATCAATACAGCCATAACAATTTATGTAAAAATACTTAACAGATGTTTACTTTAGCTCAATATTACCAATGGTATATACATAATTTATGGTTCTTATTCGCCATTTACCCCTGTGAGATCCCAATTATGATCATATGATAGTTGTTGTTTTTTGTGAGAAAACAAGGAAATTCAATTATAAAAAATGTTTAAAAAAAAATAGAAACAAGATTTTTGATCATTATTGGTGCTCATTTCTTAGAACTAAATCAGAACAGGTGAAAGTGCTTGAAATGTAACAATTTTGTAACTTTGTGTGGGAATAGCAGTTGCAGAAAAAAAACATTCAGGCACACAGACAAGACACACACACACAGCAGGCCCAGTTAGGAGGAGGACACAGTTAAGTTTCATAGCACCTACAATTATTATTCTCGGGTTCAGAAGAGCCGAACACCTCATATGTAATAGTTATGTGTAGGAGGGTGTACCATGTGCAGTCATTAAAAATAAGTTATTTTTTATGTTCTTCACAGAAAACTTTTTCTTTTAGCAAACATTGAAAACGGGTCCCACAGACCCGAACACAACAAGCTACAATAACAAAGAGACCAGTAATTCAATTAATTAAGTTTTTATTTAAGTAAAATTTATGACAACATGCTTTTGCAATGTTCCCTCACTGTCACAGACAGAATTAGTTTCTTTCCACCTCAAAGGAGCCTGAAGCCTGAAGTCCTTGTTGAGGGGTTGCCTGTCGGGCCTGTCTATTACGCCTGTCTGCACCAATGAGCCACTTGGAGACCGCCTTCTCTGCATCTTTACGGGTGATTTGGCTGGTCATGGCGTTTTTCTTTAAGCCTCCTTCAAGAAACAAATATAACGGTCACTTACATATGTGCCAACACAACTCTCAGCCAGGACTGTAAAGACAACTATGTTAAAGGAATAGTTCACTTTAAAATGAAAATTCTGTCATCATATACTCACCCTCAAGGTGTTTCAAACCTGTATGAATTTCTTTCTTCTGCTGAACAGAAAGGAAGATATTTAGAAGAATTTCAGTAACCAGACAGTTTCTGGTGTCATTGACTTCCATAGTATATATATTTTTCCTACTATGGAAGTCAATAGGACCCAGAAACTGTCTGGTTACTGACATTCTTCTAAATATCTTCCTTTCTGTTCAGCAGAAGAAAGAAATTCATACAGGTTTGAAACACCTTGAGGGTGAGTATATGATGACAGAATTTTCATTTTAAAGTGAACTATTCCTTTAAGAAAAGTGCTATATAAATTAAGATTATTATTAGAAATACAGACATTCTCTTAAACACACAAGCTAAGCAACTGAGAGACATGTGCGAACACACTGCTTAGCCAGGACAACAAACGCTCCATTAACAATATTTAAAATCGACATGTTTATAATGTTAGGGTATTGTGACACCTTTCTATTATCGGTACAACTTAAAACATTATCCACATGCACACCTACCATATATTACTTCATACAGTTTTAAGGCCTTGAACTCTCTCTTCCCATTTCGGCCCAGAAAGTTATACTGCCTGGATAGGCCATGGTCTAGGAGGAAGGTCATCATCCTTTTTGTGGCCTCGTCAACAGTTCCCCCCCCCCCCCCTATGTCAGTCACAGCTGCAACCTGAGGGGGAACAAAGGCAATACAAAGCAAATTTATCCACAGTATATTGCTCACTGGCGTAAACCACTCAACATGAAAAAACTGCCAGAAGCATGGGTATGAGCTAGGGGTGGAACGGTACATGTATTCGTATTGAACCGAAATGGTACGGGTGTCACGGTTCGGTGCATGAATATACACGGAGAATACATGGTATAAAAATAAATAAAACTTGCGTGCAAATTAATGTAATGTGGAACATTGTGCTTTTGTCAAACTGTAACCTACAACTGTCACCCAACCAAAATCTACAACTGTCACCCAACCAAAATCACTCACACACACACACACACACACACACACACACACACACACACTGTTTAAAAGCAAAAAATATTTATCCAACCCCATTTAAAAACAGTCTGTCGGTGCCGTCTTTTGGACATTCATCATATTGCATTGGTTTTCATTTCTTGAACAGAGCACTAATCTGTTTATTTTTAAGTTACACATTCTACATTGATTAAAAAAGAAATATCAAATGTTTTTAATGGTAGTATTATTTTATACAGAAATAAAGTATTTATAATTCAGATGAGAATAAAGTTAGTGTTAATTAAAATGATGGAAAACAAATATATTGATCTGAAATATAGCAAATTAATTTTAAATTCATTCAGGTACAATTACCAAACATATCTAAACAAAGAAAAAAGATATTTGTCTTTTTATTAATTTAATTAATAAACTAATTATATAAAACTATTGTCAGTGCACTAAAAATAAACTGGTTCTATGCCTTTACTTTATTAATAAACCTTTATTAATAAATTTTAAAAATACAAGGCTTAAGACATTTATTTTACTTTGGTGGTACAGCCTGATATATGCAAAATAAAATAAAAATGCTTTTTTTTTTTTGCTTTTCCCTCCATTGTACCGAACTCGTACCGAACCGTGATGTCTGAGCCAAGGTATGAACCGAACCGTGACTTCTATGTCCATTCCACCCCTAGTGTGAGCACACCTGGGGAGTTTCAGATCAAATTCACTGCAAGCCCCCCAATAACAATTTAATTGAGTTGCACTACCCTAGACTTAACAAACATACCAGTTCGGACATGAAGTTTGGGTTTGCCAGTTTTTCTTCCATGATTTCCACATCCCTAACTGTCTTTAGGGGGAAACCCTCTGGGGTAGAAGAGACGGTGGTGCTCATGTTGCCACGCTGTTGTATAAGCGTTTGTAGCATCCTCCCCTGGATTCTTTGTGTCTCTTTCATCTCCTCAAGCAGTGTTAAGATGCGAACAAACATGTTGTCCCTGATTTGTCTTCGAGGGGTTTCTGGTGACGTGGTGATGGGTTGAAACATCGGGCCATCTAAGGTTACCCGGTGGTGGTGGAAGTGTCGGCCTAGCAGATGGAGGTTGTTACGAACTTTTAGAGTCTAGGGAATGTACCGTAACATTTATATATCAACATACTGCTGGATGTGAAGTGAGGTGGAAGAACATGACAGACAATCTTTGAAAGAGAAAAATTACTGGACTTTATTACCACAAGCTGAAGCCACTGAATCCAGTAAAAACAATAACAATAATGTGCGCTATGTACAATGTGAAATTATAAACAAATAAACAATAAAAGGGAAAAGAACAAAAGCGGCGCCAAAGGAAAGAACAAAATATAACAAAACAATCCTTAAAGGTGCTGTAAGTGATCCCGGGAGACGTTACTTCTTGTTGACATTCGAATTGTTGTCAAACAAAACGGAGGCTAGCTAGACCCTCCCTCCTCCTCATCCCGTCTGTCAGCATTTGGCCGGGGTTTTCCGTTTTTGACCACTAGAGGCCCCCATTGTGCTTTTTGTCTGATTCTTTTGTTTTCCCTTGTTTCCAGTAATCATTTGCACCTGTGCCTCGTTTCCCTTGTATGTATTTAAACCCTTAGTTTTCCTCAGTTTTTTGCTCTGTGTTTGTATGTTAGCACCCAGCCTTATGTGAAGCTGTGAAACTTTTGTTGCTCCAGTTGGACTCTCTTGTGGAACTCTGTTTTGGTACACGTTTACTTTTTGGATTCATTTTTGGATTTATTTTTTTGAGACTTTTTCTGCTGTACCTACTTGCCTTGTGGATTTACCTTTTGACTTGGTGGATTATCTGTTTTTCTCTTGGAATTACTTTTGACGCTGTGGATTTATATTTTTGTCTGAAGAACTTTACTTTTTACATTATTAAAACACCGTCTCAAGTACTGCTGTGTCTGCCTCATCTCCTGGGTTCTGCTGACTGTTAGTGGCTCAGTTTGCTAAGAGACTGTTTCTCACACCGGAGACCCGAGTTCGAAACCGGGTCCTGACACCGTCTCCTCCCTCCTCCACTCCCTTCCGGCATAAAGGAAAGTCAAAATAGTCACTACAAACAAAGTTAAGTTTTACTGATACTTCATTCAATGTGTAATGTCGCCAAGTTAGATAAATGCTTTTATATATTGCAGAACAGAATGCAGAAAAGAGAAACATTAAAATTGTTTCGACACCTGAGGTTATAACTATAGCTCCCATACAAGGATGCAATAATAGCATGATAACGTTAGCTTCGCATTTCCCAGTTAGCATAAACAACGGCGGCGGCGTAAACAAATTTGGTCAAAGTTGTCAATAGCCTATAAATGAACATTCAAATTCATAACAAACAGTGGGTGAAAACAATCATTCACACAAATTGTCGCCCTACTGTGAATTTGCTTGATCATTTACAATAGAGATTGATCGCTGCTAGAAACATGTTGTATTCACCAAAGTTAACGCTGACTGCATAGATCTAGCTAATTAGATCCTTGTGTTGGTTTGGCGAACATGAATGTCAGTTTAGAAAGAAAAATGGATTTACCTGTTCTGCAAAAACAAAGCAACTGAATGTCGGACTGGAAGCCGTTCTGCCGGCGGAGTTCTCACCACCTTTCGAAGGTTTTCCCGATGTAAATTCGGGACTTCGCGTGTTCCTTATCCTTGTCCCTCTTCTTTGCAATTTGTTCATCGGAACGTTGTCTCTTTGGTCGTGTGTCGGCCATAATTCAAACTTCCCTCTTCATGCTTCTCTCTCCTCCACACCCCCTTCACGTGCACACGCACTAACCCCCCAAACCCCACCCTCAAATACTTCTTGTCAGTTATTGGCTGGAACTCTGTTTATAATGTTTCTTGGTGCGGGTGAGCCCAGTTTGTTTTTGTTGCCGTTTGTAGAGCCTGTGTGGCGTCTAGAGAGACCGTGTTTTTTACAGTGTGTTCAGGGGACAGACAGCTAGCGGATAGTGAGGAGATGTTTGCTGTATGTGACAAAAAATGTTTTGGCCTAAAAAACGCGTTGCATCACTTACAGCACCTTTAATCTAAACCTAAACCTAAAAATTAAACCGAAATCTTCGGTGCATCCGGCACCTTAACTAACCTACCTAACAAAACAAAAATACAAGGAGTGGCGCTCACTTCTTACCTAGTGTGTCTAGACAATCATCTGCTACGGGTGCAGTGTATATCGCGATATACTGACCTGCGTTCTCTTCCCACTATAACAGCTGTTAACCAATGCCTCAGAGCAAATGAAAAAGTAGACAACACAATACGAAGAACAAGCACATAGCACACAACTCAGTTCGCGGGCAGAGACAGACACAAGAACTCGATTCACTACAGAAAACTCATTGCGCTACAAGGAGCTCAGTTCGCAACAGAAAACTCATTCCACTAGACAGAGAGAAGATAATGAAATGGAAGTGTAAGCACAGACCTGAGGGTGGATGGAGGCGGTGCAGGTGTCTGCACTGACCTGAGGGTGGATGGAGGCGGTGCAGGTGTAAGCACAGATCTGAGGGTGGATGGAGCCGGTGGACTGTTTAAAAATCCACACTGTAAAAATCTCGTAAAACAACAACAACAAAAAAAACACACACAAAAAAGCCAAGAATCAAACCACCCAACCAAAGGAAGCGATCATCACCAAAATGGTAAAAAAAATTACAGTGTGGAGGTGATTACCTGAGGGTGGGTGGAGGTGTAGGCCTGATTTGGCTGCCGGACCAATTGTCATCATCCTCATCCTCACTGGACAAAATCACTCGCCTAGAAATGTATAATATACAAGCACAATCAACGAGTTTTTCAAATTCAAATTTTCATCATCCATTTAGTAGTAGTAATTCAAATAGCCTCACCTCTTTTTGCGCTTCCCCCTTCCCGTCTTCTCTGTAGAATCGGACTTGGTTGGTACATCTGTGTTCTGTTCATACTCGACTAATTTTGTGCGGGCAATTTCATACGTTGCTTTGGGAAAGAGACAAATGAGTGGCAATTAGTTTCATTCAGAGCTAATTTAAACCGAATCAACAGTGAACTCATCATGTCAGATAATCTCATACAAATGGACACCTTACCGACTTTTCTCTTGACAGTTAACTTGTATGTCGCCCAGTCAGTGTGAGGGTCCTGTTGCTCTATGACCGCCTTTGCCATGTTCATCCTTGCTGGTGGCCAGTAGCATTCATCCTCCTCAGGCCCGATAAACCATTTGGTCGGTATAACTGCCAATCCTCCACTATTTATAAATTCTACTATTGCAAAAGGTAACATGCTTAAAGAAAAACAAATACATACAAAAAATTTAAAAAATAAAAAAACAAAAAAAATAAAAAATAAATAGCACACTAGTGCAGGAGTGGCAATGCCACATATCCAGTCTTGAGTGGCAATAACACCATTTTTGTTTTTAACTCCTCCACAGGTAACAGCTGCAAGTCTTCAGATAAATTAAAAACAAAAAGGATTCCAAGACATGATGAGTCCATTGGATAGGTGAAAAAGGATTTGGCAGTTTCAAAGAAATTACACAGGACTTTAACAGTTCCAGAATGTGACAAAATGTTCCGCACAATAAGAATCCATCCCCCTACAGAAAAACAGTCATCGCCACGAGAGGAGGAGATCAGTGTCTGTCCATCATTGTAACGCCTGTATTGTTCCCATGTTGCAATTGAATTAATCAATGGTCCAGAAAAGTGGAGCTGTTTAAGTGGGCTGAAAACTGATGTGGTCTTTTGGCTTGCCACTTTCTGCTTCTCATGGATCCGCCTGACGAGTTGTTGGACAGGGTTTTGAGGCCGACGGACAAGTTTTTTCAGTTTACCTAAAAAGGTCTCAAAGG
Source organism: Abramis brama (assembly GCF_963993115.1). NCBI lineage: Eukaryota > Metazoa > Chordata > Actinopteri > Cypriniformes > Leuciscidae > Abramis > Abramis brama. Next base: position 33,733,530 of record NC_139966.1, on the reverse strand, counting down.
GAAAAGCTGAAACACTATCTAACGGGCCGAATTTTCGTGCATCTTGAGCTAGGTGGATCAATGAATGCATGTTATAGCTGACAAATTCAGTGCCATAAATTGCAGCAAAATCTGTTACAAAGAGTTTCAAAATCTCCTCAGCATAGTCACAATTGTCAGGAGAACACAAGGCAGGACTCAGAAGAATTCTCATAGATACCGATAGAAGTAAAAAGTTTCTGTACATTATACTGGGTATATTATTGAGGAGAACAACAGGGCCAGTGTAAAGTAAAAATTGACGAAGCTCTGTAGCTTTCCATGCGCTGAATTCAAACAAGGATCGTGGTTTCCTTGCAAAATTGCTAGGTAAATATTGCCTGATAGAAACCATATATGCTGACATTACAACAAAGAACTTCATAGATTGCCTGCATTTCAGCGGCCCCTTCAACCAAAGAAATATTAACTTACGCATTGCCCCCAAGCACACAAGGTGCATATAATCTAACACAAAACTGGTAACTAAACCTATACCCAAATCATTTAGGGGGGAGGCTGACAGTTGGTGCTGTTGATAGCCTTGCCTACCAAATTGCTCATCTGTCCTGAGCTCTGCTGATATTTCAGGATAAGCCACCTTCCCATTAATGTACTGGCCTTTTTGAGTGCACCTCTCACACCCATAATAGCCTGTATGGCCTTTGGAGCATTTAAGAAAGGCACGAGCAGGTGCATCACAAATAAAAGCATCGGGTAATGGTACCCTGAAATTGTACACAATACCACTCTGAGAAACGGCTTTCATATCTACAATGAATTCTTGTAAATACTCTTGCACATTTGCGGGTTTGGACACACCCGAGTACACTCCAATTACAAAGACACTACACTCTGGAATTTCCTTAATCATACCCAGAATAGGCCACAGACTCATACTGGAGCTACGGAATAAGGGCAATCCATCGATGTTAATTCGAAGTGTGAGAGTATCAGTCACATTTGCTAAATGTCCTAAAGATGTTAGTTCAGCTATGAGAGCATTTTCGATTCCAAAGTGGTAGTAGGACCCCCCAGCCATATTCGCCACATTGCGAGATCTGTCAGTTGACATAAGAGTTCTGCCATCCATTGGGATATCAAGGCCCTTTCTCCTTAGGATTTTAAGAAGTGCAGACAGCGCTGTTTGTGGTATGTTGAATTTTGCAGCCCACTCTGCAAGCCTATGCGAATCATCATCATTATCATCTTCCAAGTCAGAACATTCATCTCCATGCAAATCACAGTCACTATCACAACCAGGCACCCAGTTTTCAGAATCCAAATCATCAAATGAGGAAATGTTAAAATCATAAAAAGAATCTGAGGAATTTTCATCTTCTAAATCATTTGATGAATTCTCAAAACAAATCTCATCACAAGCATCGTAGAAAGTGTCCGTGGAATCTTCGTTTTCAGTATGCTCTAACAAATCATCCAGTGGGTTTTCCTTTTCAGAATCATGTGCCAACAAATCATCAATCATAGACTCCTTTTCAAGTAGACGCAAATGTTCCTCCACTTTCGCTGATATTTTCCTCCTTTTAGTTCTTTCTGAACACTCCATTATTTCTATTAAAAAAAATAGAAAATAAAAAAAGCATTTTAGTTTTTAGCTATGATTACAGGGGATCGGGAATGACAAACTCTAGAGTACAATTGCAATTCATATAGTTTGGTGAAGCTGGTATTAATGTGGCTGATTTTACCAACTGTTCTTCTAGTAGCCTTCAATTTGATCAGTACACTATTTTAAAAATAGCATTAATCTCTGTTAAGGCCTAACCTTTTACTATTGTGTGTCAATTGATTTCGATTAATATGCGTGAGGGAGAGAGAGAGAGAGAGAGAGAGAGAGAGAGCGAGCGCTCGTGTTGTTTGAAGACGGTGAAGGCGCTGATCCACTTGCCCGACACGACTGTCGCGTGGTGTCGCGACGCCTCCCCACATTGGTACGTTGATGGGCGTTTACTGCTATGGGCGTGGTTTTGACCGAGCGGGAAATGTAGCGTATTAAAACAGAGGACCTGCGAGAGACTTCCCTCCGTCTCCATATGCTCTACTTCTATTGGATAGCCGCGTCGCGTTCAACAGAATTCATTTGCATAAAGATGGGCATCGGCCAGCTTTTTGACGCGCAGCATTTTTTCAAATGAAGCGCCGCCTTCCCGGAATGCTTTGCGGGCGCGTCAAAGTCGCTTGACGTCACCCATAGGAATATAGTGGAACGCGGCGCGACAGAAGTGTCGCACGGACAAGTGGATCAGCGCCGTGAGAGTGTGCGCGCGCGCGGCCGGGTCTCTCTCTCTCTGCTCGTTCGTGTTGTTTGAAGACGGTGAGAGTGCGCGCGCGCGGCCGGGCGGGCGGGTCTGTCTCTCTCTCTCTGCTCGCCCAGCAGTCATTCACCGATCAAAATAAGGCTTTGGCGGGACAAAAAAATTTGGCCACGAAAAAATGCAGGATAACCCCTGTATCAGTCGGCCTATGTAGCTTATAAGGTGCATGGCAATATGGAAAACACTGTCGATCAATCCACAATATTAAACGACGCATTAAACAATTCACACGTCGCCTTAATGTAACAGACAAATAAACATATTTATGTAGATAAATTAGTCCCTTATTACTATGGAAAACCCTTCCACGTCGCTATTTGTTCCATTTAAGAGGTGAATTCGTAGTGCAGCAAACTCCGCTTCTCTGCGTGCTCCCGCGGCCAGAGGATGCAAATCCTGGCGGGAATAAGTGCCTTGACACGACACCCTAGCCGATAAAACATTGCTGACATTCAAATGGACTTTCATCTGTGTTTTTGCTTTAACTGTAAATACAAGTGCAAACATTAAAATGCCACCAGCTGGTAAAAGCGGAGAAATGGGCATTTTACAGCTTTTTTTTTTAACAGCTTGCTAAACGTTATGCCTGTTCGACTGCTTTGCTAACAAAGTTCACAACCAAATCCTTCTAAACAATATATTCAAGTCAACCACTCAAAATAAGCTCAACATATGCATGATATTGACTTAATAAATTAAACTCGTCTGTTCAACGCCATGCTTTAACCAGGTTTAATTAATGTTACCGAAGCTAACGTTACCTCACTGGTTTATATTCGCTAAAAGCTAGTTCCCTGGCCTCTTAACTAATACTTTACAAAAAAGCTTTTGGTTAACATTCATCATACGGTAAAATCATCCCCTGTTTATTATAGCCTACATTGAGGCAGATTCTTACCTGTCTTTTGTCCACACGACACCGTAATGGATCCTTAACGGACAGCAGACTCAAAGGCGGCAAAGTTGTTGCTGGGCAAACTTCTTTCGCTCGGTGATGGGGGTGGAGCTTTCCGGATGTGCGCTGCACAGAGTGCGCACTTCTTACTTTAGGGTTTTAACATTTTGTGGGGAAACCTGCTGTGGCAAACTTGTCTGTTGAAAGTCGTATAGTGCTTAAGACCACTATTAAATTGCTATGGCTTCTAAATAGCTTAATAGTCTAATAAAATTCGTATAAAAAGTGGACCTAGCCCAGTGGCTATTGTTAAAAATAGCATCCATGTCTGACATAATCAATTTGGAATAATTATATATGAAAACATAATATCTAAAAATAATATATAAATATTAATATCTAATAATAAATAACAAAAACTAAAAATGCAAAAACTACAGAAATTAGAAATATAAGATATTATATTAGGCTATATTTTATAATAGTATAAATACTATATATTTATATCTAATATCTATTTCTATTATATAGAAAACATAATATCTTAGGAGTGGAGCCCAGCTGGAGCCCACTTAGTTTAGCCCATCTACTGCCCATGTGGGGCCCAACAACAAAGCCCACTCTGAGCCCATGCCCAGCCGAAGCCCAACTAGCCCAATGGCGCTTTTCCACTGCATGGTACGGCTCGGTTCGGCTCGGTACGGTTCGACTCGGCGCGGAACGGTTCGGCTCGCTTCGCTTCGCTTTTCCACTGCGTGGTACGACTCGACTCGGTACGGCACGGTTCGGTTCGCTTTAGCTCGGTTGCTTTTCCACTGCAGTTAGTACCGCTTCAAAGTGGGTGGGACTGATCGTTAATAGTTGCCGCATCTACTATCATGACATCATCCTAAACGCGCCATATTTCAAACGCACAACACAGGAACAATCATAGAACAATGGAGCCTATCGAGGGGATGGTGTTCTTGATTCTCGGCATGTGGATGTTTTTAACTTCAAGACGGAGAAATGTGTTTAAAATGAGGCTGATGGCAGCAAAACAAATTACTGCAAAAAAAAACAAAAGAGTCTGGGAACTCTTACAACAAAGCGAAGATGACGACATCACTCGGTTTGCCCGACGGCGCACGAGGGTAAGCTAATCTTGTTTAGGGTCTCAATCGCTATATTGTCACAAAGCATATAATGAATTTAGCTGCCAATTTTATGTATTAAAATGTGTACTCTGTGTATTTCAGATGTATCATATTTCGCAAAGTCGCCGCCACAGACCATCTGTTTGGACATTTAACAGAGCTTCTGAGTGGTGGGATGTGATTGTTCCTGGGTTTACAAACACGCAGTGGTTGGAGAACTTTCGAATGTCGGAAGAAACGTTTATTTACTTATGCAACAAACTGCGTCCTGCGATGGAGAGACGGGACACAAACTTCCGCGTGTGTGTACTTCTAAAGAAGAGAGTAGCCATTGCACTGTGGAAGCTTGCAACCGGCTCTGAGTACAGAAGTGTTGGAGCAATCTTTTTGGAGCAAGCATTTCAACTGTGTGTCGGTGTGTTCAGGAGTTCTGTGCTGCAGCAGAGACGTTGTTGGTACCAGAACAAATTCGTTTTCCAGATCAGGAGAGGTTTAAAGAAATGGCTGCCTACGTTGAGAACAGATGGGGACTTCCACAGTGTATTGGTGCTATTGATGGATCACACATACCCATAATAGCACCACAAGACTATCACTGTGACTATTTCAACCGTAAAGGCTGGCACTCCATCATCCTTCAAGGTGTTGTGGATGGAAAGGGACTTTTCTGGAATGTGTTCACAGGACTGCCTGGAAGCCTGCATGATGCTCGGGTTTTGAGACTGTCCACACTGTGGGAGATGGCAAGCCGTGGAAACCACATACCAGCTAGCACCAAAAACATTGCTGGGGTGAATGTTGGCTACTACATCCTTGGAGACTCTGCCTATCCCTTGCAGAACTGGCTATTAAAACCATTCATTGACACTGGACGGCTAACAGCGGAACAGCGGGTCTACAACATGAAAATCTCCAGAGCACGTGTAGTGGTTGAAAATGCTTTTGGTAGATTAAAAGGAAGATGGCGTTGCCTTATGAAAAGAAATGACTGTGCGGTCGACCTTGTGAAATCTATGGTGCTGACATGCTGTGCTCTACATAACCTTTGTGAGAGTCATGGAGAGGCCTATGAGAGTGCATGGGATCCACCTTCAGCAGCAGAGCCTGTGCTGGGACTGGCACAGCCTGTAGAGGAGGAGGGCAGGGATGTCCGTGAGGCTCTGATGCGTTACTTGAATAGTTGACTATGTCTGTTCTGTAAAGTGTGTTGTAAATAAACTTTTGTGGAGTATTTGAAAAAGTTTCCCTTGCATATTTATTTACCCATTTATTATAAATATAATATTAATAATAAATAGCATCATTATAAAGATGTAAGACTCCAGCTTTGATATTTGACCACTGTTTATGATAAATCTGCTTTGCAGTGACATTAAATTCTTAATTTATTCCAGGAGTGCAAAATTATTAATCTGTGACATTTGATATTTTGAATAGGAATTATCACTCATAATGCAGTCAATCATGTTTTCTCAGGTTTGTGTTCACTTACATGCAATATACAGCATTCATCAGGGCTCATATCCAATTGTGTGCATATTTGGAGAAATAATTATCACATGTTCTTTTAAATATTTTGTCATACAGAATAGCCTTTTTGTTCATTTTATGTCCAAACATTATTTTAAACCACGAGCGGAATATGATACAAATACTCAATAGCGGTTTAAAGTGAGTTTTAAGTAAAAGTGTACTATTAATCTTTTAAATTGTGACATGTAGCTTGATGATACCTGTTGCTCTAATCCACATGCACCATTAAAAAGGAAAGTACACGTTTGACAAGTAAATTTTATTGAAAAAAATGTAAACAGATCAAACGTTAAACAAAGTGCAAATGTATGTAGTGCAAAAAAATGTATATAAAGACATATATAAAGACAAATTTAAAAGTAAAGAATGTACACCAAGCAAACTTTAAATGTGCAAATGTATGTAGTGCAAAAAATAAATATAAAAAATATAAATAAGACATAAACAAATTTAAAAGTAAAAAATGTACACTAAGCAAACTTTAAACGTTGTGCACAAACGTATGTAGTATAAAACCATTCACAGGAAAAACAAGTTAAAAAAATAACTATTTCCGTGAAGTATGGACTAGGGAGTTTTAGTCGGGCAGAGAGTTCTGTTCTTGTCGGTTCTGTCACTGTTCTGTTCTGTCACTCATCGCCTGTACAAGCATCCCCATTACGTTGAGAAAGGCTTGATTGAATGCAGCCGTTTGTGCATTTTCCTCCCTCCTTAAGGCCGCTTCCTGCTCCCTTGCTTGCCGGGCCTCATCTATTGCCATCTGCAAATGGAGCTCCCTCTGTGCCCGGTTCAGTTCCTGCTGTTGAATATCAGCCACCTGCATCTCTCTTAAAACAGCAAGATGCTCCTGATGGTGCATGCTCCGTTTCCTCTTGCCTGGACACAAAGAAACAAAAGTTATAATTGTGATTTTTTTTTCTAAAGGTTTTTGCTAAAAAAAGAAAATAAAAAATTGAGAGTAAAAATAAAGCTAACATTATTACATATCAATTAATTTATGAAAGAACTGTTCATTAACAACCCCATGATCTACAGTGTGAACTAATCAAAGTTACAGTAGCTAGCAATAATGTATTTATGGTGAGCAACAGGATTTCATGATATATCCAATTTTAGTGCAGGCTTTCAAAACGACATAAGAAAAGGATTAGGTAAGCTTAGTCTAAATATATGATTTGTAACAGTAAGTGTTTTAGTCATATTTCATACCTGGTACCACACGCTCTGGTGTCCTGCTGGTGCTGCTGGAGGTTGCTGGTGTCGACGGTCATGCTGGTGGCGACGCTGCTATCACCAGTTTGGACGTTGAGGCATCACTGCACGGAGAAAGTGCTAACGAGTCAATCGTAGACAGTGCATCTGAAACAAAAAGTTTGTACAATGTTTGTTAATGCACAAATTACAGCAACACAAATCAAACTAGCAACAATAACAAATCCAGAACATTTAAATAATAATTGAATAGGCATACATGTAAAAAAACAAAATAAAGCTTTACAGTATAGATGGTCAATAAAGTGAAGCTTTCAAACTTAATATATTGTACACAAAGTTACGTACCATCCTCGATTGTGTTGTCCAACAACGAGGTGGGCGAGTCCAGGGCACCCTCTCTCCCATTGCTCGCAGGTCGACTTCCGTAGATAGCGTCCATTTGGTCGAACCACTTCCACGTTCTTCTGTTTGCACCACTCCGGCCGTTGTGATCCTTTATGGCTCGGTAGTCACTTTTTAGTTTTTTTAATTTGTCCCTACACTGTTTGTAGGTCCGGTGGTAGCCGTGGGCGGCTAAGAGCTGTGCTACTTCTTGGAACACTTTTTCATTCCGTGTTGCCCCATCTAGCTCTCGCTGGATCCGCTCCTCGGCAACCAACGAGAGGAACGTCTGCACCTCGTCCACTGACCACGATTCAGCCATTTCTTTTTTTGAATTTTTTTACTTCTTTTGTCAAGTAAATCCTCTAAAAACAGGTGCTACCGCGTTGGCTGTTGTCTGGCTATTTAAATCTAGCGGGTATTGTGTCTCGTGTCGCAAATACAATGACGCTGGTAGTGACGATTCTGTCTGACCAATCAGTGATCTGCAAGTGTTTTCACGTCACATTTTAGTATCGGTACGGTATGCTTGGAACCTCAACAGAGGTGGTACCATTTAAAGCGAGCCGAAGCGAGCCGTACCGTACCGTACCATGCAGTGGAAATGCGCCATAAGTGAGCCGTACCGAACCGAGCCGTACCGTACCATGCAGTGGAAAAGCGCCAAAGCGTGCCGTGCCGTACCGAACCGTACCGTACCATGCAGTGGAAAAGCGCCACAAGTGAGGCCCATGTGGGCCCCAAGTGGACGTGTTTGCAGGGTAGAGGGAAGGCACATTTTGGTTATTCTAAGGTCACATAGCAACGTTACAAAGAGGACATTTGGGACGTTAACAGAACGTTCTCGCATGGTCCTCTGTTGGTCATATAATAACGTTCCCGTTGTGACTTTAGGTGGACGTTCCATACTGGTAATTCTATGGTCACATAGCAACGTTACAAAGAGGAAAAATTAATGAAAGCAAAGATGTCTGAAATGTACATCTAATTCATGGAAATATTAAAATAATAACCCCATTAATTACATTAAGAATTACATTTAAAAATAATAATACTAGTTAACATGCTAGCCTACTTATTGGGTCCTCTGTACTAATTCTGGGAAAGGGTCTAATTTTATCTTTTTTACTTCAAAATAAAAATTAGGCTATGACTTTGTTAGGGGTAAACAGTTTAGGACCCATGGACCAGATGTTTGAAAGAAGACCTGGAGTCAGAATTATACAAAAATTAAGAAAAGTTTTACTGAAGATAGTTTGCAGTTTCATCAGCAGAAGTTCAGCTTCAAGACTCACACAGGAGTTTGTAGGCCGCCCCGCTTACAGTTACAAAGATCACAGCAGTTATACCATTTCCAAGGTCTAAGCTACGTCATTGCTTACAGGTTGAATGATTCTGATTGGCTAAGAAATTGATAAACATAGTAATTTTCCACACATATACAGATAGACAGAAGCATATCTCCATAGATTATGCCGCTGACACTCGGACCCTGAAGTTAGGCACGTCGTGACCTTCCAGGTCGCAAATTTGGGTTGCTGGGTGCCAGCATGTCTCGAACAACAACTCAGTCAATCTCCAACAATGCCAGTGGTTCCTTTACCTGTAAGCAAGAAGACTAACACACACACCCGACACACATCTTTTCCAAGGTTGGATTTGGCTAGGCTCTAACTATAAACAGGAGTCTCGTCTCAAAACATCAAGATAACAAGTTCATTCTCTCAGGATAGGACACTTTAGTCTAAATGGAAAGTATAGGCTTTAACTGACAAATGGTACCTTAAACTATAGACTTCAATGACCCCTATGTGTTTTAACATGTTGAAGACCTTTCTCAAACACAAAACCAGTTCCTATTTCATTTCTGGAAGCTGGGATAAATAGGCAAGCAATGTTACTGCATTCAAATATCAAATATTGACATTAAAGAATACATGAAAAGAACATTTCAGTAATCACACTGGTAACTTCTATAACAAAGTAAAATCTCCAGAGAAGTCATTCAACTCATTTGATATTTAGAAGGAAAAGTATTGATTAATATCTTGATGATAATCACTCATTACATATACATTGAAGCAGCAGTGGATTCCATTCCACCCCCTTCAACTTTTACTCTACAAATCTACAAATCTAAAAACATTGATGTGTCCACAAATCCCTCATTAACAAATATACATAAAAAATACAATGTCATATTAGAGAGTGGCAACGTGAAAATAAGCGATGCATTAGTGATGCAGTTCCATTTTTCACCACAGATTTACATTGGAAAATTGTGGAGTTCTGTGGAGCTCTGACACTGTCTGCTAAGCTTCATAATACTGCTGAAGTCATGCGTTAAATTTGAATATCTCAAGCGCACTTTACGACTTGAAATAGTCTAAAAATACTTAAAAACATTGCTGCAGAATGCTGAACACATTTATCATTTATAATTGTTTATATAAAGGTCTTAAGCCAAAATACATATATGTTTTCTACTGGATGAATATTTTGGTGAGGCACCCATCAGCGGCTGACACTGACTCTGTTGTATTCAGAGCCACTGCTGTATATATCTTCCATTATCTGTCCGTGATGTGCGGAGTGTGGAGCACGCTTACAGTACATGACATGGAGGCGCTGGCGCAATCACTTGCATTTTTTTCTTGTCAACAGTGGAAACAACTTAAAATACTCTATCATTTCTTGTCATCCAGATAAGAAAAATACATTATTTAAAGCTTTTATTTGTGTAAACTCACAATAACAAGAAAACGTGCTTCTGCAAAATAAAGAAAACAAACAGGTCGTGCTTTCACGGTCTTCCTTGAACTGGAGCGCATCTCAAAAATTAGCCGAAACACGACGTAGCTATTTTTGCAGCCAACACTGACTCAGAAAACATTAGTTTGTTAATAAACAAATAAAATGCCTCCTTGTTATTTTTTCGACACATTTATTATCATTAGCCAACTTTTGCTGGTGCTTTGCGGCAAGCTTTATGCGTGAGCTTGAGCGCAGAATAGGCCTATTTCTCCTTGCATGCACCCAGTATTTAAGCAGCCTAATTAAATTAATACGTGCGATTATTCAACTAATTAATTGCTTAAATAAATAACTATAGTCAACTAAAAAAAATCTTTAGTCGGGGGCAACTCTAATTAGCTGAATTAAAAACATAATTCGAGAATTTATTCTGATTTAAGGGGAATCAGAATGCCATACTGACTGGACGAGAGGAGGAGCTGGGGATGGAGGAGGGTAATTAGCTCCTGAGAAACGTGAAAGCTGCTGATAATACTGAAGGAGCTTATATATGTATACAGTGATAGGCGTCGTATTCCTATAGGTAGACATGATTCAGCGGAGAGTCAGCTGATGCAAGCTTGACTAACGTGACCTGCCAGAACTGATGCTACGCTTATTGTGTGATGGCCACAAAGTTCACACCACAAGACTGAACAATGCCTTCATTCTGGGGAAGACATTTTTTTTTTTACCATCAAAGAAAAAGATGTATTGGTTCAGTCAGGTTCTGCACATCCTACTAGAAAAGAAGAAACAGGTAAGACGTTTATAATCTCATACATTAAAATAATGAAAGATTTTTCATGAGCAATAAGACGAATAAAACATGACAATTTTACAACTGAGCAATATGACTCATTGGGTCTCTTTGCACTTCCACAATTATTATTTTATTTATTTTTTATAATAATTTTTAAAGTAATTTTAAAAATAATACTAAATAATGCTCACAAAAATATTTATTTGAAAAAATTACTTTCAATATAACGCAAAGTATGGTGATATAATGGTATGGTTTAATAATAATAAAATAATAATTATAATTATTATATAGGCTAGGCCTATATATAGCCTACACACACACACACACACACACACACATACTGTTTTTTGTTAATTAGGAGGACTATTTTTTCAAACCAGTTTTTTGCAACACTAAACAGTCACCCCTTTCCACTTGTGCTAGAAAGATGTAGTAAATCTTAAAAAATCCTATTTGAGCTATACAACACAAATCTCACTTCAAAATTTGAATAAACACATCAGAACTCAAAATACAAGAACTTGACACCATGCTGTATTAAGAGGACAAACAATAATGAGGTACTTAGCGCCGCCCATGACACAAATAGTAATTACCAGGGCCAACTTTATTTGTCAGGACCATGGCCATACACATACACAAACATGTAAGCTGTGTATTAAAGGGTCAAACATGGGTAAATGTGGACTGTGTGATACAGTGCCTTCACTTAAGTATTAGAGCAACAGAATCCATACTATTTGTGAACAGAAATGAAAATGAATGAATGGCAAAATAAAATTATGCATGTCGACACATGTGTCTGGCTTGAGTAAAGAGAGTAAAACTAACGTGTCTTCTCGAAGAACTCGAAGGACAAACATCTATCTTTGTCCTTGCAGAGAGCAACACAAACACTGCACACAGTGTTCAGTGACATCTTCTATCTGTGCATGGTAGAAAGCACACAGTGAACTCAGAGAAAACGCTACGCTTGAGCAAACAGTTTGTTAATAGGCTACTACAAATGATAGCCGTGAAAGAGACTGTGAACACATTGAATAGGATATGTTTAGTTGGTGAATAGCATATGCTACTATTACAGAGTAGCGATAACGTTAAGCGCACCAGAATGAAATATAATATTCAGAAGTAAACAGCGTAGGTGACTTACAGATTCAGTTAACATCCACAAATGAATAAGCGCGTCGATTCAGGGAGCAGTGCAAAATGCCTGTGCAAAATCATTTTTTGTGTGTGTTTTTAGTAATTGTTAGTTCGGTGTTTTTGAGTGCTCATTGTTACAATTTCACAGCAAAAGTTCAGTGACATTTTTATTTGTGCATGGTAGAAAGCAAATACTGATACTGACATAATGACATACAATAAATGTGGAAAATTGAACTACACGATTCAGGGAGCAGGCTACAAGACTGCCAACCAAAGATTCCTCTGAAGGACAGACAATAAGACTTTAACCGTACACCATAACCAAAAGCAAGCAATTAAAAAATACAAATGAGAAATACAGGTTGTACTAGGCAAGGCAAGGCCAGGCCAATCTTTTCACACTACATATCGTTTCTATAAACAGTCAAGGGCAGAGATAGCAATGGCCATGGCCTGAATTGGGTGGCATATTGACGTGGTCAGAGAAAGACAACTGGTCAGTCATGACACCCAGGTTTCTCGCTACTGATTTGGATTCAGGTTGTCGTTCTGTGAGAGGAATTCAGAGACCTGTTTGAAAACTGCTCTTTTCATAGACTCAGATAAAAATGGGAAAGGTGAAATTGGCCAATATTTCTCAACTTCAGCAGGACTGAGAGAAGGTTTGAGCAGGGGAGTTACCCAAGCCTGTTGAAGCCAGTGAAACATGTGTGATTGCTGACACAATGGTAAAAGTTATGGCTTGGATGAGGGTTAGTAAGAATGGGTTCAAGCAGACATGCAGTAGGATGGCCACAAGTCAGTGAGCGAATGGTGGAAGTGATGCGCAGTTGATGGGGAAGACAGGTTGTTTCCAAGTGGCTCTGAAAAAAGTGGCAGCCATTAGTGACCAATTCTCTGTCAAGAAAGCAGCAAATAGATCAACAGAGGTTAGTGGCTTTGGTACATCATTGTAGAAAACTATTTTAGCAGCACTAATGCAGGATAAGAAGGAAAATAGGAGTGCAGGGTAACCCTTGAGATTAGTTGGATCACTAAAATTCTGACATCTCTCAGCAGCTCTGAGATCAGTATGCAGATTTCAGATAGTAGAATCAGCCATGGGTGAGGCTGGTTTGAGCGAGCAGGTTTGGTGGATAGAGGACACAGCCTGTCCAGACATGAGCTTAATGTAGAGCAGAGATACTCTGTGGCATCACTGACCTCCAGTGAGGAAAATGTGTCGATGTAGAGTTGAGGTGACCAATGAGAAGTGGGTGGGAGACAGGTCGCAGTAAAAATAAACCAGTAGTGGTGGAACAGAGAATGAAATTAACTGAAGGAAACAGTGGTCAGAGATGTGCAGAGGCGTGACCAGTAGGCATTCTGTGGCACAGCTTGGGTGAGAATGAGATCAAGTTCCTTACCTGCTTTGTGAGTCAGAGGGCTGCAAACCTGTTTTATCAGGGACAGCCATACATATTTTTATAATACAAATAGCAAAATCTAAATCTTTATCATTCTATATCATTGATAAAGAATTCTTTATCCCCCCAGGAATTCATATCAGATCACAGCTGACCATACCTGTAGATGCTGAAGAGGACTGACGTCGCTTTTTTGGCTGTGGCATCTCACTCTCTTCATTCTCACTTTCAGACACATCACTACCTACATTCACTTTCTCTGCAGAAAAGTGTGTAGAAAAGCATTTGTTTCCATGCACCATATAGAGCTCCTTGTAACTGAACTAAATAGTGTCAATTTATAATATGTATAAGAGCAAACATTTTCTTACAAGCAAACATGTGTTCTTACAGTAATGCTCAAGGTTAATTTCATCAAGGTTTTTCCCCTTGAATTCTGATACTCTTCCCTGTTCAAGGGCCATCAGCACCTTGCTGATCTTTGCTAGTTGTAATATCCCTTTTGGCAACCGGTAAAACTTTCTATGGACTTATATCATGTCCCAGAAAAACTGCTAACTGGTCCATCTCAGTATCTCTCAGATTAAGCACTTAGATAATGTTGCAATATGTTTCTGCAGCTTTGTGGATGACAAATTCTTTGGATGTTTGGCTCCACACTGGTGGGCAACCTTCCTGATGCAATCCGTGCCATGGTAGAATGAGGTCTCAGTCATGGGCTTTGCGCAAAAAAAAAAAAAATTTCATCCAGTACACCACATGTTTGACAGTTCTTTACAAGTAGCTCCATGGAGTCCAGCATACTTGGGGGCAGGAGTATTGGCACCTTTCTGTCTCGCTTGCCTCTAATTTCGATGCGCTGGAAATGCTGGCAGAGCTTCTGCTCAACTTCAGATAAAGCATCAGCGACATCGTTGTGTAAAACAGATGTGTTTCGGAGAAGATATGAATCCAACCTCATTTTCGAAACTTCTGCTCTCCTGCGATTAAACAGAATAACTTCACACAGAGTTATTTGGGCAGGTTTTGACCAGTTCTTCTGACTTTTCTCAAGTTTGAGCTTTTCTTGGTACAGTTTAGTTTGATTGCTCAGATGAATGTGCATTTTTTTAACATCCTCAGTAAAAGGGAGAAGTTCTGGAGATCCATTTCGCTTCATTAAGCGTCTTCAAGGCTGAGGATGACACATATTCATTCCATTTTGTGGTATACATTTGCTTGAACATTTTTACATTTTGGACATCATTTCCCTCTCCTGTGATCACTGCTTCACATTCTGCAATATCGGACATTTTTTTAAGGTTGTGGCCCAGTTTTAATGCCAAAGATGGAACTGTGACGATTTCATCTTCATCTCGGAATCCCGAGGTATCTTTAACAGCCTTGATAACATGATAGAAGTTTGAGGGTATGAAAAAGTCTTTAATACTCTGTAGATTTCCCACTTTCCTAGCACAGGCAGAGGGAGCGACATGGTGTTCATTTCCACTAAGCCGAAGCAGTTCACGATTGCTGACGGTGTTAGGTAATATCTATTGTCCTATGCAATTGTACAGCCTACTATACAGTATAACTTTGTGATTGTTGTTTGAGTGTAAAATTGTTCTTAAAGTCCTAATTGTGAAATTAAATTATTCAAAGGAGTACACGTTACAAGGCAGTGCGAGGGGAGCTGCCAGATCCAGATGTCCTCAAACTTCTTGCCAGACATTGCTCCACTCATCACCACCATGGCGATAAATGTGGACGTCTCACTGGTTGACTCCGCTTTGGGAAAAGTCCAGGAAGGTAGTCCCATATCCTACCAACATCCATTACCAGTGAGCCGGGTTGTAGTACACCACCCAGATGCCCCTCCACCACCACCTCTACCTGTAGATGGCTATAGGCTGGAGCCTACCAGCTGTCAGTTTGTCTGCCGTCACCAACAACACCTCCATCTACAGTCACTTGTAATTACAGTAGACATGGCAAGGAAAATAGAGGTTGCCACCAGGGAGCAGAGCAACACTGTGGAGTGGCACCATGTCAGGAGGCCAAGACTTCTTATACTTCTTATACTTCCAATAACTTCTTCCCGATTCAGGGAAATATGCCATGTCAGAGGTCAGAGTTCTGCTGAAAACTTGGCACAAAGAATTAAAAAGGGAGTGGCTCAAACGGCTGCAATGAAGAGGGGACTGGCACTGGAACCGGTTGCCATCCAGGAGTACTGCAGAGTAAAAAACACAAATTACTGGCCTTGTGGGTTTATCATCCACCCAGACACCCCCTGGTTAGGGTCATCTCCTGACGGTCTGGTGTTTGACCCAACTGAGAGCAGCCCCTTTGGATTGCTGGAAATTAAATGTCCCAACGCAAAGAGCTATGTGGACTGTAGCTACTTGAAAATGCAGAGTGGCACATTTAAATTGAAGCAGACTCACAGCTACTACTGGCAGGTGCAAGGCCAGCTCCTACTTACAGGGATGGAGTGGTGTGATTTTGTAGTTTTTGCAGAGGAGGATATTCTCATACAGCGCATCTACAGAGACTGCGAGGTGGCTAAAACCATCAGGGAGAAGGGAGATTATTTTTATTTTTATTTTTACATGGTAGTTTGAACAGGGTTCTCTACCACTTTTTTGCATTTAGAGTTGCCTTTGATTGATATGCACTAAATTTTTTATTTGAAAAACATATTATTTATTAAGAATCACTGCTGTTATGTATAATAAATATTACTTTAAATATGCTTCTATGTGTGGTCTCCTCTTAATGCTATCATGCTTTCAGCCAGGTGTGTAAAACAATGCAGAACTCTAAACTTTCCTTAGTTGTAACTTGTAACTGCCCATCTCATCACCAGTTGTGGAGGAGGGGGTTTAAAGAGTTCATGAATATACGTGTATACAGTTTTTATATTTAAATTACCTTTTTAATAATGTAAAAGCTGTGTCAACAAAAGGCTGTTTAATGAATCAATTCTGGTAAGTAAATGTTTAACAAAACTATAGAACATTCATTAGAAACTTTGCAAGAAACTAAAATTAGAATTAGAATTACATTAGAATTAGAATTACATTAGAATTAGAAATACATTCATTAGAAATACATTCATTAGAAAACTATTAATAAGCAAAAAGTGAAATGTCATTAATACATGAGTCCAGAGTTATTCATTGTTGAGTTGCCCATACGGGAAACGAGTGAAAACTTATCTCCGAGTTATAGCGTGACGAATTACTACAAAGAGGTACACAACAATGTAATGCCGGCTTTTTCACCCGTTAGAAGGCCAATCGCCTTTCTTTAATCTTGAATCCACTCATTAATACTTCCTAGTTTGATCTTAGTGTCGATGTCAAAACTCTTATTAGCACAGCAGTGCGGGATGCAATTTTTTTTTCCCCAGGATGGTAGGGGAAGGTACCGGCTTTTTCGCCTCTGATTGGCTAGAAGGGCTCTCCTCCGATTGGTTATTTGATTTGGCCGTGAAACGTCATCTCACGTTCATGGCAGTCTGTTCTGGTCATCTTTACCGCCAACAGAAGTGAATTATGTAAGTAAACAGTGTGATAAGTGCGTGTCATCACATTTATATTCCAAGTTCACATTTTCATAGCATGTTTAGATCGTGTTTAGATTAGTCCTAGCAGTTTGGGGTAGTTTTGTGATGAGAGAGAGAGAGATGGTAGTGGTGGTGATGCTGTCGACTTGCGCGCTAGTCTGTTTTGATCTTCTTTACCGCCAACAGAAGTAAACTAAGTAAACGAAGTCAATCCAACAGTGTGATAAGTGCGTGCCGTCAGATTTATATTCCAAGTTCACATTTTCATAGCCTGTTTAGATCGTGTTTAGATTAGTCCTAGATGTTTGAGCGAGTTTTGTGATGAGAGATAGTGAGAGAGAGGTGGTAGTGGTGGTAGTGGGTGGTGCAGAGGTGTGTGTGTGTGTGTGAGAGAGAGAGAGAGAGATGGTGTATCTAGGTGAGGCAAACACTATGAGTGTGGCGACCGAGTTCTTAAAACAGGGAAAATAAATAAACCAACTACGCCACCCTGGGGGCTTTTTTTTACCAGGGAATCGCCCTCAACAAACTAGGAGCACACAAGGCTCACAGGCTCGTATCAGTTGGAGTCAGGCATGAGACATGGGTGAGGTACAAACAGTAAAATCACTTTTATTGATTAAAATGATCCAAACAAATCACAGAAAAAGAAAACCACTATCAACAAAAAGATATTCAAAATTGGACACTCCTGGCGACGGAAATTGGGGACGGCAGCCAAGTCCCTCAACCCAAAGGACCTCCCTATTCTCCTAAAAAAAAGAAACAAAGGAAACCACAAACACACATGCACTCACACCGCACTCAGTCGAAACACCTCCGTGTGGCACAGCAATCACTCCAAAATACCACCACCAAGATGAGGAGGGCTGCCGCCCCTAGTTTCCTTGCCGCCAAGGCCTACAATAAAGAACACACACGTAAGACTCACACCACAAATAAAAACAAAACAAAAAGAAAAACAAGAACTACACAAAAACAATTGTTAGATCCAAATGCACAGTATTCATCTCAAAACAGTATGATAACAAACATTCTCATCACATGTGGAAGGATACATTCCAGATAATCACCTCAAAACATTGTTTAATACTACACATTCAACACTCAAATTCAGGATACTCTTATGAGAACAGTTGGATAACCTGATATCCTAGACAGCATCAGGAAAATACAGACCAGGTGTTTGTTTAAATCGTACCGGGGCCACGAAGACCGCACTTGAGCAAAAAAAGGAATTAAGCACCAAAACAAACAACATTCACATGATAAGTAAATAGACAAAAAGAATGAAAACTTAAATCAAAACAAAAAATGAACAGTGATGACTAAGAGTAATGAGCATCAAAAGCCACTTTAAATACAGCTCATTATATTCTGAGTAACCAAGATCAAATCCCGGGCAATGAAGACATCCCCACCAGTTCTCATGCAATGAAACAGTTGACGTTAATGGTGTCGTTGAGGTCGGAGACGTCGTAGAGACACTAGCCATTAAGGCTACATAACAGAGCAGCACAACAGCACACAGAATTGTACACTCACAGTCGGATATCCGTGAAATCAAGTCAAACAGCAGCACGTAGTAAGTTAGTGGTCGCTCAGCAGCTTATGTTGAACTGGACCTCTAATTCAAGCATCCAGTGAACGAAAATGATGACGAAACAACCCACCATAACCTTGAACAGGCATATGAAACACACCGGGATTAGAACACAAAACAAAGAGGAAACTCACCAAGCGGACTTGAGGTCGGACTGAGGCATTAAATATAAAAGGTTGAAAACATACCTGAGACAGCAAGTCATTAAAGAACCGCGAAACTCATCCGCTTTACCGGAAGTTCGCACAACAACGAGCGCCACCGAGTGTACGCCGATCAATTCCCCCGTCCACTACAACAAAGAAGTCCATATCACCCGGTGCCACAGGAATCACTTGCAACAGAGTCGCTAACCTGCAGCTCTTACCTCTCCAGCTCTTGCACACCGCGCCGGAACGACAACAATGACATGACGTCACGTGTAATGCCCTCACAGGAAACGTGCACCAACCACATTAATAGCCCTCATAACTAGCGCTAAATCACCATCCAGCCGAGCGTTAATAGGCGGAGCGAATGCCTACTGCTACATGAGGGTAAATCGATCGAAGGTAAATCGACTGTACAGTAACTTATAGCCACACAGAAATGTATTTTCCGAGAAATAGGCACCCAAGCTGGAACATCCACTCCCACCCAAGGCACCCAAGCTGGAACACCACAAGACGGCTCTGGAACTGAAGCGTCATCTCAACGTGAGCACCTCAGAGGTCGTCTCAGATCAATGTTTAATGACCTTGTGGACAAGCTTCAAAATGATGAGACCTTCCAAGCCCCAATACAATCCCTTGTCTCATCCTACGAGTCCATTCTTACTGACAGCGGCCTGATTTCAGCATTGTCTACCTTTGGGAAGATGAGGAGTGCTGCTGCAAGTAACATCAGAATGCAGCCAAGAAAGGGTCTGCAAATGAGCACACAAATAGGCGTGCAGCTGTTGCATATAATGTATACAGCTGTTGCCCGTCGTAAGACTCCGCTGGGGGGTAGATGGGCGCTCATCACTGGTAGACCTCCAAAAAGAGCCCGGAGGGAACACAACTATGGGAAGGTAAAAGAGGGGAGTGGTGCACTGCCAAGAAGACTGGCACCACACTCCCTTGCCCAGTGTGTCTCTACTTGTGTGTCCCTAGGTAGCCAACACAGCAAGAAATAAACATACTCACTCTGACACACACACACACACACAATTACTAATAACATAATAACACAATAATTACTAGTATGCTTAACATGAACTAATATTGTCTATTACTAGCACTTATGCAATGTTAGGTTCACAATAAATAAAAATCTGTCATATTTTAATCATACTGTGGTGTCTTTTCTACAATTGGCTGACTGCGGCTTCATTCATCTGTGATAGCCTATTAAAAATGTTCATGCCTGTGACTTTACTTTGGTAATAATTTGGATGTAATAGTTTCATTAAATAGTTTCTGTTGAGCAGGCAGGATACAAGTTAGGACCAACACATCTCTCGTCACCTCAGGGAGCCTTAATGAACTCTGTTGACTGTTCTGTTAATTGTGCTGCTGTTCTAAGCCTATTTGCTGGTTGGGAAAACTTGTAGCCTATTTGTTAGAGGTGATTGTCAATGTTACTCCACTGCAGTGTACAATAGTCATTACATGTCTCACTGCTTTCCATACCTAGTTCCCTCTGTGTAATTGTTTGTATTATTTAATGGACCTTAAGTCAAAGCTGAGCATGATGATGCATCACTAGTTTTCATTAGTCTAGAATAGTGCACTGCACTGCACACAGCTGGGCAAAATAGTGCCGTTTTATTGTATTGCATACATCTTAAACCCAGGCAATGCATAGGCCTAAATATGCTTATGTAACTGTTCAGTACTTGAGAGCCACGGCGAGTTTACGAAACGTAGGCTGGTCAGATTTGTGCTCCCAAGTTCACATGTTCGTCACAAAATTCCTTCAAACAGCTAAGACTAATCTAAACAAGATCTAAACAGGCTATGAAATTCTGAACTTGGAATATAAATCTGAAGACACACACATATAGCGCTTTCTTAGTAGGCTATGTTGGATTGACTTTGTTTACTTCTGTTGTAAATACGATCAAAACAGACTAGCCGACAGTCTGCCATGAACGTGAGATGACGTTTCACGGCCAAATCAAATAACCAATCGGAGGAGAGCCCTTCTAGCCAATCAGAGAGGCGAAAAAGGCGGTACCTTCCCCTACCATCCTGGGAAAAAAAATATTGCATGCAGGATAGCTAAAACCGTAAGTACTGACATGCACTCTCATATACCGGAAGTTGATAGGTGCCATCTTGTGCACGGAGTCTATTACTGACAGAATTTTCATTTTTGGGTGAACTAACCCTTTAAAGGTACAATATGTAAGATTTGTATGTGCATTAAAATATCCCAAAATCACAAGGCCAGTGTTATATATTTTGTTAAGTTGATTACTTACAATATCCCAAATGTTTCCAACTATTTTTAAATCTTGAGAAAATTGTGATTCTAACCAAGGAAACGGGGCGTGTGAACAGGGGTGAGCTGGGAGTCGCCAGTCAATGGCGTCATATCCGCGTTACCCTCGGTTTCCGCTCTTACTGCGTGGAGTCCTGGGCAAATGAGGAAGTTGTAGTTGTGGCATCTATCAAGCAACAAACGTTAGCTTGTTTCGTGCAGTCATTATGGAACAAAATTATTCTTTACCGATTGCATCTGGTTCTGTCGACAAAGACAAGTCCCATAAACGTAAACGTCAACGTACGGGTATTATTGCTTTAGGTTTGTGTTTAGTTTATTGACATTGTTTATCACGTCTGGAGTTTATGGCCATGTAAATAAATATAGCATGTGTTATACATAAAGATTAATCAGTATTTTGGCAAATGATGTGGGTATGTTCGAATGTACTGTTACAACAATTGTTTAGAACACGTAAAACTGCGCAGCGTTATCACAACAATGAATTCGACAAATACAATAACATCTATGACAACCAATTTAGTATTAAACTGTAACAAAATTCAAATTCAAGAAAGGAAGAGGACAGGGTCGGCTTTCGGAGCTATGGGCGTATTTATTTATAAATGAAAGAAAAACAACAACAAAAAGTCACGCACACAGCACTGTAGCAGCAAAGTCCAAAGTCCAATGTAACAGCAATCGTGTCCTCGCGCTTCCCGCACTCGCGCTCTCAGCCCACAGATCTCCGCGTGTCTCTCTCCATGAATGAGGTTTCCCCGTCCCTTATATGCGATCTCGCCACGCCAATCACTGAAACAAGACACAGGTGTTTGTCATTTGCACTTGACCCACTTACGCCGCACCTGTCTCCCGATCCTCTCTCCCGTCACAGACTTCGCTAGATCACGCCCCCCTTGCCACATAAACCTTACTTTTCTTGCGGTTAATTCATTTTAATGAAATAAAAGCATGTCATTAAACGCAACATTTATAAAAATAGAACTTTACCTCATCCATGAACATGATTTTTCGATTCCCGTCTGACTGATTTACATCCACGGTGGAGTTGAAAACGACAGTTCCCATCATTCCATGCTCCTTCACATCGTCATCAAGTTACGTCGTTGTTGTTGTTTGGAATGTAGCGCCCTCTAGCGGCAGAAAATATTGCATATTGTACCTTTAAGCGTATTATATGGGCAATAAAGCTCGATTACGGTGCCGTTGTCTGTTTTAGCAGACTACTGCCATCTAGTGGAAGCAGGTTTTCTCAGTCAGCTGTGTGTAATGAATGAATCAATTAAGAGTCAATGAATGCACGCGTGTCACCTGATCCACAAATGCACATCTTACTTGTTGCATGCACAAATTCTGACCTACATTAATACAAAATCGAGGTTTTGTATTAACACTATGTCTCTATTTATACAAAATGCTGCAAATTCATGTGATTCTAGATTTTGCTCACACAAGTTGTATTGTATTAGTTTAAATGTAGTAACGCACATTTGTGAATTTGTAAAATAGATGGGTAGTTGTGCACACATTAATAATTAGCACCAGGTCTATTAATTTGTAGTTGTTTGTGTGTGGGTTGTGAAATGCTTAAAAACCGCAAAAAGAAAGTCTCAAAATCCAAATGAATCAAATGAGAATGACATCAATGAATGAACGCGTGTCACCTGATCCACAAATGCACTTTGCAAATGGTATTCTGTCCTATCCTTATTTTGGCACTGAGTTAATCTCACTTCTTAAATCTCTTAAAGAAAATACATGCACTTAAAAGCTTTCCTTGTATGTGCATGTTATTGTGTCAATACAATTGTAGGGTATGCCTGCTTGTCATATCTCTTTGTCATGTCATCCTTTGTTTTTGTATAATTATGTTTTTATTTTTTATTTTTTATTATGTATATGTATTTGTATGTAATTCCTTGACAATGTTCTTATGTTATAGAGCATAAAAAAAGAGTACTAGTGAAGAAAAAAAAATGCACATCTTCTTTGTTGCATGCGCAAATTATGATAAACTAATACAAAAGAAAACATTTATATTCACCAAAAATGTCTCTATTTATACAAATTGCTACACATTCATTTAATTTTGAATTTTACACACGCAAGTTGAAAGGCATTTGGTTGTGGATAGTAAAACATATCTGCAACATTGTGCTTGCACGTGTTAATTATTTTGATACTATATTCATCACATACAATTCCTATCGGAATCATACAGGATATGTATTGTCCTATAAACCTATAGGAATGGTTCCAAAATATGATAGAAATTCTGTTGGATATTGGATATTCTATTCTATTTATTCTTATTGGAATCCTTTAGGATTTTTTGACAAGGGGTTTTAAAAACTGAACAGGACTTTTATTTTGGTTTGGCGATATGACGTCATAAGGCTGCACTGCTCATTCGTCTTGATTCGGCAGAAGAAAGGGTTTGTGTTTTAAAGCATTTCATTGTTTAAGTCAATGCAAATCGTTACCGTTTTATTCTAACTGCGAAGAATGTGTATTAGTCATGCTTTATCTAAAATTACTGGTCAAAACTGTGAACATGCAACAACACGTGTAATAACTTTTACAAACCAATTGCAAATGGCTAATCGGGTTATTTATGATCATCACTATGACTGACTCTCTTATTACTGAACACTGGAGCTGAATGAGATTTAGCTTGGAATTATTATTTTACTTTTTATTCATCTTTTGTCTCATTTTATACACAACAGTATCCAAACACACAGAAAACTCCTGGTGAAGCAACTGAGATCCACGTTACATACTGTTATAAAGATGGCATTTATTAAAGAGGAGAGTGAAGACTTCAAGATTGAAGAAGTATTCAGCATGAAACAAGAAGATACTGAGGAACAAACAGGTAGGTTTCTTTCTCAAAACTGAACTCTGTCATTTGATCCTTATTAAAATGCCTTTACAGAAATGAATCATATTTTTTGATGAGTGTCCTTATTAAAGTGGTTTTATTTGACATGGAGCCTTATGTGGACAGACATGTTGAGATCACATGGGACAAATACTAATGAAGCCTTCAAGTGCACCTGAGAAGATCAAACTTCCATGTTGGTCATTATTATTTTGACGTCATTCAGAAAACCAGAATAATCATACTGAAGTAGCCTAAGAGCTAATCATTAATCATTTAAGCTTCTCATTAAACATTAAACACAATATCAACTCTGACCATTCCAACCATTCTTTTTTTATCACTTAATTATGCAACCATATCAAACAAAAACACTTATTTAGCATAAAGCAAACTGAAAATTGAGTAGGGCCGGCAGCTATCGATTATTTTTAGTAATCGAGTTTTCTACCGATTATTCCATCAATTAATTGGATAAAAAAATTGGGATAATAAAAAAAATAGATCCAAGTGAACAACAGCCTTTAAAATTACTTAAATCACAAATTTATTATAACAAGCAATAATAATGGGTTCAAATAGCATATCAAAGTAAGTAATTATATTTAACAACGTTAAAATCCAACATGTAAAATAAATTATATAAACTAATATAAACATAACTCAGGGCTCCAGACAAATTTTTTTGCTAGGAGCGCAAGCAGAAAATTTAGGGGCACACCTTAAATCATCCTGCAACGCAGTTATTCACATTTCCCCCATTTTGACTGTATTACTAACAAATGCCTTGGTAATAAATAGACTTAACGTTAGGATAGCCATTTCCATAACAGCAAAAAGGAGAACAGTATGCAGCATTTAGTGAGGTAAGAATAATTGCATAGGACTCTGGTGTACTCGCAACTACAATACAATTTTGTCCATCATATCGATGGTATCATGATACAGTGATTCTGAAATAGTCTATTCATTGCCAGACAATTTGATCTACAATATATCTTGATGTAGACCTATTTGTAACAGAAGAGGCAAAAAAGTGTTTGTTCACAGTATTTGTATTTATTCAAGACATTGTGATGTCTGTTTAAAAAACTGACCACTGAGATGAACCTGTCTTGAAAAGTGCACAGTGCCTATAAACATAACATTTCTGGACTTCTGTAAATAACAGAAATACATAAATAAACAAATAATGAATGCGAAAAATAAATAAATACACATTTCAGTTCTTAACAAAGAAGTTCACCCTCTGTATCAGCTCAGGCGACAACAGCACCTCTAGGGTCATCATGGCCAAATTCGTGCTCTTTTGCCCATTCAGGATTAAATGAGGTCTGATGTTTCGGCATGTTAATGTTATATGACATGACGTAGCCAGCACGTGGACTCCACGACGTGGAGGCTTGTTTACATTTTTAAACAATGATATATCAGATATTTATTTGACACCGCTTTCAGCCAATCATTTGTTTGACCAAAGATCTTACGGCATTAGACACTATGCTGCTGCATCCCGATAAAGAGCGGGGTTTTTTAGGCCGATTCAGCGCAACTCCAAAAAGGAGGACAAATGAGTGTCCGGCTTTAGGCTGCGCCAAAATCCGGATGTATGGCAACCCTACTTAACGTACAGAAATTACAACTTGCAGAAGATGAGACAGAGTTCTTTATTAAACTCATAAAAGACAAAATAATTACGGGAATACTATATTTTAAACCACAAAGAAATGCCACAATCAAGAGCTTGAAGCAGAAATGAGGGAGAAACACCCAGAAACGCTTCATATGTGCCGTTCACAAGTATAAGGGGATTTTTCTTACCATTAATGCTTGGATAACACACCTACGTCTCCTTCGATTTAAAATAATGGTTGGTGCAGTGGCTTGGATGTATGTAAATCTACCAACATATGTTGGCATAATTATTGTAATGGTTTATCGCAAGAGGAAAAAATTACGTTTCAGGCGAATAACATCGGTTAATGGAAACCCCGTCATTTTGCAATAGTTTTTTATCTGCATTTAGAAAATATCGCAAAATATTTGTGCAAATCTATAGGCTAATGGAAACGCGGCTACTAAAGCACTGAGCCTAATTTGGTGTAGATAAAATTAACTTTAATTATTGTCATTCATAATGTCTTAATATCAATTTGAACGCAAAACGAGTGAAAAAAATAAATAGATATTGTGGTGAAAATAGCCAATAAGCGTCCTCTGCAGCTACACTGTTTACAATGGTAATTTCATCTTTTTTATTATTTTTAAATAAGTTTGAGGTATTCCTACATCTTGAAACTTTTAGTTTTAAAAAAGCTTGTAAAAGATGTGTAGTACTCGTAAGCGTATGACTATTTCTGTCACAATATAATAGTTATGGTTAGTGTTACTACATTAAAGGAACACTCCACCGTTTTTTCATATTAAACTATGTTATTCCTTTAACTAAGACGAGTTGATGCATATCTCTCTCGTCTCAGTGCATGCACTCAATCGCTCTGGCGCGCGGCAACACTTTGATAGCACTTAGCTAAGCCCAGTTCATTCATTAGGGACCAAACAGAGATGAAGCTAGAAGCGACCAAACACTTCCATGTTTTCCCTATTTAAACACAGTTACACGAGTAGTTACACGACCAAGTATGGTGACACAAAATAAAATGTGGCGCTTTTCTAAGCGGGTAAAAAGGATAACTATAATGTATGGTGGAATAGCACTTGAGACTCGGGAGCACTTCGACTCGGCACAGTAAAAAGTCACGCTTGAAAAATCCTCTCCCTATCACTTCTGTCATTAGAACCAACGTGACTTTTTACTGCGCCGAGTCGAAGTGCTCCCGAGTCCCAAGTGCTATTCCGCCATACATTATAGTTATCTGTTTTACCCAGAGCGATTGAGTGCACGCACTGAGACGAGAGAGATATGTATCAACTCGTCTTAGTTAAGGGAATAACATAGTTTAATATGAAAAACGGTGGAGTGTTCCTTTAAATCCATGGTGAATGTTGCTGATTTGTGGACTTAAAGCCTTCTATTACTTGTTCATTCATGGGACAATGTTTCTCCTGGTTTTCATGTCAGCGCACGACATCCATGGTTTATAACAGCGATCACAGCGATGTTATTAATTCTGTGGCGAATTCAATGTATTTCTTCACTGGATCTCCCAGCGCTGTGTAGTAACGGTGTGACTGGTGAGTAGCTCAAACCAATAAACAGTCCGTGAAGCACAAACGAGTAGCACAATTTCGTTCCGCTTTCATTTCGTTTAGAGGTCAACCGATAGTGGATTTTACCGATATTTAGGTTTGACCGTACATGCCCATAACCGATTATTCAACCGATATTTTTTTAAATGGATACTGGATTAAAAACAAACATAACACTCCAAGTAAAACAGTGGTGAACTGAAATGTGCTAAATATGTAAATATCAATATATTAAAATGAGAACGAATTCTACAGAAAATTATTTAAACATTAAAATATTACAGGTTAAATGTGTTTCTTTAGCTATAACCTAGAAACATACATACATTACAGTCCCATTTGTTAAAGGAGAAGTTCACTTTAAAATGAAAATTCTGTCATCATTTACTCACCCTCATGTTGTTTCAAACCTGTATGAATTTCTTTCTTCTGCTGAACAGAAAGGAAGATATAGAAGAATATCAGTAACCAGGCAGTTTTTGGGTCCCATTGACTTCCATAGTAGGAAAAAAATATACTATGGAAGTCAATGGGACCCAAAAACTGTCTGGTTACTGATATTCTTCTAAATATCTTCCTTTCTGTTCAGCAGAAGAAAGAAATTCATACAGGTTTGAAACAACATGAGGGTGAGTATATGATGACAGAATTTTCATTTTAAAGTGAACTTCTCCTTTAACTAGGATGTATTAGCTGCTTTCATGAACTATAGGCAATATACATTTTTACTGCATGTATTAATCAAGCGTGCTGCACAAGCCCTGAAAAGTGAAGCCAAAGCGTCTCGATTGCCCCTCGGTGACTGGTCCTAGTATAGGTCATAAACCCGCCTCCCCGTGTTAATTAACGGGACGTGAGACCAACTAAACAATTAAATTACACTTCAGATATCTTTTTTCCAAAGATGGTTTCTGTCATTTGCTGTCGTTCTTATCAAACTGATGTAAGTTCAAGTGTCTGTTTTTAAAATAAGCTTGTTTTTAGTTACGTGATGCTATAAAATTTATAGATTGACAGCTGTTATTGACAGGTTCTCTGAGCGAAGTAGTCGCTGAAGCACCAACAGACTTTTTTTCAGGATCTTTGGAGGACTGAGGAGATTGTATTTACTTTATTTTAGCCTCTTGTCATACTGCAATCAACAGACATCAAAATTGGAGCGGAACAGAGCAGACATGGGTCACTTAAAAAAAGTGCAGGGAGAGTGCATTCTGCGAGAGTGAGGGCGGGGCGTTGATTTCGCGGCTTTACTTCCTGCTCATTACTGCGCAGGTCTGGTCCTGAGATCGCTACTGCGCAGACTCAAGTTCCAAGATGTCAGCGCCATATCGGGATACTGGTGGCTTCAGTTCTCACCAATGGAAGAGAGCGAAGGGGCGTCGTCGTCCATCTTTTTTTACAGTCTATGGTATTATTATATGAGCAATATAATTGTACCTTGATCATTCATGTTAGTTCATAGTACATTAACAAAGGTAATAACAGATAAAATAAAAATGAAAACTCAATTTAAAATGTATTAGTAAATGTTGAAATTAACAAACTAACAATGAACAATATTTCTACATTTATTAACCTTAGTTAATGCTAAAAATGGAATCTTATTGTAAAGTGTTACCATTTCATATAAATCCAAATAGTCATGCTGAAAGATGGCCATCTTTAAATATCTGCAAAGCATTAAATTACATATATTACATGTACAGTCTCACTCTATTTGCTTTTATTTTAGAACACTTGATGATTATCTAATCAAAATAACAAAATGTATTGTAGTGATTAAAAAAAAAGAACTGAAATCAAATGCGTTTCTGATTTGTTTGTTTTTGTCGGCTGCATGAACATTTCAATGTTGAGATCACGTCACTAGCTTTAAAACTTCGTCAGCTAATGAATGCATAAAAGTGACCAGCTGGATATAAACTAATGCAAATAGATGGTAACAATTGCGACATAGGACATTTGTGTCAGGTTTGCGTGTTTTTTTATCACATTGATTTAACCGCTTGAGGTAGCCACTACTAATGTTAGTCCTCTCAGCCTCGACGGCAAACACCGTTTACTGTGAACGGAGCTAAAGTACTTTAAACATGTAATCTGCATGCATGTAAATAAAGCGTTGTGCTTCTCTGTGGGGGTATCCTATCGAAGGCAGCCCAATCAAGAGTCGTACAATTTGGGATCAGGGAGGCTCCGACTCGATCGGGAGCAGTAAAATAATCGTAATGACACCACACAATTGAGAATTTTTGGACAAAGTTGGTTTCGACAAGCCTCGAATCAGGCTACGTCCTACCCACCCCACCCCCTCCAATCATTGTGGCGTACAAATCGTGCCCAAAATCGTGCTTAAAATCTTTGTGTGACCAGCATTAGCAAATCGGTTCACAAGAATAAAAGCGAAAGTGATGAAAGCGAGTAAACCATGAAGTCAAAAGGAGAACACAATTTTTCTTCTAATCTCCTAGTATGCAAATTCTTCATTCCAGACATTCATGTTTTAATGAAGATAAGTGATTCATGTTAAAAATTGTAAACAAGTACTGCTTTGATTATGGTTTGTATATCTGGAGTCCTAGTTTTGGTTTCTTTTTTTGAATGATGAGTATAAACTACCTGCCACCTGCTGATGCAGTCAGTTATTTTCTCTCATGTACACGCTGTGAAGGCATCCTGAAATTGCTATTGCTGTTGCTATTGTCCAAGTGAGGGCGGAGTGGAAAGCTGAAGTAATGGCGTCCTGTAGGCAAACTGACATGGGTCCAATGTTGGGGGCAGGCATGTTTTCAGGTGAGAGAGATCAAGCCTCTCAAAACACCAGGCAATGATGGGGGTAAGAATGACATGGCCGAAGTCATTGAGGGTCATTGCAGCAGCATGTT
The DNA here is from genome assembly GCF_963993115.1 of Abramis brama. NCBI lineage: Eukaryota > Metazoa > Chordata > Actinopteri > Cypriniformes > Leuciscidae > Abramis > Abramis brama. The sequence continues at coordinate 33,703,304 of NC_139966.1, read as the reverse complement.
TTGGGTTATTCTTTGGGTTGTTACCGTGTCGACACACCTGTTGTTGTGATCCAGAACAGAACTGGTGTAAATATTAATGTCCGTCTGGGAATTCAATGTAGCCTGAAAAACAAACACATCCCAGTCCAGTGTCCTGGAACTGGTGCCGTAATAAAGAATCTGCTTCCTCCTGCTGTCCTTACTGTGGGGTCCACATGTTTAATGATGGGGGTGTGTTTGGGTAGCAGGAACAGGGATACGTGGTCTGATTGTCCAAAATGAGGAGGGGTGTTGCTTTATAGGCCTCATGTTTGTACAAACATGATCTAGAATGTTGTCTTCTGTTGTAGGGCTGGAAATGTTCTGATAAAACTTGGGTCCTTACATTAGTGTGATTTAAGTCACCATCATTGACAAAGGCTCCATCTGAATGTGTTGTTTGCAGCTCGCTAATAACAGTACAAATATATTTCATGGCTAGCTTAGCATTAGCATCCGGGGGTACATACTGTAGTGATTATGGTGCTTATAAATAAATTCTCGGGGCAGATAAAAAAGGTCTGCACTTGATAAAGAGCTACTTGATATCAGTAGAAACGAGGGACTTACTTTGTAATAACAGCATCAGTGCACCAAGATCTGTTTACATGGATGCAAACGCCACCACCTTTTGCTTTTGCTTTTACAGCAGTATAGATGCACTGATTGCAATTTTCTTGGTCGATTCCGATGTTTTTTTGTGTGTGTGTGACCTGCCGATACCAATTTTTGAACTATAATTGACAGCATATACAAATGAAAATCTACTTTTCTGTAATGCAAAATTTTAGTTTCTTAAAAAAACAGAGTAATAAAATAAGAACAAATAAACAAATTTCAAGCAACAGCACAAATTAATGCAATAAAAAGAGATATGAAATAAACATGGCTTTAAGTTTTTCAGGTTGGCATACAGTATATTCAGCTAAGAAATACTACAGAAAAATAATCAAATGTAAAATAACACTGGATCGTCTTCATTGTAAAATATTAAATACAGATTAATGCTTACAATTAGTTACAAAAGTTATTCCGTCAAGAGCAGAGAGTGATTTTCTTTGTCTTTTATTCTTTGATTAACATGACAGACAGCAGCAGGAATATTAGGCTGCTGTCACTTTAAGAGCATATGCACAAATCCAATATACTGTTACACAACTTGCGTTATCTTTCTCAACTAATTAGATTCCAAAACTGACTGTTTAACTGAATACTCGCCAAGAAGGGTATTTTGACTAGTCTGGCTATCACCATACCAAGCTCAATCTTTTAAGATTGAACATTAGTCTGGGGAGTCTGCTCTGTATTTTCTACTGCACAAGAGGCATGATCAACGGGCATAGTTCAAATGACTCTGTACGCAATTGGATAGTCCTTCAACCAATCAGACCAACGATCCAGGTGACGTACTTTGCAGCGAAAACTCCAGGCAGGAAATGTGTTAACAAACTTGTTGGTTTGGAGCATTGATCAGCGGTTTGCAGAAGCAGCAATGGCATCGAGCGATTTTTGCAGGTTGTGCAAAAAAAACATGAAAGTGAGTGGTATTTACACCCACTCGAGCAATTTGTTTGCTAAACTAAAGAAGCCATTGAGCATCGTTGAGAGGTTAAAGGGATAGTTCACTTTGAAATAAAATTTTGGTATGTTTTAGCTTACCTCAAGGGCATCCAAGATGTAGGTGTCTTTTTTTCCGCAGAAGTTTCAATTTTGATATTTTTAGGTCAAACCGTTCTTGTCTGTCAGTCATATAATGCAGGTCTGTGGTCATTGGAACGAAACTGTGGCCAAGGCGACATCTAGTGTATATATCTATACCCGCCCGCGCCCTCAGATCACTTGGACGCGGCTGTGTTCAAGAGGTAACAACGATATAAATACTGTTCGTTTTCTCACACAAACCGCTCGTTTCGTGTCTTAGGCCATCAATGTGTACTTACGATGGGGAATTGTTTAATTTGGACGATGGGGAATTGTTTTAATTTGGACTCTGTGCTTGCTCTTTGAGGTGGTGACCATAGACCTGCATTATATGACTGACAGACAAGAACGGTTTGACCTAAAAATATCAAAATTGAAACTACTGCGGAAAAAAAGACACCTACATCTTGGATGCCCTTGAGGTAAGCTAAAACATACCAAAATTTTATTTCAAAGTGAACTATCCCTTTAAAAGGAATTGGACTGGATTAAACCCGCCAATAGCGCACCAGGTGGATAAGCCAGTTTGTGATTGGTCCCCGCAAATTTGTAACGGAAGCAGGATAGAATAATGTACAGGTTTCCAGCCTGAGCTGCAGGGCGAAATCAAATTGCCGGCAGATCGGGCTGGGTTTACCCAGTCTATATTTTGACAGTTTTGAGTGTATTTGGCCATTTAAGTGCAGTAAGCCCTCATTTTGGTACCTGTGACTCACAAGCTGCTTGAGACTGACAGGCGGCTTCCCTTATATAGATCTGTGGTGCGCCCGCTTTTGGTGTGAGCACAGGAATTAGTCAAATTATGTGCAATACAAGCACTCAAGGGCGTAGATTTGGTTTGAACATTGGGGGGGTTGAAGTTTGGGAATGCCTCTTGATATTGTGATCATGGTATAAATATTGGGGGGGTTGTAATGCATAGATTTAAATATTGGGGGGGTTATCTCCCCCCCCCCCCCCCGTCCCCCCCGTCCCCCCCACAAACTACGCCCCTGCAAGCACTATTTGCCCCAAGCGAATGAGATGATTGATTGAGTGAGTGAGTGAGAGGAGGTGGGTGTGTGTCATTTTGCCATTGGAGAGAAGAGAGCGAGAACACGCAGCTGACGTTATTGCCTCGGAATTGATCACTGGTCCGGGCCAATCATGCGGAAAAAAATGGCCGGTTGATCGGTGCATCTCTACACAGCAGTTCTGTCAGCTCTAAAGTTGTTGATGTTGATCAGGAGTGTTTGATTAGGAAAATGTGCTCTTTTGAAGGGGTTCCAGGGTTAAGAAACCACAGATCCAAATGATCGTAACTATAGTAGTTATCTAGGCTTTTTTTAAAAAAACTTTTATGACAGAATCCTTTAGCACATCAAATAAAAATATTTCATTAATATTGTCATAAATAGTCATTCATATTTTTTACATTATATTTGAAGTAAAAAACATAATTAAATCTAGAAGTAATGCAAAAACTGCCTTATGTGCAGTTTACATGTTTGCATACAATATTTAGCAACTGAATTTAGGTTAATAGTTTGGGCTCTGTTGTTAACCTTTAATATTATAGTAGCTAATGTGCAAGTAAGGGCTCCCTTATATAGTTTACTGCATTAGCAGAGATAATTTTTTTTATCCTTAAGGTGAGACACTACATGTGAATAGGGTAAAAATTTTAACTAGCAGATATCACCATGAAACTTTCCCAGTTGATTACCTACATTAAGATAAGAAAAAAATGTATTACAAATTTTCTGTAATTTAATGTTTAAATATGCAAATTAGGCAATATCTAATTAAATATGCGCTAATTTGTATATATTTTAAAAAACGAAATCTGAATATTGGATAAAGCCAGATTAAAAATAATTTTTTCATTGTGTTCACATATTAGATGGGGAAAAAAATTACAGAGGGATTTATGGATATCTACTTTTGTTATCCTGTAAAAAAGCCTTAAAAAAATGATTTTCGCCATGTTTTTTGTAATAAAATGTTATATAAATCAGGCTAGGAATAATATATTTACAAATCCCTCTGTAAATGTCTTTATAATATAACTAGGTACAAGACTGGAAAGTTTGGTGTATATAGGTGCTACTGAAGTGGAGATTTCGTACTTGGAGTATGAGAGAAAGGTCATTTTGAGAAAACGGGCTTTAAAGATTTATCATCAGCCAATGAGATTGCGCATTCAGCCCGTTGGTTGCTGATAAAAAGGAAATGACCATATTTGGATCCGACAGCATTGTACAGTGAAGAGAGAGCTTTCCAGCCGTGCCTGTGATGACAGAGAGCAGACAGAGATCGCGGATCGCGGATCGGCGGGATGATTTACAACGACAACTTTTGTTGAATTTACGCGAAATCTACAGACGCAAACAGACAAAGTGTAATAAAATAAAGATCTAAATGTGTATTTCTGACTTTTTTTCACCACAGTCTGAAAGAAGACATGTTATTTAAGACAAATATCCAAAAATCATTAAAAAACAATGTTTTTGCCTGCCGTGTCTCGCCTTAAGAAACTTTTAATTATAACTGAAAACGGACATGTGCATGGAAAATTAAGTCAAAATGCCGCCTCAATGAGTTTCCTCATAAACGCAGTCGGTTATGAGTTGTAAATGGAGAAAGAAAACGGATGCTTGTCATTACCGGTATTGGATACATGCATTCGTCTTAAAGTGACATCAGTCCAATATACCCGCAGTTTTGTGTCAAACAACATAAGAGAAAGAGAAAATCACTTTTGCAGCATTAAAGGTGCAGTATTTGAGAATGCAGGGTTCGTACACTTTTTCCAAGGTCAAATTCAAGCACTTTTCAAGCACTTTCCAGGTCCATTTTAAAGCTTTTCCCAGCACCTTACACTACCGTAAATTACATACCAATACATAGTTAAAATTATTATTTAGTGTTTTTATCACATTAAAAGAGATAAACAGCCAAATGTTTCATAATAGCAGAGGGCTGCACGATATTGAAGAAAAATGAGATATGCGATAACTCATTAAATAATGCGATATTCAATATGCGATACGATAATGCTTAAAGTGTGTCAAATTAACTTAAAATATCTTTAAAATGATATAACCTACACATACGTGTTTCACATTCTTTTTGTGATAAGAAAATATCCCTACAACTTCTGACAGTGAACATCAGTGTTTTACTATAGCATAAGAAGTGTTATTTTAACATCACTGGGGTTTAAGGGTTCAGGTTATCCTACATTAGGTTTATTTAACAACAGAAACTGATTAATCAAATGTAAAAATAAACACTGCTTAGTTTTCACTGCATGAATTAAATATACTGATTCTTATTAAAGCTACAAAAGTTAGCCTATTCAGCCAAAAGCAGTGAGTGATTTTCTTTGTCTTTTGTTCATGACCCCAGTTATTGCAAGCCGTTGCGATATGCAATTATGCATATTGTAATATATACATTTGCAATATTTCGATATATTGTGCAGCCCTAATATTTAAGCCAATCAGAAGTTTTATTCTTCAAAATGTATCACTAAGTATATAGCCTAAAGCAGGGATAGACAACTCCGGTCCTGGAGGGCCACTGTCCTGCAGAGTTTAGCTTCAGCCCTGATAAAAACTCACCTGCCTGTATTTAGTAATCCTGAAAACACTGATTGCCTTGTTCAGGTGTGTTTAATTAGGGTTGGAGTTAAACTCTGCAGGACAGTGGCCCTCCAGGACCGGAGTTGTCTATCCCTGGCCTAAAGCATATGAATAATATACTTTTCATTATATTAATGTCCAAATATTGCTTATCAGATAATGTGATTTATAGGCTGTAAAACTGAATTAATTTCAAATATGAAGACTTAATATTTGAACAGAAATATTTGACAGGGCTTCCCGTTTTGGGACACATTCTTGATATAGACAAGGTTTGAACAATATCTGAGTGCACAGGCACCTGCCTGATAAATGTATTTCATTGCCAAGATGTCTTGGGCCAAGACATAACGTTACCTAATACATTTACTGTAATAGAGCAGTGTAAATATTGCATAGGGCCATCCTAAACCTTACAGTAACAGTATAATACTTATGACACTGACTGATTTCAGTTCAGCAATCAACGACTGTTGTTATGCACTGGGCTAACGTTTGCAGGTTAATTTGCACGTTACAGTTCTGTAATTTTGGCAATGTTCACTGCATATTCCACAAATGAACGTGACATAACGGACATGCAATACTCACATTACATTATCACACCAAGTACTCTCAGTCACTAATGGCCCTTTCAGATAGGACGCGGACCGCGCTGCGCTATGAAATGAAACCGATATATTTCAATGGCTTGCGCCGCGCGACTCGATCCAAAGCGGAGCTCAGCGAGCTCGCGCGCACGCCGCGGTCAAAGTTTAAAATAGTTCAACTGTTGCTACTGCGTGGCCAATAAAAACGGTGCATCCAAACAACCGCGGAAATCAAAATGAAAACTCCGCCTACTTTTGCTCTGGCCAGCGTAACGCAAATCAATCTGTATCTGATTCTGAAGGGCTACATTTTTTTTCTCCATTTAATAAAGAACTATTTCGTCAGAAAGATATTTCTTGTGAAAGAAATACAGTTACAAATTCAAGCATTTTCAAGCATTTTATCCAAAATTCAAGCACTTTTCAAACCTTGAAAACACAACATCAAAATGCAAGCACTTTCAAGGATTTCAAGCACCCGTACGAACCCTGAGAATGGCAGCTAGCGGTTAAAATAGGTACTGCAGTCCAAATTCAAAATATCGGAGATCGTCGTTTCCCCCACCCTCTCCTGCTCAGACTCGACGGTAACATGGGTTGCCAGATTGAGGACACGCAACTGGAACGAGTGCAATTGACAATGGAATGTGTGGAGACTTGATGAGTTGATTTATTGATTTATGACGAGTTGATATCTCGTTTTAATATGCTCCCGTTCTTAGAGATTTTTAGATGGGTGCGGAGGCTTTTTAAAGGTCCCATGACATGAAATGTCCACTTTCTGAGGTTTTTTAACATTAATATGAGTTCCCCATAGCCTGTATATGGTCCCAAAGTTTCTAGAAATTTTAATCGGTGTAAATCGAGCTTTTGCTATTTTTCTCTGCCTTTGAGAAAATGGAAGCTCAACCGGGCTGATCTTGAATCTCCTCCTTTTGACGTTATAAGGAGAAATGTTACCTCCCCTTTCTCTGCATTGCCCGCCCAGAGAATATTTCTCCCCCATGAGAAAATGAGCTAGGAAGTAGAACGCGCGCGCGCAATTTTAGTTTGTCCACGAGAGATATTATGGCTTTTGAGCGAGTGAAGCATAATAATTGCTCAATAATTGGATGTACAAATGAACATATATATATGGTGTGCGTCCACGGCGAGGAACGGGCAGAGAAGAGCGAACGTTTTTTAGTTCATTCCTACTTCCATAGGAATTCATTGAAAACGCTCGCTCTGCACCATTATCCATGTCAGTGCGGTCAAAAAGCATTTTGAAAGTGACACACTTCCTGCTGCCAGTTGGTGGCGCTATAACTTTGACTCACAATAGTTACATCCATCTGATTGGCCTGCTGAAGCACGAACACACTGCTGAAGTTTCATCAAGATCAGTTAACGTATGCAGAAGTTATATTACTTCGTGTTTCTCTTTTCTCGCCATAAATTCGTTTCCTCGCCACGGCCAAACCGTTCGAGATATCAAAAATCCGTCCGCAATTTAGCATCCTCAATGTCTTGACTTCATGCTAACCGAGTTTGGAGGCGATTGGATGAATTCTCTAGGATGAGTACATCAAATTCCACAGCATGCGTTTTTCAAACAACCCATAATAGCCGACTTCCTGTTGGGCGGAGCTAATAACTTAGAGTGCGGAAGTTGTTCAGCCCGATGAGATCTATATGTGTACCGAGTTTCATATTAATTCATGCAAGCGTGTTTGATATATGGACCAAGTTTTCAGACCGTGTGCAAGGGGGCGCTGTTGAGCATGGGTACCAGCTTCAGCCCGGCTCTGATGACCGTGGGTTCTGACCCGTGTGAAAAGTTTCAAGAGTTTTTGAGCACGTTAAGGGCCCCAAAAGCCCCTGAAACCTTGAAAAACAAAGATTAAATGGAATAGACAAATCCCCCCCCCCCCACACACACAGAGACACACAGAGAGAGAGAGAAAATTCTCCAGAAAATCCACATTCAAACCAAAATATCTGACTTCCTGTTGGTCTGAGGTAATGACTGTAAATTAGAAAGTTGTCCGGCTTGATGAGAACAATACACCTACCAAGTTTTGTGATTCTAGGAAAAACTAAGCCCCCATTTTTGACTAAAGGTGGCGCTACTGAGGAAACTCAGTACACCGAGGAGACAATAGCAAGTAAAACTGGTTCTTTATTGAACAAATAATAGAAACCAGACTCAGAACGTGTAGGAAGAAAACAGGAACAGACACAGTCAATTGCAGGCAGGTCTCACGATCCTCAGAAGAGAGCTCAGGGTGCGTTGGCAGCGCAGGCTTACGTGGGCAACTCGGCGAAGCACGGTCAGATGAGTGAGGTGAAATCCCAGTGAAGACGAGACGTGAAGACAAACTGCAAAGACGAACAATCCAAACGGGACTCAGGCTGGAGACACGAGGAGACGAGGATGAACAGGAACTGAATGGGGAACATCCACAAACAACGATCTGACAAACACAAGACGCACAAGGTGAGTATAAGTAGTAACTGGAGATGAGGATCACCTGTCGCTGATTCTCCCGGAGAATAATCAGCGACCACGCCCACACACTCATACACATACACACACACAGCACGCAAGGAAGAGTCAATGAATTCATCAACCTTGACAGTACCCCTCCCCCTAGGAACGCCTCCTGGCGCTCCCAGGAGCTCCTACCTGTTGATTGTAATCATCAATAAGGGATTGATCCAGGATGTCCCTAGCAGGAACCCGAAGTTGGGTCTCCTCCGGACCGTAACCTTCCCAGTCCACCAGATACTGAAATCCGCGTCCCCTCCGTCTCGAGTCCAGAATACGATATACCGAATAAGAGGGTTCCCCGTCTACGAGACGCGGCGGTGGAGGAACCGGGGCCGGCGGATTAATGGGAGAATAAAATACGGGTTTCAATTTGGACACATGGAACACGGGATGAATTCTCCTGTACGCAGGATGAAGTTTGAGTCGGACTGTCACCGGACTAATGACTTTGGTGAAAGGAAACGGGCCAATGAATTTAGGAGCTAACTTATTCGAAACGGACCGGAGAGGAATATTCTTGGTAGAAAGCCACACTTTGGAACCGACGACAGATACGGGAGGTCTTGACCGGTGGCGATCGGCCTTGACCTTGGTGCGCGCCCCTACTTGGAGCAGAGTCTCACGGGCTCTGGTCCATGTACGGTGACACCTCTGGACGAAGGCGTGAGCGGAGGGGACCGCGACTTCGGATTCCAGACTAGGAAAATTGGTGGCTGGTACCCTAAACTACACTCAAACGGAGATAGGCCCGTAGATGACACTGGTAACGAGTTGTGTGCGTACTCCACCATAGAAAGTTGTTGGCACCAGGAGGAAGGATTCTTTGACACCACACATCGCAACATTCTCTCTAAATCTTGGTTGGCTCTCTCGGTCTGACCATTGCTCTGGGGGTGGTAACCTGAGGACAGACTGACAGTGGCCCCCAGTAATTTACTAAATTCTTGCCAAAATTTGGACACAAATTGGGACCCCCTGTCAGAGACCACGTCCATCGGGAGGCCATGTAACCGACGTGATCAATGACAGTTACCGCTGTCTCCTTGGCAGAAGGTAATTTAGGCAAGGGAATAAAATGAGCCGCCTTCGAGAACCGGTCCACTACGGTCAAAACAACCGTCTTGCCCTGAGAGGACGGGAGGGCGGTGATAAAATCTAGCGCAATATGGGACCAGGGTCTCGAAGGGACAGACAGCGGCTGGAGTAACCCATCTGGAGATCGATTGGAAGTCTTACCAGTGGCGCAAACCGAGCAAGCCAAAACAAAATCTCGAATATCGCGAGCCATCAAGGGCCACCAGAATCGTTGCTTGACCAAAAAACTGGTACGGTTTACTCCTGGGTGGCACGCAACGTTAGAACAATGACCCCACTGAATAACGTCGGACCGTACTCCCTCCGGCACAAATAACCGATTCGGTCGGCAACCGGGTGGAGGCGTTACCCCTTCTAAGGCCGTCTTGACCTTCGATTCGACCTCCCATGTGAGTGTGGAGATGAATAGAGTCTCGGGTAAAATGCACTCGGGAGTAGACGGGCGTTCGGATGGATCAAAAATATGAGATAAAGAATCGGGTTTGATATTCTTGGAACCCGGGCGGTACGAGAGAGTAAAATCAAAACGACCGAAAAAAAGAGCCCACCGAGCCTGCCTGGAGTTGAGTTTTTTAGCGGATTGAATGTATTCCAGATTCTTGTGGTCAGTCCAGACTATAAAAGGTACCCCCGACCCTTCTAACCAATGTCGCCATTCTTCTAACGCTAACTTGACCGCCAACAACTCCCTGTTACCAATGTCATAGTTACGTTCAGTAGGCGATAATCGATGGGAAAAAAACGCGCAAGGATGCATCTTGTCGTCTGTGGAAGAGCGTTGGGAGAGTACCGCACCTACCCCCACCTCTGACGCGTCAACCTCCACCACGAACTGACGTGATGGATCAGGGGCTATGAGAATGGGAGCGGAAACAAAGCGACTCTTCAGGTTAGCGAATACAGCCTCGGCTGCATCGGACCACCTGAACGTCGTTCTGGGGGAGGTCAAGGCTGTCAGAGGAGCGGCTAGCTGGCTGAAATTACGAATGAAACGTCGGTAAAAATTGGCAAACCCCAGAAACCTCTGTAGGGCCTTACGGGAATCTGGACTTGGCCAATCCACCACAGCCTTAACTTTGTCAGGATCCATACGCACTCCCTCAGACGAGATGATGTAACCTAAGAAAGGGACAGACTGTGCATGAAAAGCGCATTTCTCCGCCTTGACAAAAAGCCCATTCTCTAGCAACCTCTGAAGCACTCGTCTGACGTGCTGAACGTGTTCCTGGAGAGACGAAGAAAAAATCAATATGTCATCCAGGTAGACATATATGAACTGGTCTACCATGTCTCTCAGCACGTCATTGACGAGTGCCTGGAAAACCGCTGGGGAGTTGGAAAGGCCGAAAGGCATGACCAAATATTCAGAGTGCCCCCTGGGGGTGTTAAATGCGGTTTTCCATTCATCTCCCTTCCTGATGCGGACCAAATGATAAGCATTACGTAAATCCATTTTTGTGAAGACCGAGGCTCCCTGCAACCGTTCGAAGGCTGAAGACATCAACGGCAAAGGATAAGTATTCTTTACCGTGATGTTGTTCAGCCCTCGGTAATCAATGCACGGTCGCAGGGAACCGTCTTTCTTCCCCACAAAAAAGAAACCCGCCGATCTCATACCGATCCAGGCAGAAATAGAATTATGTCCCCAGTCAACCCTGGGGTTATGCTGCGTGAGCCAAGGCTGAAGACATCAACGGCAAAGGATAAGTATTCTTTACCGTGATGTTGTTCAGCCCTCGGTAATCAATGCACGGTCGCAGGGAACCGTCTTTCTTCCCCACAAAAAAGAACCCCGCCGAACTCATACCGATCCAGGCAGAAATAGAATTATGTCCCCAGTCAACCCTGGGGTTATGCTGCGTGAGCCAAGGATGACCGAGGACAATGGGGATATGAGGGGAGTCCAGAAGCAGAAATGACAGTTCTTCGGAATGATTGCCAGAAGTGATGAGCGTTAATTGAATGGTGGTGTCAGATATAGTGGGTAACTCTTGGCCATTGAGTGCGTTGACGGAGATTTGGTTGGTGAGTGGTATGGTGGGTATCTGAAGTTTGTGTGCTAGAGACCAGTCCATAAAATTACCTTCTGCTCCGGAATCGATGAGTGCTTGACATTGATGAGTGTGAGTTGCCCACTGCAATCTCACCGGAAGGAGAGTGGAAGAGGTTTTCTGGATGGAGACCCCGCCCGACAGAATCCTCTTCTCTACTGCCGGGCTCGCTCTTTTACGGGGCAGTTATTGAGAAAGTGACCAGAGCCTCCACAGTACAAACACAATCCTCGGGATCTCCTTCTCTCCCTCTCATTCCGGGAGAGCCGGGCTCGACCCACCTGCATGGGCTCTTGATCGTCGACGGGGCTGACCGCATCACGACCGCTGGGCTGAGGGAGTCCCAAAACTCTATGAACCGGAGTTGTACGGGTGCGTTGCTCCAGGCGACTCATGCGAGCGTCCACTCGCAGTGCCAGGTCAATCAATTCGTTGAGACTCGTGGGTAGCTCCAGGGTGTAGATCTCGTGTTGGATGCGGTCAGCCAGCCCATGCAGGAAGACGTCCCACTGCGCCTCCTCGTTCCAGCGGCACTCTGCAGCGAGGGTGCGGAACTCGATGGAATAGTCAGCGACCGGTCTTTCTCCCTGGACGATGTCCGCGAGCTGACGAGCCGCTTCTCTCCCTGCGACTGCCCGGTCGAACTCCCTCTTCATCTCCTCTGAGAGTGCCGCGAACGAGGAACAGCATGGTCGTTGGTTCTCCCACACCGCCGTCCCCCACAGAGCCGCACGCCCAGACAGCAACGTAAGCACGAAAGCCACTTTCGAATCTTCAGTGCAGAATATCTGAGGCTGAAGGGCAAAAAACATAGAGCATTTGGTCAAGAAAGCTCTACAATAGCTTGGCTCACCCGAATAGTTCTCTGGCGTCGGTAAACGGGGCTCTGATTGACGATTGGGTGCGGGAGGAGTGGGGGGAACCGACGGTGGGGTTGGCGCAGCGGGCATCGCTAGTTGTTGTATTTGCTGGGTGAGCCCGGACACCTGCGCTACCAATGCCTGCACCGCTCGGCCGGTCGCGGCGAGATGCTCCTCCTGCCGTTCCATACGAGCCGAACTGTGAGCGAAATAATCCGCGAGCTCGGGTGTGCTTGCTGCCTCCATGCTGGTCAGATCGTTCTGTGACGGCAAGTAACCGAGGAGACAATAGCAAGTAAAACTGGTTCTTTATTGAACAAATAATAGAAACCAGACTCAGAACGTGTAGGAAGAAAACAGGAACAGACACAGTCAATTGCAGGCAGGTCTCACGATCCTCAGAAGAGAGCTCAGGGTGCGTTGGCAGCGCAGGCTTGCGTGGGCAACTCGGCGAAGCACGGTCAGATGAGTGAGGTGAAATCCCAGTGAAGACGAGACATGAAGACAAACTGCAAAGACGAACAATCCAAACGGGACTCAGGCTGGAGACATGAGGAGACGAGGATGAACAGGAACTGAACGGGGAACATCCACAAACAACGATCTGACAAACACAAGACGCACGAGGTGAGTATAAGTAGTAACTGGAGATGAGGATCATCTGTCGCTGATTCTCCCGGAGAATAATGAGCGACCACGCCCACACACTCATACACATACACACACACAGCACGCAAGGAAGAGTCAATGAATTCATCAACCGTGACACAAATCCTTTAAATTTAATGTAAAAATATAAACGAAAGTAAGCAGTGTTGGGCTCACGCAACTCTCTCATTAGAATCAAAATGTTTCAATATTTGCGATGTATTTGGATGCTAAACTTTTCTTTATTATAGGCTTTGTACTTCACTCGTGTTACAGTATCGACAGAAAAAAATCATCCTCTTCACACGCGCAAAAATGTGCTTGGAAACATCACAGTGAAGGCGCTGCTAACCGTGAATGGTACAAATTGTACTAAACAATTCTTCAATTGAAAAAAAAGAATAAAATGGGTTTAGTTCTGATATTTGTATAATTTTATATAGAAATAAATGGTGTATAATTAGGCTACATTTTTAGAAGATATGAGGCTTTTAGTGTTTCCATTTTTGACATTACTTTAATCCCTCACCATAGCAAAACCGTTTGAGATATGTATTATCCGTTCACAATTTAGCATCTTTAATGTATTTTCATCATGTTGAAAAAGTTTGGTGTGAATAAAATAAACCACTTAGGAGGAGTAGCTAAAAACTCCAAAAAATCCACATTCAAACCAAAATATCTGACTTCCTGTTGGTCGGAGCTAATGACTGTAAATTAGAAAGTTGTCTGGCTCGATGAGACCAATATACGTACTGATGTTTGTAACTGTTGGTAAAACTAACCCCCCCACTTTTGTCAAAAGCATTTTGAAAGTGACACACTTCCTGCTGCCAGTTGGTGGCGCTATAACTTTGACTCACAATATTACATCCATCTGTTCGGCCTCTTACCACAAACACACTACTGAAGTTTCATCAAGATCATTTAATGTATGCAGAAGTTATAACACTTCGTTTTTCTCTTTTCTCGCCATAAATTCGTTTCCTCGCCACGACCAAACCGTTCGAGATATCAAAAATCCGTCCGCAATTTAGCATCCTCAGTGTCCTGACTTCATGCACACCGAGTATGATGGGGATTGAATTAATTCTCTAGGAGGAGTACATCAAATTCCACAGCATGCGTTTTTCAAACAACCCATAATAGCCGACTTCCTGTTGGGCAGAGCTAATAACTTAGAGTGCGGAAGTTGTTCGGCCCGATGAGATCTATATGTGTACCAAGTTTCATATTAATTCATGCAAGCGTGTTTGATATATGGACCAAGTTTTCAGACCGTGTTCAAGGGGGCGCTGTTGAGCCCCCCTGCCACGCCCAGGTACCAGCGTCAGCCCGGCCCTGATGACCGTGGGTTCTGACCTGTGTGAAAAGTTTCAAGAGTTTTTGAGCACGTTAGGGGCCCCAAAAGCCCCTGAAACCTTGAAAAACAAAGATGGAATAGATGGAATAGACAAATCCCCCACCCCCCACACACACACAGACACACAGAGACAGAGAGAAAATTCTCCAGAAAATCCACATTCAAACCAAAATATCTGACTTCCTGTTGGTCTGAGCTAATGACTGTAAATTAGAAAGTTGTCCGGCTTGATGAGCACAATATACGTACCAAGTTTTGTGATTCTAGGAAAAACTAAGCCCCCATTTTTGACTAAAGGTGGCACTACTGAGCCATTCCACCACGCCCGTTTCTGAAACTTTGCACATGTCTACTGGATAATAAATGTGATGTGTCTGTCGACTTTCATGCATTTTCAAGCATGTGAAGAGTCTCAAAAGCATCCGAAAAGAATATTAAAGTTTGATGCGTTGCCACGGCAACAGTATCTAAGATATCAATAATCCTTTCACAGGTCTACATCTGCCGTGTGTCTACATTATACACATAAAGTTTTAAGCAAATCGGGCAAAAATAAGAGGGTGATTTCAAAGCATTTTGAAAGTGACACACTTCCTGTTGCCAGTTGGTGGTGCTATAACTTTGACTCACAAAGGTCACATCCATGTGATCGGCCTCTTACACCGAACACACTGCTGAAGTTTCATCAAGATCAGTTAATGTATGCAGAAGTTATAACACTTCCTGTTTCTGTTTTCTTGCCGTAAATTCGTTTCCTCGCCACGGCCAAACCGTTCGAGATATCAAAATTCCGTCCGCAATTTAGCATCCTCAATGTCTTGACTTCATGCTGACCGAGTTTGGTCGCGATTGGATGAATTCTCTAGGAGGAGTATTTCAAATTCCAGAGGATGCGTTTTTCAAACAACCCATAATAGCCGACTTCCTGTTGGGCGGAGCTAATAACATAGAGTGTGGAAGTTGTTCGGCCCGATGAGATCTATATGTGTACCGAGTTTCATATTAATTCATGCAAGCGTGTTTGATTTATGGACCAAGTTTTGGACCCGGTTCAAGGGGGCGCTGTTGAGCCCACCTGCCACGCCCGGATACCAGCTTCAGCCCGGCCCTGATGGCCGCGGGTTCTGACCTGTGTGCAAAGTTTCAAGAGTTTTCGAGCATGTTAAGGGCCCCAAAAGTGCCCGAGAAGTCGAAAAAAATAAAATAAAGAATAATCCTAACGAAAACAATAGGGCCTTCGCCCTTTCAGGGCTTGGGCCCTAATAATAACAAATAATCCTAACGAAAACAATAGGGCCTTCGCCCTTTCAGGGCTTGGGCCTTAATAATCCTAACGAAAACAATAGGGCCTTCGCCCTTTCAGGGCTTGGGCCCTAATAACAAATAATCCTAACGAAAACAATAGGGCCTTCACCCTTTCAGGGCTTGGGCCCTAATAATCCTTACGAAAACAATAGGGCCTTCGCCCTTTCAGGGCTTGGGCCCTAATTACTGACGTTACAGATCTCTCATGAAAAGGCAACAGTAGGTTTGCGTTAGTTACATGATAATAACTGTAAACCATCCGAATAAAGTACCGTATCCAGACATAATATTTTAAACTAACCATTCGGAAACGTCCTGCTGGAGCCGCTGAGTTGCAACTTCTTCATCCGTTGCTTCTCCATCTGGATCAGATTCTGGGTCAAACTGAAATGCTTGAATGACTGCGTGTCTTTGTGCCATTGCAATATATCCAACATAAACAAACATGCATGGTACCGTTGCAAGATGGTCAAGGCCACACCCACCCTCCACCTTGCGCTGCCTTTCTCCTCCTCATTAGTATTTAAAGCTACAGACACCGAAACGGCCCGTCTGAAGGAAGCTCATTCTGGGACTGGCTTGTAGTGGCAATAATTCTGCACCGAGGCTGAATTTTTGGAAAGAGATTTCAGATACAGTACTAAGGACCACTAAGGACTATATTAAAGCCTACAAAAAGTAGCATGTCATGGGACCTTTAAGTCAGGTAGAATTTGCTATCTCTGACCCAGTTTGTTCGCTGGCTTCCATGGCTCCAATATGCTGTGTTTTCCGCCATCTGGCAACCTGTGGTGGCGAAATACTATTGGGTAAATTGGCAACGGGCAGTATCGCACAGACCAAAACAAAAACTGACATTCCGACACGGAACACACATTTCAAAGTAAAAGAACTGGCTGTAGCATTGTTTTTCAGAGAAACGAGTATGTGAACTCGGCATGTTTCCTAAATACCGGCAAACATATTATGGTATTTTTATGCTTTAGTACAGTCAAAAACTTACATATAGCACCTTTTAACTTAGATCAACTGTATTAATTATATGAATCATATTCAGTGAAGACTATGCAGTGTTATTTTACATTTAATTATTCAATGACTGTACCTGAATACAGTTTTAATATTGCAATATACACTCACCTAAAGGATTATTAGGAACACCTGTTCAATTTCTCATTAATGCAATTATCTAATAAACCAATCACATGGCAGTTGCTTCAATGCATTTAGGGGTGTGTTCCTGGTCAAGACAATCTCCTGAACTCCAAACTGAATGTCAGAATGGAAAAGAAAGGTGATTTAAGCAATTTTGAGCGTGGCATGGTTGTTGGTGCCAGACGGGGGAGTATTTCACAATCTGCTCAGTTACTGGGATTTTCACGCACAACCATTTCTAGGGTTTACAAAGAATGGTGTGAAAAGGGGAAAAACATCCAGTATGCTGCAGTCCTGTGGGAGAAAATGCCTTGTTGATGCTAGAGGTCAGAGGAGAATGGGCCGACTGAGTCAAGCTGATAGAAGAGCAACTTTGACTGAAATAACCACTCGTTACAACCGAGGTATGCAGCAAAGCATTTGTGAAGCCACAACACGCACAACCTTGAGGCGGATGGGCTACAACAGCAGAAGAGCCCACCGGGTACCAGAATTTGAGTCAGAATTTGGCGTAAACAGAATGAGAACATGGATCCATCATGCCTTGTTACCACTGTGCAGGCTGGTGGTGGTGGTGTAATGGTGTGGGGGATGTTTTATTGGCACACTTTAGGCCCCTTAGTGCCAATTGGGCATTGTTTAAATGCCACGGCCTACCTGAGCATTGTTTCTGACCATGTCCATCCCTTTATGACCACCATGTACCCATCCTCTGATGGCTACTTCCAGCAGGATAATGCACCCATCCTCTGATGGCTACTTCCAGCAGGATAATGCACCATGTCACAAAGCTCGAATCATTTCAAATTGGTTTCTTGAACATGACAATGAGTTCACTGTACTAAAATGGCCCCCACAGTCACCAGATCTCAACCCAATAGAGCATCTTTGGGATGTGGTGGAACGGGAGCTTCGTGCCCTGGATGTGCATCCCACAAATCTCCATCAACTGCAAGATGCTATCCTATCAATATGGGCCAACATTTCTAAAGAATGCTTTCAGCACCTTGTTGAATCAATGCCACGTAGAATTAAGGCAGTTCTGAAGGTGAAAGGGGGTCAAACACAGTATTAGTATGGTGTTCCTAATAATCCTTTAGGTGAGTGTATGTCGCAGAAAGCAAAATATCGCAATGGCAGTTTTTTCCAATATCGTGCAGCCCTATTGAGAACTCATGTTTATTGTGATAGTTTCATCCTTACATCTACTATATCTATAATACAATATATTGTAAGTCCCGAGATTCTTCACATTAGTTAATAAATACATAGATACGCAATTAGCATTTGGATTCCCTAATGGACTGGTGGTACAACTTTTGTTAAGCGTGTCAGAGGTTCCAGGTTCTAATCCACCCTTGTATAGTGCCCCCCCCCCCCCCCCCCCCCCCCCTGTTTATCAAGAGCAGAAACATGTTTGTGTGCATTTTATTTTGTGACTTCACCGGAAAGTCTCTGCAACAAACCATATACATTTCTCCAAAAGCAAGAGAGCATAGAGTTTATTGCATTTTGTTTGCACGCTTTGAGGTGTATTACTATACAGGAAAAAAGAGCCATAGTGGCTGGTTGTTGCAACTTCCATATTATTAATATTATATTATTGATATTTTATGCCCTAGGAAGTGATGGTTTTGTCCTTTTGTACACATGGGGTGAAAACTGTGTTGTATTTGCAAATGTTTTAGCCAATATTCCAATTGTTTGGAAAGGCGTCTGCCTTTACATGCACATGAACTTAAATGACATCACATTCTTAATCCGTAGGGGTTAATGTGGACTTGACCCACCCTTTGCAGCTCTAACAGCTTCAACTCTTCTGGGAAAGCTTTCCACAAGGTTTAAGAGTGTGTTCTTCTAAGAAGCGCATTTGTAAGGTCAGACACTGATGTTAGACGAGAAGGCCTGGCTCGCAGTCTCCACTCTAATTCATCCCAAATGTGTTCTATCGGGTAGAGGTCAGGACTCTGTGCAGGCCAGTCAAGTTCCTCCGCACCAAACTCGCTCACTTTACACCTTACTTTGTACACTGGTGCGCAGTCATGTTGGAACAGGAAGGGGTCATCCCCAAACTATTCCCACAAAGTTGGGAGCATGAAATTGTCCAAAATGTCTTTGTATGCTGAAGCATTAAAGGACAAATCCAGTGAAAAATGAACCTGGGGTAATTAACACATGGTTACCGAGTCGATCGTTCCCTGCGATGCGTTTTCATGAAAATCGAATGTATAGAGTTTTATCTTTAAAAACAGATTAGCTCATAACACTAGTATATGGGGCACAGAGTAAGTAAAAGTAAATCGCTACAGATGTGGCCTTTAAAAACGCGCGTTTTCTCCCGCGGCATTCGGCAATTCGTCTCGCAGAATTCTGCAAGTGCTTTCGGGGGGGGGGGGCCTACTTAAAAAATCCCTTAATGTGTTTCGCTTCACAGAATATCCACCAGGTGGCGCATAAAAAACAACTTTACATTAGATTTTTTATTTTACTTCACATTATGTCATGATTGTGAGAAAACTTCCACAATAAAATATAAATTATAAATAGTAATAGACACAAATATTTACAGTAGGCTACTGTATTATACAGACATTTGAAAATATTTGTAAATGCAAAAGGTTAATCAAAGTTGTCTTAAGACAAGAAGGGGTATTGGACAATGTTTACGAATTTTTATATGCTTTGTCATTGCTGTGGTTTCCAGGAGATGAGTGCATGCAGAATATTTAACATTGCTTTTATTAAAACAGCAAAGTGACGTTCTTGCCAGCGCATAACTGTTTTGTACAACTATTAAGATGATTGTGCGTGTAATGTGCATTTATATAAGTGCAACAGATAATTTAGTGTGAGCATAATACACGTGACTCTGCCTGTAAAAACCCAGCAGTATTTTTTTATATATACACAAAATTATCCTAACATAATGAAAGGCTTAAATAATGCGACTTACCCAGATTCTTAATTCGTGCAGATATTTCTTGTGTGATTGTTCTTGTGCAGATATTTCTTGTGAGGTAATGTTGCAGCACAACGCGTAGCATTTATATTTTGGGCGCATCTGATTTGCCATTACATTATTAATAAATATTTTAATTGAACTGTCTTAATGGTCTTGCCGACAGTTTGTAAATCTTTTAAATATTCATATTCACAAATTCCATATAAAGGGTGATCAACAGTTATGACTTCTAAAATAAAATAAAAATGACCAGATAAGAGGTATCTGATTGACAGTTTGACAGATGTTGTTTTAAAAAATAATTACAACATTATGGGGAAGTGGTATTAAACGTACAGTATGGGATTTTTTCTCCACTCGCTAACCTATTTACAATAACAAAGGCGTAGTTTGATGACGCAAGAATTAAGGATCTTGTCGT
The DNA here is from genome assembly GCF_963993115.1 of Abramis brama. Classification (NCBI taxonomy): domain Eukaryota; kingdom Metazoa; phylum Chordata; class Actinopteri; order Cypriniformes; family Leuciscidae; genus Abramis; species Abramis brama. Next base: position 33,682,976 of record NC_139966.1, on the reverse strand, counting down.
CAACGTCAAGCCGACCGATCTAATAATGTTTATGGATGACTGAATACATCGATGCTTTTATCATGACTGTGATATGAAGCAGTTCGGGATTGCTAAGAGACAGCTATCAGCTCCAAACGCGACGCGAGTCCCGCGGATATAAAAGGAATATGGACATTTCATTCTACCGAACTACACGCAGAATTACTACTCACAGGTCAGTTTATTAGACAAATTAAACTTGTGAGGTAACGCAGCGCTGTTTCACTTGGTCTAACATTACACTATCACACTAAACTGCATTTGAATGTGTTGAAATGTATGTGTTAGTCTGTCTGTATGAGACTAGCAGTAAACTAGATCAACATTAGAATAACATACAGATCATATTCTGACATTTTATCATTGTTGAACTATATAACATTGATTAGTTTTATGTAAATGTGCTCACCTGTTTAATAAAGTACATGTAGGAGCGGTCGAAGTCTCGGACGTGGAGCTCTCGTTTATATACTGTCTATGGGAGCTCTCGGCATCTCGAAAACACCGCGCTGATATTGATTCTCGTTTTAGTTCTCCTTTTTTATCCAAAGTCTGCTTGCCATGGTCCATAATGTTTGAACGAAACAACAACAGCGTGCAAATAGACATTGCGAACTACAGTGGTCCATGTCTGTCGTCTTGGTTACTATCAGAGGGCTCTGGTTCATAACTCTGGTTACCATGGCAGCACGAGCGGAAACCAGGGACAACGCGGATATGACACCATTGACTGCGACAAAACGGAAATAAAGAAACGTCCCGTGTCTTCGAATTAAATTAAAATTTCTCCTTTTTTGAAAGTTGTTGGAAACAGTCGGGATAATGTAAGTACACAACTAAAAAAAATATATAACATAGATATAGTGATTTTTGCTATTTTTAAAGCAAAAAAGTTACATATTGTGCCTTTAAATATTTGGTAACACATAATACAATTATTTTAATTCCGCATTTTGATCAGTTTTGCTTTTACAAAATATTCCATGTTTTTTATATAATTAATTTAACCTGAGATGTGCGTTATATCGCTTTTTGATCATTCTTTGTGTTGTCGAATTTTGACACAGTGTCATTATTTGTTCATAATAATTTGATTCATAATTATGTCATTTTTTTCTAAAAGTAGCAATATTCTAAAGAGATACAAAGACAGTGTACGTGTACCCACCAGATTTCGTCATGAGTCATTTTGTACCCACCACTTTTAACTTCCGTTGACCGTTTTCAGTGGTTATGAGGAGCAATATGAGAGAAAAATTTGGTAATCATTGTCTGACACAACAAAAAAACATTATAATATTCATTTTATTTTAATTTTCGTGTTCGCATTTATGAGGGAAAAAACAACGTGTCAGTTCTCGGTTACGGATGTGAGCGCTCTGAAAGCGGCACTAAAAGACTGCTTTAAAACTTTAACAGAGACCTCAAACAGAACAGCTGCCTTTCTTTAAATTGAATTTCGTTTTGTATTAATTATATCTTAATTTTAATCAATGTTTCGTGAACCAATTGCCTGGATTTAAGAAGTAGTAAATATAGCAGACAATCACGACATTGGAGGCGCCGGCGAGTGAACTGGAGTTCGTCTCATAAATGAACCGAAACTCAGCGTATAATGCACATTCACAGCGTATTTAGACACATTTAGACGCATTCATAATCATTACTTTTACTGGTTCTTTGTGGGAAGCTTTATGCGTGCGGTTGTGCGCTTGAGTGCGGCTATATTATAGTAAACGCTCATTACTTAATACAAAGCATAAGCCTCTTCCTGGCATGCAATCTAACATCTACTAGGCTACAATGTCAGTTGGTTATATGTCAAATTAAGTTACGCGATATCAACAAATGAAGTTATAAACATTAATTTGAAATAACTTAAAGCGTATGTATAGTAGATTTGCTTAAATAACATTTAAACAAAGGAACTGCAAGGGATTAAAACCCCGCCCACACGCTGGTGAAAACAGGAAAAAACGGTTTTCTTTTGATTCCCTGAGAGGAGATCGATTAGCATTGGGGGTTGACAAAGAATCGGCAGACCTGGGGGGTGGGTGGTTTGTAATTTCTTGACTCTGTGTCAATTGGTAGCAGCTAAAACAAGCAGCTAAAACAAAGATTGTGCAATTAATTACATTTTGGAAATAACTTCCTTCATGTCGTTTTATTTATACACTGTAAAAACTTTTATTTATTTATTTGTAAGTAAAGTATTAAATATGTTTTACAAACAATTGGTTTACAAACTCTTGGAGGTTTGTGGTTACCATCATTCAGAAGAGTGGTGCTTGTGTTTAGACTTGTGTTTTACGTGATTAAATCAGGAAGATTACATTGGTTTCTGTCCACACGGAGACGCATTTAAGACGATTTAATCAGGAAATGGAGGCACCGGCGCGATATAACTTGCATTGCTCGTGAACTGAGCTCGTCTCATAAATGAACCGAAACTCAGAAATGTATCTAGAAAGCTTGAAATGTCCACTTTTAAACAAAACAATTCAAAACGAAAAGAAACAGACAACTCTCTTATGTAATCCGTATGAAGTGTGCATTTCTCTCTATAGGCACGTTCACAATATCTGCGAAGATGACGAGTCAGCATTGTCAACATCTTTGACTGACACATAAAACACTAGCTTATTAATAAACAATTAAAATGTCTCCTTGCTATATTTGACACATGATTACTTTTGCCGGTTCTTTGTGGCAAGCTTTATGCGTCCGCTAACTATCGAATATCGTGACTCATATTTTGTACCAGACCATTTATGGTTGTTCATATTGTTCAACAAAGTTCTTGATAAAAAAAAGAAAAGAAAAAAAGAAGCTACTGTGCCTAATATTATTGTTGTATACAGCGCGCAAGGTTTATGCGCATGCTTTAAGTCTTCTTCTCCGTTTTTAGTGTATGTCTGTGGCAGAATTACAGCGCCTGGTCTGGTATATAACTAGGCTACATCGTTTTGAGTCGGTTTCAGTGGTTTCGTGTGTACGCAGATATTTCTTGAGACGACGCCATGTTTACGGAATATTTTTTTTTGAACGGAGAAAAAAAATATCGGATAGGGAAAGCTCTGGCTTCGTGTGGATTGTGGCCTCAGTGTAGTTTGTCAACAAAATGCAAAAAAAAAAAAAGTATATTTATAACCATCGCTAAACGTGAATAAGAATTTAAAAAGTAATGACGTTTTTTATGTTTTTATGCACTTTTAGTTTTGTTGCAATTTCACCAAAAGCTTATAATTAGGAAATACACACAACACGCTAAACTTATATTCTTTATATGTTAAAAATGTTGTAAAAAAAATATGTATTATTCTTATATAATAAGAATAACAATATGATACATTTATTGCGCTCAAAATGATTTAGATATGGAAAGAGGAATTCTTCTCAACTACCACCAATAAAGTTTTAAAATTCTTCTTTAGAAAATATTATATTTTGATGATTCTGCGCAAGTTCAGCAGACAGTGAGGTTCAGGTTTGTTCCGATCAGAGCTCGTGAGTGGAGAGCGCATTTCTGAATATTCCGCTCCGCTCGTTCCTTCCGCAGGGTCCCTCGCTCAACACAGATGTCCTGTTGCCTGGTTCGAAAATATGTGGAATAAGGGCTGCTTCCGACTAAAAGTTTTTTTTTCTAGTCGACTAGTAGGCTAGTTGTTCATTTAAGTAATTCGTGGACAAATCGCCCCTTTATATTAATTTAATTAGCCTACTTAAATAGCCTACAGTATAGCCACTCAAGCGCACGACCGCACACATAAAGCTTGCCACAAAGAACCGGTAAAAGTAATGATTATGAATGCGTCTAAATGTGTCTAAATACGCTGTGAATGTGAATGTGCATTATACGCTGAGTTTCGGTTCATTTATGAGACGAACTCCAGTTCACTCGCCGGCGCCTCCAATGTCGTGATTGTCTGCTATATTTACTTAGTAAATCCAGGCAATTGGTTTATGAAACATTGATACATCGATATAATTAATACAAAACGAAATTCAATTTAAAGAAAGGCAGCTGTTCTGTTTGAGGTCTCTGTGAAAGTTTTAAAGCAGTCTTTTAGTGCCGCTTTCAGAGCGCTCACGTCCGTAACCGAGAACTGACACGTTGTTTTTTCCCTCATAAATGCGAACACGAAAATTAAAATAAAATGAATATTATAATGTTTTTTTTGATGGGTCAGACAATGATTACCAAATTTCTCTCTCATATTGCTCCTCATAACCACTGAAAACGGTCAAAAAAATCGAACCAAAAGTCAAATTAATATGGACGGAAGTTAAAAGTGGTGGGTACAAAATGACTCATGACGAAATCTGGTGGGTGCGTACCCACCGTCCCCACCGAAATCGACGCCTATAAGGGAAACATGATAATATAAAAAGTACTGTACAGTAATGCAGAAAAGCGCATTACAACCATGTTAAAGCTATTTAAAACGTTAAGATGCAAAAAGGAACTAAATGTAAAATTAGATAATGATATTGCGCAAATGCTCTCGGTCTCTTCAAAGGTCTTCGCAAATTATTGTGTTATAAGACTCACTTATCATACGTGATGTCTCTTCTACTGTAAGTAGAATGCACGTTTGAGTCGGATTTTTATGAAGAATATGTGACTGTTTATGTAACTGGCAAAAGAAAACATTGTCTTCGTCATACTTCGTCAACTCAGTATGGCCACATGAAACACGACTGCCATCTACAGGTTTTAGTATTTCCTGCGTCCAACACCTAATCCCCCTTCTGCACGATCCCGCAGAATTTCGGAAGTGCTCGCGGCATTCTTCTCTCTGAGACGCGCATTTTTAAAGGCCACATCTGTAGTTAATACCACTAACAAGGCTCAAAATAGCCTCACACTAACACGGTAGCATAATGAGGGTCCCTACATGCAAACCGAAGCATTGAGAACTTTGTAAGTGTACAGACAGTTTAATAAGAAGATACTTTATAAAGACAGTACATTACACGTTTACAGACAGGCGTCATCTTGGAAAACAGTCTCGACTAATCGAGTCACGAACACCGTGCTAAGTGAGCTGGTCGATAGGAATTACGCATAGTGAAATCTAACGTAGCACGGCGTTCGTGACTCGACTAGTCGAGATTGTTTTCCAAGATGACACCTGTCTATAAACGTCTGTCTTTATAAAGTATCTTCTTATTAAACTGTCTGTACACTTACAAAGTTCTCAATGCTTCGGTTTGCATGTAGGGACCCTCATTATGCTACCGTGTTAGTGTGAGGCTATTTTGAGCCTTGTTAGTGGTATTAGTTGGGGATATTTTGGGGATATTTAATTTTATTCTATCAATCAAATTCCACTAGAAACAAACTTTGTTGTATTATTTTATTTTAATACTGTGAAGCTGCTTTGATACAATCTGTATTGTGAAAAGCGCTATACAAATATATATACTTGATTATTAACTAGCGATTTACTTTTACTTACTCTGTGCCCCATATACTAGTGTTATGAGCTAATCTGTTTTTAAAGATAAAACTCTATACATTCGATTTTCATGAAAACGCATCGCAGGGAACGATCGACTTGGTAACCATGTGTTAATTACCCCTAGGTTCATTTTTCACTGGATTTGTCCTTCAAGCGTTCCTTTCATTGGAACTAAGGGGCCAAGCCCAACCCCTGAAAAACAAACCCACACCATAATCTCCCCTCCACCAAATTTTGCACTTGACACAATGCAGTCAGGCAAGTACCGTTCTCCTGACAACCGCCAAACCTAGACTCTCTCAGAATATAGTTCATCATAACATTGTTATATCATACACCCGCTATATTGCTAAATATACACGATTTTTCATATCAACAAAAAAACATACCGGGCTAACCTGGCTTCTCTCGAGACTCAACTACTAGTTCGGTTTTACTGAAATGCTGAAGCCTGCCCGCACGGTTATGTAATTGATTACAAAGTAGTTTGTAACGTCAGAAATACCAGCGATTTCAAACTGGGTTTTTGAGACTTTTTTTTTTTTACTGCAGTTTTGAGGAGAAAATACTCAGCAATGGTGTTGACTTCTGAATTTTCACATGGTTTGTCTTAAAGCATATTAAAAATGCCACATAGACATAAACAACATTTAAAAACTTGATTTTCACCATGAGCCAGACAGATTTTTTTCCCCTCTGCATACTCCCTTACTTACTGAATTAAGTACAGCACAGTACTTAACTTTACTGAATCAGATCATAGTGCTGTAGCGGTGCGTCGATTACGCCGACGTCATATTTTTGCGTCGACACTTCTTTATTTATTTATTTTTTGCACCATTCCTGGAGGTACAGCTCGCCACACACATCGCCCGCCGTGTTATTCTGTCATGTTTTCTCCCTTTCTTTCCAAACCGTGACAAACGCCAGTCTCCTTTCTCTGCAGAATGCGATAAATCCGCTCAACCAATCACAGCGCACCATTCCACGCATTGTAAACCGTAACGGTGGCGCTTTGAATACACCCGGCATCCTAGTTTTCCTTATCTACTTTGTACTTTTTGATCAACAAACAAACAAAAAATAATACATTTGACGGCATTGATGAACCTGTGGTGGTTTCTGCCGTAGGGAAGAAACGTAAGCCATCGAAATCTAATCATTTACGTGAGGAGATTAAGAAGATGAGGCACGCGGGAGGAGGAAAAATGCCGACTGTTGCTTGTTCTCACACGACAGCATCAAACTTCTGTCACGCTAACACGATAACCCCAGGGGATCTTTTAAAAAACTTTCAATTCTTGTACTCAAAGTCAACGAAAACCGAGCAGGACCAAGCCATTTTACAGCTGATCGCCGTCAAAAAAGTTCAGGAGGTATTTCTTAGCGATGGCTGATTGAATGTATGTTTAGTCCAGTACATGCCTGTATATAAGATTAGTATTGACTGAGTGCGAGTTCAGAGGCTGTCATATGTGGATCAACTTACGTTGTTGTGTATTTTCAACAGTTTCAATATGAAAAATAACTTTTATATTGATTCAATGGATTAATTGCATTTTGGAGAAAAAAAAAAGTGTCATGAATTTATTGCATTTTTGGGAAAAAAATTATCCGTTTTTATAATAAATCTTTGAAAATCTAAATCTGGATTTGAATTGTTTATGTTATTATAACCTAAAGATGCTATGTGAAAATTTGAAACAGAAAATAGTGGTTTTCTTCTTGCCACTTTCTTGGTAAAGAAAACACATTTTTACTCAAATTAATCAAAATGGATTTATCACGTTCATACTACAATATTCAGAAGTAAACATTGTAGCTGACAGAGTGTTTATGTCAGAATGTTTATTTTTAAACCACAACCTTCTAAGTGCTTCTTTTACCAATATATTTAACGATATCTTTTGCATTTCTCATCCAAACAACGTCAAACTTGGCACTGCACTTACTCGTGCCCATAGCAAGACACCTGTCGAGTTTGAAATCCATCGGACTAACGGTTCGAGAGATATGCGAATAACAGACAGGATAATTAATTCCAATTAGTCTAGTTAGATTAGTCGACTAATCGATAAAATAATCGCCCGACTAATCGTTTAATTAATAATCGTTTACCCCAGCCCTATCAGATCATCACCTCATTAGGAGGGCTCTCCATGAACTTAACTGGGTGCGTCAGATAAGAGGGACAAAATGCAGAATGAGCTGGGCTGTTTTTCTCAAAAGCATTGTAGGTTTAAGTAGATCATAGAATCATTGCCACCAATAGTCTCTACGATCAACTTGCTCATGATGCTTTTGAAAAACGCAGCCCAGAGCGGTGCGTCTCCAGGACCAGGATTAAAGTCCCCATGAACCGAAAGTTGCAAACGACTTTTCTCCATTGTTGTGACACATTTCTAAGTGAAACGGAATAATGAACAGAGGGCAGGGTTTTACTCTAGCGCTCCTCCTCTCAATCTCTGCTCATAGCAGACTAACGGTTTGAGGGGAGTGGTTAAAGGACAATTCCAGTGAAAAATGAACCTAGGGGTATTTAACACATGGTTACCGAGTCGATCGTTCCCTGCGATGCGTTTTCATGAAAATCGAATGTATAGAGTTTTATCTTTAAAAACAGTATAGCTCATAGCAGTAGTATATGGGGCATAGAGTAAGTAAAATTAAATCGCTAGTTAATACCACTAACAAGGCTCAAAATAGCCTCACACTAACACGGTAACATAATGAGGGTCCTTACATACAAACCGAAGCATTGAGAACTTTGTAAGTGTACAGACAGTTTAATAAGAAGATACTTTATAAAGACAGTACATTACGCGTTTACATCCAGGATCCATCTTGGAAAACAGTCTCGACTAATCGAGCCACGAACGCCGTTCTACGTTAGATTTCACAAACGTAACTCCTATCGACCAGCTATCCTATCGACGGCGTTCGTGGCTCGATTAGGGAACGATCGACTCGGTAACCATGTGTTAAATACCCCTAGGTTCATTTTTCACTGGAATTGTCCTTTAAGCGATTTCAACCCAAGCCGTCAAACTGACGTCATCAGAAAAGGAACGCCATTCCAGACCGGAAATAAGTTCAGATTTTGATTAAAGATTACCACGGCAAACAATTTTTTTCTGTGTATTAACTTGCACAGATTAATTGTTCACCACAAGACTAGTAATATGCGCTAATAAAGTAAATAGGGTCAATTTTGATTTCATGTCAACTTTAACCCTTTAACGTGTATTGTAACCGTGCGGTTGACCTTTTTTCGCGGTCAAATTCCTGTAATTAAAACTCGCCAAACCCCATTTTTAGCTGTTTGTTCTTCCTCTCACTGAATAGAATGTGTAATGGCAATTATATCCACTGGGTGGCAATGTTGTAATACAATATTTGTTGCTGAGACGAGCTGAATCTGAACCGGAAGTGTATTGTCGTGACCTCTCTTCAAACAATGGCTGCCAGTGATGCTAAAATTTAAGGTAAGATATTTTTTGGTTGGATTTCATGTTCTAGACTTCCTAATGATTATATTTTTGTTGAATGGGATAAAAGTGATGACAAGATGTATCTCTCTGTTACCTCAGAAAAGTTGTGTGACCACTCGGTTGAGTTTCCCAGTTAGGGTAAACTGAACTGGACGCTAGCTAAATTAGCACAGCAACGCGATCGTGACTCAGTATAATACATGTCTGACAAACATAACACGATAATGAGACTGTAATTGAATTGATGGTTGGACATTTTTGGCTTTATTTAGCACAGTAAACTTACCTTATCAGTCACACTTCAACATTTTCTGTCTCTTGTTATGTAATTTCATGGTTGTGTGTTATCCGATTTGTCATACATAGTACACAGAGTATTTATTAGCATATTTTTTCTTAACAAATTAAAATAAATCACAATGTGCCTGTATGTTGGGAGAACAGTTTATCAATATGACAATTGTGCATTTATTATGGATAGATGTACTGATTACTCAAGACACAGTTTGCGACACTGTACAGTAATGTTTATTATGTTCCATCTCTTTCAGACATAATGGACTGCCGTACATTTTATGGACCCCCCCCAGATCTACCTCTAGCAGTATTGCACTTTTACCCGCTGATCCATGTGACTCAGAAGTGGAAGCGCTCAGTGTTCCAGACAATGGAGATAATGAAGATTTTGTCCCTCCACGCAGTATAGATTTACCGCCCCCTTCAAAGAAATTGAGGAATAGAAACAGGCTTGTTGAGGTATCTTCAGACCTCAATCAAACTCCCTCCCCTCCTGCAAAGTCCAGAAAGACCAAATGGGTCAAAAAGGACATTCCAATCTTCACTCTGCCCGAGCCTGTCTTCGAGCTTCCAGAGTTGGTCCAGACGCTGTTTCTGTATTTTAAGAACCTCTTTACTGACCAGATGATTGTGCACATAACTGAGCATACCAACCTGTACTCAGTTCAACAGACCGGGACATCCATCAACACCACAGCTGCTGAAATTGAGGTTTTCTTGTCAGTTTTGCTCTACATGGGTGTTTTTGAATTTCCCTCTTTGGAAGATTACTGGGCCTGTGAGTCACGCTTCCCACCAGTGGCTGATACCATGTCAGTGAAGCGCTTCAAAGTGCTCCGAAGATATGTCCACTTCAATGATAACTTCCAGACGGAGGGCTGCCCTGACCGCTTCCATAAGATACGCCCTCTTTTTGACATGTTCAGAGAACAATGCCTTCTTATTCCACCTACCAACAGGCAGAGTGTTGATGAAGTTATGGTGGCTTACAAGGGCACCAGAGCTGGCAAACTCAGGCAGTACATTCAGAGCAAGCCGGATAAGTGGGGGTTTAAGATCTTCTGTCGGGGCAGCTACTCTGGCATCATCCACGACTTCATATTGTACCAAGGGGCCACAACATTCTTCAACATTCAAGAGGAAGAGCATGCACATCTGGGCTTGGAAGACCTCCTCCTTGGCGCCAAGGTTGTCTCAATACTCTGCAACACTATCGTACACAAAGTGTGGTGTTCTACGACAACTTTACCAGCTTCAACTTGGTGAAGACGCTGCACACCAACCTGGGACTGAGAAGTGTGGGTACCGTCAGGGTAAATCACACAGGTAATGCACTTTCAGTAAATATGTTAATCATGTTAGTTACACAATCACAACCAAATCAAACCATGCATGCACATACATTTTTTCTTCTGATGCAGATATACTGTACACATGCCTTCCATTTGTTATAGAAATTATATTAGTGTTATTGTGATACATACTGTACTCATAAAAACAAATTTCCATGTCTTTCAGGTGGTGCAACATTGATGAGTGATAAGGAGATGGTGAAGCGAGGCCGAGGTGTTGTTGATTTCTGTTCATCAGAGGGAGTCGTTGCAGTAAAGTGGTTCGACAACAAGTGTCACCTTGCTGAGCAATGCTTATGGGGTGGAGCCACTGTCTTCAGTGAAGAGATACACAAAGGAGGCGCAACAGAAGGTCGACGTCCCCTGCCCATCCATCGTCCTGGCATACAATCAAGCCATGGGGAGCCATGGGGGGCATTGATCTCTCCGATATGCTTGTGCACCTCTATAAAACACCAATGAAGTCCCGGCGCTGGTACCTGCCATTGTTTGGGTACATCATCGATGTGAGCATTGTGAATGCATGGCTTATCTACAAAAGGGACTGCAGCATTCTCAAACAGAAACCGATGCCCTTGAAGAAGTTCCGTCTGTCGGTGGCAGCTACGTTGAAGGGAGCTGATAAGGTACCTGCCAGGGTTGGCCGACCCCCAGGTGCAAAGCACAAGCCACAAGTCCGTCGTCCCAACCCCCGAGTTCTCCACCCCACCCAGGAAGTCCGATATGATGGCGTTGGACACTGGCCTACATTTGGCACTCAGAGAGGGAGGTGCAACTTGTGCAAAAGTGGAGTGTCGCGTTGGCGATGTTCCAAATGTGGAGATGGGAAGATGTTCCTTTGTTTGAACAACAAAAACCAGTGCTTTGTTGCATATCACCAGAGATGAGTTAAGAGTAAGCCAAGGATGAGACCTATGCACGCATGCACGCACGCACACACACACACACACCCCCTTACTTGATATTATTACTACATTGACTAATCACCCTTTATAATTTTTTTATATGATTTTACAAGTTGCATTTTAGTATTTTGATCAGATTTCACATTTAAAGTAATTCAGGGATGAGAAGTTGTTTGAACAGAAAACTGTTCTTTGTTACGCATCACCTATCAAATCAAAAGATATGTGCTATATTTCTATTTTATTACATTGTCAGTTTGTCTATACCATACATCTTGTCAGATATTGTTACCAGAGATTATTTATTTATTTTATTTATAGTATATTTTTAAAATTATTTATTGTTTACAGTTATCATAATTATTTTAGTTTTGTATTTGTTTGTTACATTTCTTGATTTCTATTATGTTTACTGTTGCACTTTACAATGTTTTTATTTTGTGTTATAATAAGAACATGTTTTTAAAATAAATTGATGATATTGTTAACATATTCTACTGTCTGTAATGTTTTTATATGAAAAAAATTCAACTTCAGATGCACACAAGATAAAAATCCATGAATGCCTAATACTAGTTACTTCATGCCGAGAATTACCATAACTGGGCAAGTCAACCGGCTGGTTGACGTGTGTATCTGCTTCCTGATTGGGTCATTAAAAAAAAAAAAACACTGAAAAGTTGCTAAATGTGGACTAAGGATTTTTATTTCTTAGTGTGACGGATAAAGGGTTAAGAAGAATGCAATAAAACTTATGTCAACCCTGCCTTGAAGAAAACGTTCTTACTTTTTTTTCTATACAAGCTTGAACACTTTATTTTAGAACAAATCCTGAAAACTAAGAAAATATTTTGTTAAATATATTGAAAAGAGGCTTTGGATTTACAGGAAACGCCTATTCATGTTGTTTCTGTTGCTTTGTGCCATTAAACTGAGGTTTTTGTCTCTTTTCACCTTAGGCCTGATTCCACTGAAAGAGGAGAGTGAAGTACTTAATGAAATGAAAGAGAAAGATCAGTATGAGAAACATCATGATTTCATGACTGCCGGAAATTCAATGCAGACCGAAAATACTTCTACACAAAAAAGAGACCCAAAGACTGACCCTAACAGTTGTTTCACATGCTTTAGGTGTGATAAGAGTTTCAATCAACAGGAAGACCTTAAAGTCCACATTAGAATTCACAAAGGAGAGAAGCCTTATACCTGCAAATACTGTGGAAAAGATTTCCATAGAAACACACACCTTAAAAGCCACGTGAGAGTTCATACCGGAGAGAAGCCTTTTACCTGCCAACAGTGTGGAAAAAGTTTTGCCCAAAAATCAAACCTTACCAGGCACATGAGAATTCATAATGGAGTGAAGCCTTACATCTGCGAACTGTGTGGAAAGAGCTTTACGTGGAGCTTAAGCCTTAAATGTCATATGCACATTCACACTGGAGAAAAGCCGTTCATATGTGATCAGTGTGGGAAAAGTTTCAGACGTAAGGAAACCCTTTGTTACCACATGAGAGTTCACTCAAGAGAGGACTGTTTTAAATGTCATGAGTGTGGAAGGAGATTCTCAGACATTACATACCTTAACAAGCATGTAATCATTCACTCTAAAGAGAAGATTTTCAAATGCCAACATTGTGAAAAAAGATTTAGATTTAAAGTAGGCCTTAAGGTTCACATGAGAATTCACACTGGAGAGACGCCTTACACATGTCAATACTGTGGAAAGACTTTCAGATTTAACGAAAGTTTTAAGACTCACATGAGAATTCACACTGGAGAGAAGCCTTACAATTGCTCTCAGTGCGGAAAGAGTTTCAAATATAAAGCAACCTTTAAAGCCCATTTGAGAAGTCACACTGGAGAGAACCCATACACCTGCAAACTGTGTGGGAAGAGCTGCTCACAAAAAGGAAATCTTAAGACTCACATGAGAGTTCACTCTGGAGAGAAACCATTCAAATGCGTTCAGTGTGGAAAATCTTTCACACGCAAAGAATCCCTTGATTACCACCTAAAGATTCATTCAAAAAAGAACCGTTTTAAATGTCATCAGTGTGGAAAGAGTTTCCCAGACAGAAAAAACCTTAAGAGGCATGCAATAATTCACACAGGAGAGCAGCCTTTCACTTGCCAGCATTGTGGAAAGAGTTTCAGATTTAAAAGCAACCTTAAGAGTCACATGAGAATTCACACGGGAGAGAAGCCTTTCATCTGCCCTCAGTGTGGAAAGAGTTTCACATTTAAAGGAAAACTTGAAGTTCACATGAGAGTTCACACTGGAGAGAAGCCTTTTAGATGTCTTCAGTGCAAGAAGAGTTTCACATATCAAAAAGATCTGAAACGTCATTCACTAATTCATTCTGGAAAAAAACTGATGTGTTCTGAGTGTGGCAAGTGGTTTAGAAAAAGGAACAATTTAAAAAATCACCTGTGTATTCACTCTGAAGGAACGAAACTACAGTGTTCTGAATGTGGTAAGAGGTTTAGAAAATGGAGCAATTTCAATAATCACCTGCTTATTCACTCTGAAGGAAGGTCGTTTAATTGTGAACAGTGTAATAAAATGTTTGTTTTGCCATCACACTTACAGATACACCTTAAAAGTCATGCAGATGTGAGACCCTATTTGTGTTCCTTGTGTGGAAGGAGTTTTAAATGGCTCGGCAATTTAAAATGTCACCAGAAAATGCGTATCTGTGTGAGATCAAGGCTATGTTCACGCCGCAGATGAATGTGCAGCAAATATGATTTTCTGAGGCTTTTAAAAAATAATTTTGTTTACATATGAATGCCTGACCATCTCCTATGCTATAGCTTCCAATATTGAGTGATTGTGGAAGACTGACTCTAAATTCAATTGTTTGGATGCATCTCTCATGTATTTGATTCAGTCTAATACCTTGGAATCAAAATATTAAAAACATTTCCGTCTTGCTGGAAAATGCCACAATGTAAATTAAAATGAAAATAAAAGGAATTAATTATTAAGGAATTAAAGGAATTATGAACATTTTACTGCATTTATTTATTTATTTTTGAAAGAATGCACAGGTAAAGGTATGTTGTCAATCTGGTCTTGAATATGGCTGCTGTTTGGGGTACATCTGATTAAATCTGAGAGCTTATTCCAGCCCCAGGTGTATCACTACTGAGACTGTTACACTAATGATTCTAGGTATTTCTAGTTTATTCAGTTAGTCAAGTCAGCGTATTTACACAATACACTTTTTTAACGTACATTTAGGTGTCCTTTGAAAAAAAAGTCTAAAGATATACAGCTTGAGCTGAACTCAAAGATCTAAGACTTTTTCTATATACACAAAAGGCCCATTTCTTTCAAATATTGTTCACAAATCCTTCTAAATCTGTGTTAGTGAGCACTTCTTCTTTGCCGAGATGATCCATCCACCTCACAGGTGTGGCATATCAAGATGCTGATTAGACAGCATGATTATTGCACAGGTGTGCCTTAGGCTGGCCACAATAAAAGGCCACTCCAAAATGTTCAGTTTTATCACACAGCACAATGCCACAGATGTCACAAGTTTTGAGGGAGCATGCAATTGGCATGCTGACTGCAGTAATGTCCACCAGAGCTGTTACCCGTGAATTGAATGTTCATTTCTCTACCATAAGCCGTCTCCAAAGGCCTTTCAGAGAATTTGGCAGTACATCCAACCGGCCTCACAACCGCAGACCACGTGTAACCACACCAGCCCAGGAGAGGTGTTCTCTTCATGGATGAATCCCGGTTTTCACTGTACAGGGCAGACGGCGTGTATGGCGTTGTGTGGGTGAGCGTTTTGCTGATGTCAACGTTGTGGATCGAGTAGCCTATGGTGGTGGTGGGGTTATGGTATGGGCAGGCGTATGTAATGGACAACGAACACGGGTGCATTTTATTGATGGTATTTTGAATGCACAGAGATACCGTGACGAGATCCTGAGGGCCATTGTTGTGCCATTCATCCACGACCATCACCTCATGTTGCAGCATGATAATAGGGCTGGGACGGTATGGATTTTTTCTTACCGCGGTTGAAAAGCAAGAAATTCCCGCGGTATTGCGGTAAACCGCTTTAAACCTCAACCCCCCTCCCCCAGTTTTTTTTTTCTGCGACGTTGCGGCTGGAACAACAAACAAAGTGTGTCAATGATAATCTCAGGTAGTGTTTATGTGCTTTATTTAATGTTAAAAGCATGCAATGTGACTTTGAATATCGTTTAGTGCTCCAGCTTTGTAGCTGTAAAAGCAACAATGGATAATTCACCTCAGAACTTGAAATTAAACAAATGGAAACAAGAACGTTCAAACTGTGAACGTGTATTCTTTGACAAATATTGTTTTAGTAACTCATAGCCTATGTATTTTTAATAATGTTTAAATGGTGTAATATTTGTGAATTTGATTATGTAGCCTACTTATCCATTTTCTTGCTAGTGCCGTCAAGATTACTCTCTGGTGCTGTGCACTTGCCGCGACTCCGCGAGGGTTGACAAATGCGGTCTTCACGTGAGAGAATTGTGTTAAATAAGCACGTGCAATTAAAAGCTGAGGTCCTGCTTTTACTTTTTTTATTTATTTACGGTGCGGCTTGGACGCGGCGTCCGTCGAAAATAGACTAGGCGCCTATCTTTAGCGAAGCGGCGCGGAGAGACGCTTCTGAAACGCGCCGCGTCGTGGCTGTTGTAAACACAAGCATTGACTAGAGTGGGCGCGATCAGCTCCGGTAGCCGCGTCGCAGCCGTAACGTTCCACAGAGTGTAAATAAGGGGTTATAGTCAATAGGCTACGAATGGAATGTTATTATGTGTCATGAAACAACTTGCAAACTTGCGAAAGGTCGGATTTGCTCCATCTTTTGATAAGCTTTGTTTAGAAAACCTTGAATCCATGTAAGACACAATGTTATTAGACACAATCCATGTCATTAGAATCAATGAATCCATGTCATTAGACACAACGTGAACACATGTGAAGGCCAGTGTTTATTTTATTTTATTTTTTATTTTATTTTTGCGGTGATGACGGTGACGAGCTCAGACCCGCGGTAGGCGTCACGTGACCGCGGTATTGCGGTAACCGTCCCAGCCCTACATGATAATGCACAGCCCCATGTTGCAAGGATCTGTACACAATTCCTGGAACCTGAAAACATCCCAGTTCTTGCATGGCCAGCATACTCACCGGACATGTCACCCATTGAACATGTTTGGGATGCTCTGGATCGGCGTATATGACAGCGTGTTCCAGGTCCTGCCAATATCCAGCAACTTCACACAGCCATTGAAGAGGAGTGGACCAATATTCCACAGGCCACAATCAACAACCTGATCAACTCTATGCGAAGGAGATGTGTTGCACTGAGTATGGCAAATGGTGGTCACACCAGATACTGACTGGTTTTTAGATTTTGTTCAGTGTAATTCAGAACTACTATGCACACCAAAGCTCACATGAAAAAATAAATAAATATATAACTGTAAAAGTACTTTGTAATTATCATAGTTCACCATCTACAGTGAGGAAAATAAGTATTTGAACACCCTGCTATTTTGCAAGTTCTCCCACTTGGAAATCATGGAGGGGTCTGAAATTGTCATCGTAGGTGCATGTCCACTATGAGAGACATAATCTAAAAAAAAAAATCCAGAAATCACAATATATGATTTTTTAACTATTTATTTGTATGATACAGCTGCAAACAAGTATTTGAACACCTGTCTATCAGCTAGAATTCTGACCCTCAAAGACCTGTTAGTCTGCTTTTAAAATGTCCACCTCCACTCCATTTATTATCCTAAATTAGATGCACCTGTTTGAGGTCGTTAGCTGCATAAAGACACCTGTCCACCCCATACAATCAGTAAGAATCCAACTACTAACATGGCCAAGACCAAAGAGCTGTCCAAAGACACTAGAGACAAAATTGTACACCTCCACAAGGCTGGAAAGGGCTACGGGGAAATTGCCAAGCAGCTTGGTAAAAAAAAAGGTCCACTGTTGGAGCAATCATTAGAAAATGGAAGAAGCTAAACATGACTGTCAATCTCCCTCGGACTGGGGCTCCATGCAAGATCTCACCTCGTGGGGTCTCAATGATCCTAAGTAAGGTGAGAAATCAGCCCAGAACTACACGGGAGGAGCTGGTCAATGACCTGAAAAGAGCTGGGACCACCGTTTCCAAGGTTACTGTTGGTGATACACTAAGACGTCATGGTTTGAAATCATGCATGGCACGGAAGGTTCCCCTGCTTAAACCAGCACATGTCAAGGCCCATCTTAAGTTTGCCAATGACCATTTGGATGATCCAGAGGAGTCATGGGAGAAAGTCATGTGGTCAGATGAGACCAAAATAGAACTTTTTGGTCATAATTCCACTAAACGTGTTTGGAGGAAGAAGAATGATGAGTACCATCCCAAGAACACCATCCCTACTGTGAAGCATGGGGGTGGTAGCATCATGCTTTGGGGGTGTTTTTCTGCACATGGGACAGGGCGACTGCACTGTATTAAGGAGAGGATGACCGGGGCCATGTATTGCGAGATTTGGGGGAACAACCTCCTTCCCTCAGTTAGAGCATTGAAGATGGGTCGAGGCTGGGTCTAAATAACCCTTGGTCTGGATAACCAAGGAGTGGCTCTGTAAGAAGCATATTAAGGTTCTGGCGTGGCCTAGCCAGTCTCCAGACCTAAACCCAATAGAGAATCTTTGGAGGGAGCTCAAACTCCGTGTTTCTCAGCGACAGCCCAGAAACCTGACTGATCTAGAGAAGATCTGTGTGGAGGAGTGGGCCAAAATCCCTCCTGCAGTGTGTGCAAACCTGGTGAAAAACTACAGGAAACGTTTGACCTCTATAATTGCAAACAAAGGCTACTGTACCAAATATTAACATTGATTTTCTCAGGTGTTCAAATACTTATTTGCAGCTGTATCATACAAATAAATAGTTAAAAAATCATACATTGTGATTTCTGGATTATTTTTTTTAGATTATGTCTCTCACAGTGGACATGCACCTACGATGACAATTTCAGACCCCTCCATGATTTCTAAGTGGCAGAACTTGCAAAATAGCAGAGTGTTCAAATACTTATTTTCCTCACTGTATGTACACGGTGCAGCATCATAAACGGTATGGATACATTTTATTTCTGCATACTACTATGTGTAGTACTAGCCCTAATAAGTCATGTATAGGCATTTCATCACCCCAAATTACATGGTAAAAATCTGACCCTGTCACTTTGCCTAGGCACACAGTGTTTTTTTCCCCCATATTTGTCTGTCATAGGAGGTAGTTATCAGTGTAATTGGGTAGGACTGAGGTCGGGTCATGTTCACACCTTAAATGAACCGTACCAGAGTTCGTTTGAAACTGGACCGAGCTAACCCAGCTAAAAAAAAAACGGCATTCTGGGAACCTTAGTTTCTGGTTTCCAGAAAAGACATCCTAAAGTTCGTAAAAGTTTTCTTTACGTAAATCGAACGTTCCCTGTGGGTTTGGAGAACATTCCCTTAACCTTCCCAGTACTTTACCTCTTTACTCTGATAGGTATCATTTACCCTGCTGTAGGCTACGTCAGCAATCATTTGCACTGCCAGTACTACACCATGTGTTGTTTTGATCTGTTTAATCAATAGAAATAACCCAAGCACATAAACCATTATATAGAGCAGTGGTTCTCAACCTTTTTTTGGGCCAGTGCCCCCTATCCAATATCCAGGCCCCTGACCGCCCCCCACCCCCAAACTAATGAGCGAGCAGCAACGACTGAGAGTTAACAGATGAAATAAGTATAAAATTGTCATTTATTAATACAATCGAACTATACTCCACAGTGATTAATCCAAAAAACAAGCTATAAACTGCATTGGCATAGCAATACCAGTTTCTCACAGGATTTTTGGTAAATCTGTGGTGGGTGGATCTCTGGCCTTCTAGGGGGGAAAACTTTGCGCATTTTAATGTTAAGTTCATCAATCTGGTACACTTTGAGAGTTCAAAATTAAAAGCTCCAACACATTTTCAGTGTGCAAATTAAACAAAGAAAAATTCAAACCTCTTTTAGTTGTGTCCGTCTACATTACACTACTACATAATAATAGTTATAATATTAATCCCATGACAGTAATAGCCATATATTGCAACAAATGCACTGAAAAATAAAGGATGGTCATTAAAGCGGTAATGTTTGCACTTAGATTTTATTACGCATTTAGGAGAGTATTGCAAGAAGCTGCTTACATTAACCTTACTTTCGAAAAATAAATAAATACAATCATGATTTTTCATGAAAAATTATGTTAGAATTGTAGGCCTAAAATACCTTGGTATCAGCTTGTTTTCATCAATGGTATTAAGACAATTACAATTCATTTGATTTGTCGTGATTAATTTGTGTTCATAATTAGTAAAAAAAAAAAATCTTCAACAAGAATAAACGCATATGAACAATTCAATTATTATTGTATTATATCTTGAAACTACCCAAGCAGCGTTTCGTGCTCAGATGTGATCGTCAAGCTGTTTCACAGAGAATTTAATTTACTATTATATCTTGTTAATTAGGGCTGAGAGTCAATCCTATAGGAGTTACCTTCTTTCAGTGCAGTGCATAATGTGCGTGATTTACCTCAGGCCAAACGTATATTTTGGGGGCTGGGAAATGCTGTATATGTGTATGTGAGTGTGTACAGCGGGGTTGGGAGGGATTATTATGGAGCTAATGCATGTTGAACATTGCATTCTGGTTTTAAGTGACTAGTGTGGAAAGCACAGCACAATGCACAACCTCTAACTTTTTTTTCTACTTTCTCTCTCCCTCTTTAAAAGCCACACTTTCTCCCAAAGCACCTGGAGATCACAGTAAATTACTTGGTGAACAAAGAAAACATTTTGGCATTAGGGATTGGAATTAGTTAATGCCTAAAAATGTAAAAGTTTTACCTTATAAATAGAATTTAGTTTAATTTTAAAATTCGTCACCGGAGTGAATGGGAACATGATTTATTGAAAATATGTGAAAAAAATATAAGTGTTTCTTAAGTCAATACTTTTTAATGGCTTGTCAAATTTCCATTCCTCCGCTGCGTGATTCTAGTCAGCGCTGGATTCTAGGCACCACCGGATTGTTGTCAGTGAGACACATTTTTGAGCAAGTGAATGATGATTCTTGTCAGCACTGAATTCTAGTCAGTGCTTCAGTGCTGGTCTATGACTGGAAAAATAATAGAGTCGTTGCAAAAGTAACGATACATAGCTTAGGCTACATGTCGTATTAAACTGGAAGAAGAATCACAACAAGCGTATCGGTGAGAACAACCATTTAAACAGCATACACACAGCCAAACTTGACTGCACATCATATTTTTGACATTATTGGTACTGCTTTCAATCGTAATGCAATAGAAATTAACACAAAAAACCTGCCTAGTGCCTATCTACAACACTGACGGTGGACTTGCGGTCAGGAGTAGAGCGGCTGCGGATGAATGTGTTTTTTTTTTGTTTCGTTTTTTTTAGCTCTGCTGACGTATTCTTTCTCGCGCACCATAGACGCGCGTGCACACACAATATGACATCACACTCTGTGCATGTTTTATAACATAATTTAACATATACATAGTCCTAACACTTTTTAAATAGCCCAAGTGTTTATTACAAATAAATTACTAAATGTTTAAAATGAATAAAAGTAAATGAACAAAAATTTGTTATATATTTAAAATCGTGAACGCCCCCCTTTCAAAAATCTTGCTTCCAACGCCCCCCGTCGTTCTCTGAACGCCCCCGTTGAGAACCACTAATATAGAAGGATTAAATAAGATTAAATTTGTCCATTAATATTTAAGATTTAGTAGACAATAACGTATCACTGTACCACAATAACCCAGATTGTAATGCTGCGTTCACACCAAACGCGGATATGCGTCTAAATTCGCGCCTGCCGCGTCTAGTTATACGCGTGACCACTTTGTGTTCATTCGCGCGTAAAAACAAAAGTTTGAAGCGAAATTTACACGCGTCAAGAGGCGAAAGTTTCAAAAGTTTCGAAACACGTTGGTGGCCATCTTTTTACAAGATGTCTGTTGAGCGATCATTTATCGAGAGAGTCACCGCTCTGTATTTGCTCTGGAGAGCAGAACAGCGGCGTAGGGATCATCGTCGCCGTATTTGGGTCCACCAGACCCTTCGGAGGCGAACCCAGTTTGGCGAGTTTCACCATTTGCTCCAGGAGCTGCGCCTGGATGACGGCCGCTTGCTTTCAGCGGTACTTCGATGACCTGCTGTCCCGCACTGGAGCGAGGATCACCCTCCAGGACACCAACTACAGGCGCTCTATCCCAGCTGCGGAGCGCCTGTCCATCTGTCTTCGGTTAGTAAATGTATATGATATTTTAAATACAGTATATTCAATATGCTAACATATGCTATGCTATCAATGTTTTTTTAAACTGTGGTACGGATACCACTGTTGGTGCTCTTTCTAGTGATAATGTACTCCGTTAACTGCTATAACCTAACGTTAAGTTAGACATTAACCTAGAAATTAAAATATTCTCTTGGCAGACGTGATACTGTCATGTCTCTCTGTAATACAGTGATCTTTCTAGTGATACTGAGTTAACTGCTATAACCTAGACATTAAAATATTCTCTTGGCAGACGTGATACTGTCATGTTTCTCTGTATAAACACAGTGATCTTTCTAGTGATAATGAGTTAGCTATAACCTAGACATTAACCCAGAAATTAAAATATTCTCTTGGCAGACGTGATACTGTCATGTTTCTCTGTATAAACACAGTGATCTTTCTAGTGATACTGAGTTAACTGCCATAACCTAGAGATTAACCTAGAAATTAAATATCTCTATCTGTAAGCAATATGTAGTGCTTGATTATTGGCATTTTAATATACCATAAACCATTTAATAGTATACCTGTTGATTGTATAGTTGAATATGTAACTACAAGTGTACTTGTAATAATATTTATAAAAATGTTTTCTAGGTTTCTTGCCACTGGGGACTCATTCAGGACGATAGCGTCCAGCTACAGGGTTGGTGTCTCCACAGTGTGCCAGATCGTTGCCCAGGTAGTGACTGCCATCTGGGACTGCCTTGTGGAGGGCTACATGGCTGTGCCCACCACCGATGACTGGAGGTCCATCGCAGAGGGATTTCAGGAGCGGTGGAACTTCCCTCTGTGCGTTGGAGTGGTGGATGGGAAGCATGTGGTGCTGAAGGCACCCCCAAACTCAGGATCCCAGTTCCACAACTACAAGGGAACGTTCTCCATCGTTCTGCTTGCAGTTGTGGATGCGAAGTATCGCTTCCGGGTGATCGATGTTGGGGGGTACGGCAGGACCAGTGACGGTGGGATTCTGGCGAACTCCGCCTTTGGACAGGCTCTCCGGGCTGGCACACTTCATCTGCCTCCTGACCAGCCTCTATCTGGTGCTGAAGACAGAGGACCCCAGCCCCATGTCTTTGTGGCTGATGAGGCGTTCCCGCTGCGTAGGAACCTCATGCGGCCCTTCCCTGGATGCACGCTTCCTCCAGAGAGGCGTGTCTTCAATTACTGTCTCTCCAGAGCCAGGCTGGTGGTGGAGAACGCCTTTGGCATCCTCTCCTCACAGAGGTCCACCCTGAAGTTGCGGAGAAGTGTGTGAAGGCGACGTGTGTTCTCCACAACTTCATGAGGTGTTCTGAGGAAAGAGAGGCACCTGCTGTGAGGGTCATGGGACAAGCTGGAGAGGAGCCACTGCCAGGTCTGGGTCGGGTTGCAGCAAACAACTCCTCCAGAGAGGCAGTCCGAGTGAGGGATGTCTTCATGGCACACTTCTCGGCGGAGGGAGCAGTAGTATGGCAGCCGACAGAGTAGTGTTTGAAGTCCTACTCATGACTTCCCCACAACGGTTCTTTTAAGAGCCACCCACAAACCTATAAAGAGCATGACTATCTTAAAAGAGTTTTACCTCCATTATTTATATAATATATATATATATATATATATATATATATATATATATATATACACACACACACACACACACACACACACACACATATATATATATATATATATATATATATATATATATATATATATATATATATATATATATATATATATATATATATAAAAAAATTAATTAAATGCAATATGTTGATTATTGGTTTGTATGTTGTTTTGTTCTGCCTCCTCTCTGTTTGCAGGTCATGTCTGGTCTATCTGTCTGCTCTACTCCTGCTGGCCCAGTTCCAGGCTGTCAGGTCCACCACAACATGCACATTTAATAATTTTAGACCCTGAGTCATTAACTTTTTCAAATGGTAGGTTTTCCACGTTAGTTTATAAGGTAAAGTGATAAAAACAGATTATTAGTAGTCCTATTATTAATATAACATGATAAACAATCCCATATTTGGAGTTTTTGTTCATCTAATTCAGAAATGTATGACTGCAAGTGTTCAGTGTCACATTCATAGTTAATGTCATTCCTCCTTTGATGTATAATAATTCTATAGGTCTGTGCCATTTCTTTGTTCAGGTTATTACTGTAAAATCTGTTATTTATTTTTGTTTTGATGGTAAATGGAGCCAGCCTCCAAAAGTATTTAACCTGTCCTGTGATTTCTTTGTTTTCCTCACACAACACTGTCCAGACACACTAAAGTATACACACTATTATAGTTATTATTGTTCTGTTATTATAGTGTAGTAGACACACTACACTATAATAATGTTTCATATAATTAAGATTTAGATATGGAATAAATAGCATTCAATACAAAATGAATATGTGTCATATATGTGATAAAACACTTGCTTTGTTGTGCATTAGAACCACACTAGGCATTTAGTCATATTTCAAAATAATTTATTCAGGCCAAACATAAAATAATTTGATTATAAACTTAAAATAACAAAATAAACTTAAAAAAATACAATATGTACAAACTATTTACATACAGAGACAGAAATAAAAAGGACCTCACTTGGAAGATGCAAGAATGGAAAAGCCTCAGGGAACAAAGGAGAAGAGGAAGGAGGGCATTCTGCGTTT
Source organism: Abramis brama (assembly GCF_963993115.1). Classification (NCBI taxonomy): domain Eukaryota; kingdom Metazoa; phylum Chordata; class Actinopteri; order Cypriniformes; family Leuciscidae; genus Abramis; species Abramis brama. The sequence goes on along the minus strand of NC_139966.1, from coordinate 33,658,365 downwards.
CCTGCAGAGCCTGCTGCCTCATTTTTTTATTTTTTTAAAGCCTACTATGGGCTGTGGGGGTCTAATTGTTCCAAATTTAGCACAACGGTGCTGTTTTCCATCGCCAATTTATACATTTGAAATTGTATCATTTATTTTGTTTGAGGCGGCATGCTCTGCAGAAAAGGCAGAAGGCTGAGGAGGAAGTGTTCATCAGCAGACGGCGGTGGTGGTACACAAGATAGGCATTAATTTTTCTCAAGAAAAAAACAACTCGCCTAATGCTGTAAACATACAGAGAGAGATATAATGCGTTTTTTTTTATTATAACAACTTTATTTAATGATATAAGTAAAAATAGAATAAATATGTAATATAGTAGGCTACACATATTTAGCAAAATACTCTCTACCTCTTTTTTTCTAGCCAACTAACGTGCTATAGCCTATATATTATGGTCATTAAATGGCTTTCCTGAGTTAGCCTAAATGTTATGTGACATAATTGTTCTCCAGCTGTTTTATGACCCCTTTGTTTGATCGATATTATGTATGAGGAATATACATTTCGGTAAGTTGTACTGTATCTTTCAACATTGTTCATTCGTGTTTATTTACTAGCTAGAGATGATCGGTTCACGTGCTGCTAGGAATCTGTCGCGTCACATTTACAAGCGCCAAAACGGTATTTATTGTTTGAATTTCGTAATAAAAGTGACAGAACCTGAGAGCTGAGATTTTTTTTATATCATAAGTAACCTGCTCTGTCTAGTCTGTCGGTTTCAGTGTCCTCTTTGCTTCGCGATTTTTCTGTGCGTGAGGATGTGTGGTGTGAGAGCGTGGGAAAAGTGTCAATTGCGTGTGTCTCACGGTGAATGCCTGAGAGTTGGCAGCTCTGATAAATATCCGGATAAGTTACGGCTGGCAATAAGGACGGATCTTTACTTAAGGCTGTTGGGTCTATTTGATATGGGTCCACACCAATCAAGCTTATCTTCTCTTGATACCGATGAGATGAAGCCATTAGGCTACTGCTCCCCTCAACTCAAATCTGCGTGCGGCTAGGGGCAGGACAGATGTCATGTCAACAATATGGCCGCGGTTAGCTACTTCCGGTGTTTGCGAATAAGGCCTATAATTCAACAAGGTTTTAGAATAGAATATTTTTTCAACAAAATAAATATTTTTAAAGCCTAGTATCTCGCCCCGGTGTGATGCGTGCTAGTGGAGGAGATGACACATGACGTGTTGCATTTTGTAACAATTCTTGATCAAGGGCCCGGCCCAGCCCAGCCCGGCCAGAGGATAGTGGCGGGAAATATCCAGTAGACCTGGCCTTTATGTTTCTGCATCGGGATGCCCGTCGAGATCCATCCTCTTATGAAGACTGTAGATGAACCATTACCAGTGAGATGACGCCAACCCAAGCAAGGACTACCGCTGCTCTTGACCATCATACAAGACTAAAATATTTCACATATAAATGATTTATTATTACGCTGCCATTGCCTTAAAATGGACATTAATATTGCTATTGCCTAAGCCTACTTCGTAAAAACGAGGAACAAAAACTTTCAATTCCTCCAACAACACAATGATAAAAACAATACATACCAAATAGCAATAAAATATGTAGCCTACATCTGTAATATATTGATGTGTAACAATTTTTTTTTCCGGCTATTCTCCAAGTGATAGTAATATAAATATTGTAACAGCTGTAACAAATGAAGATGGCAGAGATCAACACACTCGGATGGCAATTAACACACAATTCTTTATTTACTAAAAAACATCACTCATCTCATAGGCGAAGTCGGTCCACGTCCCGAGCAGACAAACTCAGGTCAGGCAAAGTGGGTGCAGGCAAAGTTCACAGATGGACGGCTCACGTCCAACAAGAGGATACACAGACGGGCGGTCCTTTCTCAGACAGGATCAGCCTCTCCGGGTGCTTTCATGCACAGTTCAGTTGCACTGGGCAAGAGCTCTCCTAGCTCAGCGTCATGTCCCTAACTGTCTGACACATTTACCCCCCACTAACTGTCTATCTTCACCGCCGGAGATACTAGTTATCCCGAGCGGCCGTCTAGCGTTTCCCCACAAATGAGAGCTCCCCCAAATCTCTCTCGAACAGTACTCAGAGTATCCTTAAATAATCATCATCTCCTCCCACATCAGCTGTACACGTTAATTTAATTAGACGCATCCCTTCATTCAGATTGAGGGGGCGTGTACATTAATCACCCCCATGATTCATCACACTACCCCCCCCCCAGATGAAAAGGACTTGTCCTCGAGTCAAGCAGATAAATCATAGTCCAAAAATCGAGCTGGTACCCGCCTAGCCCGCGACGAACGTCCCTCAGAAAATCCATTACTCATCCCAGAGTCAGATCGCAACTCACAAACTCCCGGTTCAATAGGTACAACCCCACAAGAGCCATCACCAGAAAGGGCTGCAGCCATATCCAATGTAGGGGCAGGCAACCGGATGGATACAGAAGGCATCACCGCATCCAACGCAGAATCAGGGGGCAGCGCAGAGTCAGGAAGTAGCAGATCAGGATGCCGTGCAGAATCAGCCAGTAGCACAGAGTCAGAAGGATGCAGTGCAGAATCATCCGGTAGCACAGGGTCAGGAGGATGCAGTGCAGAATCAGCCGATAACGCAGGGTCAGGAGGATGCAGTGCAGAATCAGCCAGTAGCGCAGGGTCAGGATGCAACATTCTCCTTTCCACAGCCGACATTCGATCCCTCTCAATACTCTGCAACTCCGGTCCTCCTGCAAAGAGATTAACAACATATGGCTTAAGACGATTAAAATGCACAACTCGCTCAAGTCCTTTTCCTTTTGGGGCTATTCGATACAAAACATCTGTAACCCGCTCAATGACAACAAAAGGCCCCACAAAATGCCTTTGTAGCTTCGGACATAGCCCCCGCTTACGCGCCTTATTTTTCACCCAAACCAATTCCCCTTCTGTATAAAACTGATGGGAAACCTTCAAATCAAAAAATCGTTTCTGCCTTCCGGATGCTTTCAATTGATGTGCTTTCACAGCCTCCACTACCGTAGACATGCTTTCAGCTACTTTCTCCACATACTCATTCGCTGAATCAAAATGTTCCGTCTCCCCCACTCCCAGCACAACATCCACAGGCAAAACAATATCTCGTCCAAACAGAACCTTATATGGCGAAAAACCTGTAGTAGCATGTATACTGCTTCTATAAGCCATCATAACGTATGGCAGGAGCGCATCCCAATTCTGCTGGTTACTATCCACAAATAAGGACAGCATGGAAAGTAAAGTGCGATTAAACCTCTCCACCATCCCGTTTGACTGCGGATGATAGGCTGTAGTTCTTGTTTTATGCATTTGCAACAAGCCACACAACTCTGTAAATAACTTTGATTCAAAGTTTCGACCTTGATCCGAGTGAATCAAATCAAATCAAATCAAGTATATTTGTATAGCGCTTTTTACAATACAGATTGTATCAAAGCAGCTTCACAGTATTAAAATAAAATAATACAACAAAGTTTGTTTCTAGTGGAATTTATTGATTGATAGAATGAAATTAAATATCCCCAAAATATCCCCAACTGAGCAAGCCAAAGGCAACAGTGGCAAGGAACCGAAAAACTCCATCAAGTGACCTAATGGTGTCCTAAAACTCCATCAGGTGACCTAATGGAGAAAAAAAAAAAACCTTGGGAGAACCCAGGCTCAGTCGGGGGCCAGTTCTCCTCTGGCATTTATGAACTAGAGGCTGGATTGTAGTTTGAAACTGTGAGATTAACAATATTATATGAATGCCTGGCTGAAAAGATGCGTCTTTAATCTAGTTTTAAACTGGGAGAGTGAGTCCGAGTAACGAACAGTATCAGGAAGGCTATTCCAGAGTTTTGGAGCCAAATGTGAAAATGCTCTCCCTCCTTTGGTTGATCTGGATATCCTAGGTATGACCAAAAGCCTCGAATTTATTGATCTTAAAGAGCGCGATGGATTATAGGGTGATAGAAGATCCGTTAAATAGACTGGAGCTAAGCCGTTTAGGGCTTTATAAGTCAGTAGCAATACCTTATAATTAATACGGAACTTTATAGGTAGCCAATGTAGTGATGATAAAATCGGTGTTATATGATCATATTTTCTTGATCTATTAAGAACTCTAGCGGCTGCATTTTGGACTAACTGTAGCTTGTTTATTGAGGATGCAGGACAACCGGCTAATAAAGCATTACAGTAATCTAGTCTCGAGGTCATGAATGCATGAACTAACTTTTCTGCATCAGAAACTGATAGCATATTACGTAGCTTAGCAATGTTTCTAAGGTGGAAAAAGGCAGTTTTTGTAACATACGAAATATGATTTTCAAAAGACAGGTTACAATCGAGTATAACACCCAGGTCTTTTACTGTAGAGGATAAAGTAACAGGACATCCTACGATGTCAAAGTTGTATTGTGAGAGGTTCTGTGGGCGGTTTTTTGAACCGATAAGTATTACCTCTGTCTTGTCTGGATTTAATAAAAGAAAATTACGCGTCATCCAATCTTTTATATCTTTAACACACTCTGTCAATTTGGATAAATTAGCGTTTTCATCCGGCCGTGATGAAATATATATTTGAGTGTCATCAGCATAACAATGGAAACTAATTCCATGTTTCCTTATAATATTTCCAAGTGGTATCATATATATTGAGAATAACAGAGGGCCCAACACAGATCCCTGCGGCACTCCATAGTTTACTGGAATTATGATCGATTTTTCTCCATTTAAATAGACAAAATGGTAGCGGTCTGATAAGTATGATCTAAACCAGCTTAATGCTTGTCCTTGAACACCAGTATAATTTTGTAGTCGATCTAAGAGTATTGTATGATCTATAGTATCGAACGCAGCACTTAGATCAAGTAAAACTAGTATTGAGATACAGCCTTGGTCAGAAGCTAAGAGTAAATCATTTGTGATTTTAACGAGCGCAGTTTCAGTGCTATGATGCGGCCTGAATCCAGACTGAAACTTTTCATAGATATAATTTTCTTGCAAGAAAGAGCCCAGTTGAGTGGACACAACTTTTTCTAGTATTTTAGACATAAAAGGTAGATTTGAAATGGGTCTATAATTTGCTAGATTATTATGATCTAATTGTGGTTTCTTAATGAGAGGTTTTATAACTGCCAGTTTAAATGTTCTTGGAACATGACCTAAAGATAAAGACGAGTTAATAATATTGAGGAGAGGCTCTTCCACTACAGGTAACACTTCCTTCAGTAGTTTAGTTGGTATAGGATCTAATAAACATGTTGTTGTTTTAGATGAAGTGATAAGTTTATTTAACTCTTTTTGTTCTATAGTTGTAAAGCACTGTAATTGTTCTTGCGGGGGGAAAATTGAGGCTGAATTATAAGGCGCGATTGAGGATTGAACGTTTACAATTGTGGTTCTGATGTTTTCTATTTTCTCAGTGAAGAAGTTCATGAAATCATTACTACTAAACTGTAACGGGATATTTTGTTCGGGTGACGTCTGTTTATTTGTTAGTCTAGCCACGGTGTTAAATAAAAACCTAGGATTGTTTTGGTTGTTTTCTATTAGTTTGCGGAGATGCTCAGCCCTGGCCGCTTTTAGGGCCTTTTTATAACGTGACATACTGTCTTTCCACGCGATTCTAAAGACCTCTAAATTAGTTTGTTTCCATTTACGCTCTAAATTACGGGTTTCTCTCTTTAGAACATGCGTAGTATTATTGTACCATGGTGCTTTAATTTTCTCTGTAACCTTTTTTAATCTAACGGGTGCAACAACATCCAATGTTCTAGAGAGAATGGTGCTCATAGTGCTAGTTAGTTCTTCTAGTTCATCTGTTTGTTTGGGTTCAGGCAGCAGCTGAGACAGATCAGACAAGCAACTCGAGAAATTATCTATGGTGGATGGAAGGATTGTTCTGCCTGGTCGAAAACGCGGCGCCGCATGACATATTACAGCAGTACGTAATATGCAAGTTACCAAGTAATGGTCAGTGACATCACTTTGTGGAATGATATCTATATCGGTTGGATCGGTTCCATATGATATAATTAAATCGAGTGTATGATTAAGACGATGAGTTGGTCCGGTGACGTTTTGTTTGACCCCAAAGGAATTTAATAAATCTATAAACGCAGCCCCTAACGCATCATTTGGATTATCTACGTGTATGTTAAAATCTCCAACAATTAATGCTTTATCTACATTGACCAATAGATCTGAGAGAAAATCTGCAAACTCTTTTAGGAAATCAGCGTAAGGCCCAGGCGGTCTATATACGGTAGCCAAGGCTAGAGATAATATGGATTTTTTTCTAACATCTAAGAGCGTAACATTTAGTACAAGTATTTCAAACGAAATAAACTTATAACCCGTTTTCTGAGTAACATTGAGAATATCTCTATAGACCGCTGCAACACCGCCGCCACGACCAATCAGACGGGGTTCGTGCTTATAGGAGTATCCTAATGGAGTAGACTCATTTAGACCGAAATAATCATTAGGTTTAAGCCAAGTTTCAGTAAGGCAAAGTACATCGAAGCTATTATCCGTGACTATTTCATTTACAATAACTGCCTTAGGTGTGAGTGATCTAATGTTTAGAAGACCTAGCTTTAGAAATTGTTTTTGGTTACTAATAGCAACATTTTCTGGTTTAATAACAATTAGATTTTTTCTAGATCCTGCAGTAGATTTATTATTTGATCTCACTAAACGAGGAATAGACACAGTTTCTATGCAATATTCTACACTATTTATATCAGTTAATTTGGTGCAGCAGAGACTATGATTTGAACTTTTGGTTACTAGTCAAAAGGTATTTAACATTTTGGAGATGTTATCTGACAGAAGATCCGATCCGAATCTGCTTGGGTGTAAGCCATCAGCACGGTAAAGCCTAGGACGCTCCCAAAACAGATTCCAATTATTTACAAAGAGCAGTTTCTGCTCATTGCACCATGATATTAACCATTCATTTAGCGCGAATAATCTACTAAACTTTTCATGACCTAGTCGGTACGTGGGAAGCGGTCCTGACACAATGATCGTTATATCAGGCGATGTGCTGCGTACCGTATCGATCAGATTCCTGAAGTCTTTCTTCAGAACCTCTGTCTGTCGCAGCCTGATGTCGGCCCCTCCCGCGTGCAGGACCACAGTTCCGACGCGCTCGTTCAGAATCTCGGGAACGTGAGCAGCGATTTCAGAAACACGAGCACCAGGAAAGCAGTGACTATGCACCTTACTTTTATTTAACGTAGCTTGTACGTGTCGAACGATGGAATCACCGATGATCACAGCATCGCGTTCTGTTTCGCGAAGAGGGGAGAAGCGGTTTTGTGTGGATATCTCGAAAACCGGGAGGGTCGGAGAGAGTTTTCTTGGTCTAGACCTGACTCGCGTCTTCCGCTGCGGAAATATCCAGGCTTCGTGGTGGCATGTTGGAGCCGGCGTAAACGAGACCATAGCTGATCGCGGCCTCGACGCTCGTGACCGATGCTGAGTAACGCACGGAGTAGACGAGGTCGGAGTCAGCGGGTTAGTAACGTTGATCACTGATTTGTGTGCAATTGCATCGGCGCGTGATGTTTCAAGAGCTAACCGCCGGTCTATCAGCTCGGCTTTTCTCACTAAAAGGTCGTGGATCTGTTTCTCAACAGCTTCCAGCTCAGACTGCAACGCGTGTAGCTCAAATGTATCCTCACCTGCACCAAAAGGTAGACTACTTACATCTGATATATTCGCCATTTTAACAGATGGACAGTAAGTTAAGTTAGCAACGACGCTACCAGTGATGCTATCAATATTAATACTAATTTATGGCTTAAGTCTTGGATATAATTCGTCTTTTTAGTGGTACGGGTGTGGAGTAGACGCACGATAGGCGAAAAAAAAATGTTTGTTTATAAATGAGTGCGGAGAAGACGCGTTCAGCCGTGATCCACGGACGTAACCTATAAGAGTATCCAGCGTTGGATCACTAGGCTTGAGACACGTCTGCTCAACAGTCCGCGTTGTAACTATGAGGTAAGGAAAAATAGAAAATGTTCGTTGTAAGTGAGTTTAAAGAGAAATCAAGAATTATAAATCAATCGATGGAGCTCCAAAGACAACAACGCGTTCAGACGCGACGCATGCGCATTCGAAACAGGAAGTGGAATTCCAAAAAAATGCTTTGTCAGTGATAATGTGAATACTACGTGGGACCCCAAATCTACACACCCACTCCTGCACCAAGACTTTAGCTATGGATGCGGCTTCTTGGTTTGGAAGCGCGACCGCTTCTGTCCACTTCGAGAAATAATCCCCAATTACTAGAATATACTTATTCTTCTCTGTTGTTAAAGGCAAAGGGCCCAAGATGTCTACCGCTACACGTTCAAAAGGTCGAGAAATCAAAGAGGGCTGCAAAGGGCCACGAACGTTCAGCGCTGAAGATTCACGAGATGCACATTCTGTACATTCTCTACACCACCTCTTTACATCTTCGAACCACCCGGGCCAATAAAACCGGTCTCTCACTTTCGCCTGTAATTTTTGCACCCCTAGATGACCACCCGTAACAGAATTATGCAACGTTTTCAACACCTCTGGAACCATTACCTTTGGAAGGATCACCTGAATTTTTAATGCAGCATCTGTATTTAGAGGTGGTTTACGCACTAACCACCCTTGCTCAAACGCCAACTGATCCCACACAGGCAAAAACCCTTTTACTTCCACTTTAGTCTGTGCTTCAGCCCGCCCTTCCTCCCCCCGCAACCACAGTTGTCCCACACTCTGTAAAACAACATCCTTCTTCTGTGCCTCCACCAACTCATCCTCCATCTCCTCAGAAGGAGGCGTTTCACATACAGCACAAACAGAAGCACTAACCTCCAGACATGAATCTGAAAAATCTTCACGCTTGTCACCAAATGATGGCAAGCGTGAAAGCGCATCTGCATTAACATGTTTTTTTCCAGGGCGGTGCACAATTTTATATTGGAAACTGGCCAACTGTTCAACCCATCTAGCCAGCTGTCCTTCCAACCCCTGAAAATTATGGAGCCACCTTAAGGAGCTATGGTCAGTACGCAGTATAAATTCTTTCCCAAGCAAATAATATTTGAAGTATTTAGTAAATACTACCAAACTAAGCAACTCTTTTTTCGTGGTGGCGTACCTACGTTCCTGTTTCGTTAAAGCTCGACTAGCATACGCCACAACCCGCTCCAAGCCATCCACCTCTTGGGACAAAACCGCACCAATGCCCACATCACTGTCTAAAATGAATGACTTGTGCGGGTCAGGAAACGCCAGAACTGGAGTTGTCACTAGGGCGGTTTTAAGCTGTAAAAATGCCCGTTGGCACTCACCATCCCATTTAAATTTCCGACCTTTCTCCGTGAGGCGATGTAATGGTCGCGCAATTTCAGCGAACCCCTCAATAAATCGCCGATAATAAGATGCCAACCCCACAAAACTTCGAACTTCAGTTTGATTTTTTGGTACCGGCCATTGTCTCACCGCATCGATTTTAACTGGGTCTGCTCGTATCCCCTCAGCCGATATAACGTGTCCCAAATAACGGACCTGAGTGGCAAACAATGCGCATTTAGAAGGTTTAACTTTTAAGTTCGCATGACGTAATTTATCAAGGACCTCATCCAGCCGTTGTAGATGTTCCCCAAATGTTCTCCCAAAAACAATGATGTCATCTAAATAAACAAGGCAAGTAGTCCACTGTAAATCAGCTAACACCAAATCCATAAGCCGCTGGAACGTGCTCGGTGCGTTGCACAAACCGAAACTTAAAACATTAAATTCAAATAGCCCCTGTCGTGTTATAAAACCGGTCTTATGTTTATCTCTTGGGTCCACCTCGACCTGTCAGTATCCACTGGCCAGGTCAAGAGTGGAAAACCACTGGGCATGAGCAAGACTGTCCAACGCATCATCAATTCGCGGTAAGGGATACGCATCTTTCCGCGTTACGTCATTTAACCGCCTATAATCAACACAAAATCGAAGGGTCCTGTCTTTCTTTCGTACCGGGACCACAGGCGCGCCCCACGGGCTACACGACGGCTGTACAATTCCGGTTACCTGCATATCCTTAAAGTGTAAGTTGCAGGTTAACCACCACAGCCAATTAATGTGTAAATTAAAGTGCTCTATATGTATATATTTAATTATTTCTGTCTTAAAATGCGTTAAAATAACATTTATTGGGGTTTCTTCAAAGGTAGCGTGATTTTTCAGTAACTGGTGATGACGTCATAAGAGGAACTCACAACCCATACTCTGCGAGATTCTCACTGTATTATGGTTATTTGGAGAACGACTGAGGATGTGTGAAACCATCAAATTCTTTATGGACCACAGCCCTACAATTTTTAACCGGTCAGACGTGAGAGAGGGGAGGAAATTGCCAGGACCCATGGCACTCAAAGAGTTAATGCTTGGAATGAGGAGAATGAGTGGAGGGTTGGCCAGGTGTCCTGGTGAGTAGCTACGTTAGAGCTAGTCTAGGCTAGCCTGGTGCAAACTTAACCCAGATAATATAAGGGAACAAGCCAGTCTTTTCAAAAGTTTGCCGTCATGTAGAATAGCAAGGAGGGACAACGACTGAAGACATTATTTACTTACATGGTGTCAGTCCAAATCAGAGCTGTAGAGATGCACACACTGCACAGGCACCAATCGCTAGTCTCATCGATGCCTCAAACGTCATGTAATACCCTTCCTCAATCCACGCTATTTCTTACGATTTAATTAGCGATGTTTATTGTCAGAAAAGAAAAAGAGAGATTGATGTCCCCATCACTGTGTTTGTGTGGGCTATGCCACCCAATTGAATCAGCAGTGGAGAGTATGTGCTGCCGTGAGGTGAACGCGTTTTGGAGTTTAGTGGAAAAGCTCGACCTGCGACCGGCTGATCTGACGTGCCTGAACCCGTTTGTTTTGCGAATAGCTTATTCTCATTTCAGTCAGAATCACGGTCCCCTTGAAGTCAGCACACACGAGTATGTTTACAGTTGAGTTATTTGGTAACACTTTACTTGAAGGGGTGTGCATAAGACTGACATGACACCTTCATAATCATGACATGGTAGATGTCATAAATATGAAGGAGGTCTTATGCATGTTTATGACAACTGTCATTAAGGGTCATTCGCTCAATTATGACATTTTTAATGCAAATATGACATTGTTTGAGATGTCTTAGTTATGACAACTTGACATAAAACAATACATCATAACCTGTCAGTGTCTTTGTCATGACAACTTGACATTACCAAGACAACATAAATTGTCATAAACATGACATAGCAGATTAACTATCAAACTTAAGAAACCACTTAGCTTTATGGGTTAACATTTCATTAAACTGTCAGGTGGTTGGTTTTGACATTGGCTGTCATGAGGCCATTATAACTGTGTCATGAATGTTTTTCTTGACCTCAACTACAGTGGTACAAATTTAATTTGTCATTAAAATGTTATAATGGCTTCATGACAGCCAATGTCAAAACCAACCACATGACAGTTTAATGAAATCAGGGTTCCTGCAGGTTTCAGTTAGTCAAATTTAAGACCTTTTTAAGACATTTTAAGACCATAAAGATTGAAATTTAAGACCTACACGACGCATTGCCAAAAAATATTCAAATCAAAGAATTCATTTTATTTCAATGAATTCAGTAATTGAAAAAGCATTAACTTAATTTACAGATAAAGCAATCACTAGTAACCTTCCAGACCCAACAACGCGTGTCAGAGAAAAGAACAGAATCAGATATAATTTTTTGCATATTATAGGCCTACTGTAAAAAACACATAATTAGTTGATTTTAGTTGATCATAGTTGATCATAACTAGAGATGAAATGGCATGAACATTTCATTTAATTATTATAGTGCCAAAAATTATCACTTATCACAGAATCCTGTTCAAAAAGTACTAATACTACACAATGAAATCAATTCACCAAGTTTTATGTCGAAAAACAGCAAATAACAAATAAAATTAGCATCAATACGCACTAACATAAACATTAAAATAATACGATTAAAAATGATAGCCAGATTTTAAAAGTGTCTTGCAACATGTTATATACTAACATGTACAAGTTCAAATAAAGTTGACAAAAAAGGTTTTTATAAAAAGATAAACCTCACATATTTCAGACTTTAATTTATCTTTTTTGACTCATTCTTTTTATAAAAAATGATTTAGTGACATTTACAATACACTTTAGCTTATCTTTTATTATTAATAGTAAAATTCGGTCCGATTTTCCCGTGGCGTCTGTCGTTGCTATGCAACTCCACAATGACAAAAAAGTTTTAGTGGCTAATGGATTTCCACCGCCGAAAAACGCTTGCTGTAGCTCTGTTACAAGATTTATTTACGGAGAAGAGAAAAACACCCGTAGTGTTTGGGTGCACCCGCATCCTTCATGTCTTTTTTCATGTTGCTGCGCCTGGAAAAAAAACGAGCGCGTCACTTCAATTATAAGTGCGCTTACCGCGCGCCTACATTTGAATGAACTTGAGCGCGAAAAAGACGCGATATGTGAACTGCCTCTTGGCGAGCGACTTCGATACTTTTTTGCTACTTTGTAATAACTTAATGCGGCCAGCGTTTCTGGAAATGAACGAGGGTAAAATCTTTTTTAAGACCTGACTAAATGAAATTTAAGACCGCGGATGAAAATCTGGCTGTTTTTAAGACGTTTTAAGGCCTTAAATTTTAAGTTCAGAATTTAAGACATTTTAAGACTTTTTAAGACCCCGCGGGAACCCTGTGAAATGTTAACCCATAAAGCTAAGTGGTTTCTTAAGTTTGATAATTAATCTGCTATGTCATGTTTATGACATATTTATGACAGGTTGTGTTGTCTTAGTAAAGTCAAGTTGCCATAACAAAGACATCTCACACAATGTCATATTTGCATTAAAAATGTCATAATTGAGCGAATGACACTTAATGACATTTGTCATAAACATGCATAAAACCTCCTTCATATTCATGACATGTGTCATGTCATGATTATGAAGGTGTCATGTCAGTCTTATGCACACCCCTTCAAGTAAAGTGTTACCCAGGACTGCATATCATTATTGCCAAACAAGAGGGAAATCTGTTTTCCCATCAACCGACAGCTCTTTTGATCGAGATTAATAATAACGCCATATTTTAATAAAAAGTCAGAACCAAGCAGAATTTCCTGAGGCTCCAAATCTGCCACAAGAAACTCTGCGATGACAGTTAGAGAATCAAATTGGCATACCGTTTGCCAGCGACCCAAAATTGGCATTCTACCCCCGTTGGCCACTCTAACCACGCCCTCATGATGTTCAAGGTGAGCCCCACCATTCGTAATAGTAAGCCACCTCTGTTTCGGTATTATTGAGACTTGTGCACCTGTATCGACTAAAAGCTTGACGTCACACCCACCTACTTTAGCAGCAAGGTAAATCCCAGGATTGCCCTGGACCGGTGAGGCCAACCGAAAAAAATTATCTTGCATTGGGGCAGGCATTCGACCTATGATGCCTGCCCCCTCCCGTTTCCCTGCAGATAAGGGCAGTCTCTCTTAATATGCCGATTACAGCCACATTCCCAACACCCGCCTCCTAAAGGTTGTGCCTGCCTTTTTCCTACCCCACTAATAGTTGGCGGTTCGATCATACTATTCCTCAATAATGTGGGAACTGTCTCACAAAGTTGTTGTACCGATTTTTGCAACGTCTGAACTTCATTACGAAGCGCATCCACCATCTCCGTCAGCGCATCTACTTTACTTTCTGCCGCAGAAATGTGTAAACCACGCACTCAAGCATCAGGGGTAATCGTACATTGTTCTAACCCCTGAATAAGTTCGAATTCGCTTGCAATATTTATTGCTTCTTCTAAAGTAATAGGTTTAATACTGCGTAATCGAATACGAGTCTCCCCATTTCCCACATGTGCAATAAAATGATCTCTAGCCAATAAATCCTGTGTATCTGCGCCTACTGAAGAATACACCTTAGTCGCCAACCTCCGCAGCGCATTACCAAACTCACGTAAAGTTTCGTTCGGCATGCGTTTGCGTGACGAGAAACTAACACGATTCCATTCTGCGGTTTCACATGGTTCAAAACATTTGCCTAATGCGTCTTTCAATAGAACATAGTTACGCTTGGCCTCTACCGAAAGGCCACTATAATATCTATACTATATATCTCGAGCTCGCCCCAATAATAAAAGTGCCATAAATTTCAATTTCATTCCGTCATTCCAATTATTCACCACAGCTGCCATCTCAAACTGTTCCTTCCAATCAGACCATTCTCGACCCGTGCCAGTGAAGGTCTCCGGCATAAATACCGGACGTGCCATAGACACGTTTGATGATGCAGCTGTGGCTAAAGGTAAAGGCGCAGTAACAGCTGCTGAAGTAGATGGAATAGCCGCTGACGCATCCCGGAGCCCATCTCTGCCCTCCATCGTCCGGCTGTTTTATTTACGATTAAACCCCACCGCTGCCACCAGTGTAACAGCTGTAACAAATGAAGATGGCAGAGACCAACACACTCGGATGGCAATTAACACACAATTCTTTATTTACTATAAAACATCACTCATCTCATAGGCGAAGTCGGTCCACGTCCCAAACAGACAAACTCAGGTCAGGCAAAGTGGGTGCTGGCAAAGTTCACAGATGGACGGCTCACGTCCAACAAGAGGATACACAGACGGGCGGTCCTTTCTCAGACAGGATCAGCCTCTCCGGGTGCTTTAATGCACAGTTCAGTTGCACTGGGCAAGAGCTCTCCTAGCTCAGCGTCGTGTCCCTAACTGTCTGACACATTTACCCCCCACTAACTGTCTATCTTCACCGCCGGAGATACTAGTTATCCCGAGCGGCCGTCTAGCGTTTCCCCACAAATGAGAGCTCCCCCAAATCTCTCTCGAACAGTACTCAGAGTATCCTTAAATAATCATCATCTCCTCCCACATCAGCTGTACACGTTAATTTAATTAGGGCGTGTACATTAATCACCCCCATGATTCATCACAATATAATAATGTTTCAAGTTTCGTTTTGTGTAATAAAGCATTAGATATGAATTTTCCGATATGCGGAGGGTGAACCAAAACACGCTTCCTATTTAAAAAACAAGTTTCAAGTTACTTTTCACCGTGACTCTCCGCTCAATATCCGCTCTTTGCCAGCGCACTATACACTCAATTGCTCATGGCCCAAGAGATCGCTCCACTTTTATTTAGTTTCATATTTATGTTTAAATATTATTATAGGCTATTGTTATTTTATTTCATTTATTATGTTGATTATGAATAGTGTGCATTAGGAGTTTGTTTTTTGAAAGACTTTCTTTAAAGTGAATTTCGTTCTGTATAATTTGTATCTTAATTTTATTAAATGTTTCATCAACCAATGGCCTCGATTTAATAAATAAGAAGCAAACCAAGAAGATCGGGTTTGGATTAAAGTAGGCCTGTAACAAACGAACCATGTTTCCGGGGCCTTAGTTTGAGGCCGAATCAATAGCATTTGTCTTTCTGATTTTATTGAATTTCTTGCATGTCTCAATTATTGTCAGCCTAGGAAGTTATGATATTTGTGGCTTTAAAGCAATATGATATATTGTATAAAGTGGTATAGGCTAAATAAACGTGGTGCGACTTGACTAGGCTATAGAGTGCTGAACTGCAGAGATGGTCCACATCAAGTCAAGTCAAGTGTATTTATATAGCGCTTTTCACAATACAGATTGCATCAAAGCAGCTTCACAGCATTAAACCAAAATAACACAACAAGGTTGTTTCTAGTGTAAATTTATTGATTGATAAAATTAAATTAATATCCCCAAAATATCCCCAACTGAGCAAGCCAAAGGCAACAGTGGCAAGGAACCGAAAACTCCATCAAGTGACCTAATGGTGTCCTAAAACTCCATCAGGTGACCCAATGGAGAAAAAAAACCTTGGGAGAACCCAGGCTCAGTCGGGGGCCAGTTCTCCTCTGGCATTTATGAACTAGAGGCCAGATTGTAGTTTGAACAGTAAGATTTAAAATGTTATATGAATGCCTGGCTGAAGAGATGCGTCTTTAATCTAGTTTTAAACCGGGAGAGCGAGTCTGAGCAACGAACAGTATCAGGAAGACTATTCCAGAGTTTCGGAGCTAAATGTGAAAATGCTCTCCCTCCTTTGGTTGATCTGGATATCCTAGGTATGACCAAAAGCCTCGAATTTAGTGATCTTAAAGAGCGCGATGGATTATAGGGCGATAGAAGATCCGTTAAATAGACTGGAGCTAAGCCGTTTAGGGCTTTATAAGTCAGTAGCAATACCTTGTAATTGATACGGAACTTTATAGGTAACCAATGCAGTGATGATAAAATCGGTGTTATATGATCATATTTTCTTGATCTAGTAAGAACTCTAGCGGCTGCATTTTGGACTAACTGTAGCTTGTTTATTGAGGATGCAGGACAACCAGCTAATAAAGCATTACAGTAATCTAGTCTCGAGGTCATGAATGCATGAACTAACTTTTCTGCATCGGAAACTGATAGCATATTACGTAGCTTAGCAATGTTTCTAAGGTGGAAAAAGGCTGTTCTTGTAACATATGAAATATGATTTTCAAAAGACAGGTTGCAATCGAGTATAACACCCAGGTCTTTTACTGTAGAGGATAAAGTAACAGGACATCCTACGATGTTAAAATTGTATTGTGAGAGGTTTTGTGGGTGGTTTTTTGAACCGATAAGTATTACCTCTGTCTTGTCTGGATTTAATAAAAGAAAATTACGCGTCATCCAATCTTTGATATCTTTAACACATTCTGTCAATTTGGATAATTTAGCGTTTTCATCCGGCCGTGATGAAATATATATTTGAGTGTCATCAGCATAACAATGGAAACTAATTCCATGTTTCCTTATAATATTTCCAAGTGGCAGCATATATATTGAGAATAACAGAGGGCCTAACACAGATCCCTGCGGCACTCCATAGTTTACTGGAGTTATGATTGATTTTTCTCCATTTAAAGAGACAAAATGGTAGCGGTCAGATAGGTATGATTTGAACCAGCTTAATGCTTGTCCTTGAACACCAGTATAATTTTGTAGTCGATCTAAGAGTATTGTGTGATCTATAGTATCGAACGCAGCACTTAAATCAAGTAAAACTAGTATTGAGAAACAGCCTTGGTCAGAAGCTAAAAGTAAATCATTTGTGATTTTAACGAGCGCAGTTTCAGTGCTGTGATGCGGTCTGAATCCAGACTGAAACTTTTCATAGATATCATTTTCTTGTAAGAAAGAGCCCAGTTGAGCGGACACCACTTTTTCTAATATTTTAGACATAAATGGAAGATTTGAAATGGGTCTATAATTTGCTAGATTATTAAGATCTAATTGTGGTTTCTTAATGAGAGGTTTTATAACTGCCAGTTTAAATGTTCTAGGAACATGACCTAAAGATAAAGACGAGTTAATAATATTGAGGAGAGGCTCTTCCACTACAGGTAACACTTCTTTCAGTAATTTAGTTGGTATAGGATCTAATAAACATGTTGTTGTTTTAGATGAAGTGATACGTTTATTTAACTCTTTTTGTTCTATAGTTGTAAAGCACTGTAATTGTTCTTGAGGGGTGATAATTGAGGCTGAATTATAAGGCGCGATTGAAGATTGAACGTTTACAATTGTGGTTCTGATGCTTTCTATTTTCTCAGTGAAGAAGTTCATGAAATCATTACTACTAAACTGTAACGGGATATTTTGTTCGGGTGACGTCTGTTTATTTGTTAGTCTAGCCACGGTGTTAAATAAAAACCTAGGATTATTTTGATTATTTTCTATTAGTTTGCGGAGGTGCTCAGCCCTGGCCGCTTTTAGGGCCTTTTTATAACGTGACATACTGTCTCACAATACACACAATACTCACAATACTCACAACATCACTATATGATCAGACCAGACTTTTTTTTATTTTTGTATGGCTTGAACAAGACTCCGCAGATCCTGCTGCTTCAAGGTATTTAAATAATAGCCTAATAAAAAAAAGTTTTTAATTGCTCCAGTAAACAGGCAATTCCAAATGTGCTGAGTTCAAGTTTGACTGAAACAATTAAATTCAAGATTTTATTTTAGAAAAATACAATACAATTATTTTTTTAAAAATACACATTTAAAAGAAAAACCTAATACAGGCATTAGCCATTATGGAAATACAGACATCGCACAACTCTTTATTTTTACATTCCATAAAAATAGGGCATGTATTAGATTATAATACGAGAAGATATTTCTTACAGTTTTCCCATGTATTTTTACTGAGGCATTGTATTGTGTTGTGTTTTAAGGTTAACGGAAAATTCCGTAAAATTACTGAATAAAGTCTTGGCAAAAAATGACCATTACATTCTCCATCTCTAGCCCCTTTTTCCACAATGGTCCCCTAAAAATAACGCCAGAAATTCTGATTCTGATTCTACAGAAAACGAATAATTTATTGTTAGGACTACAAAAAACAAAACAGCCTTAATCGTTATATTATATGACATCAGAATGAACCGTTAAAGGTACAAAATATATTATTCAATGCTAGCAATATTAATGTCCATTTTAAGGCAATGGCAGCGTGATAATAAATCATTTATATGTGAAATATATTAGTCTTGTATGATGGTCAAGAGAGCAGCGGTATAGTCCTCGTTTGGGCTGGCGTCATCTCTTGTTTTAATAGTTCAATCGTTTAGGAAGGCTCTACCTCCTTTCGTGGACTTAGCTATCCTGGGAACTGCTAAAAGTCCAGAACTTTATGATCTTAAAAAGCGTTTCTACAAAACAGTTGAGCTTAAAATGAGCTTAAAGTATGAGTTTAAAACAGTTTGTACACCTAAAGTAGGGTGACCATACGTCCTGTTTTACCAGGACATGTTTGGCCAGGATTTCGAGATCGCCCAAAATGCCCGGGATTCGGCTTTTGCTTTCTACAGTCACCATTCATTATGTTTACATTATTACATTATTTGACACTGACACGTACGTGCCAGCTTTGCAGGTCATGCATTCTGCTTCACACGGATCCCGATCGAGACGAAAACACAGGAATTTTCTTAGCAATGCTAAAACGCACATCAACCTGTTTAGTGTTCATGTAAATACTACATTCAGATTCACCAATCGGAATTAATTCAGTCCTACTGAATCAAAAGGTGTGCATGTAAACAAAATGAATGGCGACGATAACGCAAAAGCCGTATCCCGGATATTTTGGGCGATCTCGAAACCCCGGCCGGACATGTCCTGGAATATGGTCACCCTACCTAAAGTCTTATACAAGCTGTCATTTCCGTAGCCTACCGCCTGCTATTCAATCAGTTGTTAGTTATCGGGTAGTCTTCCGAAATTTAAAAGACATACACCAACAGACCAATACAAAAGAAACGAAACGGAAAGAAAATAATACGGTCGGACCTTGGATTCGAACCCCTGTCACTAAGAGCAAAACAACACCACTGCCCGTGCACGCAGACCAATGCCCTATTGAAGGTATTAAGTTTGCTGGGAAATCTAATGTATTTCACAGACATGAATGTAAACAGAGGCTAAAATCAGCCCACATATGATAAAGGAAAAAGGGGGATACACGCGCCTAATGAAGAAATAAAAAATATGACACGATAAGTCCAAACACTAGTCCTAACAACGTTAGAAAAACAGAACCCATATCATTCAGATCGACAATCTACTACATATGTCTTTCCATTTGCTTCATTAGATGGGCTGAACTTTGAAGAAAAGGGAGGGGCTGATTATAATATTATACAAAACGCCGCTTTTTACGCCGTCTTTGTCAGACAGAAGCGCCGCAGATTACGGCGCATTGTGGATGGCCTGCGGCGTCAGAAACGGCGTTGTTGACTGGATAAAAAAACGGCGATAATGACGGCGATTTTGCTTTGCAAACGCCGTAATTTGCGCCGTTTGTACCACAGAACGCCGTACTTTGCGGCGTCTTTTCGTCTTAAACGCCGTAAACACCGGCGTTTTGAGAATGAAAGCAAGTTGAAAGTTGAATGAAAGTTAAGAACGCACGCTTTTATGGCAAATCGCGCGTCAGGGACGCGTTTGTCTGTCAAAACGCACGCTTTTGACGTGTCAGTGTGCAATCAGACGCCTGACCAGGCGTTTATGAATACTTTGGCTTGCCATACGAATTTGCGTCTACCGCGCCGCGCTAACCGCCTCATTCGCGCCGCAAGACCTCCAGACGCGCGTAAACGCGTCTTACCATTGACTTAACATTGAAATCACTCGCGCCAGACGCATATTCGCGTTTGGTGTGAACGCAGCATTAGTTTCTTCAGCACCAAATGACTTAACACAATTTATGGAATTTAAAATATGAAATTTATGCACAGACAGAGATGAGCAGTATTTTAATTACATGTATTTGAAATACGTATTTAATTATTTTTGAGTATTTTGTCATTTGCATTGTCCTTAACAAAAATAAACAAAATGTAATTTGTAACCAAATACTTTGAAAGACTAATTTGTATTTAAAATAGGTAATTAAATATATCATTTTATTTAGCATATATTTACTTTCATAACCAGGCTTAATAGGACCATAGACATAAAATATTTATAGGACTACCAAATTGCCTATGACAGTTTTTGGCTAGATGCAAGAAAATCACATGATGTGACATCCTATAGACCCTGTTTCTCAGAAATGGAAGTCATCATAATTCGGTAAACTAAATTAAACAAACTAAACAAAACACATTCACATTGTGGTATCGCTAACCAGCTAGCAGTAGCTATGTAGCTAACATTTAGGTCAGTTGTCCTGTAGAGATTTTAGATTTTGTAGAATTATCAAGAAGTTTTTTAGTTGAGGTGCATACGACCAAAACAAAAACTCAGCACCCTGAAAAAGCGTGCATGTTACTGAAAGAACGAGCAGAGAGAGAGCCCCGGCCCGCACGCACTCTCATTGTCTTTAAGCGGTCTTGCTCTCTCTCGCTCGCGCATATTTAACCAAAATCAATTGAGAATTTACACGATTCTGTGTTTTCTGTGTTGCACCCCGTGCCGTGGTCCGCTAATGAATGGTTAAAACTACTGATCTGTCCAACACTGAATCGGTGTATAACAAATCGGTAACACTTTACAATAAGGTTCCATTTATTAAACTCTAGTTAACTACATTAGTTAACATGAACTATTAATAAACTGTGCTTCTACAGCATTTATTAATCTTTATTAATCTTAATTTCACAATTTACTAGTAGCCTACATTATTGAAATCAAAAGTTGTATTTGTTAACATTAGTTCGCCTAATGCACTGTGAAGTAACATGAACAATGAACAGCTGTATTTTTATGAACTAAGATTAACAAAGATTAATAAACACAAATGCATTGCTCATGGTTCATGTTAGTTAGCCTAATACATTAACTAATGTAAACAAATCAAACCACATTTACTCAGAACACTTCTTAATATGAGAATGTAAGTTTGCTTACCCCGTTTTTTTTTGTTTGTTTTTTTAGGAAGAGTGGTTAACAATATTTAACCTTAATAAACTACAGTATTTTCAGGTTATTTATTTGACAATGTGTAGAACAATTACCACAAAAAATCTGTACAATGTTGAAAAGAAGTCCAGTGTGTTTTGTCTAACATTACATGAATGATGTTGAATTCCCACAGTGTCAAACAAAGACCCTGCAGGGAGGGTGACCGTCAGGGCTGTTTTGTTATAGGTCCATGAGGAAGCATGAGAAGCCTCACAACCTCAGAGTAGGGGGAAAAAATGTGTTAAACCAGTTCAAGTCAGATTCTGGGGTATTTTTGTGGCTATAGTTGGTGATGTGGATGTAGAATAACAATAATAAAACTTAAGTCTCTTTATTTGATTTAAACCTGAACTATACTTTCATGGACACCCCAGAAACTGGTTGTTACTGCTCCCGTTCTTTGGAGCATAAGTTTAAGTAGGCCTGTTCATTATGGGTACATTAGTCAGTGTGAGGTAAGAGCTGATTTTGTACCCTCAATCTAGGCTATACTAACCTGTTCAACGCTTTACTAACACTGTTGTTCAAACTGTATTATAATACCAAGAAAATCTTTTAAGAGATTAGTGAGGCTGGCTTATTTGTTCTGGTTTGTTATTATTATTATTTTTATAGTTATATAATGACTTAGTTTAATTGTAATACTAAAATTATGTTTTATTCATAGATTACTTTTGAGGACAGCTCACCAATTCAAATTGCTTTGGCTGAGTGCTCCTGTGTGGCTGGCACCGCTCTCTGCAACCACAGTGTTGCACTACTGTATTGTCACAGTTTGTCTAACATTCTTGTTTTTGTTGTGTGTTGAGACTTCAAACCAGAAGAGAAGAGCAGCTGCTTTGCTTGGACTTCCATATTACCTAAAGGAGGATCCCAACAGTTTCATCCGTGTCTGTGAGGTGCGTGAGTTGATTTCAATATGACATGGGTAACTGTTGTCACAGTAAAAAAACATTTATTAAAGGTATACAGTAGTTCACCTAAAAATAAAAATTTGCTGTTAATTTACTCACCCTCAGGCCATCCAAGATGTAGGGTTTTTAACAGTGGTCAATATATTATATGGTGTAAATATACTGAAAAATATATGATAATAATATATTGCGTTAATATATTGTAAAATTTAAGGCAATCGTTTTCCACAATGTCTAAGTACACTCAACTAATGTAAATGTATTATAAATACATTTTTCAATATATGAAAAGCGGCAATTCCTTATGTATTATTCAATATATTGTAATATATATTACAATATATAAGCGCCTGAAAATAGTCCCCAGCTCGGTAGACTATTAGGTTGACTATTTTCAGGCGCTGCGTCATATCATTACGCCTGCTGCACCCATGGTACGGCAGCAAAGTTTCTTGATTATTACGCAGGAATGAGAGTATAGTTCCTAGTCATATCAGCCTAGAAAATCGCAACTTTTCATTTTCCGTCGGTCTTAGTACACAATGTAACTTCAGAAGAGTCAAGTTTTAAATAGGAAAAATATCTAAACTCTTTGGTCATTTTTTTGAGAGAGATGCTAATGGTCATGTCCGATTCAATGATCTATGCTAAGCTATGCTAAAAGTGGTAACGCCAGACCCGGAGATCGGCTGAATGGATTCGAAAATGGCAAAACTAAACTGTTTAACTCTGGGGGGGTTGTAAAATGAGCCTATTTCCAAAAAAAATTGGAGTATCCCTTTAAAGGCAGATTTTTATATTACTATATTTACAGTTCTTTTGTGTACTAGAGCTTGTTTGCATACATTTTTTTAGATAAATGTTCATGTAACATGTTATGAAATGTCAGTTTTCAGCTTGCAATTAATTACAACACATTTAAGCCAATGAGCTTTTATATTTCACAACTTCAAGGCTGTAAGATGTTATGTACCAGAGTTTGCATACTTTTTTTTTTTTTTAGATAAATGTTCATGTAACGTTATGAAATGTCAATTTTAAGCTGTTTACTGTTACCAAAACGCTTGCAATTAACTACAGCACTTTTAAGCCAGTAAGCTTTTATATTTCACAACTTCAAGGCTGTAAGATTTTATTTCTATATTTACAGTTTTATGTACCAGAGTTTGCATAAATTTTTATATTAAAAAATGTTAATATGAAATGTTAACGTTTAGCTATGTGTTTTAATGGTAAGGTGTTTTAACATTAAGTACATTAATACTAAGAAGGATTTAGTCTGTTTTGAAATCAAATAAAATAGCATTCTGCATGTTCTTCTATGCCAATGAATCATTTTTATGTAGTACTATTAGAAAACAGAAAATTAAGTTGTGTGGGCAAATTACGCAGTTCAGTCTGTTGAATGAACTTAACATTCCAACTAAAATGAACTATTCTTGAAAAAGTAACCTGGCTGCCTTAAAAAAGTAAGTTAATTCAACAAAATGAATAGTTTAGCCAATTTTTATATTGTCTGCACAACTAATAATTATAAATTGACTCAACAAGATGCTTAGTGTAAACAACTCAAGATAGCAGAAAAGTTTGTTGGTGTCACTAATTTTATGTTGTCTCAACTGGGATTTAGGTTTACACAAGTTTTAATGTCTTTTTGGAGTAACTAAAAAACTAATTCATTAAACTTAAATTAAAGTTGATCAGACTATTTTGTCAGCTTCACCTTTGTTACCCCAATAATTAATTCTAGGTTTAAGGAACTCCAATATATGTACAAACAACTGAAGTTTCTTAGCTTACTTAACACAACATTTTAAGGCAGCCAGGTTATAAATTATTTTAAGTTGAATGAGCTTGTTCATTTTTACAGTGTAATAAATCACTAGCAGTAATAGTATCAGTGATACTGCCGCTTGTATCATTAATGTTAATCAAACAAGTCAAAGAGAATATAACTTTGTGCTCGACTGAATAACTTCAGTAGCTTTAATAAGAATCAATGTATATATATGCTTCTTTAATGCCATTGTTAAATACACATACTGTAGCTCAAAAAATTAAAGCATTGTTTATTTCATTATTCATAATTATTCATTATCCTATTATCCTACATTGCACATATACAGCTCTAATTTGAAACATGTACAACTACTTAATTATGCTCTACATTTTGTGCATTTCAAGGCCAGTGTGTCTGTCAAGCTCAGATGAGGAACTCGGTGGTGCTCGGCTTGATCATCCATCCAGTGTGCCTTTACCTCCCCCAGTTCCAGAGAACCTCCAACCGCAGGCTCCCCACTCACTCAAAACCCATCCATTTATTCAGCCCTCTCCACCTTTAACGGCTGTTACACCAGACCGCCCCAGTAGAGTTCTACAAGGTGCTAGTTCTTCATTTAGAGATGGCATTTTTGCACGTCAAGGAGATTTTGCAAATCAAGGAGACACAGAGGGCTCATGGGAGGATGATACAATCACTCCTCACACAACGGGATGCAAGTACAGTTGCAGCACTTCCAGAAGATATTGTTTTCCCCCTAAAGACGGTCTCAGACGTTGATGCAATGGAGCAAAAATTGGCAGAACCCAAAAATTGGCAGAAGTGGTATGTTCTAATATGACCATTTAGTAGATTCACAGGGCGTTAACGTTTTTGCATGTACAGTACTGTGCAAAAGTCTTAGGCCACCACCAGCTTTGTTGTTTTAGCAAAGTTTTAATTACCATCCATATTTATTTTTCGGTTTCTTTAAGATATAAACAGAAAGTACAGGAAATATGCACACAAAATAAGAACAAAAAGGCTTTTTCAGGCAAAAGTCAGTATTTTGTGTAATCTCTCTTTGCCCTGAGCACATCTCATACCTCTTTTGGGGAGACTGTCCTTAAGTTTTCTGAAGTAATGTCTGGCATATTATACCTAGGCTTCTTTCTGCACTTCCCAGAGTTCATCTTTAGATTTAGGCTGTATTTTATTTATTTCTGTCTAGGTGAGCCCATACTGCCTCTATAAATTCAGGTCTGGATAATGTTTTGTAAGCTATTTTTCTCTCCAAATATGATTTCACTGTATTAGCAGTGTGCTTGGAATCGTTATCATGCTGAAAAATAAAAACATTTACATTTAGTCACTTAGCAGACGCTTTTATCCAAAGCGACTTACAAATTAGGACTAAATTAAGCGAGTCATCATGAAGAGGCAGAAACAACAACAACGCAAGAAGTGCTCAAAATACGAAGTTCAGGCATTATTCAGAGTAGCATAAGCCTGATAAGTGATGTTTCAAAGGGAAAGAATTTTTTTTTTTTTTTTATGAGGTTAAGTGCTCACGGAATAGATAGGTTTTCAGCTGTCTTTTGAATGTTGTCAGGGATTCTGCATTCCGGATGAGGGTGGGGAGAGCGTTCCACCAGCATGGAACTGTGAATGAGAATGTTCTGGAAAGTGATTTTGTGGCTCTCTGTGATGGAACCACGAGCCGTCGCTCGTTGACCGATCGTAGGCATCTGGTAGGGATGTAGACTCGTAGGAGTGAGTGAAAGTAGGAGGGAGCTGAGCCTGTGATAGATCTGTAAGCAAGCGTCAATGCCTTGAACTTGATGCGAGCAGCGAGAGGTAGCCAGTGCAGAGAGATGAACAGAGGAGTGACGTGGGCCCTCTTGGGCTCGTTGAAGACAAGACGAGCTGCAGCATTCTGGATCATCTGTAGGGGTTTGGTTGCACATGCTGGAAGTCCGGCCAGAAGAGCATTGCAGTAGTCAAGCCTAGAAATGACCAGGGCCTGGACGAGAAGTTGTGTTGCATGCTCAGTTAGGAAAGACCTGATCTTCCTGATGTTGTGCAGTGCAAACCTGCATGATCGAGCTGTCTTTGAAATGTGATCTGTGAAGGTCAGCTGGTCATCAAACGTTACTCCAAGATTTCTGACCGACCTTGATGGGGTGATTGATGATGAATCTAGCTGGATAGTGAGGTCGTGCTGTAGAGACGGATTGGCAGGGAGGACGAGAAGCTCAGTCTTTGCCAGGTTGAGCTGCAGGTGATTCCTGCAGGGAAAAACATTCCCAATTTGGCAATTTCCAGAAGGAATGGCATTATGAATTTAAACCTGTCTGTACTTTTCAGCATTCATGATCCCATCAATTCTACAATATTGCCAACACCACTGGCAGAAATGCAGCCCAAAACCAGGTGTGCTAAATACTCACACTAAATACTTGCCACTTTAGCCTATATAAAAGCTGTTATAAATTTCCTGTTCTGGTTGTATTCTAATAAAATGAAATGATTATATATGGTCATTATACCATTTCTAAAACAAATCTAATGATTGCCTAAGACATTTGCACAGTACTGTAGCTTTTTTGCTACAGAGGTAGAATTTTTCGTAGCACAGGCAACTCAATTGTAGTAAAAGTATAAAACATCTGTTACAGAGTTAACTGCATAGGAATTATGGGATTGTTCCCTGGGAATTGTGAAAAATAGAGTTGTATTTATGGACTCGATACACAATACACACAATAGATTACTACTTCCGATGTAAAATAGCAGCGTGCCATCGATTAACCTAACTCCAAAACTTTTTCACGCTCATGCGATCTCCTTGCCTCTCATCTCCCTCAATACCACACAGCTCCCCATCACTCACAACAAGAAGATGAATCTCTGGAGCCTACTAACAACCGAAGAGGAAGCCGTGGAATTCTTCAAGGATCGAGGCCTGCTGCCCATGGAACGACGATGCCGCAACAACCACTTGATGGCGCTCTATTTCGGGACCGACTCAACCTTCTGGAAGTGCAATACGAGGCCCTGCTTGCAGAAGATCAATATCCGCAGTGGCAACTGGTTCTCCAATTCTCGCCTTCCATTCGTGACCATTGCACGTTTCATCTACCTCTGGGCTTGGGAAATGACATCAGGCAAACTGTGCAAACGAGAGCTGGGCATTGACAAGGAGACCACCGTCGACTGGAGCAATTACATGAGGCAAGCGTGCGTGGAGGCTCTTCTGGCGCGGAACCAAGGACAAATCGGCGGCGAGGGCATGATAGTGAAAATTGAAGAGTCCCTCTTTACCAAGCGCAAGAACAACACCGGCCGGGTACTACCTCAACAGTGGATCTTCAGAGGGATTTGCCGCGAGACCAAGGAGTGTTTTCTGGTGGAGGTGCCGAACAGGAACGCTGCAACTCTGCTGGCCGCCATTCAAGAGAACATCGCAGAGGGGACCACCATCTACTCTGACAGCTGGAGAGGCTACAAGACGCGTGAGCTGGAGGCGGCAGGATTCGAGCACTTCAAGGTCAATCATCACTACAACTTTGTGGATCCAGAAACCGGCGCTCACACCCAAACCGTGGAAAGGATGTGGGGATTGGCAAAGTGGCGGAACAAGAAACACCGGGGCACCGATCGGCAGTTTCTCTAGTCGTACCTGGCTGAGTTCATGTGGAGGAGCACTATTGGCGAAGAGGACCCGTTCGATGCTATTCTGAGGGAAGTGAAGACACGCTGGCCGCCTACTGTTCGAGGATGCCGGAACAAGAGTTTTGAATAAACTTTGTTTAAAAAATTCAGAAATAGGTGTGGTTTTTGAATAAAATTTGTTAAAAAAATTCAGAAATAGGTGTGGTCCGGATAACCGTGTTTTTTGAATAAACTTCATTAAAAAAATTCAGAAATAGGTGTGGTTTTTGAATAAACTGTTTAAAAAAATTCAGAAATAGGTGTGGTACGGATAACCAAAATTCAGAAATAGGTGTGGTCCGGATAACGTACTCGGTTACCTAACGTAACCTCGGTTCTCTCTAGAAGAGGTTCTCTCGTATTGCGTAAGTTGCTTACGCTACGGGAAAGTTGTCTTTTCTCGAGATCTGAAGCCAAAAAATTATCCTTAATTTTGTATTTATTGTCAACGCAGTGTGGCAGCCAGCAGACCATAGCAGGCTGTATAAGCGTGCTCATTGGCTGTCCTGCAGCAACTGCAGCAGCCTATCAGTGAGCCCTGCGTGACGTCACGCCCAATGAGGGCGCATCGCGCCCTCCACACGCCTCAGCCCGCCAGAATGGGTGTGGCTAGTGTGTATAAAAGAAGGGCTCACAGGCTGAAACTCTGGTTTTCATAGACTGAAGCGAATAAGCTCGCGGCGTGACACGGCAGGTTACGCAATACTCGTTCCCTCTTCTAGAGAGAACCGAGGTTACGTTAGGTAACCGAGTATGTATTGCGTAAGTTGCTTATGCTACGGGAACCCCTTGTCAATGCCGTGCGCGCCGAGCATCCACTGCATGAGTCCCAGGGGAGCCCGGGGAACACAACATGCGGGAACAGGCTGCCAGCAAAGCGGGCCAGCACGTCATAAGCACTTCATAGGAATACAGAGCGGCTCTGCCGGTCTATGTATAAACATGTGGAGAATGCGGCCAGCAGCGCGGGCCAGCACAGTACATAAGCACATCATAGAGAGAAATAGAGCGGCTCCGCCGGTCTATGTATAGAGAGTATAAACCCCTAGCGCAGCAGAGTGGAGAATAGGCGGCCAGCAACGCGGGCCAGCACCAGTGCACAAGCGCGTGATGGGGAAAATACAGAGCGGCTCCGCCGGTCTGTATATAGAAAATCTCATCCCTTAGTGCAGCTCACCAGAAAAGCTAGTAGTACACGAGAGTAGTCTGCACATGAAAAACTGGGCAGAACATACATATCACTTAAACTGATAACAGTTTAGCCTGCAAGGCGGGGACTTCCAGGTTATAAAATCTCAGAAATGTGGAGGGGGAGGCCCAGCCTGCCGCCATACAAATGTCGTGAATAGAAATCCCGCTGGACCAAGCCCACGATGAGGCCATGCCTCTAGTGGAATGGGCTCTAATTCCCATAGGGCACTGCAGGTGTTTGGACGCATAAGCTGCTGCGATAGCGTCCACTATCCATCTGGACAGGCTATGTTTCGAGGCGGCGAGACCCTTGGTGCGCCCACCAAACGAAACAAAGAGCTGCTCAGAAAGGCGGCGGAGCGTGTGATATAAACTCTCAGCGCCCTGACGGGGCATAAGAGGTTATCACTGTCCTCGCCATCGGATGCTGGCAGAGCCGGCAGGGAGATTACCTGCGCCCTAAAGGGAGTGGCAATCGCTTTGGGGACGTAACCATGTCTCGGTTTGAGGATGACTTTGGAGTCATTTGGTCCGAACTCGAGACATGCGGGGCTAACAGATAGTGCGTGTAAATCCCCCACACGTTTTACTGACGAGAGAGCTATCAGAAAAAGGGTTTTGAGCGAAAGGTATTTCAGATCCACAGATTCTAACGGTTCAAAGGGAAATGCTTTCAGGGCCTCTAGGACCAAAGAAAGATCCCAAATAGGAACTGAGGGGGACCGCGGGGGGTTCATCCTCCTGGCTCCTCTAAGGAAGCGGATGATAAGCTCGTTCCTTCCTATTGCATGGCTGCACGTCGTCACCGCGAACGCTGCAATAGCCGCGACGTACACTTTGAGCGTGGAAGGGAACCTACCCTTGTCTAACAGCTCTTGTAGGAAGGAGAGCACCCGCGAAACCCCACACGTGTGTGGATCCAGGCTCTTAGTAGCGCACCATTTGGAGAACACTGACCATTTAGACGCGTAGAGTCTTCTCGTGGAAGGAGCTCTAGACTGTGTGATCGTGTTTACGACCCCTTCTGGCAAATCAGCGGGTATCCATTGATTATCCACGCATGCAGAGACCAGCGCTCTGGATGGGGATGCCAAATTGATCCACCGGCTTGAGAGAGAAGATCTTTCCTCACCGGGATCGGCCATGGGGCTGAGTGCGACAGCCTCACTAGCTCTGGGTACCAGATTTGGTTCTCCCATCGCGGGGCTATGAGGAGCACTGAGTGGCGCGTTTCCCTGATCCTCTTGATTACCTGTGGTAACAGCGAGATTGGAGGAAAAACATACAGCGGGCGGCTGGGCCAGGTTTGGGCCAGCGCGTCCTCGCTCTTTGAGAAGAACCTCGGGCAATGAGCTTTGTCTTTTGACGCAAAAAGGTCGACTTCCGCTTTGCCGAAAAGGTGCCACAGTAGCTGGACTGTCTGGGGGTGCAGGGACCATTCTCCCGGGGGAATGTTGTCTCTGGACAGTCTGTCTGGGCCGACATTCATGTGGCCCGGCATGTGCGCGGCTCTCAGCGAGCGCAACGAGCGATGAGCCCACACGAGAAGGCGTTCTGTCAGTTTGCAGAGGTTCCTGGATCTGACACCGCCCTGGCGGTTCACATAGGACACCACGGACATGTTGTCCAAGCGGACTAGCACATGGTGATCCCGTATATATGGGAGGAAGTGCTTGAGCGCGTTCTCGACCGCTATCATCTCCAAACAGTTTATATGGAGGCATTTCTCCTGGTCTGACCACAGGCCGAATACCGGTTTGCCCTCGAAAAGAGCGCCCCAACCCAAGTTGGACGCGTCCGTCGAGATAACTTTTCGGTGCGAGACGGCTCCCATTGTCACTCCCTGCTGGTACCAGTCGGCCGCTAACCAGGGTCTCAGTGCTGAAACGCAGCTCTGAGTCACTCTGATACGAATGCCGCCGGACGCCCAGGCTCGGCGAGGCACTCGAGCGTTCAACCAGCGTTGTAGCGGGCGCATACGCAGTAGACCCAGCTGAAGCACTGCTGCAGCTGATGCCATACAACCCAGCATCCTCTGAAATGTTTTTAGAGGTGCGGCGCTGCCCATCTGGAAAGACGTGGCCAGGCGTTGAATACAGCGCGTGTTGACAGCCGGGCCGTCATTGCCACAGAGTCCAGTTCCAAACCCAGAAAAGAGGCTGACTGACTGGGCAGTAATGAGCTCTTGGTCCAGTTGACCGTGAGACCCAGGCTTTCCAGGTGGCTGAGAAGCACTGTTCTGTGAGAGATAAGTTCTTCCTCTGACTGTGCTAGAATCAGCCAATCGTCCAAATAATTCAAAATCCGCATGCCCTGACCTCTCAGGGGAGCGAGAGCCGTGTCCATGCACTTCGTGAATGTACGGGGTGCTAAACAACAGGCCGAACGGCAGGACGGTGTACTGATATACCCGACCGTCGAAGGCAAATCTCAAGAATGGCCTGTGACGGGGTATTATCTGGATCTGAAAGTAAGCGTCTTTCAGATCGAGGGAAATAAACCAGTCCCTCGGGTGAATCTGCGCTAGGATCTGCCTGGTTGTGAGCATTTTCAACGGTCTTTTCATAAGAGCTTTGTTCAAATATCTCAGATCTAAAATCGGTCTGAGAGCTCCGTCCTTCTTGGGCACGAGGAAGTAACGGCTGTAAAAGCCTGACTCGCTCAGAGAAGGGGGTACCGGTTCTACGGCCCCTTTGCACAGAAATTTCGCTATTTCTGCATGAAGTGTGCTACTTCCCCATTCACTCTCGTCTCGGTTTGCGCTTGAAAGCGCGGGGGACGGCGAGCGAACTGCAATGAATAGCCCTCTTTTACTGTGCTCAGCACCCATTCTGACGCACATGGAATAGCTTCCCACGCTTTAGCATGTACGGCTAAGGGCAGAATGGCCTCCGGGCACCGATTGCGCATTCCGTGGGCTCGGGAACCTGATTCGGAGGCTTAAACTGTTTGAGGTTGTATATGGTATGTTTACTCGCTGTTTAACATATTCATGTGCAAACAGAGGTTATTCTGTAGAGTTGAGTTGAATCAAATCAATTTGATTGTATTGTATTTGACTTGGACCGAGAATACCCTGAATTATGACAATATGGACCAGGTATACTGCCAATTCAGTGATGAGTAACTGTTAATTAGTGGTGTAGCGATCACACAACTCATGGTTTATAATAAATAATAGAGTTCAAACATTCTTAAAGACAAGTGAGGTAATACAAGTGAAGTAATACTAATAAAATAAGTATAAATACACTAGTTACAAGCATAGATAAATACAATAGAACAAATTTTTACAAATTAAGTTAGGTCTAACAGTAGTATTCAGGTACAGAAATGTAATAAACACAAAATAACACCATAGTGTTTACTGTATAAATTAAATATAGATGAACCTTTGTTAAAGCAGTGTTTTGTTGTTTGATTAACATTAATGACATAGCAGCAGGTATATTAGGCTGCTGTCACTTTAAGACCTAATGCACGGATTCCAAATAATGAAACACATCCGATTTCTTTCTCAACTGTTTACATTCACTTTAGACATAACCGACTATGTTTACGAGAATACCTGCCGAAAAGGCAGTGTCAAAGTGGCTAATCAGGGACAGGGGAGGAAACCGTACTGCGAGGGCACAGGGTGGAGAGCAAGATGGGTAAAAGTCTTGAGATATGCTTGTTTTTATGTGGAAATACAAGTCTTTTACCCATCTTGCTCTCCACCACGTGCCCTCGCAGTACGGTTTCCTCCCCTGTCCCTGGCACCGATTAGCCACTTTGACACTGCCTTTTCGGCCTCTCTTCTGGTAATTTGGTTTGTAAGGGCTTTTTTTTTCAAGCTTCCTGTAAAATAGCGTAATCAGTGCTCAAACGCATGCATAAAGCTTGCCACAGCGCACCGGCAAATGTAATGATTATGAGTGTGTCATGAAAAAACAGAAGGACTGTCTACAGTGCCGTCGCAGGTGGGGTGCGAGGCCCTGTGCGAACTTGAAATGCGAGGCCCTGCTCTTTGATGTGGATGCTCAATTGCGCATGAATAACAGTCACACGGACGTAGCTGTTCTAGTTCTATTGCACGCATAATCTCGCTGCAATACGTTTTTATCAAGTAGAATAATACAGCATAATCATGCACATAGTCTCAGCTATGACTTTTTGCTATTTATTTCAGAGGGAAAAAAATCAACTGTGCAACGAGTGGCTTTACATCAAGTCAGCTCGAGAATTTTCGTGTGAATACATGCATAGATCCGCCTACTTAACCAACGTGTATCTTAATGGTCCAGTGGTAGAACTTTTGCCAAGCGTGTCGGAGGTTCTGGGTTCTAAGCCGCACTCGTATGTTTTTTTTTTTTCTCGTATATTTATTTAGAACGTGTCACTTTATGGTTTCCATGGTGACACGTTATTGCTTGTCATGACACACCGCAGCAACAACAGAGCTGAATGAATGATGATCTG
The DNA here is from genome assembly GCF_963993115.1 of Abramis brama. Classification (NCBI taxonomy): domain Eukaryota; kingdom Metazoa; phylum Chordata; class Actinopteri; order Cypriniformes; family Leuciscidae; genus Abramis; species Abramis brama. Next base: position 33,624,695 of record NC_139966.1, on the reverse strand, counting down.
CTTTTATGTAATTTTTCCTTTTTTATTCAAAATATTCACAAATTTGTTAGATATGGCATGAAATATCTGACATTCCGATTGTCAAATATATGCAAGTGGAAGTGTTTTGTTGTTTAAACACCTTTATAACGATTGCGTTAAGGCGGGCATACACTATGCGATGTCGGTGCGATTTCAGCAAGGAACCTACTCACACTGAACGAGTAGATCGCATGCGATGTAAAGCCAAAGCTCAGGATTTATGTGCTCACACTGTACGGTCCGAACCTCGAGCTGCGACTTGACTGCTCACACTATACGTGTGAAATATGCGCAAATCAGCGCGATAAATCCTCGTGCCGGGTTGCGCCTATGGACGATATCATGTAGCCTATCCAGAGATATTGTCAAAACAAGCATCAGCTATCAATATCAAGAAGATTTAGCATTTCCAATTTATATATTAAATTATTAGTAGGCTAGTATTATTGTATTATTATTATTATTATTATTAGGGAAGGCCTAGGCTATTAAAGTGATAGGCTACTATAATTAAATTGCCACGCAACAATTTCATAGCGCATCACCGCATAACCAACACGCTGTGAGGATAATAAAATATTACATAGCTTACTTCTCCGCATTAAAAATTGTGAACTATAACATTTAGTTCGATTACAATGAATTATATACATATAATTAATTATTAACAGTCTATAATATGTCCGAACACTGCAATAATTCATCAATGAAAATTAAAAACAGCTTTATTTCAAAAACATTTTTTAACAATAAAAGAGGCAAAGTGTAGCCTACATCGCAGGTGGCTTGGAAGAAGTGAGTAATGGTTAATCCATTTTGCAACACGAACTGGAGGTAAGCAACAGTAATTTGTAGCTTTGAACTACAGAACTTAAAGATCTCCCTTTTTCCGTTTTTTTTTTTTTTTTGCTGCAGATGAAACTGTTTTTGCGCAGGCGCAGTGAGGGAAAAAACACTGAGTTTAGGGCAATCGGTTCGTAGCTCTGCTTCAACTGTGCGATATAGTCACGAGGAGCGACCAAAATTTCTAACATGCCAGAAATTCATCCGACCATCCGATTGCCGGTCGTGAGAGGTTAATCGCCTCTCGTTTCCCCCTGTACACTGCACGACAAAGCTGAAAATCGGCCCCACCCGAAAAAGAGTCGCACGAGTCAGAATTCAGCTCAAAATCGGACGAAAATCGCACAGTGTATGCCCGCCTTAAGTTGAGCTGTATGCGCGATGGGCGCCGCCATCTTAGTTTGTGCCGCAGACGCAGTTCAGAGAATCGGATCTGTTGGATTTACAACACGTGAATTCATCCACTTCTCTCGAAATACATAAAAGTAAGTGGCTGGTGAACTGGGAGAAGAATAGAGTAAACTTTAAAGTTACTTACACAATGTGTATCTGATATGAATATAACGTGTCTAATTTTAATGGAAAGGATTATTATTGCCTCTTCCTTTGACATCAGTGTGTATTTTACAAACTCTAAATGTATTATTTTTTAGTACTTATATGTCTGAAACCTAAAATAAACATTATGTGGTTGAAAACACTGAAAAGTTGTGATATATGACAGCTCTGCTAGCGCGCCTGTCTCTGGCTCAACGCCAGCCAGCGCGCGAAAGCACATTTGAATTTAGCAGTTGATCACGTGATGCACTGACCGTTCTAATCATAGATATCATGGTGCGTTCAAGTCATCTCGTATAGATCGTATTTACGAGTTGAACGCCACCACAATGTCGTAAATACCAGTGGGGAGCTCGGGATTTTCTCTAAGCTCCGATCTTTACGAATTGGGGGCGTGTCAGTGATTAACATGGCGGAATACACAATACGTAAAGGTATTTAGCTGTGATATTGTCAGGCTTTTCTATTAAAAGCTCAGTTAGCTAATCGCCAACACAGAATATGATAGTATTATAATATAACAATGCAACATGTAACGATGTGTTGGCAGTGGCTTCATAAATTAATTAAAAACATAAAAATACAAAGTACACCTGATGCACATTTCTTTGTTCTTCATTTTCTAGAACAAGAGTTTAAGAACCTTACTGTATTTTTGTGTAATTAATTAAGAGAAAGTACTCCGCCATTTTGCTCCGACGAAAGTGACTTGAACGCACATGCCGTTATAAGCACGATTTCCCACCTCGTACGTACGAACTTCCCAGGAGGACTTGAATGCACCATCATATATAAAGGCTAGATGTCTCGTGCGCGCTGCTGGCCAATGGAGGTCGACGTCCGCACGTGGCGGCCATCTTGCCACAGTGTGCTCGCTCACTTGTTTAATGGTGCATGTACTTTTAAATAACCATAACTTGCTCAATTTTCTACCGATTTTCAAACAGTTTGGTTTGTTATAAACGTCAGAGATGTAGTTATGACACTGCATACATACACTGCATACATATGAATAATTATAACATACACGTTCAAGCATTCGGAATTATAGCCAAGTTAATAACGTTTGTAAGAAACCAAACCGTTTGTAAATCCGTCAAGATTTCAGCGAGATAAGAGGATTTGTGTGCATGCTGATCACTCACCTTAATTCACAGCTTCACTGTGACAAGATAGCCGAACGGTGATGCCGGAAGTGACTGCGCCATAAGACATCTAGCGTTTATATATGATATCTATGGTTCTAATCACACCGTGTGATCGTACGCTCCAGGGACCAGCCTAGACTGATCACACCGGTGTGATCGTACGTGCGAAAGGGTTAAAAAACACATTTCAGCGCTAGATCCTCTTATTTAAAAAACGAATGAAATGAATGCTCTGCCAGTTAACTGGAGATGTTTTATTTATTTGTATAATTGGTACATTCGTGCCGCGAGATGTTTTAAAAAGTGGTGGCAGCGACCACTATTCACTCAAGTTCACTGAGACAGAGACGGAAGTGCATCCTGATTGTTTTCATTATTTTACAAAAGCAAGAGTTTACAGAAATAAAAGTAGACCCTTTATAGTTTGCATTACTCTGATCTGTATGACTAAAATGACGGAGTATTTTAAGATAAATGCAAGTGATTGCGCCGGCGCCTGTAGTCATGGGAGTAAACGCTCTCCACACACACACACACACAGATATGCATCTAATAATAGCGCACATTTATCAGGTTAACATTAGTAATAACACATTTTATTTATAGGTGCCTTTAATGGCACTCAAGGACACCTTACAAAATCCATAAAAACAATAGCATTAAATAATAAAGCCAGTACAGCAACAGACATTAAAATCACATACAGATCACACACACACAAAAAAAAAAAAATCACATAAGTGTCACATAAAAGCCTGCCTAAACAAATACATTTTAAGACGACATTTAAAAACTGGAAGACCTGAACTATTGCGAACTTCCACAGGAAGTGAGAGCTTGTGACTCCATGGAAGTTGTCTGAGTGCACATCCAAAAAAAAAAAAAAAAAAAAAAAAAAAAAAAACCTTAAAAGCCTGCCTAAACAAATACGTTTTAAGAAGACGTATTCTAGTCGACTATTAGGTGGGGGCCCTAGTGGCCACTATACTTATTAACTTATGGGAACATCATAATATGATCGTAGCCAAAAGATATTGAATCAGGGGTTTTCAAACTTGTCCTGGGAACCCTCATTCCTCAACCCTCACCCTCACCCTAGATGAGGGAGACATACAAAGTCTGCATCGAAAACTTAGGCAGCTGACTTCATTGCCTCGCTGCCCTATCAGGCAACGACTTAGCAGGCAGCGTTTACACACTAAGGCCCCATCCACACTACTGCGTTTTCGTTTAGAAACGGAGACCTTTTGCTACGTTTGCACCTCCTGTCCAGACTAACACGGCAAAAACGAAGACCTAAAACGGAGGAGTTTAGAAACGCTGCCGACCCCGTTTCGCGGTTTGAAATTTCCGGAGGGCGTTTTAGTGAAGACGGGTCAAAACGGAGGACTTTAGAAACGATGATGCAGAGGCTCACGCTCGGCTCTATGATTGGGTGTCATCAGTCATGGTCCATGGAGTATACACAGGTAATATTCAGCACCAGTAAACTCCACCCGCTGGAACAGTTTCTGGAACAGTGCCTCACAAAAACTGATTTCGGACAGACTTATGAGGCAGCATAATGGTTTAATGATCTACAACAAAGGAGAGAGGCCTTTGGTGACAACAAAGTGAATATTTAATTACTACAATACTAATTTCTAGAAATGACTTCAAAAGTGGTCAAAGTTGGTCAAAATGTACATTTTGTGCAGCCAAAATGTGCAGTGCAGGGGGTGTTCCAGGACAGGACCCTTATCTAGATCAACTTGATGTGGGGCACCAAAAGACTAACCTGACACATCTGTTTGAACTGTGAAAAGGAATTAAAAAAGTGGCATAATGGTTTATTCATTTATTTTCTCTTTTCAAAGGGCCGTTGGGAGAGTGACGAAGAGTGAGAAGCTGCACTGTTGTTGTTTTGTTTGTGAAATACTTTATTTTAGAGTTTTCAGATTTGCATATATAAACAGTACAAGTTATGCCAAATAAAGTTTGTCAGGAGCTTTAACTTTTTTTCTTTTCTTTTTTTGAAACTTGTGTTTATAAAGTTGTAAATGTGCAAGTTCTAATAGTCATGTTTAAATTATTATTATAACTTGATTAATAAAGCATGAACTACTGGTTTCTGTTCATTGAATACCTTTAACATTTTAGTGTAGTTTAGTGGATTACATGTAATGTTTGTATTTAGGGGTTTACTGTAAATTAAGGTAACCCAAACAGACAAATATGGTATCCCATATATATATAGCCGTTGTGGCCCATAAGAGCCCTAGATAAGACCTATATGGGTCCCATCATCAACCCATGTGGGCAGACTCCTGTAGGCCCTAAATGGGAGCTACCTAGGTTACCCATATGGGCCCCGATATGGAGCCCATCAGGAGCCCATCAAGAGCCGATCATCAACCCATCTGGGCTAACCCATGTGGGGCCTCCATGGAAACTGAGGACAAAATTAGCTGGGTCCCAGTTGGGTAGCCCAGGTGGGCCCCAGATATCAGCCCAAGTGCAACCCCTTTGGGCCCCACATGGGTGTGGAGTCACACACTACCTGGACGTTAATGCTCGCTTTCGGGTTAAACTTTCCGCAACTGCTAGGTTGAGGTGCCAAATGGGTTGAAATTGTATATGATGTGTGGATTGTGTAGATATAATGCATTTAATACAAGACCTGGCAACTGGTCAACATTAGACAAACATATTGGTCCGATTATTCATAAAGGAGTTTGGGCCATGCAAATTACGGGAGTTTCCCGGGAGAAATAACAAACCGGGAGGGGTCCGGGAGATGGGACTAAAAAACGGGAGAAACCCGGGAAAAACGGGAGTGTTGACAGGTATGGGTTAAGACATGCTTTTTTTGGGAGTTAAATAAGGGTGCAAATACCAGTAAATTGACTACTGTAAACATTAGTAAATCGCGTTGCGTGATTCATTTAAATACTCTCCTCCTATAAATTTTGTGTCCGAAAGGGAAACTCCTACAAATGCATATGCAATAAGGTCAGCCGCAAAAACAACTCAGTCCACGCCTTTTCAGAGCTAATTTTGCACTGTGTGTCTTTAGTAAATTCCGACAGTAGTTTTTTAACACCAAAAGAGGGTTTGTGCTGGCGTAAGCTGTTAGTAAATCTGGCCCTAAGTCTTGAAGGCATGTTTTTTCTGTATAACATACACACAAGTAAAGACTTGTAAGTCCAAAACTATAGCAAGGAGTCAATGGTAGGTTATTTTTTAATAAAAAAAACTTTTTCATAACATTTCGACATACTCATGCTGAGAAACTAGACAAAAAGACAAAAAAATAATTTAAATTTTACATATCTTTCTTATCTGACATGCAATAACTCAGGATAGAAATGAGGTGAGAGGAAAATAATTTTTTGATTAAGTTCCCCTACAATGTGAGCTACATCTGGATAAAATTTTGTGGTGATACCATAAACTTATAAAAACTTACCTTTTAATTTATAAAATTGTTCCTCCATGAGGAATAACTCGTTATCGACGCAGCGGATTATGTTGATTTAATTTCAATCAGGAGCATCCACTAAGTAATGTGCCATTTTCCACAATTGGAGCATGTTTAATGAAGTTACGAGCGAAAACGTGACATAAATGCCATAAAATGCACATTAATTATTTAAAAATCATACAATGTGATTTTCTGGATTTTTGTTTTAGATTCCGTCACTCACAGTTGAAGAGTACCTATGATAAAAATTACAGACTTCTACACGCATTGTAAGTGGGAAAACCTGCAAAATCGGCAGTGTATCAAATACTTGTTCTCCCCACTGTATATGTATATTAAAATCACCAACAATTAGGACTTAATCTGCAGCCAGTACTAACTCCGATAAAAAAAATCAGCAAATTATTTGATAAAGTCTGTATGGTGCCCTGTATACAGTAGCTAGCACAAATGTCAAGCGCGATTTATCATTTACACTAGATAGAGTTACATTAAGCACCAACACTTCAAAATAATTACATTTGAAACTAGACTTCTCAGTAATTCCCAATTCATGTTTGAGCTCTTAGACTATGTGCCATATTACTAGAGAGAAGAGCAGCACCATCCCAGGAGGGATGAATACCATCTCTTTCCAACAGGTCAGGTCTGCCTCAAAAAATTTCCAATTGTCTATGAAACCTATATTATTTTGCGGACACCACTTAGACAGCCAGCCACTGAGTGAGGACAGTCTACTAAGTATCTCATCACTCCGGCGAACAGGAAGGGGGCCAGAGAAAATTATAGTGCCTGACATCGTACTTGCGAGTTCACACACCTCTTTAATGTTAATCTTAGTGATTTCCGACTGGCAAAGTCGAACATCATTAGTGCCGACGTGAATAATAATCTTAGAGAATGTATGATTAGCATTAGCCAGCACTTTTAAATTTGCTTTGATGTCAGGCGCTCCCAGCAAACATGTGACTATGGTGGCTGGTGTCTCTATTTTCACGTTCCATGTAATAGAATCGCCAATAACTAGGGAACTTTCAAAAGGAATCTCAATGGGTGTTTTACTGGGTGGGGAGAATCTATTTGTTATGGTAATCGGAGCAAAAGAGCGGTGTTTTGTCCCGTGACTACAGCGTCTCACGGTCACCCAATTGCCCTGCTGCACAGGCTCTACAGCCATAACCGAACAATGTACAGAGTTCACTAAGCTAGTCGCATCCAAAGCAGTATCTAAAGCCCTTGCATTCTTACTATCCTCGATTAAAGTTTGGATGCGTGTCTCTAGTTCTGAAATCCTCCGACTATCTCCTTGCATTTATCACATGAAAAGCCCTCTATGCTGACAGAGAAGGCTATGCTATACATGTGACACGAATTGCAAGTGACAATAACAGAAGACATTACTCACCGCACATTCTCTCCTGTGCAACCTGTGCATTATCTCACTAAAAATCAATCAAAAAATGCAGTGCAATCATTTAATTCACTTGTATCCTTTTATTTAAAAGTGTCAATTTACATTGTGGCATTTCACAGTAAGACAAAAGTTCATTTATCTAATATTTTGATTCCGAAGTATTAATCTAATATATGAGGCAAATTATAAAGAACTAAAGGATGGAAATAAAAGACATGGTCAAGTTTTACAGGAGTGTCACCTGATCAGATAAATATCTGATATGGGCCAAATTTAAAATGTCATGTGAACAGCCTCACCAAATATACTGTATTTGAGGGGAAAATCAGATTTGGCCCTCATTCAGCTGTGGTGTGAACGTAGCCTTAATTTTACACAGGAACGTATTTTCTGGTGCCATTTTAAACTGCCGAGCCATTTAAAACTCTTTCCACACAAGGAACACAAATAGGGTCTCACATCTGCATGACTTTTTAGGTGTATCTGTAAGTGTAATGGCAAAATAAATTTTTTATTACATTGATCACAATTAAATCGCCTTCCACCAGAGTGAATGAGCAGGTGATTTTTGAAATTGCTCCTTTTTGCAAACCTCTTGTCACACTCAGAACACTGCAATTTTTTTCCAGAATGACTTTGTAAATGATGTTTCAAGTCCCTTTGATATGTGAAACTTTTTTCACACTGAAGACATGCAAAAGGCTTCTCTCCAGTGTGAAGTCTCATGTGAGTCTTGAGGTTTCCTTTAAGTGTGAAACTCTTTCCACAGTGATGACACATGAAAGGCTTCTGTCCAATGTGAGTTATTACGTGCTTCTTAAGCTGTTTCCTGTCTGTGAAATTTTTTCCACACTGATGACATTTAAAACAGTTCTCTCTTGAATGGATCCCTATGTGTTTATTAAGGGTTACTTTATGCCTGAAACTCTTTCCACACTGATCACATGTGAAAGGCTTCTCTCCAGTGTGAATTCTCATGTGATACTTAAGATTTCCTTTTTGTGAGAAGATCTTCCCACACTGTTTGCATGTGTGAGGGCTCTCTCCAGTGTGAACTCTCATGTGGGAATCAAACGATTCTTTATATGTAAAATTCTTTCCACACTGAGGGCATGTGTAAGGCTTCTCTCCAGTGTGAAGTCTCAAGTGAGTCTTGAGGCTTACTTTATGACCAAATGTCTTTCCACAGTAATGACACAAGAAAGGCTTCTCTCCTGTGTGCTTTCTCATGTGAGTCTTAAGATCTTTATTGACTCGGAAGCTCCTTTCACACAGCTGGCATTTGAAAGGCTTCTCTCCAGAGTGAATTATCACATGCCTGTTAAGACGTTTCATGTCAGGGAAACTCCTTCCACACTCATGACATATAAAACGGTTCTCTCTTGAGTGAACTCTTTTGTGGGAATTAAGGGTTTCTTTACGTGTAAAACTCTTTCCACACTGATCACATGTGAAAGGCCTCTCTCCAGTGTGAATGTGCATGTGATACCTAAAGTTTATTTCTGCTTTATAACTCTTTCCACACAGTTTGCAGGTGTAAGGCTTCTCTCCGGTATGAGTTCTCATGTGGTTTTTAAGGGCTCCATTTTGAGTGAAACTCTTTCCACAATGTTGGCAGGTGAAAGGCTTCTCTCCAGTGTGAAGTCTCATGTGAACTTTAAGGTTTCCTTTTTCAGTGAATTTTTTTCCACACTGTTGGCAGGTGTAAGGCTTTTCTCCATTGTGAACTCTCATGTGGACTTTAAGCTTTTTATGTTGACTGAAACCCTTTCCACACTGAAAGCAGGTGAAAAAACTTCCAGCTCCTGTCTTTTGAACTCTTTTTGGTGAAGAAGTATTTTCAGTCTGTGAGCCACTAAAAGATTTTTCTCCAGTTATCAAATCATGATCTTTCATTTCATTCAGTACTTCACTATCCTCCTTCAGAGGCATCAGGTCTACAGCAGAAAAAGATAAATACAAGTCAAGCCATGCTTAATGGCACAAAGCAAAATACATCAACACATTTAGACATTTAAACAGGGTTCGAATTATGATTTCATCTTTGTGGGGGTCTCTTTAAAAAAAGAAAGAAAAAAAAAGTAGCCTAAGAGCAGGCGCGGTAGCTTAATAATGTAATATAAAAATTTGTAAATATAATACAAATTTAATAAAAAAGCGTTGGTAACACAATTCAATTTAAATAGTACATTTGGTTTAATTTGTCGTTTAATGAGGTCTAATATATGCTGTTAGTTGTGAGAATTTTCACGTGAGTAAATAGATAGATCCGACAGATCCGATCGTGTACATAAGTGGTCCAGTGGTAGAACATTTGTCAAACGCATCAGAGGTTCTGGGTTCAAATCCACACTCATATAAGTTTTTTTTTTTTTTTTATCAAATCCGATTATGTTTATAAGTGGTTCTGTATCAGGCAGAGACACGTTTGTGTGCATTTTGTTTTGTAATTTTACTGGAACGAATAGAGAGTCTCCACAACGGATTGAAGCGCGCCCGAGTGAAGACTGTGCGCGAGCCACAAACAAACACAGTATCCGCGCCAATGATCGCAGCGGCACTTTTATCACTTGATTTAAGCATAAGGATGTACCGTAGTGTGATGACGATCCGAGATCCCGCGAGATCCATGTGTTTGGCATCTTGTCCTATCTTTTAAGTCATGCTACAGTAGTCTGAAGGAAAAAGTGCTTTATTTGTAATTTAAAATAATGGTGCTGATTTTTAGAGACCCCACAGGTGTATGATTTTACTGCTTTCATGGGAGCTCATCCTCTCTCTATGGGAGCTCAGCTCCCACTGGCTCCCACGTAATTCGAACCATGCATTTAAAGCATAAAACCTAACAACATGTATGCTAGATTCTCAACAGTAATGCATCTAGTTAACGGAGCACCACTGGCCCACCAGGAATATTACCTTGAAGATTAAGAACAAACGAATATCTTTCTGATGAAATCTGAGAGACGCTTCAAAAATTACATAGAGATTGTAAAACTAATCGATATGAATTTAGCGGTTTAGTCAACATTTTCTGAAGAAACTCGTTCACTTTATATGACGAACAGATTTAATTTAGTCTTTTATTCACATATAAACATTGATCAGCAAACATAAACAGAAGCTTAACTGAACCTGCTGAACCTGTTCTTGCGGAACATCAAACGTGCTGCATAAACACACGAGAATGAACCTCATTGGTTCTTGCACATCAAGTGAAAATGCTTGAGCTTCCGTTTTCCACAACTTATGTGTGAATTGATGAATGTTTATGTGAATAAAGCCTTAATTAAATCTGTTCATCATGTAAATCGATTGTGTCTCCTCAGAAACTGTTGACCCTCTCCTGACTAAACTCTGTCTTTATTCATGACAACTCCTCAAGCCCCAGTTGGCCCGCTTTGGACCAAGGTATTTGGAGGGTCAAAAACAGTGGGCGTAGGCCCTGATCAAGCCAAGTGACAGTGGAAATGAGACTGGCCCTGGCACGCTCGCTTTTGGCCTGACAGTAGAAACACGGCTATTGGGGCTGTAGATCTAGGTATCATCTGCGTAGCTGTGGTAAGCAATTTGGTTATTAGTAGGGGTGTGACGAGACACTTATCTCACTAGGCGAGACAAGACACGAGATTGGGTTTACGAGAACGAGACAAGATTTTTGCACAATGTTTTATAGAAATCATCAATGACAAAATTTATGACTGGAAAAAATAGTCTGCAGGTGCATTTTGAAATGTTTTAACTAATAATAATAATCATAGTACTCTAAATATTCAAAGTGCAAACAGAGGCCAGAGCCACAACTAATATTGGGAGACAGGCTATTGTATGTAGCCTAATTTGCGCGCATTAGGGAGCTTGCGTTTTACTTCCCTTTCAAATTCGCAATCGTACATACTCTGTGTACAGGGAGCGGCAGTGCTGAGCGTGCATTCTACAAGATAAGACATTAATCAGACGCTTAGGCTCTGTTGTGCAACGAATCCTCCGCCATGGTCTTGTCATTCATCTCGCCTTACTCTCGGTCATGTGATCAGTGAACTGTGACTCTGTAACTCATGCTGGATGAGCAGATGTTTACAATGTTTTTTATTTTTATAAAAACTGCAAAACGGCAGTGGAGGCGGTGCCGCGGTGGGCACAGTAATGTAGTGTGAATGTAGCGGTGGCATATTCTATGCTAATTTCACCCTCACGCTCCGTCATGGCGATATCGCGAGACCGTGATCACTCACATTTCATGGTTTGCTTTATACAAAATAAATGTTTTTGTTAGATACTTTTGCATAATTAGAAATTAATGTTATTAATTAATAAAACTGTATAATTGTATGAGTACTATGAATTTAGGCATACTACTCAGCTCACCTAATGTATAGTATGGAAGTATGCACATTCAAACACAGGGATTGTGTTTACTTCAGAAGTAGATATTGGGTTCATGTTACACAAAATAATTGTGTTTAGACCAGTGTCTATCAACTCCTCAGGACCAATCTCCCAGAATGTTTTAGATGCCTTCCTATTCAACAATAAAAAGCTGATGAGTTGAGAAACACTGGTTTATATTACTTCTATATTATATTTCCTAATTTAATGCATGACATAATAAAGAATGGCTAACGTATAAGTAGGATCTTCTCAGGTGCACTTGAAGGCATCATAAATATTTGGCTGGTCATGTGATCTCAACATTTCTGTCCACATAAGGCGACCTGCTTCATGTCAAATGACACACATATGACACTTTTCAAAAATACCATTTATTTCTGTAGAGGTTGACATTTTAATATGGATTAAGGATTTCTTGATAAAGAAATGTCCTGCTCAGAGAATGAAAACTAACCTGTTTGTTCCTCAGTATCTTCTTGTTTCACTGTAAATACTTCTTCAATCTTCATGTCTTCACTCTCCTCTTTAATAAACGCCATCTTTATAATAGTGTCACATGGATCTCAGCTGTTTCACCAGGAGTTTTTCTCTGTGTTTGGACACTCTGTCCTGTTTAAGATGAGAATAATTAACAGACAAAATTACAAATACAAACTACATCACGGGGAGAGATTTAATTATTTTCAATTTCCTGATGACTTTAATGCCCTTAACTGGACTAACTAGTAGGGATGGCTTGAGGCCACTTTTTATGTTTTATCTTCGGGCATCGATACTAATCCGAAACTTTTCTCCCCTTTTAAACAACTAAGATGTTGTTAATACATTTGTTTGGATGTGCTTTGATTCACCTAACCATCTAAACAATTTGCATAAATTGTGAAGCAAATATTCTACTTCACAAAAGGAAAACATACATAGCCCACAACATGAATCAATTATGCAATAATGACTTTTTTTGAAAAACAATCACAATCTGGCCAATCACAAAAGGGGCCATAAAATGTATCATTCAGTATAACTAATGGTCCCTTTTTTATTTGTTAAACACAATCCAGAATCCACTAAATACACACTACTTCATTATAGAGGGAAAACAACAAATTAATAAAAATATATAATCATACGCTATGACAAAAAAAATAACTAAGTGAGTGTAATTATTGCAAAAATCTTTAGAGTAATTTTATAAAATCTAAACATTCATATTCAACAATATTTATATATGAATGTAAAGAATTATATATTTACACACAAATAATATAAAATTAAAAGATGATTGTTTTAAATGTATTGTGCAGCTTTTTAATGGGGCAACAAGATATGAAAGAAACGACAGAACAAGACAGGCTTTTAATAATCTTCAGTGCACAAAACCATGATAATATGAAATGCTTCAAAACAGAGCAGCACAAACCGCTTAATGCGCATCCCGGGAGCAGAATGATGTGCCTAAAGCAAGTGCGCATTGAAAAGTTCATGGCACAGTTATAGTGCGTCTGATGCAAATTCACAATCCTTGTGTTGTGTGATCTAAGGCCCTGTTTTCCACCTGGTATTAAGATGTGTTTTGGTCGATCGGATCACAAGTGGACGAGGGAGACAGTCCCGTTTTAATCCGTCTCGTTTGTCCACTTTTGACTGCTTCTGTCCTGTTTACTTCGAGGGGAGGGTCTATGGGCGTCAAAACAACAGCGGGAGGGTTAAATGTCGATATGAACAAATATGACGTCAGAATACTGCAGCTTGTGTTATTAACCAAAATTCTGCTCCAGGTTTTATACGTGGGCTTTTTCCGTGGACGAGCATGACCCGCAATGATTACGTATAAGGTCAGTAGGCTGAGAGTATGCAGGCCAGGGCTGCACGATGTATCGTTTTAGCATAGATATCGCGATGTGCACATCCACAATAGCCACATCGTAAGATGTGCGATGTCAAGAATAGGTATCGTAGTTGATCCGTGATTCATGATCATTTCGGCCAGCTGCTCCCCGGGCCATAACGCTTGTGATTCGCGGATTAATTGCAAAGTTTAACCATCACAGAGTGAAAGTTTATCATTTGCATGTGTTTTTTAGTCCTGTCAGTTTAAACATCAAGCGCAAGAAGACTGGAACTTGCGCGCTGCTTTCTGTGTGCGCACACAGAGCCGGGCAGACACAAAGTTCAGTGCTCCTTCTCTTATTTCTGAGCTTGAACGGACATGAGAACTCAAAATTAAGTCAGAATGCCCGTCTCGGTGAATATTCTCAAAAACACAGTCGGTTATGCAGGGGTTTACCTGCATTTACATTTTTTGGCAGCCGCCAAAGCAAATTTTTGTCCCATTAAAGCCTTATTTGATCGGTGAGTGATATAGAATAGAATGACTGCTGCGCTTGACAGGGCGCATATAAGAACGAGCAGAGACAGCCTCGGCCGCGCACTCTCACCGTCTTCAAAATAGTACTTCAGGATAGTAAAAGGTCGGAAGACCGAAGTTTCACGTGGAGCATTCGGAGATTTTTTCGTTGCCTTAAAAAAAACCCTGTTGCCTTATCTTCTCTGAAAAGCGTTCCACACATTCAGCTGACATAAACCACAATTTCAATAAACGAAAAAACCTATACAGTGATTAAATGTTTTCTGTGTTGACACAAATCTTGTGCGATGTCCTAAACTGCAGAGATAATCACACAACGCGTGCCGTAGGCTACACGTTTACTAATGACACGTCCGATTTGCGAACTAATGACTCCTTTGAACCGATTCACTTTAATGAACACTGAATCCAACACTGAACTCACGAGACGTCTGAATCGGTGTATAACAAATTGGTAACACTTTACAATAATGTTCCTAACATTATAATGTTCCTAACATTGTTACATTATGTTCCTAACATTATAATGTTCCTAACATTATTGTCACATTTTTTTTTTTTAAGGCAACGAAAAAAATCTCCGAATGCTCCACATGAAACTTCGGTCTTCTGACCTTTTACTATCGTGTCAATTGATTTTGATTAATATGCGCGAGGGAGAGAGAGAGAGAGAGAGAGCAAGACAGCGCTGGTGTTGTTTGAAGACGGTGAGAGTGCGTGTGCGCGGCCGAGGCTGTCTCTCTCATAGACTGTAAAAAAAGATGGATGACGCCCCTTCGCTCTCTTCCATTGGTGAGAACTGAAGCCGCCAGTGTCCCGATATGGTGCTGACATCTTGGGACTTGAGTCTGCGCAGTAGCGATCTCGGGACCAGACCTGCGCAGTAGTGAGCAGGAAGTAAAGCCGCGAAATCAACGCCCCGCCCTCACTCTCGCAGAATGCACTCTTCCCTGAGTGCACTTTTTAAAAAATTGATTGCAGTACGACAAGAGGCTTGTAAAAATAAAGTAAATACAATCTCCTCAGTCCTCCGAAGATCCCGAAAAAAATGTCCGTTGGTGCTTCAGTGACTAC